>NC_136886.1:29765852-30438352 GCF_949152265.1 Phoxinus phoxinus
TCGCTTCATTGACGAAAATCGGCGTGTTAGACAGCTATGCTCGTATTTATAGGCCTAGGCCACGCCTGTTTGGGCGGGAGGTGACGCAGAAGGGCGCGAAGCGTCCTCATTGGTCAGCGTCCTGGCCTCGCATAGGCTGTGCTTTTCTGGCAGAGCAGCCAATGGGTGAGCTGTATTGCTCCGCCTAGGTTGTATGCTTCAGAAAAGCGTTTTACATTATTACAAAATTAAGGATTAATTTTAGGCTTCAATCTCGACAAAGAAATATCTTTCCCGTAGCGTTCTTCGACGCAGTACTCGTTCCCTCTTCTAGAGAGAACCGAGGTTACGTTAGTAACCGAGTACGTTTTGTGCTCAAGAATACGGAGCAAATCGCGTCAAATATTGCTTTGGGGACAGCCGTTTTTACAATATTGCCTACTGTATGACAATCGCGGGATAAGTGGCAAACATAATCGTTAGTGTGTGTGTGCGTGCGCGCGTGTGTGTGACGTGTGAGTGAGAGGAGAGAGAGAGTGTGTGTGTGCGTGTGTGTGTGTGAGAGAGAGAGAGAGAGAGAGAGAGAGAGAGTGTGTGTGAATGTGTGTGTGAGAGAGAGAGAGAGAGAGTGTGTGTGTGTGTGTGTGAGAGAGAGAGAGAGAGAGAGAGAGAGAGTGTGTGTGTGTGTGTGTGAGAGAGAGAGAGAGAGTGTGTGTGTGTGTGTGTGTGAGAGAGAGAGAGAGTGTGTGTGTGTGTGTGTGAGAGAGAGAGAGAGAGAGTGTGTGTGTGTGAGAGAGAGAGAGAGAGAGTGTGTGTGTGTGTGTGTGTGTGTGTGTGAGAGAGAGAGAGAGAGAGAGAGAGTGTGTGTGTGTGTGTGAGAGAGAGATAGAGAGTGTGTGTGTGAGAGAGAGATAGAGAGAGAGAGTGTGTGTGTGTGTGTGTGTGTGTGTGTGTGTGTGTGTGTGTGTGTGTGTGTGTGTGTGTGTGTGTGTGTGTGTGTGTGTGTGTGTGTGTGTGTGTGTGTGTGTGTGTGTGCGCGCGAGCGCAACCATTATAGTGTCAAAATATCCCCACAAAGATGGCAATATCCGAAATCCTTACAGTATATGCGGCTGAAACAGGTAGCCTAGTGCCTCACAAGTTTTTCAACATTTACATTTTAATAGATATAACATTATAGTCATTATGGCCTTAGAATTTTTTTAGGGGATGCACTATAGGCCCCTTTGGCTTTTGTCCTTAATGGCATTTTTTGCCTTGCATTACTTTTACTTTTATACTTTAAGTAGTTTTAAAATCCAGTACTTTTACACTTTTACTTGAGTAAAAAGCTTGAGTTGATACTTCAACTTCTACAGAAGTCATTTTAAACCCTAGTATCTGTACTTCTACTTGAGTAATGAATGTGAATACTTTTGACACCTCTGTTCCATGGACACCTTTGAATATCGTGAGACACGATACTCAAAGAACAGAACGTTTTAGTACATTGTGTTTCAAAGTGTTAGAATGTGAGGCCTAAAAGGGAAGTAAGGTTAGATGTTAGAGTTATGATTAGTTTGATATACAGTTTACTGTTTTATTCATTAAAAAAAAATACATCACAATTGTTATCTTCACTTTTTCTGGTTGGTTTAATCTCAAATATTACACTAGACTGGTATATTAATTGAATATTATATTGTATTGAGGCTCTTAAATGAGTGGTTCATTGCCTTGTTTAACATAAAAAATAAATACTAAATACACCTCTACAAGTGCTTATGTCAGCTGCTCTTTTGCATTGATATGGCATTGCATGAAATTTCAAGTCCTAGAGTGTTTTTTAATTAACAGTTAATAAATCTGCAAAAACTTATATAAATATAGCTTATATCATATACAATTATGTAATATAATTAGATAATAAATCTAATAAGCATATATTTCAATGAAACAGATAAATGCAAATTTGAATGCTAGGCTGAGAATTTATGAGTGGCATGTGATGGCAGTGACATTAAGGTGCATGATACCTGTTATTAACTAAAGACACCTCTACATTTACTTTAAATTTAATGTATAGCTAACCTTTGCTAATACTTTTTATTCAGTTATATAGTAATTCAGCCGTTATATGGTAAATAGTAATAGCAGACTTTACAAGTAATTATCCCTAAAATCATCACAAAAAAAATGCAGTTTTATTTCTAATGCTGCAACGTCGTTTCTCACAACATCCAAACTTTCACTTTCCTTTTTAATTTCAGTGTTATTTTTTTCTTGTCTGCACAAAAGGGTTCTGTTACTGGAAATCATTGCAAACACTTCAGAGAAACAGTATCACTCTTTTAGTTAAATCTGAAATACCATTGCAGAGTGTAATCTGTGCATTAAGTGTCATAAACTAATGGCCAGACTTATTGGCACCCTTGGTAACATATTTAACAAGATTTTATCTATGTCATATCTATCAGAATCATTCAACCTGAAGTAATGACGTGTAGTAACCTGTGTATAATTGCTGTTGTATTGAGTGTATGCAGAGTGGGACCAGCTCCTTGCTGAGTGTGAAGCCGACTTCTGCTGATTAAACTGCAAACTATTCTTCTTCATTCAAATTGTCTTCAATTTATTGCATCTCTGACTTCAGGTCTTCATTGATCATATCTGGTCCTGTGTCTTAACTGTAAATTTCCCTACAACTGCAAACTGCACCCAGAGCAATCTCTCAACGTTGAAATGTCATTGTGCTGAATGCCAGTCATGAAAATAAAATGATCATCTTTATTAAATGTTATTTAAATGTATAACATATTTCATTACAAATTGTTCACAAGTATAAAGTGGAAAAAGCAAATCCAAAGTATGCATAAAGCAAATCTTGTCACAATTGTGTACAAGATTCAATAATCACTGGTGGTGATGCATATATGCATAACTTATAATTATATTATTAAAGGATTTTTTCGATATTTTAAATATTAAACTAAAGAAAATAACATAATTACTTATAGTTGCAAATGCAGTTGAACACTTGAATTGAAGTAAAATCAACAAGGATTACAGTAAGATTTCTCCTTACCACATCACATTAAGTGCTAACAATGTATATTAATGTAAATTAAAATGTTCTGGTTCTGAATTATTAAAAAAAGTGTGTACATGATAATAACAATAATAACAAACATCATAATGAGGATCCCAGTAAAATGGTCAGTCAGCTGGTTCTGATTCTTCTCTCACACCTCTTTCAGCAGAATCCCATAAGGACGAATGGACTTCTCCACGATCTCCTTCTCTTGATCAGCAGAGGTGCCTTCAGGAATCTCAATCAGCCAGTAGTCCTGTCTTTGGCACACTTTCCTCATATCTGGATTGATCCTGTTCTGCATCAGGACTCTATATCTCTTCCCGGTCTTTTTGGATGTAAATTCCTTGCTGTAGCCATAAGCCTGATCTATGTCGTATGTTGAATAGATTCCTCTCCCGTAGAGTTGTCTAGGACCTGCTTTGTAATGGGTTTTGACAATACCTGTAGCACCATCAACGCTGGTTCCATGATAGGAGACGGGCCACTCACCAGCCACAGAGTGACTCCTCCATCCATTCGTGCCAAGCCAGGCGTTTCCATTAGGATACTTGTTCCGGACTTTGAGAGCAATGCGGTACCATCCACTTGGACGTTTGTATGGCTCATTACCTCGCATGCATACAGACTTGTCACTTAAATGTGTGAAATCATAATCAAAGCAAGGTTCGAAGAATTCATCCATGTCCACAAACATCTCCTTAGATACATCTGAGTTGAAACCTGCCACTGGCGCTTGTTGCAGACTATTAAACAGATCTGCAAATTGTTTGAGCAATCCTTTTGCCAGAAAATTATGTGTATTGAGCTCATTAGGATTTGACTTTCCTGTTAATCCATTGAAAGGCTTCACAGTTGTTTCGAGGAGGGCAGACATTGCCTCCAGAACAACTTCCCTGTCCACTGTCGACATAATGCTGATTTGCCTCAACAAACTGGAAAAAGTCCAAAATCGTTCTGCTCGTACACACTGATGTGGCTCGTACACACTGATGTGGCTCTTGCTCTTTCTTTAAATATGGGCTCCGTTATGACAAAGAGGGAGTGGTGTTTTTTTTTTACTTTCAGCTTTGAAGAAGATCAGGGTCTACAAAAGTTCAACTGCCATGAACAGCATAGTCTGCTGTTACACAACATAATCCTTGAATATTTTTAGTTTCACTTTTTGAACTACATGCCCAGCATAGCCACTTTTACTCATGACAAATAATAAATAAATGAAAAGGTAAAACAACAAACGCCCCAGTCGAACTTTAATTTCTGCTGATAGAAGACACAAGATGTGACTCACGAAAGTAGATTCAGCTGTCACACTGTGCACCGCTTCCTGTCAGGGTTTCATTCTGTGTGTGTGTGGGTGTGTATTCCACATTGCATTTGTGCTCCAGTATCAGGCCTTCATTGTGGTATGGACATTTTCTGAATTTTTTTTTAATTTGTAAAAGAAAATGGACAAATTAAAAATAAAAAACGCATTCCTCCTACATACCTTTAGAACAACCAAATGTTTTTGTTGTTGTGTGTGTGTGTTTGTATGTAGGGCTGAGCAAATATGGACAGAACTCTTTACTGCCCTAGTACTTCAAAAAGCCTTTTAAAGGTATACATGTGAATTAAACCTGGCCTTCATCATCATAGTATGCTAATGCCTATCTAGTGCATATATGCTGATTGAGGACTGTTGGACACTCCAGGCACAGGATGGTTCATTTGGTGTCTTTTTGCACCTCAATGACACGTCTGTACCATTTGCTTCACAGGACAATTTCAACTATCAACTACATACTGTTTATTTACTACTGTGTTCTAATATGTAACCATGTCATGGTTGGTCTCATCTGACTCAGCTTATAAACTGAAACGAATGGTGGTGAACTTTATCCTACAATCTAGGTACTATTGGTTAAACATGCATTGAGGAGAATATGTTAATGTTCTTCTCGCCCTCTTGATGTCCACCCATTTGCCTCATCTTTTGGTTTCCAGTCGGTTTCGATGTTGGTATTCCACTCATGTAAAACAATGCTGTGCTCAGGGTATAAGAAGAAACGGTAACTGTTGATCTTGGAGAAAGGCTTTAACCCCGCCACTCCCGCACACCTCAAACCACAAGAGAGGCTTTTACTGCCTCTTCTGTACAACCGTGCATTATTTGTTACAACTAAGTTTTCTATACAGTATGTTGTTCCATACTGTCTGTATATTTAAACATGTAACTTAATAAATAACTTTGCCTGCTTTAAAGGCTTTGAGAATCTTTCCTTTTATCACTGATTATGTTGAAAGCTAAAGTGATTATAACTTTAATTATCTAAACGTTCAGGTTATATCCTACGTTTTCCTATAAGTTCTAAGAAATACCTCTACCTTTAAAGAATAAGAGGTTAAATAACAACTTTCATGGAGTCAGATTAATTATATTGGAGTCACCAAAATTATATTGGTGAATAAATATTAGAATTATATCATCTAATATTTATATCAAATATTAGAATTATATCATTATGTCATCCTTCAACTGCCTTTTATTCTGATTATTGGTTCAAAATAGCAGCATAAGCTTCCAGCCTTACATATAGATAGAGAATGTAGAAAAAGTGACAGTGACAGAATTCTATGCAACTGAGATGAAAGGAACCTTGTTTATTAACTACGGAAAAGTAGATTGGGGTCATATAGACCCCAGGACAGGATAAAATGAGAACAAAGACTGAGTTCAAAATAATAAATAAATCAAAATGTAATGTGTATACCTAATTTGGCATTTATGCTCAACAATTCTTGATGAACATGTAGTCATTTCATAAATACAGTACTATTTAACATTACTTTTTATTTGAAAAAAAAAGGCAATATATAAACATGCGGTTCATTCATCAAGGAAAATGCTTCTTAAAGTACTTAAAGAAGAGTTTGTGCAGAACCAAATTGGCAACAGAAACAAACACATAGAGCCTATATCCCTGATTTCCATGTCTCTAAGGGAGAGTATTTTCTTTTTGCTTGTTTGTATAACTTACAGGAACAACAATATGCAGTATTATAGCCTTGTCAAATTCCTCGAATGTAGAGGACTAAAGTTTATTTTTGTTACAGACCAGTATTTCATTCTCTTTTCTGCATTATTTCCGCTGATTTCCTGCAGGTGGTAGTGGGAGAGGAGGAGGCAGAGATGATTGGTCAAACGATTACAACGTCAAATGGAAATCTCTAGAAAATATGACACAAGATCACCACCGTCAAGGAACCAACAGCCTTGTTCTGAGAAGGTGGCTGAAACAACTACTAACATGGGGAATTGTTATATTTTAATCATGTTTGACATAATATGACCATTCTAAAAACATAAAAGTTTGTCCAAAAATAAAAATTATGTGCTTATTCATTGCCTTTGGTATGGAAGCTTGTTTCCATCAAGGAATAATAATAAAAAAAGGTAATATCTCCAAATTCTGACTTTTTCTCGCGATTGCGAGTTTACAGCTCACAATTGACTTGCGACTTTTTTCCTTGATTGACAGGTGATCTGACCAATCATACTTCGCCATCCACCATTTTGTCCGACAAAACAGTCAGGAGAGTTAGTAGATTAACATGGGAGGATTTGAATTTGAGAGTCCTGACATCTTTCCACGGTTAAAACAACATTCCTTCTTATGTTCATTCATGTTTATTTGATGCTATAAATGAACTAAGGGAGAGGTGATCGGTTCACGAGCAGCTTTAACTGATGCTCTACTACAGCGATCTGTCATGACACATTAAAGAGCCACAAAACGGTATTTATTGTTTAAATTTCTTTTTAAAAATGACCAAATTTGAAAGGTGAGACTGTTTAATATGTTTATTATCAAACGTAACCGAAAAGTATGGTCTGTCCTGTCTGTCAGTGTGTTTTCAATCTCCTCTCTGCTCCGCGATGTATTTTTCACTCCGTGAGAACATGGTGTGGCGCGAGAGCGGCCGCGGCGTAGCTTGTTGGACATAGCGACAGTAACTAAGGGGGGCGGATCTTTGCGAACGGTCAACTGACTTGCGACTTTTTTCCTCAGAATTGTGAGACATAAACCCTCAATTGCAAGCTATAACATCAGAATTGCAAGACATAAACTCACAATCAATTCTGACGTTTTTCTTGCAATTGCGATCCGGTATTGGACTTTATAACTCGTAATTGCGAGTTTATATCTCACAAGAAAAAAAAAGTATTAAGAGAATCAAACTTGCTTTGTGAGAATCATATGAAAATGTAAATAGTTATTCGCTGATAATCTGAACTGAAACATGGATCTTGCTCGCGTTTTCATCCACACCTAAAAATTGTGACGAATTTTGTACCTGGATGTGAACACAGGCTAGATACAAGCTTTGGCAAACAGGAATATTACGACTGAATAACAGCCTAAATTACAGTCTGGAATGATGTGAGGGCGAGTATTAATCGCAGTATTTTATTTTTGAGTGAATGAAAGCATTATAAATGATAAATAACTCCACATAATTATATATCTGTGTAAAACCTTTTTCATACAGTATTGTGATGATTTTGTAAAAAAAAAAAAAGTAGACAACAGTTGTAACACCCTTCCTTATGAAAAAAAAAAGCACACCCTCAGAAGTGAGGCAGAGGAAAATCCATTGGCATAGGCTGAAACTGACCTCTTTGTCTTGTAGGGTACAGAGATCTGCTCCAGGAATGAATTGCATATAAAGGGAAAGGAAAGTGTACAAGCTTCAAGAAATCTCAATGATTGAAGATGATATTCCGACTTAAAATTAAGTTTTGGTTCAGCATCCCTGTGCCAGTAGAATCTTATTTTTCACAGGGTGGGTCAGCACTGTCACATTGTCTTGGGTTTGGGTTCTGTGCCGTGATTCGGTGGGGCAGATCCTGCCATGGCACCTCTGGTTTTGAAGACCAATGGGCAGCTCTGAGGTGCTGTTCACAGGGTGTGTTACCTGAACACTCCCACATTGATGGATAAGGCCACCTCTGGTTTCCTGTTTTTAGTTGAGCCCGACTTCTTGGACCCAGAGTCTTGTGAACATTCTCCACTGGCAGTACGCCCCCTAGTGGACAAAACAAAAATACAGTAAAAACCGCAATTTGGTGAAATATTATTAATATTTTAATATATTTTAAAAGGTAATTTATCCCTGTGATGGCAAAGCTGAATGTTCAGAATCATTACTCCAGTCTTCAGTGTCACATGATCCTTCAGAAATCATTATGCCGATTTAGTGCTCAAGAAATATTTCTTATCTATGTTAAAACAGCTGTGCTGCTTAATTCTTTTGTGGCCAGGCTTATATGATAAATAGAAAGTTCATAAGAGCAACATTTATTTGAAATAGAAATCTTTTGTAATATTATAAATGTCTTAAATGTCACTTTTGATCAAATAAATGCAGCTTTGCTGAGCTTAAGACAAATTTAAGAACCCAAACTTCTGAATATTAGTGTGTCCAAATGTAATAGCATTCTTAATTCTACACGTTGATTCAAATCAAACCAGCAAAGTGTGACAACTAAATATCTTGTAATCTTGGAGAGAGGCAATAAAAGCAAAAAAATGCACCTTGTGTTGTGATTCGCTGCCTCCTCCCTGAGTCTCTGCTGACCAATCTCATCTTCCAGAGTAGCGAATTCTTTATTATTGTCTATTAGCAGATTCTACACATATGCAAATACAAACAAAACAAAAAAAGTGAGAGGCATTGCTGAAGACCCAAAACTATAAAGAAAACGTATCTTTTACAAGTCTATGACACTATTTTTGGCAGCCAGTTTAATAATCGTAAGAGAGGCACATGCTGTATGTTCGCTGATCAATATTTGTATGTGAATAAAAACCTAAATTAAATCCATTCCTCATTTCAAAAGTCTTGAATTAAACCGCTTGATTCATATGGATTTATTTTACAATCTCTTTATGAAAGTTTTGAAGTGTCAAAAGTGTCAAAGCGTCAGGTGAATAGACTTTCAATGGCCTTTCAATCTCAGATTTCATCAAAAATATCTTCATTTGTGTTGTGTTCCGAAGAAGGGTTTGGAACAACATGAGAGTGAGTAAATGATGACAGAATATTTCATTTTTGGCTGAAATGTCCCTTTAAAATATAAAGATTCTTTATTCTATTTACCTTGACGCCTATACTATCTCCATCTTTCAGGTAGAAAGGAGCTGCCTGGAGACTCTCAGCTTTCCTCCTCTTCTTCTTTTTTGAGACCTGTTGAGTCTGGAATTATTCAGAACTGATTATTCAAGTATAATCTTATAACAAAATAGTCTATTCCCCTTTTCCCGCTCTCTTCTCACCCAGTTGGAAATGGGCATCCAGGTGTGTTTGTCAGGCAGGTGTTTAGCCAGGAGCAGGTTGTCAGGAGTGAGACCGTACTGGGAGGCCAGAGCGGCGTACAGGCCCTTAGGGGTGCTGTCCCTCCCAGCGTCCCACAAAAACTCCTCAGAGGGATAATATGCCTTCTCTCCTGGCACCCCCATATGAACACTCAGCAATAAATCCTTTAGCCTGGACAGATTACGAGAAAAGAGAAGCAGTGTTTTTCAAACTGTATAAAAAATCGTGTTTCTTTGTTCCGAGGATTTCATCAATCGCCTTGCTGTCAGGATGTCTCACCCCAGGTCTTCCTCTTTCATCAGCCTCTGAACACACACCTCCACCCCATTCCCCAGCTTCAGTTTCCTGCAGGAATAGGAGGACATTAATCCCAAATACAATAAAAAGTTATTTTCCCACCAAAAGAGCGCTGGTGCCAAATCTGGAACCGTTCGGTGTGTTTTCATCCGCATTTAAAAGGGCAACAGAGACCTCACACAAAAGAGCAGAGCATAAACAAAATCCTAATCTATCAACCTGAGGGTCAGCTGGTTTCCTCGGAGTATCCTGGCCGGTTTCTTGCACTCTAGCAACCACACACGCAGGAACGCAGGGCTGGGCACACACACATCCTGAAGTGCCGGCAGTGTCATCACCTACCGAAACACATATATGGCTTTTCTCAAGGGATGGTGATATGACGGTGCTGCATTTCACTTGCACTGTTTACAGTGTAGCCAAAAATATACACTTCTGTTCAAAAGTTTGGGGTCTATAATATATTTTTGTGTTTTTGAGGAAAAAGTCTAATAGTCTAAAAGTCACTGTATCGAAAATACTAGGGATGCACGATATATCGGCCGCCGATATAATATCGGCCGATATGGTCATTGTTTTACACATCGGTATCGTTCCGATGTCAAAATATGGCCGATGTGAACAGGCCGATTATCATTCCTGTGTATTTGACGTGCGTGTGGGGGCGGGGATGTTTGTTTTTGCACGAGCGCATTTCAGCTGTGAACAGCGCTGGTGTGTAGGGGCGCGCGCTTTACAGAGGGTGCACCTTTTATCACGTCTCGTCAGAGCGAGGGGAATAACTGATACTGTGGGAACCGTTTTTATGTGTAGTGGAGCGTACTTTATGGTGGGCATACGATCAACATTTGTTATATCTCCCGTGCTGGACGGGGCGAGGTTTGAACCCGGGTTTGTGGTAGTACCCCAGAGTGCAGTCTGGACGATGGGGCGGGGCGACACTTTGGGGCGGGGTTACACGTGTCGCTCCGCCCACCCCCAATTTAATTGGCTTATTATACAGCAATCTTATTGGCCTGATTCAAGCCTGAGCATGCGCATTCTTTATGTACTATTTTTGTGAATGATTTGTCCATATTAAAGAAATATTAAATGCTAACTCTAATCGTATATTATCGGTTTACCATGGTAATTTTAGTTAAGATCTATTGGATAATGTTTTATTGTTAAGACACAGACTAGACAAAGTTATTGTTTAAAAACGAACGCTTGGTGACAGCACCGACAGCACCATTTCATATTTCCACCAGGTCGGTCGGTGGATCAGCTCAAACTCTGGATTTTACGCAAATTATGATAAATCGCTGTATTAAAGGAAAGACATCGGACAAACCCGAACGCAAGCAGCTGATTTTAGTGCTCTGATTTTTTAGCACGACCGTTTTTTGTTGATTTTTTTAACGAGATTTGTTCTCCAATGCTTGCATTTTTTGGCACAAAGTGCAAATAAAATGTTTAATAGCAAACACATATTTCCTTGTTGTTTACCTGTTAAAAATAGTTTCAAATATTAACACTGGCATAGGCTATATCTGTAGCAGCTATTTAAAAAAAAAAACACCGCTGTAAATCTGTGCATATAGGCCTATAGCCTAACAGCCTCAAATAGCTACTTATCTATATACCTACTTACTTAAATTGAGCACATAAATAATCATATTTGCTATAGATCGACATAATAATATCTGTTTTAGTATTATTTTTTTTCCACTTTTCAGCACTGCAGGTTTTTAAATTCCCATTGTACGCAAAAAAAAAAAAAAAACACACACACACAAAAAAAAAAAAAAAAACAATGGCCAGGGCTTGCATATTTGGTAGCCTATTATTGTCTTATTTGTCACTTTCGGAACTGTGTCTTACTGAAATACAGTGAATTATCATTATGTAGGCTAGTGTAAAACCCCGAGTTTATTTATAATGGAAAAATGAAGAAGCATAAATTAATGATGTAGGCCTAAATGTCGCAGCACTGCATGATCATTCGGAAAATATTACTATCAGCTTAATAGGCGATCTCTCCTTGCAATGCTAGTAATTTAATGCAGTCATGATCATGCTCACTTAAAGTGCCATTGACTTATCTGCTGGGTAAATTAATAAATATAATTTAGCTAAATCTAAAACATCGTATGATTTAGCCTATATCAGCAACATATTTATTTATATCGCCCAGCTCTAAAACGGCTCAATATGAATGCTTAGGCCTATATTACTGTTTGTAAAGCTGCTATAAAACGATGTGAATTGAGCGCTATACACATTTTTTTTACTTCACTTGATATAGACCTAGGTATCGTGGCCACGAATGAAGAATTCGTTCCCCATATTTAGCAGCACACGGCGGTCTGCCTTGAAGGGATTGTTATTGTTTGTTGTACAGTAACTTCATTTAACTTATTAAGTCGTATTAACTGTAACTCGTATTAAGTTAATAAAAACATTATTTAATTGATCATTACTGAAATCGCCATGCGACAACGTAGTAGCCTACGGCCAAACTGCGTAGATAGAAGATCATTCATAAACTCGTACATAAAGGAATGCGCATGCTCATGCCTCAAGTGTCTACTCCAATAAGATTGCTGTATTATAAACCAATGAAATTGTTGGTAGGCGGAGCGACACGTGTCGCCCCGCCCCAAAGTGTCGCCCCGCCCCATCGTCCAGACTGCACTCTGGGGTTACTCGGTTTGTGTGTAGGGGCGCGCACTTCATTGTGGGCGCGCGAACTAGTCATTACACCGTGTCCTAACTACACGCGATGCCGCGACACGCGATAAAAGGTATATTTTCAATGTTAATCAGAGCTTTATGTCCTAACCAGCCGCGACGGCGACACGCGACGATTCTATTTTAGAAACTGTTTCTATTTTTCTGCGACGTCGCGCTGGAACAATAAACACAACGTGTGGCAATGATAATCTCAGGCACTGTTTATGTGCTTTATTTAATGTTAAAAGCGTGTAATGTGACTTTGAATATCATTTAGTGCTCCAGCTTTGTAGCTGTAAAAGCAACAATGGATAATTCACCTCAGATCTTGAAATTAAACAAATGGAAACAAGAACGTTCAAACTGAAGAAACAAATGTATTATTTGACAAAGATTGTTTAAGTAACTCAGTAGCCTATGTATTTGAATACTGTTTAAATGGTGTAATATTTGTGAATTTGATTATGTAGCTACTTATCCATTTTCTTGCGATTGCCGTCAAGATTACTCTCTGGTGCTGTGCACTTGACGCGAGAGCCCGCCCACACGCCGTTCTGATTGGCTCTGGGTTTTGATTGATTTGTATGCAACTCGCAGTCGCGTCGCGGCTAGAGTGGACATACAAATTATTAATGACTGATATTGGTACACACAGGTAAAGGTGCCCAATATCAGTAATTTCTGAAAATAAATTACAAAAGTATAAAAAAAAAAAAAGTGTTTTGGAAAATAGCTCTTTATTTGATTATCATAAAAATGTGTTTTCTATACAGAGATATCGACATCGGTAAATATCGGTATCGGCCATAACAGCAATATTAATATCGGTTATCGGTATCGGCCACAATATTCACATCGGTGCATCCCTAGAAAATACAGTGAATATTATTAAAATTCACAATTCTATTTTAATATATTTCAAATGTAATTTATTTCTGTGATGAAAAGCTGAATGCTCAAGAAACATTTCTTAGTCTTATTAATGTTGAAAACAGTTGTGCTGCTTAATATTTTTGATGAAAATGTCTATTATTTGCTGAATAAAATTAATTTCTTTAAAAAAAATTACAATTATTATTATACTGGCCCCCAAACATTTGAACGGTGGTGTACAGCATTTCCTTCTTCACTAGCTTTTTTCTTTAATCATTTAATCTTTAAATGACTGAAGGGTGTTTACAGCTCATAAAAGGTAAAGGTTTTCATTTTACAATATTTTCCCTTATCCCAGTTTAATATGCAGAATATTAAATAAGCTGTTTGAAGACTGTATTTTTTTATTTAACACTAAAGGGGTTAACGCTGCACAGGTTGGTTTTTCTTTATGCATTTCTATATTAATAAGCTTGTTTAATAAAAGATGAAGTATGTAAAAATGTTCCATTGCAAATACAACCACTGCTCTATGATTATTTCAAACTAAATCTTATGTGACAGATGTTTTGTATATATTCTGTTTGGATTATGTTAGATTTATGTGGGAAAAGTATTGGGAAACAAACATTATTTTTTGAAATTCTGTATGGTGCAGCTAGTAAAATGACACTTAATCTTTAAGTTATTATTATCAGCTGCTGTCATTAATGCTGTGAGTAGTGATGCCAACCTGAGTCTTGAGGTCATCGAGTGAAGCCTCCTCTGATATCTCCACATAACCAATGAATCTCATCTCTGATCCAGACCACTCTAGAACAACAGGACACATAAACATAAGCAAGCATGAACCAGAGCTATTCTCTCAAGCACTCATAATCTGACAGCAACAACCTGAATCCCACTTGGTTTATAGACAATTTGGTAAAAGTCGAACCTGTGGTGATGCTCTGAGACTCTGCTGTGTGGTTCAGCTCTGGAACCATGTCCATGTGCATCCTCACAGACAGCTTGAGGTAACCCTGACGTTGAGATGAGAGAAAATTGTTTCAAAAGATTTATTTCCTTTTCGTTTTACACCTTAAGAAATCTTTCCAAACTGAAAACGCACCTTTGGAGGCAGCCGCCCCTCCACCAGCACCAGTGTGTCCCCATGAATGACCTTTGCCTCTTTCAGAGATGCATTCTAGGAGACACGAGTAAACAGGAGTCAATATTTGAAATCATTGCTAAAAAAAAACGAAAAAAGAGAGGATTAGTATTGATTTTTGTAGTTCCCACCTCATCCATAAGTGGCTCTCCAATCTCCTCACACCAGTCCACTCTCCTTAAGTGCCACGACTCACCTGGAGAGAGAAATACTCGTTTCATTAATAAATCTGAGAAATCCAGTCAAGTTAAATGTGCAATTAAATATCAAACATTTGAAGAATTTTACCTTCAAGCCTCGCCATCTGCAACATTTCCTTAAGGCACTGGAATAAGAGGAACCAGCGATTTTAAAGCACCTTATTTTTCACTTCACCAGTAGAATTTAATTTTTTTAAAGAAAAACAAGAAGTTCACCTCTTTGACAGTTAGAGACTCCTCTACAATAATCTCCAGCTCCTGACCGACTAAAGGCGCGAAACCAACGTTAAAGTACAAGAACAACTGGATGGAGAAAACATATTTTTCATTATAGAAGGTAAATTAAGAGGGGAAAAAGTCACAAAGAGATGTGATTTTTTACATTCACATGCCCAAATTGAATGAACGCACCTGTGTTGCTGTTGGCACTGGTCCAGGGCACAGGTAGAGTGAAGTCATCAGCCTGATCCCTGCATCCCGAACACTCAAATGCTCATGCACTAGAACACAGACAAGCCAATATACCATGTAAACCTTTAGAGGAAACACATTGGTAGTGATGCTGATGATCATTTTGAAAAGTACCTGGAGGTAAAAGTTTTCCACTTCGGTCCATTTGCCTCAGACAGCACTCAACACCTAAACAAGAAGTAAAAGAAGAGACACACTGATTCCAAACTACAAGATATATTGGCATTTGTAATGAACTGAATCAGCTGTTAAGTATTTTTTTCTTTTTGGCCGATACGTATCGGGAGTTGGACTTTTTGATTTGATTTATTTGACAAAAATTTAAATACATTCATTCATCAAAGATAAAGTTCAATTTTTCCATTGCGATCCTTTGCAGAGTTTTTATTTTGACAGCACTAACACCACCAGCATCTGAAGACCGATGCACATGATCCCATTATCCATTTTCATTTGCTAGTTTACTGTCTCGGTTTAACAGTTCTGTCAAATAAATTATACAACAGAATTTTGAAGCAAAGAAAGCAAAAGTTATATGGCTTTCTATTAGGGCTGTTAAACGATTAATCGCATTAAAAATAAAAGTAAATAAAACTCAATTACTTAATTACAATTAATTAAGTAAGAATACTCAATTACAAAGTAATAATACTTTGCGACAGCTGAAAACTACATTCGCCAGAAGTGTCCATACGCACACTTCAGAATCTCGCCTAAGTAGTTGGTCATCCGGGTACCTTATTTTTGCCTATTTTTTTTTTAGCACTGGGTTCAGACATACTACTCTCGTCACATACCGTTCTTCACCTGCTATACAGCAGGGAATTATGTGATTACGGATGTATCTCATATCATAATATCTGCTTTATATCAAACAAAAAAAAACATATTGGTTGATACAAAATGTTGGCGAACAAAACACTCTTCCCTGACAAACAAGAACTACTTTCTACTCCTCTATTTTAAAATAGCACTAATGTGGAAAAGCTGTTTAATTAATTATTTCTAGATATTATTGGGGCTTATATTAATTGTTCTTACCACTGAGCTCATCCTGTAGGCGAAGTTCCTCAAGAGCTTTTTCCTTCACCTCTGCCAGCAGCTGCAAGAGTCACACACAGCAAATCAGCACAAGTGTACAACGTTCTGTGGATTGTAAACTACTGTACAATCAAATATAAATATAAAATGATAAACTTAAAAACGATAAATGTTGCCTTGGCAACTGAAATAAAATAAGTTGAAGTACTAAAATGACTGAAATTGAAATTAAAATAAATTAAAGCCAAAACCGAAAAAAAAATACAAATTACAAAAGCGTATAACAAAATTATTAGGTAACACTTTATTTCGATAGTCCAGTTTAGGCATTCTACTAACTAATAAGTAACTTCACAACATGTCAACTAACTCTCATTAGAGTATTAATAGACTGTCAGCTTAATATCTGCTAACTCTTTATTTTGATGCTCCTCTAACATACATTCTACTGACGATAAGTAACTTTGCAACTACAACTTATTCTACTAACCTGAACCCTAACACCTAACTCTAACTTAACAGTCTACTAACAGTTCACTAGAGTCGACTAATACTCTAATGAGAGTTAGCTGACATGAGGTTGCAAAGTTAGGGAAAAGGCCTGGCAACCTACTCCAGAAAAATCATTGCCAAGAAAATTCATGGACAGTCTTTCGTGTATGGCGAGACATGGCCCATAGGATCACCAAAAGTCGGATAAGACTGAAATGGTAATAGATGGATAGACAACAGTGTGTATTTGTGTGTATACATGCATATTTTCATTCTCACCATGTTCCCTGAAGCTGAGACTTTACTCTTTTTCTTCCCCTGCTCCTCCTCCTCCTTCATTCCACTCTGTGGGCAAAACTCCACCTGCAGCCACCGACAGTCTGAGGGCGTTGTCACGGTAACCATGTCACCATTGAGGCTGAAGATACTGTGGAAAATCATGGTTCCTATTATATTAATGTATTTATATTTCACTTCTCTAGTATGCGTGTTGGGAAATGTTAAATGTTACTGCCTTTTTTGAAAGATGTTTATTTAATTGTTTGTTCATTTTCGAAACACAAATGAAGATATTTTTAAAGTGCCACTTTTAGGCTTTTCAAATATTACCTTTCATGCAGTGTGTAATATAGTTTGTGAATATAAAAGGTCTGCAAAGTTGTAAAGATCAAAGTGCACAAGAAATAAAGTTTGTGTCTCCTAAAAGAAAGAATCGATTTGCCAAAACGGGTCGTCAGCAATTCCAGTCACACTTCCGTAAAATATCTATGTACCGGTAGGTTTGTAACAAATGAGCATAATGCCAGTCTGTGGTCTTCATTGGCTGCCCATAACCAACATCTACCCCCCTCAAACACTGTAGTTGTATCTGAGGCCTGGAAGACTCTGGTTTCAGTGTTGCAAATCCACTTTGCATGCACTTCCAAAGGGTAAGGACTTGATATGTAAAATTGACGCCATCGTTACTTTTCGTATCGTTTCAATTTTTAAATTACACTTCAAAAAAATTGGCAGCTTTACTTTTCTACAATTAAAGAAAGTTAGTGCGTTGTTCATCTTTTTTTAGTCTATGGCAGGGGTCATAAGTTAGTCAAAGGATAATTTAAGAAATTAATTGATGAAAAGTGCAACTAGAATTGCTCGTGACAGACTGTTACAGTGTCTTTTGTAACTGGTAGTGAGCTGTTACTCTGTGTTAAATCCTGAAGTAGAACAGTCATCAACAAAAACCCTCATTTGTGTGGCGATGTCCGGGTTTTACACTGGATAAATTAATAAAGCAGTAATGACACGTAACCTGGCAAGTATCTTCATTTACCAACTTGCAACACACAGCCTTGCTAAAACACACATGTGGGAGATGCGGAATGGATAAAAATAACTAAAATGAACTTGAATAAGCCCATTAATGGCATGTTTGAGTCATGCTCTTAACAAACTGTTTTATTTCCTCTATCTATATTGTGAATAATAAATGCGTTTCATTTTAATTCGCTTGTTACACAATGGAGCCTAACTTTTTTATTTCCTAACTAATTATTTGACGTAGTAGCCTACTTTTGCACTCAGAATTATTCCTTGGCATCCTCACGTACTAAACTGCTTTTTTTTTTTTATTGTTTGTGTGCTGGAGGTCCGCTATTATGTTGTGTGCAGAGTGATGTTAACATTTAAGCTAGCTGATGAGAGAAAATGGCACTATCAAAGAGTCTAAAGAGGAAAGTTGACAGCGAAAATAGGGCATACAAAGAAGAATGGAAAGAGAACTATGCGTTCATCCTAACTAGTTTTGTGAATGCAAAGCTGATGTGTCTTATCTACAATGAAGCGATCCAGACTATTTTAAATGTCTTTCAGAACTTTTCAAATTCATCTCAAAATAAAACATTGCTGCAAAACCATTCAAGTACTTTTATTTTGAAGGTAAAATCACAAAAGACGAAGTGATCGTGAGTAACTGTTGCTGTCATGACGGATCTATTTCAGAACCAGCCGTTATCAAAATAATCTGTCTGCGGGCCAGATATTATTGCTGGTGGGCCAGTTTTGGACCGCGGACCGACTGTTGCCGACCCCTGGTGTAAAGTATCACTGTGTATAGAAGTGCTGAGGAAACATCTAGAGCTGAAATTCCAATATGGTTTTAGGCGTTTCATTTCTGACATGCGCTGTAAGCGGTAGACCAATCAGAACAGATTGGGACATCTGACCAATCAGAGCAGATTAGGCTCTTGGATAGGAGGGGTTTAAAGAGACCAAATCATTTATTGAGCTCTTTCAGAAAAGAGAGGTGATGTGCAATGTATATTATAAGAAAATGTACGTTTTTTTGACCATGCATGAAAACCTATTGAAGGAGACCTCCAAAACAAAATTATGAACATTTAAAATGGCTTAATAGTGGCACTTTAATGATACCAGAGAGATTTCTGTCCATCTATTGAAAGTCCAAGCAACCAAACCTTTGACACTTCAAAATGTTCACAAAGACATTGTAAAATAAATCCATATGAATCAAGCGGTCAATGGAGGAACAGAAATCTCTCAGGTTTCATTAAAATTATCTATATTTGTGTTGAAGTGTAGATGAACGAACGGGTTTGGAATGACATGAGGGTGAGAAACTAATGACAATTAAACATTTTGGGTGAACTAAACCTTGAACTTAAATGGTTAAAAGGTGTGTTTAATATAAATGTTGCTGTGTTAAAAAGAAAAAAATTGTGACATTGCTTCTCTTACCTGCTGTCTAGTTCCTCTGGCTGCAGAAGCAGTACAGCGTCGCCGTCCTTCAGAGAGAGCTCTCTCAGTGTCCTCTGCATGTCCTGAGGTGGAAAAACCCTCCAGCCACTGGCCCCGCCCCCACTGGCCCCTGGACGGCTCTGCTCCTGGCACAAAAAGGCCTCTTGGGGCCCTAGAGCCTCAAGCACTGTGCCCAGAGTGGCCCCACCAGCAAAGCCCTTCATGGAACGCACCAGACCAGATCCATCAGTGTCTCCGACCCCTGACTCATCCCCACATCCCAGCTCCTCTGCAGAGGGACGCAGCACAGTCAACAAAACAGGCTCCCATTCAATGCCAGTTTGCACCGCCACACCACTGACCTGAAAAAAGAGAGAGAGAAAAGGAAAACGTCAATTTGGCTCTAATGTTTTGAAATTGCAATCCACATATATCTCTTTTCCACCAACTGAGCGCCAATGCCCGATCTGACCCTTTACATATGTTTACAGAAGAAATGGCAGTTCTAGACTGGAAAAATTGACAAAATGTGGATGTTTGTATGTTATCAAACCTAGAAGTAAGACTTGTAAACCTAGATTGTGAGGCACTATGATTGTTTGAGGGCAGGTTGTGCAGCATCATTGTCAGTATACAACTCTCAAATCAGTGGAAACATGGGCCAGCTCTGAAAGGTTCACAGATCCATCAAATGAGCACAAGTAGAGCACCGACTCAATATTTTGGTAGAAACTTTGGTAGAAAAGGGATAATATCAATTTCATAACAAATCCATATAGGATAGTTGTACTGTAAAGTATTAGTTGCCCACCTCTCTTCCATTCCACACAAAGAGATCAGAGCCATTACACACTCCTGCACTATAAAGCGACATCTGGTCATCTGAAACAATACAAGAGACATAAATGATCATCCAGAATAACTAATGTATACTACTGTAATAATACAGTAAAAACAGGTATACTGTGAAATATTATTACAGTTTAAAAAGTGTTTGATATATTTTTAAATGTAATGTATTCCTGTGACGGCAAAGCTGGAATTTCAGCATCATTACTCCAGTCTTCAGTGTCACATGATCCTTCAGAAGTCATTCTAATATGCTGATTTGGTGCTCAGACAAGGCTGTCTGAAAGTGTCTGGCTTTACAAAACGTGTTAGTGCAAATGTAAGTGTGTAAATGTATTCACCTGTCAGTGTATCATACAAGTGTAACCCAGCTGGCACATTCTTAGCCAATGTCAATGCCATGTCTCCTTCCCAAAGATCCTGCATCTACAAACCAAAGTCAAAGGTCAGAGAAAACTTGACATATTCTGTCAAATCTAATCTAATGGGGCATTCATTTACATTAAAATTGTTTTCGCTCATGTAACCAAAACGCAGCTAACATTGAAAATGCATTGTCACTGAAATATCACAGTAAGTGTAAACACAGCTATGGAGTGAGGACTAGTAAGGGGATCGCTGGTGTCACCTGGTAGATGGCCAATCGCAGGTCTCCCACAGTCTTCCTGCGGTCGAAGGTGACTGTGATGATGGAGTCTTCTCCCGGGGCTGTGGGGTGTAGGGCTCCATTTTGGCAGTGATAATGAGGGGCCAAATGCAGCCTCACTTCAATGCTGTTGCTGCTGGCATCAAACTCAGCTCTACAAGACACAGATGACATGAACATTGCATAAAAAAACACCCAATGCTGATTGCCGAGTGTGTATATGCAGTCACCTCCTCTGCTGAACTCTTGCATTCTCCTCTTGTATCATCTCCACCAGGTGAGGAGGCACTTTGTACGCAGGGTTTCCTATGGCTGTTTAAAGATACAAAAAAGCCTTTGTATAATCATGTCATTATTTACCAGTTGAACAAAACAGATTTTCACTACATATACACACACAGGGTCAAAAATGAACACTTTCCAAGCACTAAATGCAAGTTAAAATTGGCTTTTGTTTCATGTGTGTTATAAAAAAAATGGCCATCCGGCAGGTTTTAGACTCTGTGCACAATCTGCACATACGGTACACAAAGCATACCCTCTGGAGGTCTTTTCATTGTCGTCTTCCTGTAAAAGAGCATGTAGGCACTCTCTTTTCCCTGAAACTGCTTCTCGATGTCCTTCAACGTAATGGACATGACAGTGGAGTCATTCAGGTCAAACCAATGACATCCGTCAGGGCCTTCTGTGTCTCCTGCGATTTCTGGCTTTATGTTCTCTGGGTTGCTTTTGGCTGAAGTTGAACTGACTGGTTCTGTTGGACTGGGTTCTGTGGCCACAGGAACAGCATTTTTCAGAGCTACACGGGTTCCATTGGAGACCAGAATAAAGACTTCAGGGTGGTTCTGAAGAAACTGGAGGAAGACAAATGGTCATATGACTTTTTCAAATCTCAATATAGTTATATTGATCTATATAACCTTAAAGAATCGACTGAAGATACACCTTTTCCATGAGAATGAAAACTAATCCATAACCATAAATAAATACCATTAAATTCTACTTTTACTGCAGTTATTCTAGCATTTGACTACAAAAGTGAAATTATATATTGCAGGCAGCACTGCTAATATTTTTTTTGTAAGAAGTCTCTTATGTTCAATGTATATTATAGGCTGCATTTATTTGATAAAAAATAAAGCAAAAAGAGTACATTTGTAAGCATTTTTTAAATATAAAAATAAATAGAAATGAACTGTTTTGCATTTTAATATATATTAAAATGTTATTTATTATTCTGATTTGGTGCTCAAGAGACTTTTATTATTATCAATGTTCAAAACAGTTGTGCTGCTTACAATTCTTGTACAAACTGTGATACATTTTTTTTCAGGATTTGATAAATAGAAAGTTCAAAATAACAGAAATTATTTGAATTAGAAATCTTTTTTAACATCATAAATGTCATTACTGCCACTTTTGATCAATTTAATGCATTTTTGTTGAATTAAAAGGTTAATCTTTTACACTTATTTTACTGTGTCCTTGTTCCAGTGTAATTATAAATTTTAGTACTAAGTTGTAGTGAATGTGACAGACATAATTCACCTTTGTTGTTAAGTGTAGTTCTGTACACGGTGTTTCTACATAACTGTTCAGGGATCGCGTCAATTTCCACAAAGTAATATTAATTAACTACATGTACTTATAGGGTTAGGGTTTGGATTAGGGTTAGTTGCATGTTTACTATAAATTACTATAGTAACTACATGCAACAAGGACACTGTAAAAATAAAGTGTTACCAAAAAATCTAACTGCCCCCAAATGTCAGTGTATTAGTGCATCTGTGTCTCTATAGTCTAAAGTATATACTTTAGAACCCTAACCTTGCTGATGGTGCCATACTGTTTTTTATATTTTTTGCTCCATGGCGTGCCGGTTTTATTCATCAGCTTTTGGCCCAGCTGGTCTACGAGGACACATTTTGACTCCTCCTGAGAAAAAAACAAGTGAAAATCAGTATCTGAAATTTGTTCGCCCACAAAATTAAGAAATCTTGATTACAGCTGTTGTGCCTTATTAAAATTCCCTTTATTGAGTTGTAAAGTGAATGAAAATACATTTTCTTGAATCAAAAGAGAGAATTTCATTATTCCATACACTAAATAAATGCTATAAATCAAAAGTACTAATAATATTTCAAACATCTACTTACTGTATGGTGTAATAGCATACCTGAGCCAGAATGCCAGTAAGAACAGAGAGTGGATCCTCAGTCTCTACGCAGTTCTCACTCTCCCTCTTTCTTTCCCCAACTTTGGCCTCTTGTCTCTGGGTCTTGGCCTTTATTTTGACCTCTTCCTCCTGAGGGACGGGGTCACAGACAGAGATTTCTTGTTACTTTTGGATTGGACTGCTTAATATTGAACCATACATACAGACTGCAATTAAAAACAAAAGACTGACCGGTGCCTCCCAGTGGCCAAGATGATCGATGTCTTTGATGTAGACATGATAATGTCCTCCATAACAGCCGCCTTTATGTATGATGACAGAGAAGAGCTCATACGAATACTCGGAGTCTGGCCAATTGTTCTGTCAGAAACACAGAACATGTTCATCCTCTGCTTTGAAGTTGTGGTCATTATAGGTCTGCATCTAGAGTTATGCTTCTAGTTAACTAGTGGTTTCTAGTTAAAATATGTATATGCTTTTAACAGATTTAACAGATTCTTCTAATAGATTTTACGGTAAATGACCTTACGGTTCAGCATAGAATATCCACAAATAACAGATTTATGTACTTGGCTGCAGAGTCTGGAATATGTATGCGTGTATACGATTCAACTCTGGTACCTGCTCACAAAACGCTCTGAGGTTGAATTCAAAAGGAAAAGTGTAGCTCCCGGTCTCTTTGTAGCGCTCACACTTGGCAAAGTCAAAGTTGAACCTCAACAAAGAAATGGTCAGGAATGGTGGAAGTTTTCTTAGTTTAGCAGACTGTGACCAAAGACAAAATTAAGCAGGTTTTAGTTACTGGCATTCTTTAAAATATCTTCTTTTGTGTTCAACAGAAGAAAGAAATTCATACAGGTTTGGAACAACCCGAGGGTAAGTAGATGATGACAGAATTTAAATTTTTGGGTGAACTATCGCTTTAATCCATTAACTAATGTTAACAAATGAGACCATCTTGTAAAGTGTTACCAAAATGGAAGACAGCTATTTTAAATAGTAATAATATTTCACAATATTACTGTATTTTTAATCAAATAAATTCAGCGTTGGTGAGCATAAGAAACAACCTTAACTTTTGAATGGTAGGGTACCTCAGGGAAACAGGTAAATAATGAAAAATTATGACATCATGACCCCTTTAAATAAATATCTAACTGCTGATATGGGGATTTTGAATAAATCTCCATTGTTGCATAAGGCCTTAGGAAGACAAATGACCAAAGGAACAGTATTGACTGACCTTAGCGGCCCGAACCAGCTGGTCACATCTGCTGCAGCGGTAGAGATTATTCCCCTCAAACATCTCCTCCTCCACAAACATGTTCCACAGCGCCTCCTCTAGTCCACTCACACCCCGCACTGACACGGTCAGGTCCAGAAAGTCCTCCTGACAGAACAGAAAGATAGGGAGATTGGGGGGTGCACAAAATAATTTTTGCATTTATTGCTCAAAAACACAGTACAATTGTGAAATAGTATTACAATTCAAAATAACTGTTTTCTATATGAATATATTTTAAATAGTACTTTATTCCAGTGATGCAAAGCTGATTTTTCAGCATCATTACTCCAGTCTTTAGTGTCACATGATCCTTCAGAAATCATTCTAATACACTGATTTTTGTGACATGTCTTTACTGTCACTTTTAGTCAATTGAATGCGTCCTTGCTTGATTACTGACCCATAACTTTTGAACGGTACTGTATCATAAATAAAATCATAAAATATGCCCTAATTTTTGTGCTGCTTATATTTAAAGCGGTTACAAATTGCACTGCTAGAAGAAAAATTAAGTCGCACATGCTCCATTCTGACCTGTCTCTCACTAATATTGCCGCAGTCCTTGCAGGTGATCTGGTTGACAAGCGTCCCATGGTACAGCCGGTGTATGAGACTGCTTCCTGAAGTGTCCACTAAAGAGCTCTCCAGAGCACTGAACAGGATCCGGTTCAGCTCCTGCACATCCTGCTGGCCCATTTCCTGAAGACAAAATCAAAGCAATAAGATTAAAGATTTTAACAAACTGTCAGATCATTTCAGTTTAGCTTTAACCATTCTTGAACCAGTCTTAAAGTGATAGTTCACCCCAAAATTTTAATTCTGTTATCACTTACTCACCCTCAAGTTATTCCAAACCTGTATGAGTTTCTTTCTTCTGTTGAACACAAAAAATATATATTTTGAAGAATGTTTGTAACCAGACAGTTGATGGACCCCATTGACTTCCATAGGATTTTTTTTTCCTGTCTGGCTACCAACATTCTTCAAAATATCTTCTTTTGAGTTCAACTCAAACTCATACAGGTTATTTTGGTGAACTATCCCTTTAAGGATCTGGGCTTCAACACAAAGATCATGGGGTTAATTATGAAAAATGAACGGTTGCTGATTTTGCCTTGAGCAAGATCATTTAGCAGCACAATTTAGATGCTGTGACCCTGGGGTCCCACTTAACCCTAGATTACTACAAAGGGACTGTTTTTTTAAATTAGTCACTGTTACATGAAAAGTACCTGCTAAATACAAAGCAAGTACAGGTCATAAAGTCTTTATACCTCATTGTTCGTCCAGCCAAAACTGTCCGTCAGGTCTGTCGTGGAGGCTGTTAGCTCATCCACCAGCAACAGATGAGAAAACAGTCTCTGTAGCTCCAGAGGAATCACACGGACCTGAGATCACACAGAACAGGAAACATCTATCCATCTGATCCTCGGAGACATGTAGAGTATAAAACCTTCCGATCATCTCCCTCACACACTTTTATACACACCTTTGACTCCGGTTTGGCCTTGTCAGCAAGACACCCTAATTCATCCGGTCCGAGATGGAACAGCTCCTCTGTGAAAGATCATTTTAATTTAGAAAACAACACATCATAAAAAATATAATCATCCCAAAATACTGTCATTCTCATGCTGTTCTAAATCCGTAAGGATTTGCTTTTACACAGAACACAAAAGCAGATTTGAGATTTTTCTTTATTTTGAATATCTATCTATAAAAAGTGAATAAGGACTTGGTTGTTAAGCTTCCAACTGACAGAAAAAGCACTATAAAATTGAAAAATGGTTCATATGACTCTTGCAGGTCTTCTGAATTCATATGATATAATATCTTTGTGGGCCAAACAGGCACAGACAGCGAACACAGACTTTATTCGCTGAAAATCTTCACAGTTATCCAATGCGAACAGTTGAACTAGAGTACCGATTATAATCTGATTCATGAACAAATCTTTGGCCCTGTCCCAAATGGCACAAATATATTGTGATGATGTGTCCAGGGATCGTTTGACTTTGGTTTATTTGCACTGCCAGTGAATTTTTGGAATCTGTGTGTGCGTTCACACATATCCTATAAAGATACCATAAAGACACATGACATCAGGATGTGATTAACACAAACTTTCTTCTTTTAAATACCCCTGCAATTGCATGTCATGTCAAGTGGTCAAGTGCAAAGACCACAAGTGTGGGTATTGGACGGTCTGACTCATCATGACTATTAAAGTGGTCATGATTAATTACATAGAAAGAATAGTGTGCCAGAATTCTCTTCAGAAGTAGGTCAAGTATATAACGACAGTATGTTGATTTTAGGCCGTTTATTCTTTTAAATAGTAATGTCATTCATCTTACCCCTAAACTCTGGTGTGAAGAGTAGAGTCTGTATCAGAGAGTTGAGGTAACAGGTGCCACCCTGATTCTTGATCCCGCAGAGCTTGACTTTCCCTCTGGGTGGAGGAGGCTCAGACTCTCTGCCCTTCACACCTGTGCCAGGTGTAGAGGAAAAACCATCCCCGTCCTCCTCAAACAGATCTCCAAACATAACCGCAGCTGCCTTGAAAAGCTTAGTATCGGTAAACCTCCTGCTCTTTAGAGAACCGAGTTTCGATTACTGTGAATAGAAAGTGTTTCACCTATTGCTATCTCATCTTGGTCTTCCCCAGCTCCCGATTAACGATCGATGGGCTCACCCTGGAATAAGATGACTTCACAGGACTAAACATCGCTTTTATAAACCAACCGAGGAACTAAATGCTATTTGTGCCCTGTTTAAGTTCCTCTGGATGAATCACAGGTGTCGTGAGTAAATCTCAGCCCTTAAAAAGGAAAATGGAAATCTGAGAGGTGACTGCACTGCTTCCATATTTCACCATTGAGATTTAAAAGAACAAGTATGTATCGTTGACAGCCTCTGTACTCGTTTCGTGTTGACGCATTTACTAAACAATATTTTAAACGCGACCGTTTCGTTCAAATCGATACGTTTCTTAGTAGTAACAATGGTAAAAAATGAAATCTGAGTAGAAGACATTCATGTTTCTAGTGCGCCGCCATGTTTGCTTGATGACACGTCTAGCCGCTATGCATTGTGGTACTTGTAGTTCTTCCCGGTAACGGCCTTCCTTTGTGCAAGTAATCTTGTTTAACTTTGAACTACATCCGGCTTTTCCTTGGCTTGACGGGTTCTGTAGTTTTATATAGGTCTATAATGTTGTTATCAATGACCACACAACCATACTATAGTGTTGACCTCATAGTCACCCTCTAAATGTCAATTAAAGGGATAGATCACTCAAAAATTAAATTATGTAATTTACCCTCAGGTTGTTCCATCCAAACCTGAATGAATTTCTTCTATGGAATACAAAAGACGATATTTTGAAGAATTTCAGTAACCAAGCAGTTGATGGGCCCCATTGACTTCCCTTGTATATTTCCCCCATATGGAAGTCAATGGGGCCCATCAACTTTGGTTACTCATATTCTTCAAAATATCGTATTTTGTGTTAGAAAGAAAGTCGTACAGGCTTGGATGGAACAACTTGAGGGTAAGTAAATGACAGAATTTTCATTTTTGGGGTGAACTATTTCATGTTTTGATATGCGTTTTTATTTTTATTTTATTTTTATGTATATTTGTATATGTGTAATAATGTAATGTATAATAATATATTTCAATGTATAATAATTCCAAATACTTAAATTGCTTTTTTGTAATCATCATGTAACAAGTAGTCATGAAACTGAAGTTGCGATAGTATTTTCTTCTCTTTTGTGTAGTTTAGAATGAGCAATGCAGTTATCTTGATAGATCAGTGGTTGGTTGTTACATAAACAGCCTAATATACATAAATCATATTTGAAACTCAGAAACATGAGCATACAGTTTATTGATAAAGTAAAATTAATTAGTTGTAGTGCAAAGAACAAGAGGTAAAATACAAATATTATACATATAAATAACATTATTTATTACACTATTTTACATTATTGATATAATCTTTAAACCATTGTATATAGAAGTTACACAGAGTCTAAATGCTCTGCACCCTCATTTAACTTTCTGGATTTGAGGGATGTTCAATGTGCACAAATGTTCATTTCTTGAAACAGAATAGTCCACAATATCATTTTAAACTGAACACAATTAGGCTAAGATTCGCCACTGAGTTTTTCCCTCGCATCTTGACAGTTTTTTTATGCAGATGAGGTAGTCTTCAGAAAGTATCAAACTCCAGATTCCACCTCCTGCCAGCTTGATTGACTTCTCTGACATTAAAAAGTTTCCCATTAAAGTGTCATTGCAAACTATTCAATTCTATCAAAATATGCAAAAGATGAACAGCCGTTTGTGCCCTCAGTGAATCCTTAGCTTGAAGACTTTGGAAAGAGGTGCTTTGGCACTGGAGTACATCAAGTATGAACCCTCTGCTGAGGTGAAGAACTCCCAGTCACTGCATCCGATAGTAGGTAACCGATGGACAGGGACAAAACCCTCATATCCCTGCCATCTGTCAGAGACAAAAACAATAAAAGTGAAAAAAATCTCAATTTATTGCAATAGTCTTTATACACTGTTAAAAATAATGGTTCTAAAAAAAGTGTATTTTGCAGCATTGCCACAGAATAAACTTTTTTCCCCAATAGAAAATAACCTTTGGTGGAATGGAAATGTTCAATGGATGTTTAAGGGATAGTTTTCCCAAAAATGAAAACTCTGTCATCAATTACTCACCCTCATGTCTTTCCAAACCCGTGAGACTTTCGTTCATCTTCGGAACACAAATGAAGATATTTTTGATTAAATCTGAGAGATTTCTGTCCCTCCATTAACAGTTACACAACTACCACTTTGACGCTTCAAAAAGTTCATAAAGAGATCGTAAAACAAATGGAATCGTGCAGTTTAGTTCAAATTTTCTGAGGAGACACGATCACTTTATATGATGAACAGATTGAATTTAGCATTTAACACTCTCTTTATGAACTTAATGAAGCGGCAAATTAGTTGTGTGTTAATGGAGGGACAGAAATCTCTTCGATTTCATCACTTCATTTGTGTTCTGAAGATGAACGAAAGTCTTACGGGTTTGGAACAACCTGAGGGTGAGAAAATTATGACAGAATTTTCATTTTTGGGTGAACTATCCCTTTAAAGGTTCCTTGGAACCATACAGTACATGTCAATAAAGAACCTTTTATTTTTAGGAGTGTATAGTTTACACTGGTATACTATAGTATTACCCTGATAAGATTTCAGGAACATTTATATGGCCATTTGCAGATGGATCATAACCAAAGTGAAATCCTAAGTGAAATTTGTAGGCATACTTGGGGTTTTAACTAGTTGGGTCTTAACTTTTACATTTAAGTAAGGAAGGATGGAATTTAAAGAGGTAAGATATTCAACACGGTATTATTATCTCTGAACTTATCTCAATGTCTGAAGTAATGCAGCATGCATTTGAACTTATGATGTTTACATTTTAAATAATTACCTGTATATAACACTGTTCAAAGAGTAAGACGATCCATCATAAGAGTTGGCTACAACTAAAAAGTGCTCATCTCCAAGCGAAAAGAATTCCCAGTCCACCGCACTGTCATACAAGAGGAGATAAAGTCAAAAGATGAGAATTATGATTGACACTCAACCCCCAAAAATCTTTTATAGTTCAGGCTTTACCTGTATGTTACAATGTCTTGGAACTTGAGGAACATCTTGGTTGTCATATCAAGTTCATATATAGTTGAGTTGATGGTATAGAGGCTTGGTCCTCTCTCACACAGCATGTGTCCATTGGCAACAGCGAGGAAGACTCGGTTTCCAATCTGGAACATTTCCCAGTCTGTAGCCCCAAATGTCTAGAGAAATTAAAGATATATGTTGAAAAAAAAAAAAAGATAGATTGGGCTTGGTAGTAATAATAATAAGGGTAACACTTTACAATGAGGTCCCATCAAGGTACGTTTACATGTTTTTCCATTGTGTTTTTCGGTTATCAATCCCTGTTCACACGGATCCACGAAAACGATTAAAAACGCTGTATTATTCTGCCAGGCCAGTGATTTGCGATGTCACTTTAAGAAAAACTACACGCATATAGACTGAACGCATGCGCATGACATCACTGTTTTCAAAATTGTGTATTTTTGTAGTCTACACGGAGACAATAACAGTATCGCTTTCAAAAACGTGCACTTTGAAACCTGTTTTCCAAAGTTTTTGTTTTCAGGCCCCCAAAACGTTGTTGTTGTTTAAATGAATGGCCAAAATGCATTAAAAGTTTTCTGTTTTTAGTTAAAAGGGTGTCATGTTAACAGCCCCTATTAATAATGCATCAACCAACATTAAGTAACAATGAACAATTAATTTGTTACAATATTTATTAATCTTTGTTAAAGTTAGTTAATAAAAATGCAACTGCTCATTGTTAGTTCATGTTAGCTCTTAATCTGTATCTAAAATCAACTTTTAATTTTAACAATGTATTATTTTGAAATGAACTACCAAAGTTAATGTAGCTACTAATGTTGTTAACTAATTTGAACAAATGGAACCTTATTGTAAAGTGTTAACAAAAAAAGTTTTCCCAAAGCACTCAGGCTGATATGGCTTTTATTGTTGTCTCTCAAAAAAATAGGTTAAGGTAAAAGGCTGCCTACGCTAATTCTTATATCAAGTCGAGGCTAAACCTCCAAACGAATATAGATCATGCAGAAGTATTTCCATAACCTGATGCAAACACTTAACTGTATTCTTCATAAGTTTAAACCATTGTAATGTCTGTTCCATTTTTGAGAAACACGGTCCTGCTGAATTCACACTGACTGCATCGATAACTTCACGAGATCCATATCACATTTATAACTTTGATTTTGTCAGACGGTAAGATCTCAAGAATTTAATTATAGTGTAACATCATCTAAACGCTTGATATTAACAAAAAAAACTCTTCTTGTTCTTTATTCCCCAGTAAAACACATCTGCACACAGGGAAATTCCCATCTGAAACGGCTGACAACATCACACGCGGTGAGTCTGCCTCGTTAAGTCTGTTGACATGTACATTGGATAAGTGATTTAGAGCGAATTCAACAGTGATTGAAAATGTTTAACACTTTTATAGTTTTGTATGAAAGCAGCCATTACTTTTTTATCTGACTTCCGATTGCAAATTTTTGGTCATTTGTTTGTGGGGCTGGCTGTCCGAGATGCTATTTTTCATAGAAAGAAAGTGGATGGTGATTTATATTACCAAGCTCCAATTCGACTACTTTTATTCATTTTAAAGCTTGGTAGATCTTATATTTTGGAGCTTCGCCATTCACTTCCATTGTATGGAAAAAGAGTTGCTCCAACATTGTGTAAGCTCTTTACACAAAGAGGAAGAAAATAAAATGGGGCTATTATATATAATAATGACCCGAAACTGAGTAAATTACTAAATTGTTGGGTCAGCTGTTCCTTTAAGTGGTATTTATCAGAAATCACCTTACCAATCCCAATACCCATGAACAGACTTTATTTATATCTCTTTTTTGCAAAAAAGATGAATGTATTTTTCCTATAAATACACTGTAAAAAAAAATGTATGGTAGCCTAAATAAGTTATGACAACATGTGTTACATTGCTTCAACTCGTCAAAATAAGTTAAGCAATTTTCAACTTTTTTTTTATAAGTTATACACGACTCAACTCATTGTTTTTAAGTCAGTTTAATGTAATTTGACTTGAAATTACTTAAACATCCAAGTTGATTGTACTTAAACATTTAAGGCAGCGACATTCAACAAAATCATGATTTATTTAGTCAAATAAATTGCAGTGATGAATGAAAGTTTGTGACAACAAGATTTCAAGCAGTAAATCTCTTCGGGGTCTTTTACGGCGGTTAAAGCTTTAGTTCCCCCTATACTTAACAACCCCAGCGATACCACAGATGCCCCGAGGACATTGAGTGAGAACAGGTGTCAGGTAAATGTAAAATAACATGCTGCAGCTGGGAAACACCTACATGAGTCCTTCATTCAACTTTTTTTCATTTGTGTCATGATTTTCCACATAATTTACCCGTACTATTTTTCTTAATGTGTAACTCAGGATAAAAATGTACCTAATTCGCATCAGTGTTTCCATTCAAAAGCCACTTCTAAGTTTCATAATGATCCAATTGATTTGATCCAAGCCATCAGCAAGTATCAGGGCCTTATGTCCATCACAGGCATTTTGAAATTATGCTATATGTTCCTAAACTCACCCTTATAGTCTGAAAGAGCTGAAAGGCTCCACCAAGCCAGATATAGATGGATGAATCCGTTTGGGTGGAGATGCCATCAAATGCATTGGCCACTGCTAGGAAGTGGTAGGGCCCTACAGTGAAAAACTCCCAGTCATATGCTCCTGATGTCGAGATGGTCTGGTTCACCTCAAACGTCTTGGTGCCTGGGTTCCACTTATAAACGACACTGTTAATGTTGTGATTCCCGTTATCTAAAAGGGATGACAGGTACATAATATAGGGGTTTAAGATAAAAGATAAAACTATTCTCACAACTGCCACCTGTTTTAAGAGCAGTAACTAACCAAATGAAATGCTGAAACCATTTACTGAACTGAATGGCATGATGATGGGCATTCATTTTCATTCGTGGGTTAACTTTTCTGGCTTGGGGGGAATTTATCAGTATTTTAGGACAAAAGTTTGGATTAATTATGATTTCTGTTTTCTATTTGAATAAATTTAAAATGTACTTTGTTCATGTGATCGTAATGCTGAATTTTCAGAAATCATTCTAATATGCTGATTTGCTGCTCAAGAAACATTTCTTATTATTATCACTGTTGAAAACAGTTGCACGGCTTCATATTTTTGTGTAAACCGTGATGCACTGTAATTCAATACTTTGATGCAAGTATGATTACAAAAAAGAAAGAAATGAATGAATACTTTTATTCAGAGCAAGGATGCAATAATCGATTGAAAATACATTTACAATGTTACAAAAGATTTCTATATCAAATAAATGCTCTTCTTCTAAACTTTCTATTCATCAAAGATTCCTGAAAAAAACTGATCACTGTTTTCACAAAATATTAATTTTGATAATGAGCAACAATAATTGAGCATCAAATATTAGAATGATTTCTGAAGGATTATGTCTTCATGTGACACTGAAGACTGAAGTAATGATGCCGAAAATCGCAGGAATTTATAAAAAGTTATTTTAAATTGAACTCGTTTAATAATATTACTGTTTTTACAGCATTTTGGATCAAATAAAAGCCTTGGTGAGCATAAGATACTCCAAACTTTTGACCGGTGATGTATGTACAAGTCTATTGATGATATTAATATCTTGATTCAGCCCCACACCATTATATGACCAACCTGTTCGGTGATTGGCCACAGCCAAAAAAGCTTCATTATTAATATGAAAGGCTTCCCAGTCACGAGCGCTGTGCGTCTCCAGGGTCTGATATCTCAAAAACTTCAGCCTCTTATTACTCCACCTATAGATCACAGACAGCTCTTGCTTTCCGTCCGCTGGGCCCACGGAGTTCGACACCGCCAAGAACATCTGGCACACATACAACACACAGTGATAAATGAGCTTGATACAGACAAACAGAGATAAAGTTACACTTATCAGTCAGTCTGTCGTTTGGCTATCACGATTCCAGCTCGCTAAATTTAGAACAGTGTGAAGATCAGGCGGTAGATATATACTGTATCATATATAGTATGAGTCATAATTTCACTCAGGCGACGAGTTTAGTGATGATTTAAATGATACAAATACAGGCTCCATGATTTACAGTAACGATAATGATAGTTGTAAGGAGCTGCAGGTTTCAACAAAGAACTTTTATTACTTCCTATTCTTTATAATTCAAGATCTGTGTGATATAATTAAGACTAAACAACTATACTGCAGACAGACAGATGTGTATAAATGATTCATTCAGGGAAGGGAAAGATCATCAGACTAAATTAATTTCTGTGATTGACTACACCAGTGATTTAAAGTTATTGCGTATGTTTGCACTGAGTGTAAGGAACACCACATCAAAACACATCAAGTGCAGTGTAAAGTCTGTTCTCTGTGGATCTGTGCATGATTGAGTGGAAAACATTCAGATCACACTTATGGTCCTGAACCCTGTCTACTGTATCTGAATGAAGCTTCTCACTTCTCACCCGCCCCCCATTGACATTTCACCTCAGGCTTTTTCTGCCAGTAATTCTTTCCTAATGAAGTGTCAATCACTGCTCTCTACAGCTGCACTGTACAACCTTTGCATGTTTAGGTGCAGTACGCAATTTATGAGAAACGAATTGTGATGAAAATATGAATTGTCCATTTTGATTTCATGGTGACTTTAAGATGTGTAAGCTTAATATTCAAACTAATTAGACTAGATTTAAAAATCAAAGTGTCTATTTTTAAAATAGACTAGTCTATTTTTTAAAATAAAAGTACTCTCCTTGACACGATACAATTTCCTGTTTTGTATTACATGTTGGTTAAACTTGTATTTTTATTTGGTTAACCAAGGTTTTTCAAATATTAATATTTCATATAAATGATTTATCAGTGCACATCATCATTATTATTATTTTTTTAGTTCATGTGTACTCGTAATCTTTAATCAAAAACCTCCCCTCCCCCTCCAAACGTCTGTTCTCGTTTAAAAGACGTATGTCACGCCGGAAGTTGGACTAAATATTTTCCAAATACTAACTCCATTTAGTTAGCAACGCCCAATTTCCTACGATCCAATCAATTCCCGATGGACGCCCAACATTTTCTCTCATTCCAAAAGCCGTTTTATTTGTATGTATACGTTAGCCTGGCTCCGCCCTCCTACGTACTTCCATTCAATTTCCATTTTAGTACGTCATCTGGGTTTGCGGTATATTCTTGGGTTTTCTCTGGTCAATTTTTTACCGGTCCAATCAGCGAACAGAAGGAGTGGCTGAGAATGACGACGTTGAGCTCGTGCGCTAGTTTAAGATGAAGTTTCGTCACAACCAAACGCTAGCAATTGGTTATGGCAGATCAAGAGTAGCTCTGGGCAGATCCATTACTTTTAAACTTCAACAGAGTACCCGCCTTCAAGGAAGTTAACGCTTGTCAATGGAGAGAGGCCAGACTCTCTGTACAAATGAATAAGAGTCCGGTAGTATATCACAATAGGGAAGAAAATTGGCTATTGCAACTTCCGTTTCATACAGACTTTAATCATTTCAATGTGTCTGGAAAATAAACTTTTTATTTGATACTTGTGGCACTTGAAAGTTCTAGCCTTTCACAACATTATTATCAGTATGGAGGGTAACGCATTACAAGTAATACAAGTTACATAATCAGATTACTTTTTCAAGTAACTAGTTAAGTAAAGCATTACTTTTAAATTGCTAAGTTACTTTGCTTTCCCAGTTAGTGACTGATAGCTCTCCTGTCTCCATATTGAGAGAAATCGGGAGAAAGTGCAGAGGCGTTGACGTGTCCGCTGTGTGAACATGATGCCTATTGATTTTCTAGACTGGGAGCATGCATTTACTCATCTCACTTGCACAAAAACAGATTCAGTATTACTCGAAATGAATAAATACAGCTTTATTAACCAATGTCTTTGCTGCCCCTTTTTAATACTAATAAGCAAAAATGAAGAAAAATAAATCTTCTCTTGCATCCTATTCTTCTGCAATTTCAGAATGGCAGCGCAGCTGAGAGGTTTGTCTGAGCTGCGCCTCCACTGTACAGGCATGAATTTGTATTTCCTTTAGTCTGAGGCTTATTTATTTCACTTTTGGTGTGAAAGGGCCTTTACATTTGCCAAAAATACAACTTTTTTTACTTTTTACTTTTTACTTTTAATGCATTTACTTTCCCCAACAATGATTATTATCTTTCTCACCTTCCTCCCTATCGTGAATTGCTTCCATGCCTGGGCCTTAAAGGTGCTGATGTTCTGGTAGAGCTGGAAGTGGCCATGGGTCCAGCGGTAGATGGCAGAGCCTGGTTTGGTGGCCCGATGAGCCATAGCAGCAAACATCCCAACAGAGGGGATCTGGAAAAGCTCGATGTCCTGAGTCTCTGAGGTGGTGTAGAGGTCCTGGTAATCATCTACATAGTCTAGTCTGTCTTTATCTGTAAATTGAGCAGTGTTAAAAAAACAATTACTGAGGTACTTCAGCTGGCATAGCAAACAAAAAAAGTGCACAAAAACAACCAAAAAAAGAACAGTACCAGGGTTTCGGTCATGGTGATCATGATGTACCATGGTATTACCCTCTGATGCCATCTCCAATGCAACAGTACTTTTTCATTAAGGAACTGATCGATTATGCTTATATTGTTATGAATAATACTAGGTTCTGGAATTTATTGCATTTTAATTGTAAATATGACATGATTTTGTAAATTAAAATGGCAAACTGTGGCTGCTTGATTATTTAAATCATCACAAAAATGTAAACTGTATTATCGCACAGCTCTATATAACGTATAAAGTTGGATGTATATTATATCCAACTTTATTCACATACATGCAGCACACTCGGGTAAAGCGGAATATACTATAGCATTATCTTAACTGCCTGATTTTTTTACTTTCATGGCAAAATGTGAACTATATTATCGGTCAGCATGTCCCACTTTATTCAAATTCATACCGTATATCGGGCGATACATACTTTTAGCATATCTCAATTGCTTGTATTATCACAAAATGTAAACTATATTATCGCCCAGCTTTAATCTAGCTACTATAAGGCATAAGGATATTAAAATATTATAAACATTTACATCAAGGTTCTCTGTAAAGCTGTTTAGAAACAGTGTTGATTGTGAAAAGTGAGATAGAAATAAATTTGACTTGACAGATCATAATCTTAAAGTTAAAATAAAATATTTTGTAAGTTTAAAAAAAATCCATTATTCTTTATTTCTTCAGTCTTCCTACCTTGCAGCATAGAGTGCCAGTGTGCACCATCACACAGGAAGAGGCCCTTTTTAAGAGTGTCAAACCAGAGTTGTCCCTGCTCTGCCCCAGTGCATGCTGGTTTAGACCCCACAGTCACACGGACCTCCGTCTCTGTACATTGACGAGAGAATGCAAAAGTTCAAGCACACATACTGAGAAAATATGCTTAAAGTAATATTTATTTTTGAATTACATTAAAATATATAGTATTTGAAGAAATCTGTGATTACTGGATTTGTACAATATATACGTTTTTGATGTGTTAATGAAATTGGATGACTATTTGTAATGGATCTACTTTATCAAAAGAATATGGATATGAAACAATAAACAAAATCCCTGCTATCTCATCACAGACGTAAAGTGCAAAACAATGTCTCAGACTGTGAGGTTGTAAAAGTATTAACCAAGGTGTATAATCTAGATCAAAGTTGCCATTAGCTAATTTAAATTGTCAATACAAATTATATAAACACAGTATTGTTTGTCATGCCCGAGATGTGTGCCAGCATAAACCCCCTCATCACCAGCACACACTCAATCACTGACAGCTCTCACTGCGAGCGGCATAGCCTCTGTTTTCCTTTTCAGAGCGAAACAAGTGTCAGATGTTTAGTTTGGGATGATAACTCAATCTGACCATGGGCGATATGTCATCAGTGCCGTCTTTAGCACCATAGATCTGTTCTTTTCCTCAAAATGTTGTAGATGGCTCCAGTCATGATAAAATAATTGTTTTGTAATGGTTCATTGTAACTCTGTGTTAACATTGGCTATATTGGTATGATGTTTAACCAGCCTATTTTCCATTAAGCATCTCAGTTTTAACTCTTATATTTATATATATATATATACTTTAAGATTATATTTATATATATATATATATATTTCTTCCGTGAAACACAGATATCCTTTTGTATACAATACATTAGATATTCTTTCCAATATAATAACATGTAATACAAACTGGGAACTGGGGATGTCAAGCTTCAAAAAAGTAGTTAACTTCAAAATAAAAATTCTGTCATCATTTACTCACCCTCAAGTTGTTCCAAACCTGTATAAATTATTTCTTCTGCAAGAAGATATTTTGAAGAATGTCAGTAACAGTTGATGGACCCCATTGACCTTCACAGTAGGAAAAAAAAATACTATGGAAGTCAATGTGGTCCATCAACTGTTTGGTTACTGACATTCTTCAAAATATCTTCTTTTGTGTTCAGCAGAAGAAAGAAATTCATACAGGTTTGGAACAACTTGAGGGTGTGTAAATGTCATGATGACAGAATTTACATTTTGATGTGAACTATTCCTTTAAGCATACTTTAGAGAAGTCACTCTTCAGTGATTTTTACAATTTTTTTAATTGTTTAAAATTTTTCCTTTTGCACGACAGTCATATCTTTGGAATTTAAAAAAAATTAGATTCCTTTTAATTCAACCTTAAAATCATTTGAATTTAAACATTTCGTTTTACCATATGGAGGGAGCAGGACATCATTCATGTGGGATTTCACTGGCAAGTTTGACAGAATTGTAGGGACAGAAAGCTCAACCAGTGACGGTTTGGAGGAGGGGCAAACACGTGACGTCGCGTCCGATCCAGGTAAAAGGACGAGCTGGCGCAGTAAACCCTTAAGAAAGAAGACAGATCATCCTCTGACCAAACAGGTATGTTTGTGTGTATGCCAATATATTTTACATTTTAAGCAATATAATTAGCAATATGAGAATACAAAGCTCACAGAGAACAGGCCTTTCCACTTCCTTCGACTTCCAATGTGGAACCTGGAGCCATCGGTGCTGAGATCAGAGGGGAACGGCTGTTTATGGACCCTGGAACCCATCAGTGGAAGTACATTACTCACAGGACTCAACTTTGAACTGCAACATTATGTTTTGTTTCTGAATCTCTTCTATTTTATGGTTAAAAAGATCCCACCCCTAGAAATAACAAATGTCAGGCGCTTTAATGTTCTAAATGCCACCCATACACTTAATTTGCAGCTAATTGTTTAAGAATTCATTGCAATAATTTTGGACAAGAAAATCGTATTTTAATCGTATATTGTCCAAAATGTAACTTTGAGGTCATAAATGCTTAAATCCTGTAGTGAATACCTAAAAGGTAATAGGGTCTTTCTACTGCCTTTACAGACTCACAGTTCCAGTGGGATGCCGCAGTCCAGGGTGAGGGTGGCATGGTGGCCACTGATAGCTAATACCATGCTGTGCCAGTGGTTGTCCGCCAGGCGGATTCTTTTAAAGCTGAGACGCTCCCTGCCCATTGAGCCCCGATAGATGAGATGGACTTTATTTTTAGAGAAACGCAGGCCGAGCAGGAGTTGATCGACATCTTCCTTCACCACAGCAAACAAGTACTCATTCTTCTGAAAGACAGAGTGAGTCCAGAGATAAAGTAAGGACAGTCAGGTTTAGGTTGTCATTCATTTGGGTCAATTTTATATCATAACCATTACTTACCCTCTTTCTGACCCTTGTAGGCCAAAACCAAAACAAGCATTTAGCCAATTGTTTGTTTTTTATGTTTTTTTGTTGTTGTTGTTAAATGCCTGAAATAAGGTCTGTGGTTGATACAAGTGTAAGATATTTTCACTTTTTATTCTACAACTTGTGAAGCTTTCACTTGTCCTGAATAGCAGTTGTTAAAAAGTGGCTAAGGGTACGTTTACACAACAACGATGTACTAAAAAAAGAAAAGTTTTTCCTTTTGTGTTTTTCGTGTACAGATAACGTTATCAAAATGAACCCCTTTCACACGGATCAGTGAAAACGACTAAAAGCACTGTATTATGCTGCCAGGCCAGTAGTTGACGATGTCACTTTGTAAAGAAACACTACGCGCCTAGACTGAACACGTAATATGCATGTGCATGATGTCACCGCTTTCACAAATTTGCATTTTTGTAGTTTACACAGAGACAATAATGGTATCGTTTTCAAAAACTTGCACTTTGAAACCCATTTTCAAAAGTTCAGGTCCCCAATATGATGTCGTCATGTATATGAACGGTCAAAACAAAAAGTTTTCAGCTTAGTTGAAAACAGTGTTGTGTAAACGGCCCCTCATTGGGACTATAGAGGTTGTCGAGGACTCATTTACTCATCACTAGTCCGCTTTTACTGACTCGTTGTGTTTATAAGCGCTATATCTATAAAAATGAAAATAAAACTACTCAATCTCAAACTATCATTGTAAATGTATTGTAAATAGTTGTCGGAAGCTTAATGGTGGTGAGATTGAAGTCATGCGACCTTGGTGTAGTCGGTTTGTAGCCTACAGTACGTTTAGCTTTTTACTTCTGGCTATTGTATTTAGGCTTCAAAAGTCATAACATTTTGGTTAATTTGTGAAGATTATCATAATGAACAAAACTTGTAAGACTCATAACTTTTTTGGTCACAGAGCTTATTTTCTGCAATAATCCAAAAGTCAGTGGAAAAATCTTACTGTTTTTTTGTTGAGAGAACCAAAGTGATGCTAACTTCGTGGTTGGCCTATAAAACACTCTATCACTGAAACACTCTGATGAGTCAAAAAAGAACCCCAATATAATACACCAGAGATTAACCCTGCTTGAACTAAAATTGCTATTCTCAAAGAGGAAATTAGCAATTTCTGAGACTTTCTAAAATGATTAAACTGGACATGAGCATCTCTTGACACAAGCAATTCTGGCATTAAATGTCAATGTCAGTAAGCTTACCTTCACTCTGGTTTGAGGCACTTTCAGAGTGGCCACTATGGAGAATTCTGCAGGGAAGTGAGCACAGTTAATAAAGAGCTGAGAAGATGGAAAGGTGAGTGCCTGCGTAGGTTTGAAGAGCTTGACTCCACGAGCACCTCCCTCCTGCACCATACGGACCCCAGCCAGAGCCTCTCCGTTATGGGGCAGCACCCGAGACAGCAAGTCCACTGGATGGAGATCTGTAGAGGAAGATGACACATATTAAAGAGTGAAGTTGAGGAAACAAGTTTTGGTTGATTAGCATGGTTTAGTTAGTAACTCTTTCTGTGTAACTACACCCTCTAGGATCATTCAATAGGCAACATTATTTATTTATAGGGACCTTAAAGATTACCTATTATGGTCTTTTACAAAGTCTTAATTTTGTTTATGGGTTCTACTAGAATAGGTTTTCATGCTTGAATGTTCAAAAAACATATATTTTACACTTTTGTAGCGCCTCTCTTCCCAGTCTGCCAGTAACGCTTTTTAGTTCCTGTATCTATGACGCCCCTCCTTTCAAAAAGCACAATGTGCTCTGATTGGTCAGCTGGAACAATGTGGTGTGACTGGTCAAAAGCTTCAAGCTTGATTCTGTAAAATCACCCCCCTTCGCATAACGGCAAGTTATAGCACACTAATAACACAACTCAGCCAGGCCTTGTTCCCTTTTTTGTGTATACCTTGGGTGGGAATAATTAGGAATATTGTAATGTGCACGCTCCCAGAAGAAAACTGAAGACATTTCAGGGAGTTTGGAAACAGTGTTCACTGATATAGAGAATAACTCCCTTTGGTGTGGACTTGGAGTGGAGTATGCTTTGTAACTTGCTAGTTGCTAGTCAAGGGTTTGGGTGTGTTCTTGTGATGCCATTCAGAAATGTCAGGACGTCATTTTTCCGGTGGTGGTAATTATGACTGATTTTCCAGGTGATTGGTTCAAAAACTCATACAGTATGGCCAGAACTGAGCTCCATGAGTGAAGATGGGAGCAAGCAGGTTGCATACTTCCAATGTTGTCCACGCCAGCCAAATAACTGTCATTGAGAATGGGAATGCTAATGCGTAGATTTCTAATGGATAGGGAATGCTACCTTCTATTAAGTTTTATAATCAGTAAGTGTCCGAAATTGTTCGTTTTGACCAGTAGTTGTATCATTAAAAACTAGGAAACAAATATCTTTTTTTGTGAAATGGCATGCTTGAAAAGTGTGCTTGTGTCTTGTGCTATCTACTTTAAAGTCGGCCCGAATAGTAAGTTATGATAGTCTTTTCTTTCCTGTTGCGAGTGACGTACCATGTATCTGAGTGAAACGACTTCTCATGCAATAAATGTAGGACGGGAATGATTTTGTCCATGCATGGGGAATTGATTGGATGGTTGTGGTTTGCTATGGCTGTGATCTCATGTTACAGGATAAGAATAAGAATTGTTCATTTTGGCCTTGTTCAGGCAATTAAGATGCGTTTTGGTCGATCGGATCACAAGTGGACAATGCAAAATATAGGTGTAAACAAGGTCTAAAACGTTTTGAGCTTGTCCACTTTCGTCGACTTCCAGAGGTAGTCGAAAATGCATTCGAGATTGCTTTCACTGTGCAAACACTCATGTGGTCGAATGAGTTCGAACAGCCACAAAAGACAATCTACTTGCCGCCTACAGACTTAATGCATAAACATTATGGGAAGTGCGCTAGTCAGGCGGGATTTAAACTTTGTTGGCTGAAGACCCAAGTTTGGTTTGAAGAGGAAAAACATACCAAGCACAATGTTCTCTCACCATTCCTGATTTCTAACACACACTCACCACGTTCGTCCTGGTCTTGCGACTGTCAGAGCAGAAACGAAAGCTAATTTTCTTCGTATGTTTTTCCGTCGTCTCCGGGTGGGGGCGTTCATGTGTAAATTACGCAAGCAGATTTTGTCCATTAGATGAAAAGATCTGAAAAAAATCCATATTTAGCCGCCCATAGACCCTCTCCTGAAGAAATCAGGACAGAAGTGCTTGAAAGTGGACAAATGAGACGGATTGAAACACCAGGTGTAAACGGGAATGTGTCTCCCTCGTCTACTTGTGATCCAATTGACCAAAACACGTCTTTATACCAGGTGTAAAAAGGGCCTTTGATTTTGTGATTTTAAAATAAATAACATTTTGTTTTATACATTGCTATTTAATGCAATGAAATTCATACATGTGTCTTAGAATCTGAATACTTGGGGGTGCATTTTTGCATCTGCAGATGAGAATAGCTCTTGATATAGCCTAGTTCATTAACTAAAGTATGCAAATTGCCTTCCATGCAAAATATACAGAGAGGGGCAGACAGCATATACCAGCTCTTCCTGGTTCACAGATTTTACAAAACCCTGAACTTTTACTGTCATTCATACACTGTTTACATTTTTTTTAAATAGGGCTCAAGTAATGTTTTTATTAGCAGCCCAAGTCTATGACTTCATATGCCCTTTGTTTTCCTCAATAGTATACATAGTCTTAATCTAAATATGCAAAGTGACATGAGCATATATGACAGCATACATGAACTTGCAACTGATACTCTTGGAAACTCAATTTTCCAACTACAAGTAAATGTTTAGGAGGGCGCCGATGCACATAAATAATATGCTTCAAATGAGGATACACACTGATGACAAAGAGATGTTATAGATGTTCAGTGACAGAACTGCAATTCCCTAAACATTCCCAGCATTCTTTGGTTCATCCACATTATTGTGGTATTTACAGCTTCTATTGTAATAACAGTCCTTTAGCTGAGCTCATTGCCCTAATTATGGACCATTTAGATTGTGCGTTCTTGACATACAAAAGCAATATTTTAAAATACCACTTAAGGAATTTACTTTATAAAAAGGGTATCCTACTAGTAAAATCTTTTTTTATATTAGCATTTTTCATGTTCTCATTTCTTTTGCATTGGTATCTAATGTAATTGCCTCCGTGGAATGAAAATTGGGGAATTTAAGCCTGAGGGATGTCGCCGGGATTGGGAAGAGTTTACATTTTTCCATTGTAGAGACCAAGCTGGCAACAGCATAGCAACATCCCCAGCCTTGTGAATGCATTTGTGTGGCTGTGTGTTACGTCTTCACATTTTTTTTTTTCTTCTATTAAGTGACATTGTGCTGGTCAGCATGACACATGACCATGTTTTTCAGTGTTCAGCAGTGTCATTTTCAAGTTTGTCAGTGAAAACATGCAGAGATACAAAATGAGACATTGCAACACAATCTCATGGGAATTCCTAATTATTTTACGTTTTGGCGAATTGGTGGCTAATTTGGACTCGCAGTCGTACAATTTTGTATGATCTGCTTTCATCCCAGTGGCAGTTATGTTTAAGGGTGAGGTTAGGGGAGGACTTTTATGCTTACCTTTGTCTAAAATTCATTATTTTTTGTGCAGTTCAAATTCATACAAAATTGCCACCTCATGAAAAAATTTACATTTGGTTGGACGTGATGTGTGAGAAAAATCTGGCTTTTTTGCATTTCATTTCCAATCAAGTTGTAACTTCGTAATTATAGGAAAAGTGTAAAAATATGATGTAATTGGAAGTAATTACATAAATAACATTCAAGCTATGAAGTTAATCAAAGCAAGGCAAAGGAGTATATCATATATACTATATAATAAATCATCATATAAATGAATAAATCATTTCCATCGTTGTTTTCACCACAAATATGCGAGAATTACATGAATGTTGGTTCAGACACTTAAAAAATGGCATTATGACAGAATTCTTCTATGATGCACACACACCTAAGCACATATATAATATTTTATATATAAATAAAACAAAAATGCCCATAGTTATACACACAATAAACATTCAGATTCAGGATGTAAAGTCTCATTCAAGACCTTTAATATCTGGACCTGATCTAATCTGAAGAATTTTATTACAGAGGAAATCACTTTTATCTTGGTGCCTGCTGATAAACAGCTTGTAGCACGAGGACTCAATGAGTATTCTTAAAGACTAGTTCATGATAAATGAACATTATTCAACTAGTGCATTGAAAAAATGTACCGCATGAATCTCACCTGTACAGGGTTTCCATGGCACGACGGTCACACTTTCTGTCAGTGGTAGAAGCAGCAGACACCACTGCAGTGCAAGTAGCCACAATGAAGGCACCAAGTTGTGCTGTCCTTCCATTAGATAGTTGATTTGCTGATAAAAAAAAAGTTCTTACAAACTTTTGATTGGCCAAAAAAAAAAAAAAAAGTGGTCCAAAGTTCGAAAATGGTCCAAAGTTATCCCCTATAGTCAAGATGCCTTTAGGTCCTGTATTCTTTGTTCCCTGAACTGTCCAGAATGGAGTCTGTCCCTCATTGTATAATTTTGATTAAGGAATCAGCTCAACACCAGTGAACATGAGCTACTTATAAAGTTGTTTTAAAAATTCACAATGTACGAAGAGCAAACACTGGGTATAACTTCTCGATACACACTAAAGAAAGAAAGAAACTTTCCCAAGAAAGTCCTTCCTCATCCACTTAAATGCTAATTATTAACAAGCAGTTTAGCCAAAATATTTCTGAAAGTTGTAATCAAAGTCTTGAAAATCCACAAGCTTGTGCTTTTCCCCTGTTGTTCCCCGTTGCTCAGGTGCGTAGAGGCGATCAGAAAGCAGCAGCTAATTCACCTGTCACCTGCAGATGAGCATGTTAACAGATCAGAAGTACAACTGAGAGCTCAAGGGGCAAAAGTGGTGTATTTAGAGAGACATTCAAATGAAACCATGTCAACATGAGAGGAGGGGCTCAGAAGGAGGTACAGAGGCTGAGAGAAAGGCAGACAGAGAGAGAGAGAGATTTCCTGCGGTCCTAATCTCAGCATTTCATTGCTTCATAACCCCCTCCACTCTCTCTCTCTCTCTTTCTGTTTTATTTTCTTCCTCTGGGTGGAGTACCTCTCGGTGTCCTGATTAGGTTCAGTCTCACTTGGTAATTGTTTTATTTTTTTGCTGTGCTTTACTGATATGTAGTCGAAATTCATTTTTACAGTTTACATTTTTTTTTAAATATTCTTAATCTTCATTGTTTAGTATTTTTAAACAAGATAAATGATTTGAAGTGCAAAGTTAATAAGTCTTAAAGTCCCCCTTTAGTCGATAAATGTATCACTTAAAACTCATCTTTACTCACCAAAATGACATATTTAAAAAAAAATTATTGAAAAAAAACATTCTTCATACCTTAAAGCAGCTTGAATGTAACTCTAAACACTTGCTTCATTTGTGTACTAAATAGTGCTTCATGTTCTATGAATATGCAAATGAGCCCTACCCCCACTCACTCATACCAGCTCAGAGATCCACTCCTTGACGATCACACGTTGATCTGATTGGTTACAAGGTAGTTTGTGACGCTAGAAACACCAGTGATTTCAAACCGTGTTTTTGAGACTGTCTTTGGTTCACTGCAGCCGTTATAAGGACAAAATATTCAGCAACGGTGTTGACTATGAATTTGCACATGGTTTGTCTTAAAGCATTTAAAAAACACCACATTTACATATAAACAATGTTAAAAACTTGATTTTCACCACAGGGGGGTCTTTAAGAGAACATATTTTGAATTAACTGGCAACAATTTATAAGTGAAAACCTAAAACCTTTTTATCAGATTTATGGCTTAAATAGAAAAAGTTTTAAATAGGAAAAAAAAGTTTCAGGTTTGGAGTGAAGGGATGAGGTGAGGACATTTTCAAAGAGAAAATGGGCTTTTATTTCATGATAAAACAAAACAAAAACAAACAAAAACTACCCTGTGGGGGAAAACAGGTGAATAAAGACTGGACAAGGTAAACAGCATCAGGCAGAGCAGGACACGAACGGTAAATAGCACAATGAACTGGCACAGGACTGAAAACACAGGGAAGGAAATCAGGAGGGTAACAATGGAGAGCAGGTGGAGCAAATAAACCAAAAATTAGGTAACAAGAAGGGCAGGGCAAGACAATAGATGCCCATGGCACAGAAACAAACATGACAAGCCATGTGCTCACACCAAACATGACAAAAACAAGAGCATATGGCTAGTGAACAATCACAACCCATAAACATGAACACACACACAGACAGAAGAGCGTGCGGCCCAAGCGAACTTGAAACACATGCTCAAACGACCAGAGAGCAAGGAGAATGAGCGAATGCTCGACCCGTACGCTCACAACAGAAGACTGAGTTCCAAAATGATGGTGCGTTCAAGTCATGTTTTGAACAAACGTGAACTCCACCACAACACTGTAATAACAAGTTGGGAAACTCTGGATTTTCTTTGAGTCCCGAATTTCCAAGTTGGGGGCACCAGTAATTAAAAATGGCAGTATGTAAAAAAAACATAGGCCTACAAAAAAAAAATCCATTTACAAAGTTTTACTAACGTGCATGTAAAAAATATGATAATATTGTACAATTATAATAGCATGTATAACGGTCCAGTTTACAGAACCCACATAAATTGCAACAACCTAAAAAAGCAAAAACACACCTGATGCACATTCATCATTTTACTGATCTTTATTCATCATTTTACAGAAGTAGAGTAAGGTTTTATTTTACTATACTTAGTTTCCCACTCATAATTTTGATATTGTGATGGCATCCATGTGCATTCAACACATAAATATGTTATTTCTGACACGACTTGAACATACCTCATAATATTTGGATTAGTTTTATCATCCACTGTGAAGCAAGTCCAGACTGCTTAAAAATATCCCACACCTCTCCTCAACAAGCTGCATGATTCGAGGAATCACTCCTGTCCGTGGCTGTTACACCCCAGTGTAGTTTTCCCAGACATTTTTGTTTTGGATGATTTTTTTCTCTCTCACTCTCGGTCTCTCCCTCTTCTGGTACTTTTTGGGATGTACAACCCATTAATGGCTAAATGGTTTGGGTTTGACTAATTAGTGAGTCAGGTATTAGGTTACAGTAACTTCTAGAGTTCTTTAGCACACACATTTTACCCTACACACGACTACATTCATCTTTTAGCAACAGTAGCATATGATAAGATGTGCAGTAAACGCTAATAGCCTTTCCTTCTCAGGGGTTTATTAATCCTTACTGGTAAATATGAGCGAATATGGCAATGCTTGCCTTAGCAATCTATAACAAAGCACAACAGACCACTGAGAACAAAACATCCATGATCACTCACTAGAATATCAGGTTTGCTAATAGTTTGTGAGCTAATCAAAACAACATGAGGCTAAAGACCAGCATGCAGTTCACCTGACCCCAATTCACCTTTGTCGCTTAAAATCTTTTTCACATCAAAGCCAGCAGAAAAGAAGCAACATTAGAGATGTTAAAAGAGGAGGATCACAGCAATTGAAATTCTTTGGAAGTAGAACAACGGCCTCTGACAAACAGTTCATGTGTAATAGTGGATATTAAAGAGCTGTGCTACTAGTTCATGAACTCTTGACAGAATCCTGCTTTCCTAACCTGCATATTTATAGGAGATAATGAAATTTTAATCCCATTAGAGGAAAGCGGTCTATAACCGACTTCCAAGACAGCCCTTTGTCATAAAATGGTGCTTTGGGTTTACTTCAACTTGTGTTGCTTCATAGTTTTGATGACTTTATCATTTAAAAAAGTGGAAAAAAGAGCTTTGACCACTACAGGTTCACCCCCACCCCAAATATTTGTTTTATAGATTTAAAAGTTATATTTTTAACTTGACATTATTAATGGCCAAATTGTCCCACCCAATAATTGATATTTGACAATATTTGACAAAAGTTTTTAACTATACATTTTTACATTTTTGATGGCTTGTCACACCCAATATTGGATATTGGACAAGAAGTTTTAAAAGTAAAATTTTGAACTTTATGTTTTGACATTTTTAAAATATTGAGATGGCCAACAAAAAAAATGAAAAAGGCATTTTACCATTCTCAGAAACCATGCACAAAAACTTCAGAGCGGCGCTTCAATTTTAATGGTGAAAGGGTCCAAAATATGATGGAAGTATAGTCAAATGACAAACTACTTGACTTGTTTTTTGTCAAATTTCCCCATTTTGAATTTAGGCTCTTATTTATGTGATTTATGTAATTCATAACTGAATGTGAAGAGACAAAAAGTATTTTTACGTTTTGCAATTTCAACATAGGCATATGAAAAACGGGCTGTTTACATGACACCGTTTTCAACAAAAAATTAAAACCTTTGTATGCATTTTGAACGTTCATGTACACAACAGTATTTTGGGGGCCTGAAAATGCAAGCTTCTGAAAACAGGTTTTAAAGCGCAAGTTTTTGAAAACAATACCTTTTCCATCTCTGTGTAAACTACAAAAACATGAATTTGTGAAAACTGTGTACTTTAAATAAAAAGACAATTACCATTGGGGTATTTTTAAACCCAAAAACATCCCACCCAATGTTTGAGACATAGTTTCAGCCCTGGAATGAAGTATTAATAAAGATAGGTGAGTTATTTTGAAGTGTATATACAGTAAAACTTCACAAAACATCTTGTGAACCATATACGGAATCAAATGACCAAAGCACTGTTGGGTAATGACCCAAGCTTGACGTCAGTCTCAGGGATGGGTGAACAACAAACTGGACTTTAGTGAACCGGTTTCAGATCAAATTGTTCAGGAGTGGTGTAACACATGATGGAAAGAGAAGGGAGTGATAGAGAGAGGTGTGTGTCATGTTAGTTCTTCTTTGAAAGATGTTGTGGTCTTCCGTTTGACCCTGGGGCTGAGCTGTGCTTTGAATCAGCATGTGTGTGAAGTATCAGACATGTTTCGACACGGGAACTCATCACCTAACTGCAGGGTTTCTGCTCCTGTTGATGAGATTCCAGAAGAGATGGACGCAGTCTTGCTCTTATGAATTTGATAGATGTTGAACGAGTTTCATTACAAGTCTATAGGATTGTGGACAGCAGAGGGGGTGAAAAGGAATAAATAATATATATAACTGTGCACAGATACAGTAGCAAAATAAATGCTTATTAATTATAAAAAAAATAATAATAAATGCAAATAGAAATGCAAGGAACATTTCTTATTATCAATGTCGTATAGTTTTTTTTTTTTTTGACATCTTATGAAAACCCCAAATTCAAAATTAGAATATTGTGAAAGGGTTTTCATAGCTGTAAGCCATAATCATCAAAATTATAACAAATAAAGGGTTGAAATATCTCACTTTGCATGTAATGAGTCTATATAATATGTTTTAACCTTTTAAGTTGAATTACTGAAATAAATGAACTTTTGCCGATATTCACCTGTTTCACCTGTACATTTACAATGTTACAAAAGGTTTCTATTTTAAATAAATGCTGTTCTCTTGAAATTTATAAATCAAAACTATTAATATTCAAATAGAAAACAAGTTAGTTTAATTTGTAATAACATTTCACAATATTGTTTTTCATTTATTTTTGATCTTTTGAACTTCTTTCCAAAAACATTAAAACCCTTCATTTCAAACATTTGACATTATTCAGTATATATATATATATATATATATATATATATATATATATATATATAATATTTTTTTTTCCATTATGTTTGGTATTATTGTTCATGAAGAGAGAAAGACTGTGTGAATCCACCAGCGGGAGGTGATCAGAGGCATCGCTGTTTTGTCAGCAGTCATCATATTTGACATTCAATTACAGTAATGTGTGGGAGGCAATAGGTGTACAGAAGAACAGCTTCTGGCCTGCCAGTGAAAGGCAACCTGCGGTCTAGTATGCAGATGGTGAAGCAGATACACACGGAAGCAACTGTCCAATAATGAGACACATCAGCTGATATGCCATTAAAAATAACACAAGTTAATCCAGCCTCTGATGTGGTCAGATTCTGCTAATCCTGATTGAGCCCTGCCAAACCAAACAGGTTTGATATCCACCTCTAGCTCAATGGAAAGTTGTTACATCACCACAAGCACAGTGTGGGGTCAGTACGTTTTTTTTTTTTTTTTTCGTAAAGAAGTGATTACTTCTATTCAGTAAGAATCCATTAAATTGTTTCAAAGTGACTGAAGACATTTATAATATATTTCAACAACTTTTTAAAAGTTTCTATTAATTAAAGAATCCTGAAAATATGTGTATAAAATATCAAAACTATGGAGAACATTTGTTTTTAACATGAATAATATTAAGAAATGTTCCTTAAGCTGCAAATCAGCATATTAGAATAACTTCTAAAGGATCACGTGACGGTAATGACGCTAATTCAGATTTTCCATCACAGTAATAAACATTAAACACAAAAACATTAAAACTTTTGAATGGTAGTGTAAAAAGGAGTCGTTTGTATACAGCTGCCTATAATTTAGAGAGAAGACAACAGGAAAAAGTGCATGTAGGAAATTTTGTAGGGAGTTTTCTTAAACTGAACTTAAGCTGTAACTAAATTACTAAAGCATTTTCACTAAATTGGAAGTAAATTGGAAGCTTACCCCACTCTATCCTACTGTTACATGACATGAATTAAGCTGAAAATGTTTCCCTACATATTTGACAAATTTCCCTTGTGCAGTTTTTTCCCCATCAGCGCTGGAGAAACATCAGAAGTGTGCAGAAACCATTTTGGATTTTATACACATAATAAAATAACAGTAGACGTTCATAAATCACAAACACTTAATGATTTTATTTGGCTATACAATCCTTGAGAACAGATGAAAGGCAAAATACCAAATAAAGAAATGAAACATTTCTTAATTGAAGTGATGATGGTGTAAATCAATTATTTTGGTCTGTCTTTCTGCTGAAGGCTGGACAAGTCCAGCTTGCTGATGCAGAATCTAAAAACATCAATAAATGCAAAAAGTGACATTTGACAAAACACTGACTTATCGGTGCATTACCAAATTTCAACATTAAATGTAATCAAATGTTTGTGATTAAAACATTTATTAAATCTCCATCAATAGACATGATCTTTTCCCACATTCCTAAAAGATCAGTAATACAATCTGTTCATAAACAAATAAGTGGATGTGATAGTCACTGCGTCGTATGATTTCCTCACAATGCGTTTTATTAGGAGGCATAAAAGCATGCATCAGCATACTATCATCAAACCAAAGCTGCATTCCACGTGTTATCTCATGGATCTATAGACATGTAACAGGCGTGACAGACAAACCGGCAGCCCAAAATGGCTGTGAAAAACGTTTCGGAGACTGATGCTTGACTCTCAATTAAACACTGTCCGGTGAACGCATGACATTTTGCCTTATTCAACAAAAGCCATTTGTCCACGCATCCACCCAATCACAGGAGAGGGGAAGACTGGGACGAGAGTATGAAAGCCTGGATGGGAATAAAGTGCTCACACTGGTGGAGGTAGGGGGGTAGCACACTACAAGACTCACTCTTCCGCTGGGAGTTTGCATCCTCACAAACGTCAATCCTCACTGTCCTGGAGTGTGAGAGTGTGTCTGTACACAGGAGAGTCAGAGACCCAGAGATTTGCGCACAATCTGCTTAGCTAGTCGATTGAACTGCTCTCTGTCCTCACGCCACATCTTAGAGGCGTCCACGTTTGCTCCGCTCTCATCATTGGGCTCTGTAGGAGCAAATAGACCATTTACAATTCATTAAGGATAGGTACTGATGAGATGTAAATTATAAAAGGTATTACAACATTAAAAATCCATTATTTACATTGATGCAGGATTCTAACTGTGCGTCATCGAGTGGAAAAAAAAAAAGTATATATACAGTATATATATGCACAGTACATATAATACAACATAACCTTTCAAACTTGCAGCGTTTATATCTTATCTCACCATCATTGAGATATATCCTTGATCTCTCAGGAACCACTTTAAGCCAAGAAGGATCAAGACAACTCAATTGTGAAAAAGTTTCTTCATCATTAAGTGAATGGTGACTGACCGGCAAGCATGCTGACCACAGACAGCAGGATCTTCTCCACGCTCTGCACGGGACTCCACCTCTCAGCACTGCTCTCATAGCCCATGGGGTCATCACCGGGTGCATGCAGGATTGAGATACACACACGTCCATCTGGATAGACTACAAAAAACACACCACAACCAAGTTATGAAGTTCTGTTATGAGTTTTCTGTTGCCCTTTGTCCTCTAGACATCTTTACTCTCTTCATTGCCGGTTGACTGAATACATTTGAATAAACTTTCGTCTTGATTATATCTGCATTTTTGTCTGTGACTCTTTTACGCTGCAGCTGAAACAAACTGACTCTAAGTGCTGGATCAGTTCACTGCATTTCATCCCACAGAATGAACAATTCTCCCAATTCATTATAAAAAGGCCATAAAGAGTTGAAATGGCATTTTCGAACAGATGTCAGGGCCCTCAAAGGATCAAAAGAACATCGATTTCTGCTAAAATTGTCTAGCACACAAATAAAGATGAGATTTTGAACCCTGGATCAGGCCTGAATGAAGCCACCCCCGCACTGCACGGTATCAGCCACTCAACAGCACAGCTGATGTTATCTCCTCTTTCTCTCCACAGATGAGGACAGTGATCAGAATCTGAGCCGTCCAGCTCTGATAACCGCCTCCAGAGCCCCGGCACCATCAGAGGACAGCAGGCTGGTCCGCTGCTATCTGTGGCCTGCAGGAAGACCTTTATCTGGGCCCACTTCCCTGTCCACACATCCACCAGCAGGAAACGCCCTCATTTTTTCAATCGATTAATCAACTCTATCGATTATTTTCTGAATAATTAATGAATCTTTTGGTTAATTTACCAATAAATAATAACCAATAATTTTGCGATATATAATAACATTATACTAATCTATGTATGAACTTTTACCTAATGATATTAATCATCACAAAAGATACGGTTTATGCAGTGGAGGCCTAATTAGGAAAGGTGTTTACGATGGCTGCGTTCACAGACACTTTTGGGGATTTACATCAAAGTGCCAATTCTGAAATGTTTAGTTCATTCAGGAGATTAAAGTATGTTTGCTGCTTGAATATGTTAATTCGGCTGATTGATCAAACAGCTGAAGTCACAACCACATTCTAACAAACTAACTAACGCTGTAATAGTGACAGTATCAAACATGGCGGTGTCCATAAGACCGTGAACTTTTAAATAAATGAGTCCAATCGAGGTGAGAGTTCATCCATTAGACATTTTAAATAACCAACAACAGCGTTTAATTCTTTGTAAGCGGCTGCAGAGAGTTTGTTTGAGCCGCGCGTCTCCCAGCCTCGCACCCACGGCCGGCAGCTTGTCAAAAAACAGAGTTCTGTATGAACGCAGCCGTATTAAACGCAAAATATGGGACTGACAACCATATTCTAGTGCTGTGTAAAAATTCACTATTACAGTCAAAATACTTGCGCTGCAGTCTCTTCATTTTGAAGTAGAAGAGCCCCAGGATGTTTTCTTTTCAGATGCTCCTGCATTGAAGTTGTGCTCCTGTGGAAGGCCATTTTAGTTCCACAGAGCGTGCAGAGCACCATTTTATTCAATCTCTGTTTAAAAAAATGTCCATACTTTAGATCGGGCTTGATATTTTTGTAATAACAGCTGATTTCCAGTATGCCCGGGATCCACCATAATTGGGGAACATAACCAGCAAGACGAATCGACGCAAATCAACTCATTTACACGCATCGTTCCAGCCCTAGCCCTAACCATAAAAAAACTTTAGGACAGTCTACACTCTTCTACGTCTGTGGACTGTAACTGCATTACGTGTTTCTCAGACCTGCTCCTGGAGGCTCCCCAACACTGTAAATCCTAAAATGGATCGTTTTGAAATTTTGAACAAATTAATCACTTAAATCACCCTCAAGTTGTTGCAAACCTGTATGAGTTTCTTCCTTCTATTGAACAAAAAAGAAGACATTTTAAAGAATGTTGGCAACCAGACAGTTGACAGCACCCATTGACTTCCATTCAAGGAACAAAAATACTATGGAAGTCAATGGATGCCGTCAACCGTCTGCTTACCAACATTCTTTGAAATAATTTCTTTGTTGTTCAATAGAAGAAAGAGACTCAAAGGTTTGGAACACCATAAGGGTGAGTAAATGATTTTTTTTTTTTTTTTTGGTGAACTAGCCTGTCCCTTTAAAAAAAAAAGCAGTTGTGATGCTTAATGTCTTTGTAGAAACCCTGACTCTTTAATGAATAGAAAATAAAATAAAATAAAACGCATTTATTTGAAATAGAAATCTTTTGTAACATTGTAAGAATGTCTTTACTGTCACTTTTGATCAATTTAATGTATCCGTGCTGAATGAAATGATTATTATTTTCTTAAAATAAAATCGTACTGACCTCAAGCTTTTGAATGGTAGTATATATAATGTATAATACATTTTTTAAATAATTTCCATAATTTAAGTTTAAAGATTCAAGACTTTATTTTGATGAAAAACTGAAAATAAACGTTTGAGTTCAATGTGCATTCAAAATTCTGTAATTTCCTTTTCTGTGTCACGTTATTTGATTTTTATAATAACTTATAGCGGTTTGAAATTATTTGAATTCAATGTGAAAATATAGTGGACCTGTGTGTTTTTAAAGGGGTCATGACATGGTTTTTTTTATTTTATTACTATGTTCCCTTAGGTGCAATAATAGTATTACTATAGTTTTTTTTACAAAAAACTTTTAAAATGTAGTGATTTATGACCTTTTCCCACCCTGTTTCTCATCCTCTGATTCAAACAGTCTGTTTTTGGGGTGTTTCCCCTTTAAGAGTTCAGTGTTAACGCCCACTGTTATGATTGGCTAACGTCAGTGACTATGCATCAATTATTAACGCCCCCAGCCAGAACATTTGCGGATTCGGCGCAACTGTTTAATAGCGGGAGATGCATGCGAAGCGATGGCTCTTGCAATGATAAAACCTTATTATGTTTGAGCCGGAATCAGAGGAAAATGAACCATCACCACAACAACGAAGACTGGATCCGCCCGTGTCCACATGGAAAGTGAAACTATTTTGAATTAATAAAAAAAAAATTACCCGAGACACTTGAAAACGGATTATTGTTGCATAATTATCCTATAGCTTAATTTGCTAACAGTTTAACATTATTTAACTAATTTCAATGAAATGATAGGGTGTACCACGGACAAAAATGCATGCACAGACAGGCCATCTTAGAAGATGCAGCATTGATAAAGGCAACATTTTTAATTTTCTATCACATGTAGGCCTACTAGAAAGGCGACATATTTGCAAGATTCTCTTATACAAATGTGTTTATATTAGCCATGATAAAAAGTAAGTTTGCGTCGTCGTTGTTGAGCCCAGAATATTCGGCACGGACTTATCTTTGAGCAACAGTTTTCTGGCAAAGCCAGCATCATATTGGGATTTTTTCCTCAAAACAGTCATCCTTAAATGTAACAGTTATAGAACACTGCCGTGACTGGGACGTCCGCAAAAAATAAAGTGCATCCATTTTTCCCTGACGACTGGATCTTTCAGCGTATTTAAAAAGTAGTTTAAAGTTTTAAATAGCTGCTACATTACTTACAGTTTGCGTCGTCGATGTTCAGCCCAGAATAGTCGGCACGGACTTATCTTTGAGCAACAGTTTTCTGGCAAAGCTCAAAACAGTCATCCTTCAAATGTATAGAACACACGCTTAAACTAACACTGCCGTGACTGAGACGTCCGCAAAAAATAAAGTGCATCCATTTTTCCCTGACGACTGGATCTTTCGCAGCGTATTCAAAGATGTTGTTTGTCCACAGCCAGGAACAGCACATCTGCGGCATCGTAACTTCCCTGTACACAGACCCACTCGCTGTCCGTCGACTGAACACTTGTGAGGCGCGCGGCGCGCGGGCGCGACGATGATACGAAATGAGCGTAGTTGTCTTGCGCTGAAAGCGTAGTTGTCTTGTGCGGGAGGCGGTCATATGCAAACGCTGGTACGTCACTTCGTACCGTGACGTCACTTCTTACCATGGATCCAGAACGAGCTGTATTTAGAGCTTGATTAAATAAATGATTCGTTTATAATGGGGAGGACGTCTTAAGCTATGAAACTTGCAGGACGTTTTAATGGTACAAAGACCTCTTATATACCAAAAGATCAAGGCAAAGATCAAGATTTAATACATGTTAGATGTGAAACACGCTCCAGATTTAAATCAAGGTTAATGAAAATATTATGTTGTGAAAATTGTATATTAGCCAATTACTTTAAATGATTAATTATATAACAATCCTTAAAATCATTTCTAATGTGAGTATTTTGTTATAAATAACTGTAACATAAAACAACTGAATTGAAGAAATCTGACATCCATGAATATTTGAGTCACCAAACCCCACATACACTGTCTGAATGCTGAACGTGTAGTCCCGAATAAAGACCACTCACTGTTTGGGTGGAACATGTCACAGGTGAACCTCATCTTGGGGGGGCTGAGGGGGTAGTCTGAGGGGAAACTAAGGATGGCAGGGAACACACCGCCCTCAAAACATGTGTCCTCTGGTCCCCTAAAATAAGAAAACAAGAAAAGATTTTAGAAAGTGCTGCAATATATCCAGACAAGCAGGACCGCCATTCATTCATTTTTATAATTTAATGCTTTGTCTTAAAGCTCAGTGTTGCAACAGAGCTAATAAAGAAACAATGAACTGAAGCATTCCAGTAGTGACCCCTCGACCCCCCTGAGCAGCGGCTATAATGTCTGGATAAGCTATTACTGTATTGCCCGCAAATCCCAAGCATTCAGTAGTTTTATTAGAAATTTTAAAGCATATTTACACAGGCATCTTTTCAGAATGATTCACTCCAAAATTCATTCTTCAGAATATCATAAAATCATTAACATCAGGAATTAGATGAACCTACATGGTGCGCAGAAGTCGTCTCTTTTAGAAAAAAAAGTAAACGCAAATGAAAAATCCAGTCTAACGACATCTTTTGGTTGAGGACTAACAATATTCCAAATGTTTATTTGCGAGAATCACTTAAAGGGCACCTATTATGGAATTTTGAAATGTACCTTTCATGTAGTGTGTAACATAGATCTGAACAAAAACATCCTGCAAAGTTTGAAATATGAAAGTGCACCGTATATAAAGTTATTGTCTTTCAAAAGTAAGAGTCGACACTGAGTCATTTTTATGAATCGTTAGAAGACCGAAGCTTTTTCTCTGACTAGATGACGTCAACTTGTCAAGTTATTTGAATACGATACGCCCACTTATTGCGCTCCAAGGCCGGCAGGGAAACATCAGGGCGACGAGACGCTGCGTTCTGAAGTGCGGCTCAAAAGCAAACTTTTTTCATCTGCCCAAGGAGGAGCATTTGAAGACTAAGTGGCTACAATTCATATATACAACTATACCACAGAAGTATAGTCCGAGTCTTGTGCTTTGTTCGCGTCATTTTGAAGACGATTGCTTTTTAAATGCAATCAAACTTGGATTCGCGAGCCGCTGATATTGAAGGAAGGTTCAGTTCCAAGTGTATTTGCATCAGCTTCCTCCTCCGTATCACAACCTGTAAGTGTTATTAATAATTTTTGCTTTTATGTTTTATGTAGCATGCTTAATAATTATTTTGTTTGTTGTGTAAGCACCGTTTAGCTTCTAGGTCTTCAATGACAATTGTATTGAGATATGTGAAGTGTTTGTCGTTGTTTTCGGAGTTGTCTAAAGAATAGAGTAATACCTCGTAGTAACGTAACTGCATTTTTTTTTTGTAAAAACGTTATGTTTATGCATCGGGCTAATGCAAACAAAGACTGATTGTGCTTTTACAATATGAACTCTGGGCTATGCTCGCTAACATAACATTCAATTCTTTATCTTATTTTTCGTTTTTTACTACAAACTACAAAGCAGTGGACTATAATCATTATTATAATACAATTTAATTGATAAAAGCATCATTGTACTCAGTGTTAAAAATAAGTATTATCTCTGTAAACACTGCTGGGTCATCTGACCAATCAACGCAGATTAGCGTCGCACAGAGGAGGGGTTTGGAAAACGAGTCGTTGAACGATTCATTTGGGAGTCGGTGAGCAAATCAGGTAAAAATAAATGCATATTATACGAAAACAAAAGTGTTTTTTGTCATTGCATGCATGTAAAACTGTTGTTGGGGACTCCCACAACAACATTAGGAACATTTTAAATGTCATAATAGGTGCCCTTTAAAAATATGAGGCAAGTGAAAACATTTACAATCTTCCACATAAAATACATATACCGGTACTAAACGTAAAAAAATAAACCTATTAAAAAAAACTGCACAATCATAAAATTACACAACTTCATAAATCTGAATGATCTACTGACAGCATTGGCAGAACTTCATGGAATCATTCTCAAAGGCCCATTTAACATGCAAATCTCTTTCTGTTTACTTATCCAGCTGTCTATCAAATCCTGTTTCTGTGGGCAGATATTGATCGGTAATCATGATGAGGAGCGCATCAAACGAACACAGTTCCGTATCGGTGGAACAGCTGTCAGGGAGTTGCTAGGGACACTGTTCCTTATTATGCTTGGCAATTAGTTTCACTTAAAAACTTATCAGTCAAAACCACTGATCTAACCACCAGTTTGGTTTACCAGAGGACACATTGTTTGGTCTTATCCAAAATCAAAATCAGTTATCATCACTTAATGCCCCCCCCCCCCCCCCCCCCAAACAAATGTCCGTATCCAATTAAAAAAGGATGTTCTATTCAATTTTAGACTGACAATAGGTATGGCATAAAATATAGGTTTTGTTTCTTTGCAGGTAAGTAGTCATTTTCCCATTAACATATTTTTATGTGAATTTTGGGATATTGTGTTAAAAAAAACGCTGGATGGAAACACCAAGATGCACATAAATTCTAAAGATATAAAAACGTATTGAGGCGGATACATTTTTTTATCTGATAAGAAGAAGAAGTGCGCCTAAAATCACATTTACCAAATTAATCCCTTGATGCCCAACAAGAAAACTCAATACCTTTGCCTCAACAGAGGATGTGATTGGATAACTGGACTAACCAGTGGACCAATCAAATTGCACAGCATCTAAAATGTTGGTTTGACCATACTGAGAAATGCCTGAGCCTGCTATCAAAAAATGTTGGGTATAATGACCTCCCATAACAGTCTAACACGATTTTGAGTTCCCAAACACCAGGTATCCACCTCCGAACTCAAGACGCCATTTATTGCATTCCGTCTGCGCACGGTGAGCCATAGTGGTTTCCACGATTGCAGCAACTTTCATTTTTCTTACAGATATCTTGCGCCAGTTTCGCAGGAAGTGACAATACACACAATAAGTGATTGCTTTATACATTCAAAAGTTTGGTTGGAAACATAGCTATTGTGACTTGTAGCGATAAAATTATTTCAGTGTCATTTTACATTTTTGAGGTGAATGCAACCTGAAGCGGATTAAAAACACAAAGAGAAAACTCCAGAAGCTCTGAAACCACTCGTTCTGGTTGAGAGTTTATTTCTATAAATCTAATATTTGTTCCATGTATTATGATTCTGCGAGTAACTTGTCTCATGTTTAATCTACAAACAGACATAAACGACACCTCAATTTTTCAGCTGCTGAGGACAGGTGTGCTATTACTTTTCTTAATAATAGGACATTTTTGTCAGTTCACTATAAGCATGCACTGCAGTTATGTCATCTGCTGCGTTAAATGCTTGAGCTCAGGATGGATTCTGATTGGTTGTCAATGTTTTTAGCATTCATCAGCTGGGAAAAAAAAAATATTGTGAAAGAGATTCCATCGGTATATCGATTCTCTGTGGCGATAACGTTATAGTTGTGGTCTATTGTTTTGGGAGCATTCATAATAATTAAGAAAAATGTAAACATTTATTTTTATCGTATATTTTTATTTTCTTTAACATTTATTGGATGTGTTCCGTCAGTACACTGCAAATTAAATTGATTAATAATTAAGAATAATAAAAGATTTACTGTACTGAACGAGCAAAATCAAGGTATGGCTTATTGGCCCTCTCTGCTGGGTCACACTAGACATGGCAGAGAAAATCTGTTTGAATTGAAACAGTCACTAACATTTCAAGAAACACATTTTCTCACCCACACTGAGCAAATGAACCAAATAAAAAATAAACCCTTTTACTAAACAAAATAATACTTACATAATCAAAGCCTCCCATTCAAAGAAATTCTCCTCATTTACAGGTCCTGTTGGGGTGAAATGAGTCTCAATCAATATTCTTATTATATAGATAAATCATTAGATAAGTTACTCAGTAAAACCAGGGTCAATGGAGCAGTTTACTAAACTGCCCTATTTCATACCTGCCACAATCCCCTCTGGAGGGTTGAGAGTTAGTTCTGGAAAGAAAGAAATAAGTTGAGATCAATTAGCTGTATGCATGTATATGCTGAACAGTGAATACATATAATAATAAAAATCATCATCATAACAGTTTACTTCAGTGACAGCACTAGACTAAATAAATTAGTTTCGGAATACAGTTTCAGTTTGTTCAGTGCGACTTCTGTTGATTTATGTTGCCTTACACACATCCTATAAATAATTCATACTGTCATCATATGTCAGCGAAGTTCTGGAAGTATCTGTGTCTGCTTGAGGGGACAACCGCTGTCAAACTGTTGCTACCAAAACAGTGTCAAATCCACAATTCACAAGCACTAGCATTGTGCTGCCTTTTAAATGTAATTGCCAATAAATGACTTACGTTTGTATTCGGCCATGAGTCTTTTTAAAGCTGTTCCAGCCATTTTACAGCCTGGTCTAGAAAGAAGTTGTTTTGGCACGAAGGGTGACGAAAACTGACACGATGAAAAGGCTTGTCCTTCCGGGACAAAAGCGAGCAAAGAATTTCGCGAAAGATTTGCCACTCCACCTTCACTTCCGCATGACGTCAAGTGGCTCTCCACGTCATATTTCCACTGACATAACAGGTCACATTTGACTTTTATTAGGGGAAAAAGACACCCTAAAACTCTCTTAATTACTTACTTGCAATATATGTTGATTAACCACATAGAGTTATTAATTTATTAATCTCCTTCGGCTTCGATGATGTGATGATTGGATTTATGGTGTTTCTGTTAAACAATGATTATGCTTTTTTTGTTATTTAAAGAGGCATAATAAAGGTTAAAAATCGACTTTATTTTAAGAAATGTATTATTTGATTGTATTTCGCTTTTGAAAACCGATTTGAAGATTCCCTAATGTCCCTCGCCAGAGTGGAATGGCTAGTCCAACTGTGTACGTAGTTAAGCGCAAACTGACCTCTAGCGGAAGCGTCTGGGAAGTGCAGATGGGTTTCAATGGCAACCATCACAGAGTTGAAAAGCGGTGAGCTAATACTCAAAAATGGCAATAATGCCTCATTATAATAGTGGTTATGATTATTTTGACATTTTTTTATGTCGAATCTACCGTCACGTTCCATATTAATGTTGTTATATGTTTTAAACCAAATCTCTCCACAGTTGTTGTGTAGATTAGCCCACCTGAGTGCAGTCTCTCTCTAAGTTTCTCACATTAATAATCTACTGCTGTCTCTCTCTGTTCTTCTCACATGAATCGTCTCTATAGCCTTAAAAGAGACGCTGGAGGCCCGTGGGGTGCTCGGGCAGCTGAAGGCGAGGATCCGGGCGGAGGTGTTCAGCGCGCTGGATGACCAGAACACGCCGCGCCCGCCGCTGTCGCACGAGAACCTGCTGATCAATGAACTGATCCGAGAATACCTGGAGTTCAACAAGTATAGATACACTGCATCAGTGCTGACCGCAGGTGAGCAGATGAGCCCTGCAGGAAGACCATATGCACGGTCACTCATACATATCAAAGGGTTAACTCTTAGTTCACCCAAAAATAAAAAAGTAAAGATTTACTCACCCTTAAGCCATCCTAGGTGTATATGACTTTCTTCTTTCAGCCAAACACAATAGGAGTTATATTAAAAATATCCTGGCTCTTCCAAGCTTTATAATGGGAGTGAGTACATGAGTTTTTGAAGCCCCAAAAAAGTGCATACATCCATCATAAAAGTAATCCATACGGCTCCAGGGGGTTAATTAAGGCACTCTGAAGCAAATCAAAGCGATGTGTTTTTGTAAGAAAAGTATCCATATTTATACCTTTATCAACTGTAATCACTGGCTTCCCGTAATGGCCATATGAGTCTAGTTCCGGCAAAAGAGTGACCTCTGACCTGACACATGACGATGATAAAGCAAAACAAAACACCTGTCATGAATTCGAAGTCTAAAACAATAATTTTTACTGAGAAATGTCAAAGGAGCTCGAGAACCACGAGAGGCGTCTAGTCTACCACTCTCACCTAAGCTTATGCTACTCCTACATCCTACGTCATGCGTCAGGTCAGAGGTCACTCTTCCGCCGTAACTCGACTCGCGTGCAGCCATTGCCGGAAACTAGTGATTATAGTTTATAAGGTGATAAATACGGATGGTTTTCTTACAAAATCGCATCGCTTAATTCAATTCAATTCAATTCAAATTGATTTGTATAGCGCTTTTCACAATACATATTGTTTCAAAGCAGCTTTACAGAAAATGCATTTCTAAAATGTACAAACAAAAATACAGTTAGTTAATCATAAATTTAGGGCATAACATATCGCCGGCGTCGAGTCGTCTCATCACAGGCGTTGGGGCATCTGAAGTCTCCATGAGAGGCTGGATACATAACTGGAGCTGACGAACTCTATTTGAGTTATCTCGGGACAGGCGTCCCGAGATAACAACAAAAAAGGCAGATGGGAAATAATTAGCGTAGCTGCTGTTCATAATATGAATGCATTTGATCTGATTTAACTGTAGTATAAAAGGTATGAGATGCATCATGTGAATGCTTGGCTAAAGAGATGCGTCTTTAATCTAGTTTTAAACTGGGAGAGCGAGTCTGAACCTCGGACAATATCAGGAAGGCTATTCCAGAGTTTAGGAGCCAGATGTGAAAACGCCCTCCCTCCTTTAGTGGACTTAGTTATCCTAGGTACGACCAGAAGCCTCGAATTTAGCGATCTTAAAGAGCGCGATGGATTATAGGGCGATAGAAGATCCCTTAAATACACAGGAGCTAAACCATTTAGGGCTTTATAAGTCAGTAACAATACTTTGTAATTGATACGGAACTTAATAGGTAACCAGTGTAGAGATGATAAAATTGGTGTTATATGATCATATTTTCTTTACCTAGTAAGAACTTACTAGTTCCTAGCTTAACCCCATGGAGCCGTATGGATTACTTTTATGATGGATAGATGTGCTTTTTGGGGATTCAAAATCTCATGTACTATCCATTCCCATTATAAAGCTGGGAAGAGCCAGGGTATTTTTTTATATTTCTCGGATTGTGTTTGGCAAGAAGAAAGTCATATACACCTAGGATGGCTTGAGGGTGAGTAAATTATGGGCTAATTTTCTTTTTTTTGTGTGTGAACTAACCCTTTAATATAAAATGTATTATAAAAACAAACCTTTGAAGGTTGATTTGTTTAAAATGATGTATCAGAATCAGGTCAGCCTGAAGTTCCCTTGGACCGTCAGTTCATGGCCAATGAGCTCAATGTCGCAGAAGATTCAAGTGCCAAAGCAGTGTAAGTATGATTGTGACAAATAAGTAAAACTTTATTCATAGAGCATTTTTAAATGAGCATTTACAAAGTGAATAACAGTGTACAGTACAGGCCTCAACAATAAGGAGGCCCAGGGTCAGTTTGATGGACTGTTACGTTACCTATTGTAGTGCTTACTGTATGATCTTTTATTTCAATAATTTGATGATCATGTACATGGTTTTATTAAAAATAATATAACAATAAACTTTATTTTCTATTGAGCCTTTAAAAGTTGTATCCTAGTGCGCTTTACAAGAATAAGAAAAAATAAAGGAGAAATATAATCATATAAAAGAAGTGCATTCATAAAAAAGAAATGCATTCAGATACAAAATACAAAATAAAAACATGCTATCAAAACAATTCAAGAAGTAAGTAAACCCTATAGAATAAAATAATTACAATAAACAATTACAATAAAATAATAAAATAAAAGCAAAAGAAAATTTGTTTTAAAGGAAGATATTAAAACACTAAGAGATTCTGCTTGCCTAATCTCAGAGGGCAGAGTTCCATAGTTTTGGAGCAAATGAAGAGAAAGCCATATCACCCATAGGTCTTAAACAATTTGACGGAACAGTTAAAAGACCAGAGTGGAGATCACACGTTTGGGTGTAAAGGGTTAAGATCTCTGAATCAAATGTTAAATTAGCATCAAATATCACCCCCAAATGTTTTAGAGCCATCCACATTTAAGGTCAAATGCCCAGCGTAGCTGGCAGGGTGAGCCGATGAGCATAACCTCAGTCTTGTTACTGTTAAGACAACAAAAATGGAGACATCCATTTTTTAAAATCTCAGAAATACATAGAGAAAGAAAGGCCACAGCCGCATTGTCATCAGGTTTTGAATGTATGTAAATCTGGGTGTAATCTGCATAAAAAATGAAAGTTAAGTGGAAAGTGGAAAAATATAAATGCTAAAGAGTAAAGGGCCCAAAATTGATCCCTGAGGAACGCCAGATACCAACCTCAGACCTGCAACCACCCAAAGTAACAAACTGGGCTGCTTTTCTCAAAAGCATCATGAGCTACTGTAAGTTGATCATAGAGACCATTGGTGGCAATGATTCTACGATCTACTTAGGCCTACAATGCTTTTTGGGAAAATCATACCTGTTTATGGTCTAAGGTAGGGCTTGAACTAGTTGAGTGCAGTATCAGAAACACCAGTGACAAATTTCAACTTTTTTTTCTGTGATTGGTATTTTATGAATTCTTTTGAATTCTGATGATCCAAATAACATAAAAAATGTGTATATATATATACAAAACAAAAACAGAATATTATAAAAAATATTTTATATCAAGTTTTATTTATTTATGGGGCCAGTTAAAATGTTGGCAGGTCAAACATGGACATGTTGGGAGATACAAAAAAAATAAAACTGACTGAGTAAATATAAGAAGTACTGGAAAGTTAATAGAAATTAAAACATGAGAAATTTAAACGCAGAACAAAGTAAGGAGAAAAGAAAATTATATTAAAGTTAACAAGTAAACCACAGTAAATTGGTTCGTTCACAGTAACGTTCTTTGAGTGTGATACTTTATAATAGTGATTATGAGATCCTCTGCCTGGGACCATGTAGTGATTCAAATCTGACTTGACACTTTCAGCCATGTTTTAAATACGACCAGCGAGGAATGTTGGCGCAACACCATGAAGACATTTAAAAATTTAATAAGAGGGTTGTTGTAATCAGTTCTGCGAGACACAAGCAGAGTGTGATGTGATTTAAGTGCTGGATGTGATTCCTGTCTAGTACGAGGAAGCATTCTTGTTGCTGCCTTCGGAACTCATTATAAGTGTTTGATAGAGATTTTTGGTAAGTCAGCCAAAACACTTCTCCAGTAGTCAAGTCTAGATGTAACTAACACATGAATGAGTTTCTGGCTCAGACCAACATCTATGGTGCTACTCGAATACTCACTCTTACCACCAGAAACACTTTATCTAAACTTTCATTCATTGCATATTTAAGGAATAGACCTCACCATCCCCAAAATAAGTTGTCATTTACTCACCTTTTGACTTAGATATTTTTTCTTCTATGAAACCTGAAAGGAGACATTTTGGAAGAATGTCCAAGCTTCTCTTTTCCGTACAATTAAAAGTGAAAGGCTTCACCCAAATATTAAACGCTTGTCATCAATTACTCACCCTCACTTCTTCCCAAACCCGTAAGACTGTCGTTCATCTTCAGAACACAAATGAAGATCTTGTTAATGAAATCTGAGAGATCTCTACAGTCCACATAACTACCGCTTTGACGCGTCAAAAAGTTCATAAAGAGAACGTAAAACGAATCCATATGAATTGAGCTGTTTAGTCCAAATTTTCTGAAGAGACTCGATCGCTTTTATATGATCAACTGATTGAATTATTATTCACTTTGACACTTCAAAAAGTTCATCAAGAGATCGTAAAACTATCCAAAATGAATTGAGCTGTTAAGTCCAAATTTTCTGAAGAGACTCGCTTTATATGATCAACTGATTGAATTTGTCAGAAATCCCTCATATTTAATTTAAAATATCTTTATTTGTGTTTCAAAGATGAACGAAAGTCTTAAGTGTTTTGAACGACATGAGGGTGAGTGATTGATTTTTTTTTTATTTTTTTTTTCGTTTTTGGGTGAGCTATCCCTTGAATGGTCACCAGGGGCTTTAAGCTCTAAAAACTGGATTTTCATTTTTGGGTGAAACATTCCTTAATCCTTTTTGCATTGCTATTTTTTGCTGTTTTTAGGCCATTGATGTATGGATTGCTCCATCATTTCCTCAGCAGCAAAGAAGAGCACAAAGGAAAACTCTTCCTAAAAGGCTCGGCAACAGTGCATTCACAAGAAGCACATGGCCATCTCAATGCAGAGTCATAACCCTGATGGGTAAGAGAGGGCTTGAGTTTGACTGTGCTTGTATATATTGTTTTGTGCAAATTTGTGTAAATGTAATTTTTAGTTTCATAAGTCTGAAAAGCTTTCATCCCATTCAGCTGCTTTTTTATTGTGTTTCCAGTTCTGCAGTCATCAAGGACCAACATACAAGAGGATATGATCACAGATAGATAGTGAAGGCACAGTTTCCATTAAAGAGGCCACAATATTCTGTCACTCTGGTTTTAGATATTGAATATATCTACATTTAATTTTTAATGTAGTTTTTTTTATATATTCATAGTATTAGTAGTTATTCAGTTTAGGTTCTTAAGAAAAATACAGTCCGTTACAATATAGTAATATTCCTCTTGTATTAAATGTAAATAGTTTTGAGATCTGTTTTTGAATTTGATGTGTTTGTATCCTTTTCTTTAAAATTCTGCACATGCAATATTAAATTTACATTTGCAGTAAAACAACAGCCTTATTTTTTGTACACATATTTGTTACTAATTTTAACTACATTAGCAATGACAATTTCTGCAGTCTGGGTTGAAAATGTTAAGCTAATCTTCAGATAAGTGCTTTGAGTGTTCATCTTGAATGGCAGTACATTAAAGAACTGTCAAAACAAGCCTAGATTGTCAGATAGCTTCATGAGTCTTTCTGGTAAAGCCCCAGGTCCTTGAACTTTGAACATTCTTTCTTTTGATTGGTTTTCATCCTTCACTCTCTTTTCTTCTTGCCAAAGCCAACATATCTAGAAATGACATTTGAACTACAGCTTCTTGTTTAAGCTACTCTCTTTTCGAACCTTTTACTGTCTAATGAATTGTCTGTATCATCAGAAAGTACTTGTACTTGAAAATAAAAAAACAATAAGTATCATTTGTGGTCATTCTTTAATTTCTTAAGTGCTTCTACTGAGAAACTCCTTAAGAATCTCAGTTGTGTTGTACTATGTTTTGGTTTTCTTTCACCTCAAAACAGCACAGCTCACAAACATTGTAAACATCATCTGTTGCCAAGTTCTTCAAGTTTCCACTTATTCCTTAAAAGGTAAGTCACTTCATTCTCTCTCAATACTTCACTTGATAGATTTTTACACTGATTATTATCACAGATAAGATGTAATAAAGCGTTTTTTGGGGGGGTTTTTTTGGAAGCTTGATTAATATTTCCCAGTGCATTGTCCGGGTACATTTTCTTTCAGTAAAAGGTTATCATTAACAGATAGTTCATGTGAAATATTTTGAATAAATACGAGCAGCCAAATATTTGCTTGCTCTCCCGCTGTTAACTGCATTCCAACAGGGACAAATATATCCAAACATGTATGACTCTAAAATGGTGTTTACATCTACATACTCACGATTTCTTAGGGAACTGAACATGCATAGAGAGGTTGTAGATAACAGATATTTGTTCTTCTTTATTTAAAAGAAGTTGGGTTTACTGGTAATTGGGTTTAACTTTTTAATTCACTATTCACTATACACACACCTTGTAAGATTTTGTCTAGGGTGTTGATATTCTATTTTACTAGTGTGGGCAAATCTTAATGCTCCAGTTACTGGGAACAGCTTCGCTCCAAGTGAGTTTTTGGATGAGTCTCAGGAGACGAACAGCATGTGCCTCACTTAGCTTTAATCTAGCACATATTTCCCGTTCCCTCCTCTCCTTTAGACACACTGTCAGGACTAATTCCTGATATAGTGTTCTTCCACTAAATAGGACTTCAGCATAGGCTTTGAAGCCAAAGCAGGTATAAGTCTGCAAATTGTAATTTCTTTCCTACATTTTATTGGTTTTCACATTGGAATTGTTTAGCAAAACTACATTTGGTTGACATTTTTTACTATACCCTCATGAGTCATGACTTTCTTTTTAAAAGGGAAGTTTAGCTAAATATTGTTGCTGCACTCCCAACAGTTCAATGAAAAAATAGACCTTACAAGTTCTCCATAAGACTTGTGCACTGTATTTCATGTCTTTTAAAGACATAAAGATCTTTGTGAGCATTGTTATTCACTGATAATCTTCCCTTCTGCCATAGTTTTTAAATCTCTTTTGGGTTCGAGAATATTCAAATGCAGCACACTGAAGACCAATCATTGTTTCTTCATAATCACCAAATCTCAAAAATTAGCATATTTGAAAGCTTTGATGAAAATATTTTCAGGATGGCTTCATAAAGCTTGGAATATAGTGCACAATTAGTCGCACAGACTATTTTGTCATTTTTTTGCAGCGTGAAAGCCTCTGGTCACCAGTTACTTTCACACTATGGAAAAGATCAGCTTGGACATATCTCAAAATATACATTTTGTTGTCTATGGATGGATGAAATGACCTGAGGTTAAATGAAGCTATATATACAGTATATATATATATTTCTTTTTTTTATATATAAATAAAAAGTTCATAATGCACACTGTAAAGAAATCGTTACTTGTTTATATAAAATATATTTATATGTGATGTCACACAAGGACTTCTGGGAATATCTTTTTACTTTTTTCATTGTGAATAATATAAGTCAGTTTTTACTTGCATAAAAAAAACAGAAATGTTATTGTAATTGTCAGTAATTACATATAATATGATGTTAAACCATTTACAGTTTTTCACTGTATATATAAAATAACTTTCCAATTAACAGATTTTTACAGTAGTTTTAGTGAATATGTCATATCGTGTTTTATGAACACACACGCTCAAACAAGATATTTGGGTTGCAATTTATTTTACAGTACTCTAGTGTACTTACAAAGTACTGGTTAATAGGTAACTATTGGTTATAGGTTTAGGGGTAGGTTCAGGGTTAGCACTATTACCCAGTTGTAATAAGTGCATAATATGTAAACGGGGAACAGCACTGTGAAATAAAATTGCAACCGGTATTTTATATAGCCTATACTGTGTTCGTTATTTAGTGTCTCTGACTATACAAACGAACTGCTTCTCCACAGTACAAAGTAACAAACTATTAAACTCAAATCTATGTTCCTGTTTCTATAGTGATACAGCATGAGCAGGTGCAATACCTCAAATTCCTTAATTGGTATTAGTCTCTGCCGGAATGAGAGTCTGCAGCTACCCCTGAAGTTTATTGTTGGTGAGTAAACAGTCAAAAGATATCCCAATGAAAGCCTATTTGTCTTAACAATGACACCGCTGTTGCACCATATTTAGTCACTCGATCCAAGTCTTTCGGTGTTCCCTTCTAAACACAGAATACAGTCGAGATTCCAGGCAGACCCCATTGTCCTTATATGGCACAACAGAGACCTAGTAGAGTTGTGCATCTCCCACTTTCACTCTCACTATAACCCCCCCATTCGCCATCTGTCTCCAAGACACTCTCTCTACCTCCCTTCCTTCCCTTCGCACATCCAGGAAAGCTTGATGCTGACCAGTGACAGAGGCGCTTCTTTCTCTGCAAGCTTTGTTTTCTCCTCCATCTCTCTTTTGGACCGCAGCAAGGCCTCGAAGCATACCAGCCATGGTCCTGTTCCCTGAAACATCACAGACTTGATTTACTGGACGCAATAGGAGGTTGTCCTTATATAGGAAGTTCCATTAGATAGCAAGGAGCCCGTTGTGGGAATGGAGGGGACGGAATGTGATGTGCGTAGCGATAAGGGTCCCAAAAAGGATCTCAGGGGATTCGCCTCGTCCAGATGTGGCGTATAGCATGTAGTCTAGGCTGGGGAATCTCTGCTTTCTTGTTTTACTCCTTCTGTTTCTTTCTCATATTCTTTATTTAGGTATTCCTTGACAGCTCCTGCCGGTCCCTATTCACTTTTTATTGAATGGAAGAAGAGAGCAGTTTGAACATACTGCAAAACATCTTCTGTGTATACAAGAAAGTCATATGTATCAAAAAATTGGATGAACTGTCTTTTTAAATCTGTAATTTTTCAATACTACTGATTCTGCCACAAATGTTTGTGTATGCAATTAAATGAGCATTAAAATCCATCATATAATATTAATTACTACATTTTTAAAACTATAAACAAAGAATGGGATAATTCTAATCAATTTCAACATTGTGTGAAAACCATTTAAATATTTTTTTTCAAAAATGTCAACTGTCCTTCCATTGTTGCCTCGTTTCAACCACAAGCAACTTTTATTTCCCTTTATAGCTACTTTAAAACTGTTCAATGAAATATTTAAGCATGTTTAAGATGAAAAATGAGACCCAATTTGTGAAGAAAACTGGAAAACAAAATCAAGGTAAATTTTACTTGTGAGCAGATTTTTGTTGTGTGTCATTTCCAGTCAAGCGTTCATTTTGTATGCAAAAAAGGTCAAATCAAATGCAAGCCATGAAATCAGCCTTAGCGAGTCAAATGTATGCAATTTTATTCCAAAAATAACATTTATTACCATAATAGAATGATATTAAGATATTTGAGATGTGTGTGTAAGTTATTTACAGCAAATGAATTCAAGGCGTTTCTGCTTAGGGGCATCAGACCGTGCACTAATGAATTCCTGTTAACTTTCATTTATCTCTTTTCATCGTTACTGCCTTCTGAAAACGTAGCACTTAGGCTACTCTAATGGGACTTTTGTAACATTTAAGTGTTTCACATTGTGTTAAAAACAGGAAATTTAAATGGATGCGACCGAAAAGACTATCGTTCACCTGAAATGTCAAAACGCACACTGACCAATAACAGCGCGTATCGATTGTGAGGCCCCGCCCACTCCATCCGCATCTCCGTTTAAATGATGTTCTCATGCTTTTCTGTCTAATTTGGACTGTTCGTCTTTGGAGTACCTCACTGTCGCAGGACTCTCCAAACCCTAACTTTCCAAATCGCGGCATTTCTTCATCAGCCTTGTGAGTATGCAGCGATATTACTCATACTTTATTACACATTTCATTGTACTATTTTAGTTGTGCATGCATTGCTTACAGAGGCTTTCAGATAGGCTATGTAAATCATCTGACTGAATGCCAGTAGGTTAAGTTGATACAGTGTGCAAAAAAATTGCTTGGGTTCTGAGCTGTGTGAGAAAAACAATAATCTTTCACTAAATCTCGAAACAGTCAACATTTAATTACTTTGAAAGATGTGTTTTGTTTATTCAGTTATTTTATGCCACCATTAAACTGATATTTTACTCAAAATTTAAATTTTGTCAACATTTACTCACCCTCATATTATTCCAAACTTGACTGTATGACTAATTTGTTTTCATTGAAACATAAAAATACATGAATGTCAGGATGTTAGTTCCTGACAGCCTCAGTCACCATTCACTTTCATCGCATCTGTTTTCCATACAATGAAAGTGAATGGTGACTGTCATTCTGCCAATCATCTGTGCTCTACCTAAGAAATAACTTCTAGTTGGTCTGGAACAGAATGAAGATGAGTAAATGATGACAGAATCGTATTTTAATGCACAAAGCAAAGTGTTTCAACAACTCGTGCATCTCTGACTTTCTATTCAAAACATCATAAAGTAGCCTATCTTGTGAGCTTTTAAGTGAGAAAATGCACAAGTTTGACTTCAGCTGAGTCTGTCATAGGAAATGGTTGAAGAAAGTGCGTAGAATGAGAGAAGCAGTGAGCTTGACAAACCAAAGAGTTTCCTGTTCTCCAAATATGGTTGTCAAATGCAGCTTTCTGAACGTTGTGGTGAACAGCAGACAGAGTCAACTGACTGTCCTCTCGTTTCCCATTGACGCGATGACATAGACAGCAGCTAACCAGACAATAGTGTGATGAAGTCTACGAAGAAGAATCGTGATCTTGTAACAAAGTGCAGGGGAAGTAGTCATTGACTGTGTCATCATTTATCCATTAATGTCTTGATCAGTAACATAAACACTCTTAAGAGGCATTCTGAAAGAGTAATGTGTTTAATTTTGGAAATTTAAAGAGATAATCACCTAAACATTATATAGTAAAAAGATATTTACTCATCCGCCATGTCTTTCCAAATAAATGCTGGGTTGTTTTTCAACCCACGTTTGGGTCAAAAATGGACAAACTCAACCGTTGGTTTAAATTAACCTAGTTTTAAACTGTTTAATTGTTTTACCATTATGGACCCAAACATTGGTTGAAACAACCCAGCATTTTTATTTTATTTTATTTTTTTAGAGTGGATAGTTTTCTTTATTTTATGGAATTTTTAAAGAATACTTTGTTCACTTTTCTCAATAACATTAAAGTAACTGAGCTGTAAAGGGATACAAAAGCATTTGTATTATGAATGTGACCCATACAACTCATGCAGTGAAATTCACTTTTTGTGTTCCACAGAAAAAAAATCATAAAATTAAGGGTTTAGAACTACATGCAGGTCAATAAATAATAACAGAGTTTTTATTCTTGGGGAAAACGTTCCTTTATGTGTGCCTTTTATAAATCTATATATAAATCTATTGCATAATAGACACATTTCTGACCGCTTTTTTGGAATATCTTTTATTTTAACGATAAAAGGTGTGCATGTAGCAGAAGTGAGTTTTAATCTGGCTTAGCAGAAAAAGGAAGTTTAACAGATATATTGGTTAGATCATTAGACCAGCTAGTTTTTACCAGTTTACTTGTGGCTATCCTTCAATAGTGAATCGGTTTAGCTGTGTTTTTGTGTTCTATCTTTAGGCTGCTTACCTGATTGTCACTCTAATATATTAACACATTTCTGCATCACCTGACAGACTCCTACTTGAAGTTGAACTCTTGTTTATTTCTTAAAACCAGTAGCTGGACTACTGTCTTAACAATTTAATCCACTCTTATCAAACAATCAATGTGTGTTTTGGAGAAAAAAGGCCTTTATGGTCATTAATGGCAACATGTTGTTTAAATGTCCCTGAACTAGGAAGCATTATATTCAGTATATATTTTCATTGCAACAGCTTTAAAGCTGGTGCCGTTGACCTGGTCTGAACATCCATCTCAATATAAATGTTAATAAAAGAGACTGAAATTACACAGCTGCTGCATGAGAAAAAGAAAACCATATGGGTGGAATGAGAAAAAAGATGAGGAGGAGTAGAGAAGAGAGGAGGAAACTTTTCACAGGACCGGGGGTCACAAAAATCCATCCGCACAACATGGTCACATGATTTTCTGGGCTTTAGGCCCACTTGAACACAGGCCAAGGACCCTGATTTGTGCTACCTTTTACTTCTGCCATGTAAAAAAGAAAATGTCAGAACACAGCCTTAATTTAGGATTTGCAGTATGTTTGCAGCGGAGCTCCTGATCCATAAAAACCTCATTGAAAACTCGATGAGTCTCAAGTGCTGAAATGAAGGAGCTTCCCATGCACAGGACACAGGAAATTCCCACTTTTAATTAAATCAGCTTATCATAGAAAAACTTTGTTTGTTTGTCTCGCTCCCAAATGATTACAGGGCATTTAAATGACCCTTTTCCCTCCGTTTTTTTTTTTTTAATAGACGATTTTTGTTGTCATTTGGACAAAAGAATGTGGATTGAAAAACTGGTGGTAGAATAAGACACAGTTAAGAGATTCGCATTTTAGAAACTCTTTTAAGCATTATAATGTTGTATAGTCTTTTTTTATACAGCACAGACTCCGAAGAAACTTCAGTCATTCTCCCTGTTTTAATTGAGCAAGTGCAACACTGCTTTTAGATATTATGCACATTTCTTGCAAATTTATTGCTGGCTGTACAATTTAAAAATTAAGAATTTAATTCTGCGGTTTATATATTTTTTTAAGTTAACTTTTGTTAGAAAGTCAGTAAGTGGGAACAATATTTTCCTGTTTTTGTTGGGCTATTAGACCATACAATGTAAATGTACAAACAATTGGTTATAAATGGAGGAAATCGGTTCATATCTAAGGCGTAGTTCGGATATTGTTTCCCAAAATTGCTTTTAAAGCTCTGTGCTTGCATGAACTCCAAAGCTGCACCTGCTGTTTGCCAACTGTACTGTACTCGAAAATACTTGTGTAAACTTCCCTCTATAAGCCACCCAGAGGAAAAGAAGGGTGGGGGAAAGTGGCAGGAAAATTAGACCCCCACCAGCCTCTGACTGTCCCTGCCTAATGTTATCATTTTGGAGTAAACTGTGAGTCTGACTGGAGGCATACTATTCCCTATAAGGGCTTTGTTTGGGAGTTCACTTGCTTCTGCTGTTTAGGTCGACAGAGCGTCCACTGACTCAAAGGCAGCCTTATATGGTCATCGCAGCACGGGACCACAGCTAAGCACCAAAAGAAACAAGAAAAACAGCATTTGCTGTGGAGATTATCACATAATCATATATGTTTTTTCCCAGTAGGATATGTTTTGTGCAGTTTTTGGTCAGACTGAGGGATTGTTTGATCAATACGGACAACATTTTTTATATTTCCCAGGCATTTTTCTCATCCTTTCATCTAAATAGTGGTGTCCCCTGTGACCTAAGTAATGTTTGTTTAGGAAGAGGGTTTGTTTGGTGAACTTGGCAACTTGGTACACTGTCTGTGGCAATAGTGAATTGCAACCACATCCAAAAATCATCCATAAAGTGTTTGTTGGATGTTACATATTCCATTGATAATTGGTCGTTTGTTCACATCTTACCTTACACTCTTTCACCAAAGCGTCATGCTGGAATTTGTGTATGGATATCTCAACCAAGCGCTAAAATATCAAATATTGGAGGTGACAATTTGCCCATCAAAAATATAAAAATGTAAAAAAAACATAACTTTTAAAATTGTCTAATATTTTCAAATATCAGATATTGGGGATGGGCAATTTGGTCATATTTCTCTATTGTTGGGTGGACCTCGATGTCTGTGGTGGTTACAGCCCTGCCTTTTGCAACTTATATTTAATTAAAGTCTATTGCACAGACCCAATATTGTTGCCAATATTATTTAAATTCAGAAAGAAAATGTTGTGTTTAAAAATCCTTTTTCCTCTTAAATTTGTAGTTGTCTTAACCCAACACCAAAATGACGAAAAAGGGCTTGAGTGAGGACGAGAAATTCCTTTTCACGGACAAAGACTTCATTAACAGCCCCGTCGCGCAGGCAGATTGGACAGCCAAAAAGCTGGTGTGGGTCCCGTCTGAGAAACATGGGTTTGAGTCGGCCTGCATCAAAGAGGAACATGGTGATGAGGTCCTGGTGGAGCTGGCGGACAACGCAAAGAAAATCACAGTCAACAAGGATGACATCCAGAAGATGAACCCACCCAAGTTCAGCAAGGTGGAGGATATGGCGGAGCTCACCTGCCTGAATGAAGCGTCTGTCCTGCACAACCTGAGGGAGAGATACTACTCAGGGCTCATCTATGTAAGTATCCCACAGTGATTTTAAATAATATTAAAAATAATAATAATAATTGCTCAGTAAATTATAATTAACATGCTCTCTGATTTATAAAGTTGACTTAGGGTCAGTGACTGACGTGACTTTGTTTGTTGATATCTTGTTAATTTTTTAAAACATACATTGAAATGCAAGTCATACATACAGTGATTTCAATACACCTCTTATATGATAAGCTTATTTTTAATTTCTAAACTAAAAATATCATAAAAGCCTGACTGAAAGGATGAAATGCTTGAAAAGAAACCCTTAAGTACCTCAGCACAATTTTGTTTTTGATACAAGCAGTGAAAAAAAAATCATCTTTTGGAAATTGATCTTAATGCCTTAATTAAACAAATGAGGAAAACTCCAACCTTTAAGGACACCAATTTTCTTTGTGAATGAATAATGTATCGTAAATAAATAAATGTTCTTCCTTAAAATGCAGGGTGCAGAAGTCAGGACACTCCTATGTTAAATTCCCATAGAGGCAGGCAGAGTTTTTTTTTTAAAGGCCAGTTATTTCATGGATCCAGGATACTATGCATCCTGATAAAGTTTCCTTGGCCTTTGGAATTAAAATAGCCCCACATCGTCATATACCCTTCACCATACCTAGAGATCAGCATGGTTTTATTTCAGTTAGCCTAATAGCTGGTTTAATTTGCATTGAGATATGATCTTATGGAAAGTACCCCATGCCAATATCTAGGTATGGTGAAGGTATCTAGGCATCTCTCGTGTATTCAAGGTGCAAGAAAAAAAATATATATATATAATTTTTAAAGTCATTAAAATGTTGAAAATAATGTTTCAAGCTCAAATGAAAGCATATATTTTATATTAATATTTGTATTAATCTTAGACACTTGGACACTCTTGGACACTCATATTTGTCATTGACCCCCTGCTGACATTACTAATACATTACATTGCATAACATTTTATTATCAGGCCATGCATAATATTTAAAGATAACTTTGTGGCCGAACCAATCCAAAATTATGTTTGCACTGACAACCATCTAGCTTAAAATGGCCTCGTTGATTTGCAGTATCTAATGCACTAAAGTGTAAGAAAGAGGAAGTATACATTCCCCAAGAGAGAGAGGTTATATATAACTTCCACAGGCCTCCAAACTATGTTTGCACTCTGTTTTGGTAACAAACCATTAGTTAACGACATTTTGCTCTTGAGGAAATCTTGGGAAAAGGAGTCTTCCATATGGAATATGCATCGCCTAAGCTTTCAAATATTATGAGTGAAATATACAGACGTAATCCTAACTTCCTTATATTTATATTTTGAGACACACTGTATGACCCAGTACAGTGCTGCCATGTTTCCTTGTTGTCCTTTACCTGATGGATTCATAACACTTCATATACAGTGGAAAATTGATGTTATCTTTCTTCAGACATACTCTGGGCTGTTTTGTGTGGTGGTGAACCCCTATAAAATGCTGCCAATCTACTCTGAGAAGATCATTGAAATGTACAAAGGCAAAAAGCGCCACGAGGTCCCTCCCCATATCTACTCCATCACGGACAACGCCTATAGGAACATGATGCAAGGTGAGGCCCGCAACTGCTGGACGTTCGCATATTAAATCATAGCTTGCTTCTCTTTAGATCTAAATGTTTGGATTTCACAATAGCCGTTGTCTTGGAAACTTCCAACGCAAGTGGATCCGAAAGGCATTTTTATTTCACTATTTGCCAACAGAACAGTGTAGAATCTCTATATAACAACGAACGTCATTTGTGTTTGTTGAAATGGAGCGTGACAGCTCGTGTTCACAGGTCCATCAGTGGTGTGAGGGGTGCATACACACATGTCCCAGCAGGTCACACATCTAATGCCATTTTAACCACTTTCAAAATGATTAAAACAGCTGTTGTTACCCACAGAAGTTTGAAGCTATATTAGTGAGTGAAATTAGGTGCTAAATGAAAAGAAGAACAACCACAAGATATTTTACACGCCAGTCTTACAGCTTTTAGCCTGGTCAAAAGTGTTGCTAATGAAGTTGTTGATGCATCAATTCATCGAGAAAAGATAAGCGCTTAAGATAAAACCAAACCTTTCTGCAAAGTTTGCAATGGAAAATTTCAGAAACTGTTATCTCAGTTAAACTTGCAAAAAAAAAAAATCTTTCAAAAAGCAGAAGTAGGAAGGTGTGCTGTCACAATTCTGCTCAGTCCACTCATGTGCACATTAGACATGGGCTGAAGAATCATGCCTAAACCCTGTAAATATCCTTATTCATGCAGATCATACCTCAATGTTGTTCACAGTGCGACTCATTTCATGCTATATGAATAGATATTATCATTTATTGTTCACATAGCACAAAATGTGTCCAGTTATAGCACCCAAAAACCACATGACAACACATCTTTTGATGAAAATGTTTATTTCTGTCATTAATTACTCACCCTAATGACGTTCCAAACCCGTAAGACTTCCATTCATCTTTAGAACACAAATGAAGATCTTTTTGATGAAATCTGAGATATTTCTGTCCCTCCATTCACAGCTACCTGTACTCAAATCTGGACTAAACTGCTAAATTCACATGGATTAAATGTACGATCTCTATTTGAAGCTTGAAAGTGGTAGTTGTGAAGCTGTCAATGGAGGGACAGAAAGCTCTCAGATTTCATCAAAAAGATCTTCATTTGTGTTACTAAGATGAACGAACATGGGTCTAACATGTTTTGAGGGCTTCCGGTAGTAGCAATATCTTGAAATGTAACACTTGATGACATGAGTAAAAATCCAGCATGATCAAGCATGAGTGCCAGTGTTCACATTCCTGCTCAGGGGCTTAAACTGATCTTCCTTTGAAGTCCAGCAGGGTTTCCATGCTCAACCAAGTGTGAAATGGTGTAGCCTTGTCGTAAATCAAAACTTTAGGAGCCCATATTGGATGGAAGGGAAAATAAATGATTAGAAGTATGGTATATTTATGGCATTAAACCTATTGGATTTGAACGCACAACTTTTTACTAGCTTGGGTAAAACAATACCTGCGCATCTTGCTTTTTGTCAAACAGTCTGGCTGAGGTGCAGTTTCCCCATCGGTGTGTTTATATTTGGTTTTCTGCGTCCCGAATGCCTCGGTTTGTGCCTTAATTAGGAAGAAACAAGGGAACAGACTTCATGTTGTATGTGGAAACCTGCCCAGCTCAAGTCATATCCAAAATGAGCAATAGTCATTCATTGTGTTTACAACAGAACAAGGTTCTATAGTACATGAGCAGAACAGGCGAGCTCACATTCTGCTGATTGGCTGGTTGGGCGTCCGTCCAGTCTCCAGGATCATAGATAAGAACCAAACTCTCTTTGAATTTAATCTGCAAATTCATTGCCTTAGAATTGGTTAGAGAGGATCGTATTTTGTTTGACTTGATCAAGATACTTATTTGATAAATGATCTAATAATAGATGGCTTTTTATGTCATTCGGTGGTGTACGGTTAGGATTAGAAAACCTTAAATGGAGCCAAGATCATCTGTGAAGGTTTTCAGGTTCTAATTTTAGCAGCATGAATCAATGGTTGTCTCATTGCTGAACTCAGTAAGAATTGTGTTGTAACTCCCAAAAGAATAGTGGAGTCAGTTTTCCTTTCTCAGCTAATCAAATTGCTGCACTAAAACATCACAGATTATTAGATTATGTGCATTATTCAATGTTGTAATGACAATGGTATTTGATCATACACCATTTTACATGGCAGGAACTTGATTTAAAGTGACCGTCAAATTAAAATCGACAAGTCTTGTTTTTTTTATGGAATATTGCATTATAAATTATTTATCCATGCACAGAATTATGTGCTCTTGTAACCTTTAATCAAAATAACTTCCCCTCCCTCTTGCAGTGACATCTCTGCTCTTCTCTGATGATGTTTACTGGCGTGAGGGCGGGGCAACCTGTCACTCACATTAGATCGACCAATAGCAAACCACAACGATGCAATCAATTCCTGACGGACAAAATCAAGTCCCGTCCTACTTTTTATTTTAAAGAAGCCATTTCATTTGAATAATAGGGAAGAAAAGACTATCACAACCTCCGTTTCATGCCGACTTTCAGAAAAACGTTTTTTTTTCTAGGCTTAAAAGCATATATTTCATAATGTTCAAAAATGATATGGTAAATTCTCTTGCAGTTTCCATGAGCACCAGCCTGAGAGAGTTACCTTGGGCCGCTGTAATGTCTGTCTTTTCTTTCTACAGATCGAGAGGACCAGTCTATTCTTTGCACGTGAGTTTTTTCATTGTTTTATTTACATCACTGCAGTAACTGCTTTCAGTCTAACTGGCTTTTAAGCAATGCTTCTCCACCAGGACTTCCATGGGGGGCTGCAGGATGTTTAAATGGATTTGAATTTTTAAATGGTTAAATGCATTTTAAATGTATTCAAGCAATCAAAAAAACATAAAATCATGTAAACCTCTCAATTTATCATGTAAAAGTATAAAATCATACTTTTCTCTCTCTCTCCTAAGCTGTATCATTTATAATGTAGTTCTAATTGAAGAACATGCAGTTCTTGAAATTTGGACTCACAAAATGAATACTTTTGAATTAATTTAATAGGTAGAACTTTATTTAAATAGTCAACTTTAAACTTTCTACTAACTATAAGTTGCAACTACATTTCAACTAGTCATTAGAGTAATAGTAGAGTGTCTGCGCTTAAGATCTGCTAACACTTTATTTGTACATTCCCCAACAGAAATTCTACTGACTAAAAGTAACTTTGCAAGTACATGTTAACTTGTTCTACAAACCTAAAACCTAACCTAACAGTCTACTAATACTCTAATGAGAGTTAGTTGACATGTTGCAAAGTTACGTATCATTGTAGAATGTCTAAAGTGGACCATAAAGTGTAACCCATGATTTAATATATCAGTATTCCCATTTTCTGTTAATAAAAAAGTTTAAAAACAAGCAGCTATTACAGCAGAAACACCAGAAATATCTTATATGAGGAAAAACACCCTTACAAATAGAGTTAGATATGGTAAAGTTGAACTTGATTGACTGAAGTCGTAAAGAGAAGGCCTGTTTTGAAGCGCGCTGAGAATCCGGTGTTTGCGTAACACCAGCGTCTTGTAAGCGTATGCTTTAATATAAATAATAAAAATGGTGTTTGAAATTGATTTTCTTATCAAAAGTTATAGTCTCTTTCTGTTAAGTCAATGACTGACTGAACAAGCAGGCAGATGTTTTATCTTTCAGAATCAGCTAAAGGTTATCTTATATCTTCTGACAGTGGTTATTACTGTTTACATCCCTGAATAAAGGGGTTTAAGGGGACAGTCGTGGCTTAATGTTTAGAGACTCTAACCTGAAAGTTAGAGGTTCGATTCTCAATACCGGCAGGAAAAAGTAGGATGGGGAGTGAATGAACAGTGTTATTTTCCTCCTTAATATCCATGACTGAGGTGCCCTTGAGCAAGGCATCTAACACCCAATCGCTCCTCAGGCGCCGCAGCACATGGCTGCCCACGGTTTGTAGTGTGTGTTCACTACTCACCAGTCCTAATGTGTGTGCACTAACTTGGATGGGTCAAATGCAGAGGACAAATTCCAAGTATGGGTTAACATTCTTGAACACTACGTCACTTTTAAAGTTAACAGTTTTGACAAATTAAGACTAATGTTAAATCTGGAACTCACTCTTATAAGTTCCTTCTAGTATAATATTCAACAATTAAAAAGACAACATCTATCATATATAAACATTATGATTAATAGACATCATTTAAACTAAGAGTCCTACTATGACCTTTTTTTCCAAAATGTCCTTAGCACTGGGAACGAGGCAGATGAACCCAAGGGTCAAGTCTCTTCAGAGTCGACCTACTCGCAGGAAATGTGCCCCCTGCCCTGATTCTAAATCCAGATCATCTTGCATGTTGACTTCATTTGTGTTTGTTTTCTTCAGTCATTATTGGGCATTTGGTCCACGTCTGTAGAGGCCCCACAACAAAACCTGATCGGTCCTAAATAATAATAAAAAACATGCAGAAATAGCTGTTATAGTATTGAATAGACATAAGGTGATCTTTACAGGCGATATCATTGTTTCACGTCTGTGTGATAATAAAACAGCTGTGAAATATGAGGATGTTAAAATAAAATGGTGTTGATGCAATGTGTCAGTGTGGGAGGCACCCTCAGATACTGTCTGCAAACTTCCTCTGACTGTGGAATAGGAAATTGAAGCCATTTAAACTGCTCTTGGGCAACTGTTGCTAAGGCACAGGAATCTCTAATGACATCAGGATGTTTCTGCATGGCCCAACTTTCCCATGAAGTAACTTTTTTAAGCCGTCTCAAAGCAAAGTTTTTTTATTATCAAATTATTCATTTGGGAATAACCACCCAAAGTGAAAACACATGGACTGTTAAACTGTTAAAAACACTAATCTGAAGCAAAAATATACATGTTTTCCCATACCTCTTATCTAATGTGGTGTATGGGAATTGTCCGATACTTTAATCACCATTTGGTTACATTGTTGGCAACAGTGACTGTGATCATCATGAATTTTACTATACCTTATCATAAATGGTATAAAAAAAACTGTGGATCTACAAACATTGCTGTATAAAGTTCTCCATTAAATGGCTTTACTGATCTGAGAGCTTCCTGCTCCTGCCAGAGAATCAGCCCTTCGGCTGCACAGGGCCTGTGGATCCCAGACTCGGTTTTCCTAATATGGAAATGTTAGCGTGTCAGCATGAAGGCTCAGTAATATCTCTCGTATCATAGAAGGCGATAGTGCGCTGTAAGCTCTTGTAACAAAGTAAATTATAGATGATGATAAAACATATATTTTGATATAAAATTGAGTTTAATTTCTGTTTTTTGTTGCATGCATGCATATTTTTTTAAACACTATTCATTGTGATTACACTACCATTTAAAACTTTGGGGTCAGTCAGATTTTTTATTTTTTTTGAAAGACAACGATACATTAAATTGATCAAAAGTGACAGTAAAGAATTTTAAATTGTTTTAAATAAAAGCTGTTCTTTTGAACTTTTTCTATTCATTGGAGTCCTACAAAAAAAATATACCCATGCATTTCCACACAAAATATTAAGCAGCACAAATGTTGTATTTTTGGAGCAGCAAATCAACTAAATCCTTGAGTATCATGTGACACTGAAGATTGTAATGATGCTGAAAATTCAGCTTTGCATCACGGGAATAAATTACACTTTAAAATGTAGAAAAAGTTCATTTAAATTTGAAATATTATTTTACAATATTATTTTTTTACTGTATTTTTCTCAAATAAATGCAGGCTTCGTGAGTATTAGAGACTTCTTTCAAAAGCATTTTTAAAAATCTTACTGACCCCCAACTTTTGAATGGTAGTGTTGTCAGTCATAGAGTTATTTTAAACTAATTTTCTCCAACACAAATCTTCTGCAAGTACTGTACATACCATCCACCATCGATTTATCATTTTCTTGATTCATGTGTTTTGTATTCACAGCCATTACTTTCCCCGGCAGGTGGTCATAAATATGGTGGATGAGGAGAAAAGTCATGCGACTAAAATATTTACACAGCAAATATAGTGCCAAGACATGGACTTATTTTTCATGATCATGGCTCTGATGTGCCATTTCATTTACATACTGTAGAACCAAATCCTAAAACCTATTCTGTTTTGATGCCTTGCAAACACTGGCATTTCCATTATTAGTATTATTCAACAGAAGAAAACACAGTTTTGTCATTCAGTGTTGTTGTTTTTCCTAGTGGTGAATCAGGTGCTGGGAAGACAGAAAACACCAAGAAAGTCATCCAGTATTTGGCTGTAGTGGCCTCGTCCCACAAAGGCAAGAAAGACACAAGCGCTGTAAGTATGAACGCTCTGGAAAAACTCCTTTCTCTCTTTGATAACCTCTCAGTCTTCTCCTCAAGCCAGTGCTTATGGGTTCAGTCATCATGTTTATGCTTTGCCCTTGCTTTGACCCTGTTCCTTCAGATCAGAGCCTGACATTTTGAATCCTCTAATAATGACTTGAGTAATGATGTGCAAAGGTCATATAGTGAACAGATAAGAACAATTTTTCGGTATCATTTTCCATTTATCACAAGACTATGCTGGCTCTGATTTTGCCTAATACCAAAAAATGATTTGCTGTTGAGCCTTTAGTATCTCAAGGAAAGCAAGACTTCTACAGATGTTAAAGGAGAACCAGTGAATGCAACAGAATGTCCTTAGTTCGCATTCATCTAATGACGATTTCCTTAATTAATTTCCTCAAATAGCAACAATCAGGACAACAGTTTGCCTATGTGAGTAAAAAGGATTGTGACAAATTTCTTCTTGTGTGGGTTTGAGAGTTTGCATGCTTGAGTTTCTCACTGAGAGTGACATTAGACTAGTCTTACATGGAGGGACCATCTGAATAAACCACCTGTACGGCTACTGTTCAAATGATTGTAGACAAACAGTGTGCCAAAAAGCCTGACTGTTCGCATGGTGTTTAAAAAAAAAAAAAGATTATACTAAAATAATAATATCAAGATTATGTCGTTAGAGCACGTGTGAGCCATTCCCCCATCTGAGATGTGGTTAACTTTTTCTTTGCCAGAGCGGATGCCTGGCATTGAAATGGTCTTTCTGAGCACAGTGTGTGCATGCCAATTTATAGCCTTTTGAATTGACGATCTCATATCCTTTTCCCATTTTTCCTTGATCACTTGCATCATCTGTCAAGCTCATATGTGTGTGCATTAGGAATATAAACCCCATCTGCGTTTAATGCGTACTTATGTGGTACGACACAGGAAACAAAAATATATGCGCACATTTTATGCATAACAGCCATGCATATGAGCTTAAAAGGGATGCCCATAGTAGTTATGTTCTTGGTTCCTAAAAAAGTAGTTTCGTTACTTGAATGCACTACTTCGAAAATTACTAAACACTTCTTCTACATACTAGTCTTCTGAAAAGTTGAAGGTTGAAATGATTCGTTCTTCTTTCAGTTAAACGTATATAAGGTTAATTGCATGTGAGCGAGAGAGAACACCAGAGTATGTGAGTGGAGTGAATCGAAAGCTATTTCCAGTGAAAATCCACACTGGGTTTTCCATTTCCCGCTTGTCGTTCATTCTCCACTCACTGATGAGAGAAACCCGCTCTGAGTTTACATTATTGTTCTATTGTATTCTTTTTTTAGCATCATGAAGATTGAAGATGATCCATTAGCATGATTTCACAAGTGTTCGAATTCTGAATAGACTACTCACCTGGAAGAAGATTCGATTTTTAGTTTAATGCAAAAGGAACACTTGGTCGACAACTTTACATACCCCAGACTTTGTCAATCAATTTTTACTAAACATTTTTTATTTTTGTCTGATAATATTTCACAAATACCATCTTTCTTTTCTTTTGAGTGCATAATAGTCTATTGAAATAGTTTAAAATGTCTTGAATACTTATTATGTAATTGCATTGTGGGTTATTAACGTGTTATGTTCACAATGTCAGCAAGGTCAGAATGATCTTGGCACAAGAGAAAACACGGATGCCCTGACTTTACAAAAGTATCGCAGCTCCACTCCGCACCACTCACATACTCTGAACGGCACTCTGTGGACCAATGAAACTGTCATCTGTTAGTTAATATGCCTCTCTCTGCCCTGAGACCAAAGCTGTCGAACTTAGCCAAGTGCTTTAAGAATGTTTATACAGTCTTCACTCTGTCCTCTTTCTTCCCAGCAATCTCTCTGTCAACAGTCTCTCTGTCTCCATCCTTCTAAAAGTCCCTCTTTCTACTTCTTTTCTAGTTTACTTTATTTTTCTTTGTCAGTGTCTGAAGCTATCAGCGATCTTCTTTCCTTCTCAGCGGCAAGTTGCCTCTGGTAGATATCTTCTTTTTCATTTCTTTTTTTTTTTTGATGCTCAGTAAGAAAGTAATTGAGAGTCTGTGTCATGGTTAAAACTTTTTCTGCTTCATTTAAGTCTGAATCTAAGGCCCTGTTTACACCTGGAATTAAGATGCGTTTTGGTCGATCGGATCACAATTGGACAACCCTAAAACACTTTGAGCTTGTCCACTTTCGACCACTTCCATAGGTAGGCTAGTAGAAAACGCATTTGACCGGATTGCTTTCGTAGTGTAGACGCTCATGTGGTCGAATATGTTTGACCAAGCCACAAAAGACTATCTACTCACCTAATACGTAAACATTATGTGAAGCTAGCCAGACAAGATTTAAACTTGTCGGCTGGAGACCCAAGTTTGGTTAGAAGAGGAAAAACGAACCAAGCTCAATGTTCTGTCACCATTCCTGATTTCTAAAATGCGTTTCGGCGTCAGAGCAAAAACGAAAGCTGCTGCTCTCCATATGTTTTCCGTTGTCTCTGGTCATGTTAATATGTAAATTGCTTATTTCGTCCAGTCGATCGAAATATCTGAAAAATCCCATACATTTACCCGCCTATAGACCCTCCCTTCGAAGAAATCAGGACAAAAGTGGTCGAAAGTGGACAAAAGAGACATATTAAAACACCATGTGTAAACCTGTATGTGTCTCCCTCGTCTACTTGTGATCCAAACGACCAAGACGCATCTTAATACCAGGTTGTAAACAGGGCCTAATTATGAGGTTAGATGACACCAATAGCTTTGTGAACCATAGGCAGCACTATTCTCTCTAAGAACTTGGTGTTTCATCCCACAGATTAACTTTTATCTTGTTAAGTGAACTCTTAAATATCTATAGGCCTAATTGAGATCCATTTCATGAACCCTATTAAAATGTCCTCTCTCCCCATGCTTAGTATTCCAGACTGACCTCAACTGCTCCTCTTGATATCCTTGTATGAGGTGGACATGCTTGGCAGGCTTGAGATTTGGCAGCTAATAGAATATCACTCTTTTGATCTAAGGGGATTATGCCCATCTAAATTGACATGACCTAATTTGTTTTGCACTGTTGAAGGTACTTGCATCTTAAGTATTGCTTCAGGCCTTTGAAGAATTAATTTGCACCTAAATGTATTAAATGTCACATTTTTTTACCTGCCAAACATTTATAGTTAATGTAAATGTTAGTGTCTAAAGGAGAGCCTTTTCATCAGAGTTATTTTGTTTTATTCCAATCTTCTGGCATGTCCCCCTCTCATTTCTTCCTCCTATGACTTGTTTTCTATGGAATGGTTCTCATTACGTTTTAACCCTGGTACTGTAGGGTGAGCTGGAAAAGCAACTACTGCAGGCCAATCCAATTCTAGAGGCCTTCGGTAATGCCAAGACCATCAAGAATGACAACTCTTCCCGATTCGTAAGTTTGCAAATGATATATGATAGCAGATGTAACTAGAATGACACAAGACTGCAACTAATGTATGGATTCAAAATCTTTTCTTCACAGGGCAAATTCATCCGCATTAACTTTGATGTGACAGGTTTCATAGTTGGAGCCAACATAGAGACCTGTATCCTTTAAGACTTAATATATAGGCCATGTACAGATGCAGTTTAATTGTACATCCTGAATTATTAAACAATTAAATTATTTATTATTTTTAACATTTTAATGCTGGAGAGTTTAACCTTAATGTCCAAACCACTTCAGATCTGTTGGAGAAATCTCGCTGTATCAGACAAGCAAAAACAGAAAGAGCCTTCCACATCTTCTACTACATGCTAGCAGGAACAAAGGACAAATTACGCGGTAGGTGGAGACACCTCAATATGTTCAAACATATGGTGACAATTTTTCAGCTTGACTCATCGGATCTTTACCTAATGACTGACAGGCTAAGATTTCTAAATGCAGAACTGTTTCGAAATGTTCTTGCATCAATGGCATTCTTGCTGGGATATGTCATATTTTTATTCTCTATTGACAGAGGAGCTTTTACTCGAAAACTTCAACAAGTACCGTTTCCTCCCGGCTGGCCATGTTCAGGTTCCAGGCAACCAGGATGATGAGATGTATGATGAAACCATGGAGGCCATGGATATCATGGGCTTCACTGTTGAAGAAAGAACAGGTATCAAATGCAATAAAATATACACGTTTTCAGTTTATTTTTACCAACATGAAGAGTTTTGGAGTCTTTGAAAAGATAATCAATTCTGAGAAATGTTATTTCTTTTTGTCAGATGTCCTCAAAGTAGTCTCGACTGTGCTGCAGTTGGGTAACATTGAGTTCAAGAAAGAGAGGAACCAGGAACAGGCTACCATGCCGGACAACACAGGTCAGACACCTTTGGGAAAATGGCAAATGAAAGACATCTCAGGCTAATATAAATCATTATTACAAACCTAAATGACTGTTGAAATGTGTCTCATTCTCAGCTGCCCAGAAAGTTTGCCATCTCCAAGGCATTAATGTGACGGACTTCACAAGAGCCATTCTGACGCCACGTATTAAAGTGGGTCGTGAGGTTGTGCAAAAGGCCCAAACTAAAGAACAGGTGAAGAGAGAGTTTATAGTTGTGCTGCGATGTTGTGGAATTTGTGTAATGTTGCTCAGGTCTGTAATGAAACTGGAAAACTGCACGGTTATTATGGAAGGACGTACAGTATTACCAATAAGATGTTTTTTCCTTTTCAGGCTGATTTTGCCACTGAAGCCTTAGCTAAAGCTATGTATGAACGTTTGTTCCGTTGGATCCTTCTAAGAGTTAATAAGGCACTGGACAAGACGAAACGTCAGGGTGCCTCTTTCCTGGGGATCTTGGACATAGCCGGCTTTGAGATCTTCGAGGTTTGGAAAAATGAAAAGGAAATAATTAAATTTAGAAAACAACATCTGTAAAGTGTTAGTGCAAATGGCATCTACTGTATTTCTCCTTTAGGACAATTCCTTTGAGCAACTCTGCATCAACTACACCAACGAGAAGCTTCAGCAGCTGTTCAACCACACCATGTTCATCCTGGAGCAGGAGGAGTACCAGCGTGAAGGCATCGAATGGAACTTCATTGACTTCGGGCTAGATTTGCAACCTTGCATTGAGCTTATTGAAAGGCCGGTACGTTTTTGTGTGTGTTGATTTACAGGAACAGAATGATTCTTATCATCTGCTGTTTCGAACTGAACCAACTGCTTCCTGCAGAAATTTGTACGGTGACCAATGTCTTTTCATTTAATCCATTTGGCTGGATAGCTGTAACAGGCATTCTTTTGGTGGAAGTCTTGTATCAAATTCTTTAGCCTGAAGTGATGATGTCTTATTTTTACAGTACGTAATGTCACTCACTTTTACTGAAACTCCTCCACAGAACAATCCACCAGGCATCCTGGCTCTGTTGGATGAAGAGTGTTGGTTTCCAAAGGCAACAGATGTTTCCTTTGTGGAGAAACTTTGCAATACTCACTCTAATCATACTAAGTTTGCAAAACCTAAGCAACTGAAGGACAAGACAGAATTCTCTGTGCTTCACTATGCTGGACGGGTGAGTTTTGAAATATATATTTACTGATTTACATGTGGACAATATCGTGATCCAGATAATAATAACCCAAGGAATACAGACTCTGGGTCGAATACACTTCATGGTTGCGCCACTTTTATATGCAGCATTTCAGCACAAAAACCTATGTCTCAATCACTGAGCAGTCGCAATCGTGTTTAACTAGGCTTAATGCACTGAAGTAGCACTGCAGAGTATTTACATCAAGTCATTGTCTGTGCAACCACGCCTCTTTTCTATGTAAATTAGCCTAATTTTAAATAGCAAGATAGGGAATTGTGCGGTGCAAATAATGTCAAGCTTGAATTTTGTGGTCATTTTTACCTTTATTGTATGTAACGTAAAATAAATGCAGACAGTGCATCATTGGGCAAATTCTTCCCTCTGTATTGAATATCATGACCCAAACCTACTCTCGCTCAATTAGGTGGACTACAATGCCACATCATGGTTGACCAAGAACATGGACCCTTTAAATGACAATGTTACATCACTGCTGAATAATTCCTCCAATCTATTTGTGCAAGATCTGTGGAAGGATGGTCAGTATGAGCAACGCATGCTTCTTATATCTCTTAAAATATCTAAAAACTAAATATACAGTTGATAAAAAATGGTTGCAAACAAGTCAATTCCAACTACTGAATCAATAATCAATGGAATTGACTTGTTTGCAACCATTTTTTGTACATGTTCTCACTTTTTTGTTTTGGTTAATCAAAGCAGAATATTGGCAAGTATAACTGAGATAAGAATAATGGCTGATATCTTCTATATTTTCTGTTTCTCAGCTGACCGTGTGGTTGGATTGGAAACCATTGCCAAGATGTCAGACAGCTTTGCACCTAGTGCCTCTAAGACCAAGAAGGGCATGTTCCGTACTGTGGGTCAGCTTTACAAAGAGTCTCTGGCTAAGCTAATGACCACATTGCACAACACGCAGCCAAACTTTGTCCGTTGCATTATCCCCAACCATGAGAAACGGGTAAGTTACTATTGCATACCATGTTAAAATTGGCAGTGCCAATGATGTTTGGGCATAGGGCACATTATCAGACTAGTTATGTTAAAGGTACATTTTTCACTTCACCTGCAGGCAGGAAAGCTGGATGCCAACCTGGTTCTTGAACAGTTGAGATGTAATGGTGTGCTTGAAGGTATTCGTATCTGCCGCCAAGGATTCCCCAACAGAATTGTCTTCCAAGAGTTCCGGCAGCGGTGGGTAGCTCATTATTTTATATGGAGCTTTTCATTTAGTGAGACTTATTGCCTTTATCTAACTGTATATCAACTGTAAAAACAGTATATACTACTCTAGAACAGTGCTTCTCAAACCTGTCCTGGGGACCCCCCACCACTGCACATTTTGGATGTCTCCCTCATCTAACATGCCTGACTCCACTCACTAGTTCATAGACTTGCACCGCATCTGAAATCGAATACTTCCCTACTATTAGTAAGTGAAAAACAGTACGCCAAAAGAGAAGTATTTCCGAATACATAGTATTCGAGAAAAAAAAGAAGGTGCAAAGTAACCGGATGACCTACTACTGATGAGATTCTGAAGTGTGCATTCGATTGACACTTTACTATCCACATGAGACCATGGGGGGAGATTTATGAATGGAAGTGAAACGGCGCAACTGACACTTGTAGTTGTAGGTCATGTGACAGTAACATGGAGGATGTAGTACATCCGAATTTAATTCATACTACCCATATTCATACTATCTATTAGACCATACTTTTTAACGGTCGCAAAGTAAATTCAAATTCCAATGTATACCTTCTCAGACACTACGCGATTTCGGACACAGCGTTGAATTGGGTGTGTCCAATGAAGGAGACATACAAAATGTGCTTGAAAAGCACTGCTCTAGAATCACATTGAAAGATGTGAAAAAATGGTACAGGTTACCAGGTTATGTTATGCAATTCTCTTTATTTTACCTTTACGTACAGATATGAGATCTTGGCAGCGAATGCTATTCCAAAGGGCTTCATGGATGGCAAGCAGGCCTGCTGTCTCATGGTAAGATATTATACAATGAAATCTTGGTAAAGAGCATAATACAACAATAATGATGTAAAAGCTTTTTTCTTATACCTAACCCTTTCTGTAGATCAAGCACCTGGACCTGGACCCAAACCTGTACCGTATTGGTCAGAGCAAAATCTTCTTCCGCACAGGAGTCCTGGCCCAGCTGGAAGAGGAGCGTGATCTAAAGATTACGGTCATAATCATAGCCTTCCAGGCGCAGGCTAGGGGATTTCTAGCTAGAAAGTGAGTTAAATTTCTATTTCTTTATTTTTCAAAACCGTAATATGCTATTTGAGTGATTCTTATTTAAAACCGTGTGTAGGGCCTTTGCTAAGAGGCAGCAACAGCTGACAGCTATGAAGGTGATCCAGAGGAACTGTGCTGCTTATCTAAAACTCAGGAACTGGCAGTGGTGGAGACTCTTCACCAAGGTGAGACATTTCTTAGCTTCTGAATTTCTAATCTATTGAACAATGTGACTATGAACATAGTTTATATTTCCAACACTTGTTGTCTATGTTACATCTAAACACATTTCCCTCAATGTCCACAGGTAAAGCCTCTCCTGCAAGTGACACGCCAAGAGGAGGAGATGGGTCTGAAGGACGAGGAGCTCCAACGGGCCAAAGAATCTTCTCAAAAATTTGAAATTGAGCTAAAAGACATTGCACTGAAACACACGCAGGTATGCAGACATCCTGACGTTGTCCTTCTGCATTAAATGCCAATTCATTAAACACTGATTACAAACAATATTATCCTTTCATCTGCAGCTTATGGAAGAAAGGAACCAGCTCCAGGAGAAATTGCAGGCTGAGACGGAGCTCTATGCAGAGGCAGAGGAAATGAGAGTACGGTTAGCTAGCAAGAAACAAGAACTTGAGGAAATCTTGCATGAGATGGAGGCCAGGTTGGAAGAAGAGGAGGATCGCGGTGCAGCCCTACAAATGGAAAAGAAGAAAATGCACGACCAGATCAGAGTAGGTTATCATCTATTGGTTTTCATTCACAGGCAACCAGTACTTGTTCGAATTCTGTCCTTAGATTAAACTCTACCATTTAGTCTCTCTCTTATCTCTCAATGAATGTTCTAAGGATCTTGAGGAACATCTTGAAGAGGAAGAGGATGCACGTCAGAAGCTGCAACTGGAGAAGGTTACATGTGATGCCAAGATGAAAAAGTTAGAGGATGATATCCTGATGATGGAGGACCATAACAACAAATTACAGAAGGTTTGACTTCAAACAAGATGGCATATGTTGGCGGTGGTGGTGGAAATATAGGTGTACTAAATTAAGTACTCTGTTTGCAGGAGAGGAAGCTTCTAGAAGAAAGGGTAGCAGATTATAGCTCAAACCTAGCTGAAGAAGAAGAAAAATCCAAAAACCTGACAAAGCTGAAGAATAAGCATGAGTCAATGATCTCAGAACTGGAGGGTTTGTCCATTATTTACTTTTGATAATGATAATGTTTGTCCGAAAATCAATCACATTACTGTATTAATTAATGTTAATCAGTTATAAGTGATAATATATGTGTTTTTTTATCATAGTGCGCTTGAAAAAAGAGGAGAAGACTCGTCAGGAACTGGACAAAGCCAAGAGAAAGTTGGAGGCTGAATCAAATGACCTTCAGGAGCAGATTGCTGAACTTCAAGCTCAGATTGCTGATCTGAAAGCCCAGCTTGCTAAGAAAGAGGAGGAGCTTCAAGCTGCACTGGCACGGTATACAGATATTAAGCAATTTAAATCGTTCAAATTGCAGATTTTTCGTCATATTTCACAAACCTATAGTACATATTGTATTCTCTCTGCATTTACATCAGAATGGAGGACGAGGCAGCTCAGAAAAACAATGCACTGAAGAAGATCAGGGAGCTGGAGGGACACATCTCAGATCTTCAGGAGGACCTAGAGTCCGAGCGGGCTGCCCGGAATAAGGCTGAAAAGACCAAGAGAGACTTAGGAGAAGAGCTTGAAGCTCTCAAATCAGAGCTGGAGGACACATTAGACACCACAGCTACTCAGCAAGAGCTCAGGTGTCTGGATAATTATGAACTGATTTCTAATCTGAAGTGCATTGTATTGATTTAATATATTACACATTGAGAAAAGGTTTTTTAGACACCATTGACCTTATCATCAGGATGCATATTTTTTCAGGGCCAAACGTGAGCAGGAGGTGACTCTTTTGAAGAGAGCTATGGAGGACGAGAGCCGTGTCCATGAGGCTCAGGTGCAAGAGATGAGACAGAAACATACCCAAGCTTTGGAGGAGCTTACAGAGCAGCTGGAGCAGTCCAAGAGGGTAGGCCACCATATCTTCTGTTTAGCTTTCTGAAGAACTCTCAGTGTTATGTAAAATATGTGCTTATGCAAAATATATACAAAATGCTTCTTAGGTGAAGGTAAACCTGGAGAAAGCCAAACAAACTCTGGAGAAGGAGACATCAGAACTTCACGTGGAGATCCGTTCTCTTGCTCAGGGCAAACAGGATGGTGAACACAAGAGGAAGAAGGTGGAAGGACAGCTTGTTGAACTGCAGTCTCGCTTTATTGACAGCGAGAAGCAGAAAGCTGAGCTGGGTGATCGGGTCTCTAAAATTACTGTGAGTGATAGTCGAGGATGTATTATTAGACATGTTGCTGTTGGGAGAACCTACAACATGTTTGTAAGTTTAAAGGTTTTTGATCTTAGAGCAAACACGGTGTGTTTAACATGTGGCTCTTTGATAGGTGGAACTGGAGAGCGTTACCAACCTTCTTAATGAAGCCGAGGGGAAGAACATAAAGCTTAGCAAGGATGTGGCAAGCTTGAGTTCTCAAGTCCAAGATACACAAGTATGTGCTATGTTATGGAGTGTTTTTTTAATTATAGCTTCAAACCAGAAGCTTTAAGCTAACACCATTATTTATCGATGTGGATAGGGTTTGAGTTGTTGGCTTAATGGATTTTGGATTTTGACTGACGTTTTTAGGAGCTGCTGGCTGAAGAGACGAGACAGAAGCTCCAGTTCTCTACCAAACTGCGACAAATGGAGGATGAGCGCAATGCCCTACAGGAGCAGCTTGAGGAGGAAGCAGAAGCAAAGAGGACCGTGGAGAGACATGTCTCCACATTGAACATTCAGGTAAGGTTAGCGATATTAAGATAAATAATCTGTGGTCTTGCTCCATTCACACCCCAATATTTACCTTTTGAATATCCTTTGTGTCCACAGCTCTCTGACTTCAAGAAGAAGCTGGAAGAGGTGTCAGGTAATGCAGAACTTTTAGAGGAGGGTAAGAAGCGGCTGCAGAGAGACCTGGAGGCATCCAATACTCAGTTTGAGGAGAAGGCAGCAGCCTATGACAAGCTTGAGAAGACCAAGAACAGACTGCAACAGGAGCTTGAGGATACTCTGATGGACTTGGACAACCAGAGACAGTTGGTGTCCAATCTTGAGAAGAAACAAAAGAAGTTTGATCAGGTTTCTGATTATCTTTTAAAACATTACGCAATATGTCTACTTAATCATTTACATGTTTTTCCATTGGGTGTGGACATATCTTCACTTCTACTGTTTCCTTTCAGATGCTTGCTGAGGAGAAGACCATCTCTAATAAGTATGCAGATGAGCGAGATCGTGCAGAGGCTGAGGCCAGAGAGAAGGAGACCAAGGCTCTGTCTTTAGCTAGAGCTCTTGAAGAAGCTCAAGATGCTCGTGAGGAGTTCGAGAGAGCCAATAAAACCCTTCGTGCTGAAATGGAGGACCTAGTCAGCTCCAAAGATGATGTGGGCAAGAGTGTAAGTTCAAAGTGCAAACCATTAAACAAATCGATCATAAACAAACCTTCCATTGAAGTCAGAGAAATTTCAAATCAAACTCATTTTCAAATTTTAGGTGCATGAGCTTGAGAAGTCAAAACGTGGCCTGGAGGCTCAGGTAGAAGAGATGAAGACTCAGTTGGAAGAGTTGGAGGATGAATTACAGGCTGCAGAAGATGCAAAATTGCGTTTAGAAGTCAACATGCAGGCTCTAAAGGCCCAGTTTGAGCGAGATCTCCTGGGCAGAGATGAGCAAGGGGAGGAGAAGAAGAGGCAGTTGGTCAAACAGGTACAGTACCTCTTCTTCGCTCAGACTGTGACATCCACATCCATGTGTATAAGGGTTTAAACAAACATCTTTACCAACAGGTGCGTGAGCTGGAAACTGAACTTGAAGATGAGCGCAAGCAAAGGACTGCAATAGCTGCTTCCAAGAAGAAAATGGAGGGAGACATAAAAGACCTTGAGGGCCAGATTGAGACATCTAACAAGGGTCGAGACGAGGCGATCAAGCAGCTCCGCAAGCTCCAGGTGAAAACGAAATTTTATACATGGGTGAATTTTAGGGCTGCCCCCTAATAGTCGACTAAACGTTAGTCGACTAGAAGAGGCTTAGTCGACTAACATTTTATTAGTTGGTTAGTCCCAGTCAGTGAAGGACAGATCGTTAACACCGCTTTGTTAACATTCTTTGTGGAAAATACAGTATGTTTGGCAGGAAATCCAAACGGTCACTTCCATTTTTTCCTGACAACAGCGGAAACAACTTAAAATCCTCCTTAATGTTTTGGTCATACAGATAAGAGTAATATATTATTTAATAAAGGATTAATAAAGAAAACACGCTGGATGCGCTCTTTGCCGTCTCTGTCTCCGTGAACTGGATCGTGTCACAAAAATTAAATTAAAACTCAGCGTATAGGCTACTTGCCTCACAGACCTGAAAAATATATCTAAAGAAAGCTTGAAGTGTCTACTTTTAAACAAACCAATTCAAATCGAAAAGAAAAAAAATACTCTCTGCTTATGTAAACCGTATGAAAGGTCCATTTTTCTCTAAAGACGCCTCCACTAAACTGCGGAGATGGCGAGACGGCATCGTGAACTTCATCTTTGCAGCCAAAACTGACACAGAAAAAAAATTGTTCATTTATAAATAATTAAAATGTCTTCTTGCTATTTTTTCCGACACATTCATAATCATTAGGCTACTTTTGCCGGTGCTTTGCGACAAGCTTTATGAGCGCGAAATGGGCTATAGCTTATTTTAGGCCTATATATATTAAACACTCATTATGAATTGGTATTCTCCTCTGTATATATTTAACGAATTAAATTAATATAAACGTGCGATTAGTCGACTAATGGCTTAAATGGATGACTACTAGTCGACTAGAAAAATCTCTAGTCGGGGGCAGCCCTAGTGAATTTATTGAACTCTAATTATAATTGTAATACTTTTAAGTAATTATTTAGGTGTTTTACTTTTACTTTGGTGTGTATACTTTAGGCTCAAATGAAGGACTTCCAAAGAGAGCTTGATGATGCTCGAACTGCCAGGGAGGAAGTTTTATCCAGTGCCAAGGAGAACGAGAGGAAGGCCAAGACTTTGGAGGCTGAACTTCTACAGATGCAAGAGGTGAGGCTTCAGTAAACAACACACTGAAGCCAACTAATATATTATTTCCAAACAAATACAATTCTGGATTATTTAATAGGCTAATTTAGAGTTTTCCAAACAAGGGATCACAAAACCCCTATGGGTTCATGAGGGAACTGCAGAGGGTTTGATTGTGAAATAAATGCAAATACGGAAATAGTATATTTTGAAAATCAATTTAAAAGACTGATATAGATCAGTTTAACAATAACAATGGAAAATAACAAAATAAATATTACATTAGAAAATTTTGTGAAATTCATTGTATTTATTGAAATGCTTGCATTACTTAAAATCTTAAGGGGTCATTTAAAGTATATAATGAAGTTTAAGGGGTTCAGCTGAAGTGATTTGCATGATCATCTCACCTTGATTATTGAAGAATTCAGTTAAATTCTTTGAATGTAGGACTTGGCTGCGGCTGAGAGGGCTAAAAAGCAAGCTGAAGCTGAGAGAGATGAACTGGCTGATGAGTTGGCCAGCAACACATCTGGAAAGTGAGTATGACAACATAAAGTATCATAGCGATATTCTAATCCTGTGGAATTTATTATGATACTCTGATATATTGACTTCCGTTGGAACATGTGGTTCACTGTCACAATTAATAGTAGACATACTTTAGTGTGACTGTTTGTATGGGAACAGAGTGTAGTTCTAGATTACTAGAAATATATCACTTTTTAGACATACCAGCACAGATTGTGTACCGAAACATTACGGCAAAAAATGTGCTCTAAGCACATTCTGATTTAAACTAATGTGTGGCTTGACTGAACCTCAAAGGTCTGCGCTGTCTGACGAGAAGAGACGGTTAGAAGCGAAGATTCAACAGCTGGAGGAAGAGCTGGAGGAGGAGCAGGGCAATATGGAGATGCTCAATGACAGGCTGAGGAAGAGTGTCCAGCAGGTACATGTATTATATTATGGAGCCATGACCATCTGTGCCAGATATCAAGAAAAGTATGATACATTTTGATTTCAAAACGTATAAATCACATATTAAATTAAGGTGTACAAATGTGTAGGCATAGACACACTCATCAATGGAAATGCCATTACGGAGACTTTGTAATTTGTATGAAAACCGTGTCATTTGCTCAGCTGTTTTCTACATCCTTCAGGTTGACCAGCTAACCAACGAGCTCCAGGCCGAACGTACCACATCCCAAAAGAACGAGAGCGCCAGACAGTTGATGGAGAGACAGAATAAAGAGCTGAAAGCTAAACTCCTGGAGATGGAGAACCAAGTTAAATCCAAATTTAAGTCCTCAATTACTTCTCTTGAGGCCAAAGTGGCACAATTGGAGGAACAACTTGAGCAGGAGAGCAGGCAAGTAGTTTATTCTAAAGCGCTCCAAGGGGCGGCAAGTGGGAGCAGAGAACGGCTCATAGAAATGAAAAAGATTTCACAAATTCAGTTTTTTTGAGGAAAAATATGTAATCATCTCTCCCTCATTCATAAATTGTTTGTACATGTGTGTAATGGTTGTGGCATTATTTTCTATAAATATGTATTTTGAAAAGTGGTATATAAATTGAATTTGATTTAAAATCTCTCTAATATTGTGTTACTGACTGGGATTTTTAAAGGATTTTTTACAATTTAAATGTTTTCCAGATAATCTTTTAATAATTCGTTTTGACATCAATACACAAATAAATAAACTAAATCGATAAACAAAAAGTCTTTAGTTATAATGGTAAACAAAAATTTTCAATAAAAGTATTGTTATATACTTTAACCCTTCATATTAACATAAAATACTTAAACCACCAAGTCTCATATTCATATACTACCATCAGTAAGATATTTATGAAAGAAATTCTCTTTGTTAAAACATTTAAATAATAAATAAATAAATACAAAAATTAATACAGCAGGTGAAGACATTTATAATGTTACAAAAAATAAATAAATGCTGTTCTTTTAAACTTGCTTTTAATCATCAGTCCTAAAAATAAAAAAATCAGTTTCCACAAAAATATTAAGCAGCAAAACTGTTTTCAACATTGATAAGAAATGTTTCTTGAGCAGCAAATCAGCATATTAGAATGATACTGAATGATACATATTAGGATGACACTGAAGACTGGAGTAATGATGCTGAAATTCAGTATTGCTATCACAGGAATAAATAAAAAATAGTAGTGCATGTAGATCTCCGCAAGGCCAACAAAAAAAAAAACGATTTTGAGAACCGATTTTTTTTTTCTTTCTAATGCAGAGAAAAGCAGAACACAGCAAAGGCAGTTCGCCAGAAGGAAAAGAAACTGAAGGATATCATGACCCAAGTGGAGGATGAACGAAAACAAGCAGAACAATACAAAGACCAGGTTAGCCATACAGCAGCTATACTCTGTCCTCTTTCCCCATAAAATGTAGAGATCATACCTACAGTCAAAAGGAAAAATTATCTTATAACTGACTATATTGCAATGTAGTCTGTGCTTGGCCTGAAAAGTGTTTGTTTTTTACAGGCGGATAAGGCGAATGTTCGCGTCAAACAGTTGAAGAGGCAGTTGGAAGAGAGCGAGGAGGAGTCCCAGCGAATCACTGCGGCCCGCAGGAAGCTTCAGAGAGAGCTGGATGAGGCCACAGAGACCAATGATGCCATGAGCCGTGAGGTCAATACCCTCAAGAGCAAACTCAGGTACGTAGAGCCCTCTAAAGACATGGCGTCTATTGGCAAAGTGGTTGAGCACAACAGGAAGTAGTGAAATCTTTGGGTAATGAATACACTTTAAGACTCAGCGCTTGTTAAGCGCAGCCCAAATCCCTTCCTTTTATAAACTGCAAACCGAAGATTGTCTATCTCTGTTGCAGAGGCAATCCTGAACCCACACAGTGACTATGCAGGTACCTCTGTGCTCAAAATGTTGACACAGAAGATGTACTCTTCACAAATCTTTCCTTTTACTTGTCACAAATATATTTCTTGCCTGCAAGAGTGAAATATGGTTTATTACATATATTTTAACAACTGCAGAGAGCACACATAAGACTGTTTAAGCAATCGTAGAAAAGTAGTAATGTTAGTTTACTGAAAAAACTAAATTCTGTCATCATTTACTCGCCCTCGTGTCGTTCAAAACCCATAAGCCTTTCGTTCATCTTCAAAACACAAATGAAGATCCCTCTTGGAATGACATCTCTCATCTTCTCTGATGTCGTGTTTACTGGTGTGAGGGCGGGACAACCTGTCACTCACGTGAGATCGACCAATAGCAAACCACAACAACCCAATCAATTCCTGATAGAGTAAATAGAATTTCGCCCTACATTTTGTCTTGTGCGAGAAGCTGTTATACACACATATATCACTCGGGTATATGTCACTACATGGAAGAAAAGACTATCGCAACTTCCATTTCATCCCAACAATAAGCATACTTGTGTGACATGCGAAAACAAACCTTTTTTGGTTTTCTCACATCAAGCATGCACATTTGAGCGTTGATGCTTATATGTGAATAAATTAAATCTGTTCATCATATAAAGCGATCATCCCTGGATTAAACCGCTCAATTTATATAGATTACAACGGAAACAATTTATTGACCAATCAGCATCCATGACCAGAACTATCCATTTTATAATTATAAACGTAATAATACGTACTGTATTAGGTATTGTTTATAAATGCTTCCTTGATTAACAGTCCCTCCTCTAAATCCTAATTTTAATGCACTTGAATTTGAATTTGAGTCTTCATTTGAATATTTTTCAGACTAGCATATTACACCATATTTCCCTCTTCCGTCTCAAAGCATGGTTCAGTTTTCTCACTGAACCAACCTCATTTAGCCTGTTTACAGGTTTACGAATGAGGTTTTAACACTGCCTTTAACCTTAACAAATCTTAACCGATATCTGATACCAATTTCCACTGTAAAGGATGCTTGTGGCTGAATTCTGGCGACTTACCTATACATTATAGGATGCTGGATAGAAGTGACCTATCGCTTTTTCTCACATATGAACTGTTACTGAAATTCTTAACATCTTTTAAATCAAGGCCTCTGTGATTAATATATGTTGTGCAATATTCTTTTAATAATAAAGCATTTCTCAAACCTGGGTGTGTGGCCCTCCAGGGGTACTTGAGTATATTACTCGCTGTTTTTCAAATAATTAGAAATATACTCAAATTGTATTTGAAATATATGGGGTGGGTTGCACAAGGGTTGCATGTTTAATCAAAATAAAATTGAAATCACAATCTTTCTTATTGCGATTATCAAATCGTGGAAGGCTGCGATTTAATGAAATAAACATACGTTCTGCGTGTTTCATAGTGAAGCGCAGCACTGTGTTCTTACACGCAAGCAGCTCATTATCCGCCAGTTTTCATGTTCTCCTCATGTTGGCATGGGATCACTTTGGGTGCTCCAGAGTTTGTTTGGATGGATGGATGGGTGGATGGATGGATGGGTGGGTGGGTGGGTGTGGGTGAATGGATGGATGGATGGATGGATGGATGGGTTGGTGAGTGGATGGATGGATGGATGGATGGGTGGATGGATGGATGGGTGAGTGGGTGGATGGATGGATGGATGGGTGGGTGAGTGGATGGATGGATGGGTGGATGGGTGGGTGGATGGGTGGGTGGATGGATGGATGGATGGATGGGTGGGTGGATGGGTGGATGGGTGGGTGGATGGGTGGATGGATGGATGGATGGATGGGTGGATGGATGGATGGATGGATGGATGAATGGATGGGTGGGTGGATGGGTGGGTGGATGGATGGATGGATGGGTGGGTGGGTGGGTGGATGGGTGGGTGGGTGGGTGGATGGATGGATGGGTGGGTGGGTGGATGGGTGGATGGGTGGGTGGGTGGGTGGATGGGTGGGTGGGTGGGTGGATGGGTGGGTGGGTGGGTGGATGGATGGATGGGTGGGTGGGTGTGTGGATTGGGTGGGTGGATGGATGGATGGATGGGTGGGTGGGTGGATGGGTGGATGGGTGGGTGGGTGGGTGGGTGGATGGGTGGATGGATGGATGGATGGGTGTATGAAGGATGGGTTTGGTGGGTGTATGGATTCAAACAAAGAAAAATTATATATTAAGCTTCACTCCCACATTGAGTATGTTAGGAGTCATGTACGATTACTGTAGATCACACTTCAGGATAGTTCACTGGACGTTCTGCAATAAAAAAACTATTAAAAAAAAAGAAAGTTCAATCACATTGACTTCTTGTGAGCTTCCTGTGAACAGTTTGGGATTCTGAAATTGGTTCCTTGGTTCAAAAGGGTTTGAGAAACTTAACTTGCTGCTTAAGGGCTAACCTACATTGAAAGTTTTGTGTTTTATGCTGAGATTTGCTGTAACTTTTCAGGCGAGGCAATGAGCCATCCTCCTTCAGCAGCTCAACGAGGCGCTCTGGAGGCGGTGGCAGACGGGGAATGATTGACAGCTCTGATGCTGGAGAGGATGATGCGGACATGCAGAGTGACTACAACGGAACCAAATCTACTGAATAAATGCCTCTTACCATGCTGTCCAAACATGGTGTTCTTATCTTCTTATCAGAGAACCACAATTTTCTTTTACAAAGGTCATTATTAAGATCATAATTATGTTTCGTTTGACTGCAACAAAGCACTGCTGTTCGACCAGGCATTCGCCCCATACACAATTCAATAGTTTTTTTATTATTATTATTGTTATATCATTTACCACAACCCCCAATTTTACATTGACCTCTGTGGCTGCAAATATGCTCATATTCCATATTACCATGAGACTATGTATTCTTTTTTCAGGCTCTTTAATTATTCTTAAACATCTGAATGACACCTGGTGGTCCCAACACCTAGTTTTTACCCTCACTCAGATCATGGGTAAAAGACCATCTGTATTTTTATGTCTCAAATTTGTATGTCTCAACTGCGGGTAAATGGCTGTTCACTGTTTTGTACTGCATAATTGTCCTTGAATATACTGCACTTTCTCATGTATTAGGTATATATTCCTGCAATGCATACAGCTCAGACAAGTTAGCAACAAAATGGAATTTTGGATGATACTTTGACAGATTTTTTCTAACATTAAAATTATCCACTTTACACATCCTGGATAAAATAAATAAAGGTGTGTGTTGTGCCAGAAGTGTAATTATATATCATGTAACTATTATATTATCATACAGTCAGGTACCTCGGAAAACTGTAATTTTCTATAGCATTTTATGTTCCCTCTGAATGTTTGCTAGAAGTATTATATATAAAACAAAAAAAATTTAACAGACAGATATTGTGGTTTTCATTATACTACAGATATTTCAATATTTGAAATGACACTGAAAGCAACCAAATTCCTTTCTATTGACAGACAATGCCTGTAAAAGACCTTTGAAATTATATAAATGTATACAGTATATAAATTTTATTTTTCCAATAATTTCACTTGGCACAATCTACAGTACATTGGGAATTACATGTCAATGGATGTATTCACTTTTATCTACTTTTATCTATTCATTTGTGAAACCACATGCACATGAAATAAATTCTGAAAAAAAATATGTTTTTGTTTGTTTTTTACATGTCAAAATGTCATAATTACTTTAACCTTAAAGGACACCATCAAGACTAAAGTACCCCAACCTTTAAATAAAACGTATTAAAATATGTTCTAATGCTAAGCATGTCATTTATGACATGCAACTGGGTTCAAAATCAAGGTGTCTCGCAAAACAATGGGGGCTATTATTAACAAAAGTAGAAGTGTTAGACATTATTGGTAGAAAACGTTGGCTAACGTACTATAACATCGTATTTCTTCAGTAAATAAAACACTATTTATACTGTGCATATTGCACATTTTCTGCATACATACAACATACTACTGTTTAAATTGTTTATTGAATAATGCCCAGAATTTCACTAATACAGTATTCATAAGTACTAAGCTATATTTGGTCTTTTTGACAAAACATTTGCTGCTGCTTTAATTTCAATGCTTCTCTTGGCCGCAAGAGGGAAGATCTCTTAACTCAGTTTCTTTGCTGTTCTTATCAATCAACACATTCATTGAAAAATAGTGGCTTCATAGGCTGTTACTAAATACAGTTTTTGGGGCGGTAACTAAATACACACAGTTGTTGCTCACTCTTTAGATAAATGAATGCACATTCAACTACTTTTTTGCCATTATAAAACACAACCTAGCTGACCTTTACCTCCCTCGTTTCCAGTAACCTGGTACTCCTCCTTACGCAACAAAAATCAATATTTTTGAATAAATTCTGGGGTAGACCTTTACTCACATCAGAGTACACGCATACTCTGACACACCACAAAAACATGTTTGTCAAGGTGGAGTACCACCTAACGGACGCTAAATTGCAGAATTTGGAGTGTCCTGCCTTCGGTGTTTCAGCATACTTATATATAAGTACTCATACACTGCATTCAAATCAAGCACTTAGTGCCAAGAAGTAATATTTAGCACTGATAATGACACCTGGAGCACTATGGATTATTACCATGTCTGGGATATGCATAGTCATTCAGAGCTCAGGTATGTAAACAATACATGTTCTATTTAATTATATTCAAATTTCCAAGTTATACATTTGATATAAAATGTTGTATCCAAGCACTTTAAAATTTTGATTTCAGTCGGACTAAAGCAATATTTTGTCTTTTTTCCTGTCTAGTCTGACTAACTGACTAGATAATATAATTGTAGTTCTGCTTTGTTCAGCATGCATCCATCTTATTTTTTTAACATACTATAAGAGCAGGCACGGCCATTTTAACTTGATTGTGCAAGGCTACCCATGTCGGTCGCTTAAAGTTATATTATAACTTTAGTTACAGCAGTTCATCTGAGGAACATGGAGAACTTTATTACTGCTGTTACACACTTAGAAGATTTAAACCCAAGACTAAGTCCGCTGGCTTTAGTGACGAGTCTACACAAGATTACAGACCAAAGTGACAATATCACACACGACTCCCTGGGATCATCAGACAACAGAGATGAAATTCACTACAAAAACAACAGCTTTACAGAGCTGCTCAATATTAACCACAATCTCTCCAATTTCTTCAACCAAGCCATTCCTCATTTCATAACAGATGGTCACGAAGAGAGGGGAGTTGTTCTGAATCCTGATGGGACGACGATTGCCCTTGCTCCCCTCCTTTTAGGTCTTGAATCTGGGCTACGAGCCAATGAATACAGTAACCAGCCTCACGGTTTCTACCTACTCCCACTGGCCAAGAACTTAGGCCTGTCATTTCTGCAGTTTCGGAACACAACTCCACCTGAGCGACTTGGGCCGGATGGTTGTTGGGACAGTGTATCTGCTCCTGTGGTTTTTACTCTTTCAGGCGTGCCATCATTGGCCACTGATGCTCTGGTCCATGGTGGAATGGACGGAGCCATACTTGGGAAGCACCTTTCTGTTGTTAACATCACTGAAATAAACTTAAGCACACTCCTGAGGAGCTACTACTCAGCGACTATGGAAGAGTTGGATCATGTCTCAGATACTCTTCTGAGAGGTCGCTATCGTAGACATAATTTTAAAAAGATCGCAAATTCATTGCTGCTTCAAGAGAAGGTAGCACATGCACTAGATACTCATCAACAACATGGGGACATTGGGATGGAAACTCTTATAGAAAAGGGAATTAAAGAGTTTGTCCTACGTTACATGGGTAAGTGCAGGTACGTCCAGTTGACCAAATAAACGTTCCTGTTTAAACACTGGTGTTATACCGACAATTGCCAGGCTGACAAATGTGTTACCCTCCTTCAGAGTGTCCTGCCATCATTCCTAGATGTATATGGGGAGCAGCGCCGCCCCAGGTTCCTCTCACCCCTCTGTCTCCACCCCTGCAATATCTGTATATTCACCACACAGAGATTCCCAGCAAACCCTGTCTAAACCTTCAGACGTGTTCCAAAAATATGAGGGCAATGCAACATTTCCACCAGAAGGAACGGGGTTGGCACGACTTAGGCTACAGGTACCATCTGCTTCAGCATGATTCTGTCACATGTGATCTATTCCGAAATCTAGCGTACTGCCTGAAAGGTGGGCATCCCAGCGTGAAAGCTGTTCCAAGCGGTTCTTTGTGAGAAAACAATCCCAGAATGCATTGCAATGACGTAACTTATTTTAAGAACATTACAAATCGAAACAAACATTAAGACATATTGAGAAATCATATTTTTTACTTAATACTATATTTAAAAAATCAGAGTATGCAAAGAAATCTATAGTATATTTTAAATATTGTATTAATTGGTGGCTCTTACTGTGGCATACTCTATACTTGGCATACTGCATACTTGGCATACTTTAAAATAGTAGGCAGGATATATACTGTGTAATATGCAGTTAGCAATATGTTAATATTGAGTGTCTCACTCTCTGCTGGCGTCTGAAATTGCACACTTTCTGAGTAAGTAGGGTAGACCACATAAAGTTGGAACAGAGGGACAGTTGAAACACCTTAAATAACTTGCATGCGCATCACCATTTACCTGTGATTTTTGCTCCCCACATGCATGGTAGTTTTCCACGATCAAAGAGGATGCTAATACACATGTGTGGAGAAAAAAATCATGGGTAAGAACTTGAGTGATGCGCACGCAGTATTCAATAAAAGTAGGGTAGACTGCATACAGTTCGAACAGAGGGAAAGTTGAAACTGTTAAAGCACTTTAATGTGAGGAGTGCTTTTAGAATGATGACAGAGTTGCTGTCATTTCAAAACAGTCCCTTATAAAGTTACATTTAAAGGGATAGTTCAACTAAAAATGTAAAATTCATCATTTACTCAACCTCATGTTGTTCCAAACCCAAAAGGCTATTGTTCATCTTCAAAACACAAATTAAGATCTTTTTGATTAAATCTGAGAGCTTTCTGTCCCTCCATTGAAACCTACGCAACGTTTCAAAAAGATAGTAAAACTAATCTATATGAATTGAGCTGTTTAGTCCAATTTTTTTCTGAAGAGACACGATCGCTTTATATGATGAACACATTTAATTTAGGTTTTTATTTACATATAAACATTCATCAACTCACACATCAGTTGTGTTCAATGGAAGCTCAGCCTCAAACACGTTTGTTTGACGCACGAGAACCATACGGTCTCTGACAAGAACCAATGAGGTTCATTCTTGTGTTACGCAGCACGTTTGAGCTTCCGCAAGAGTTTTTTCCTCATACGTCAAGGAGGTTCGATTGAGCTTCTGTTTCTGTTCGCTGATCAATGTTTATATTTGAATAAAAGCCTAAATTAAATCTGTTCATCATATAAAGTGATCTTGTCTCTTCAGAAAATTTTGACTAAACCGCTCAATTAATATGGATTAATTTTACAATCTCTTTATGAACTTTTTGAAGTGTCAAAGTGGTAGTTGTGTAGCTGTTTATGGAGGGAAAGAAAGCTCTCAGATTTAAAAAAAAAGATCTTCATTTGTGTTCCGAAGTTGAACGAAAGTCGTACGAGTTTGGAACGACATGAGGGCGAGTAATTAATGACAGAATTTTCATTTTTGTGTGAACTATCCCTTTAAGTTCGGATGCTACCTTAGAAGCCAGCAACTTGTCTTGAAACAGCTATCATGTTTATATAAAAATGTCAAATGCGTGGTAAAAGATCACACTCTGTGTCATTTGTATGTATGATGTGTATCTGGCTGTCTCTCCAAGCTTTTTGGTTGGGTCTGATGGCTACATCTACGAAGGTCGAGGTTGGACGGGGCAAGGGGCTCATACTAAGGGACGTAATACTGTTGGGTATGGTGTTGCTTTCATCGGGAGCTACAGCACTCATTTACCCTACCATTATGACATGGAGCTTGTGCGCCATCATCTGGTCAAATGTGGAGTGAGCAACGGATTCCTCCAGGAGAATTACACCATCCTGGGACATAGACAAGTAGTAGCCACTGACTGCCCAGGAGACTCCCTGTATTCTGAGATAACCACCTGGGAACACTATAAAGTATGTAGGAATCTGTGCTCAAATTTTTTTTAGTAACTTCAACATGTATAGCCGGAAATATTTGTCATGCTATCTAACACATCAATCTGTGTCTGTACTATATTTTTCACAGGATACGGATCCTTTAAAGTAACAGTGTGGACATCTGCTGTCACTGACATGAAATGACTTGAATCCCACTCATTTTTAGTATGAAAAACACATATAATTTAAAATAGATTATCAAAGTTAAAAGGATGACACTGAAATATAAGGTTATCTGCATAAAACATTAGTTTGTACATTGGGAGTCTGTTATTCAAAAACCTTAAAATGCTATGCAAGTGAGAATGACGTGTGCAAAAATAAAGAGCGTGATCTCTAATGTTACATGTTGAATTTTGTATGTGGCTGTTTAAATTCAAGAAAAGGTTGAGAAGATTACTTAGTCTTTACCACGACAGGAAGTGGTTTTCATAGCAGGCCCCAGAGGAAGTGCTGCTGTTGTGACAGGAAATGTAACTGTCACTGAACAAAACAGGCAGGTATGTAGGTTAAACTGCCAAACTTGATCATATTTAATCAATAAGATCTCATCTTGATTATGTTACGCTAGGATAATAGTAATTATTTTTACCAGTCACAACCATACCATTTCAAAATGTACATTTTTGTTGTATAGGCCAACAATAAGAACAAAACAAGATCAAATGACAGATTATGCTTTCTAAGATTTTCATAAATAAGAAGGGCATTGAATAGAACATATCAGTAATGTTGCACTTGTTAGGTCAGCCTGGAAACATCCTAATCTCTTAGAAGATTAAGAAAAAGTCTTTCTTTAACCTGTGAATCTAACCTGATTTCCCCACCCACAAACTGACTGGCTTCCTGAATGCTGGACGACAAGTACGCACTGAAAAAATAGACTTATACCTACAAGAGCTGGGGACCACAAAGGACTGCATCATTTAAAATAACGAGCACCAATTTATCAAAGCCAAAAATTTATATATGGACCATATACTGTGAGTTTAAGAGTTAACACTTCAACAAGACCTTAGTGAACAGACAGAATTTTGAAATTGATGATGCACAAAACAATCTGAGGAAGTGGCCAATAGGTGAAGTGAGTGGATGATGAGATCCGGAGCACTCGAATTTGAGGAAGATACAAAACGTTTTTAAAAAAACTGGTACATGCTGAGGACCCCATACACTTTGAGGTACGACAAGACAATACTTTGCACTCCGTTCAAAACATAAGAGTTCACAAAACTGGGTCACAGAGAAGAAATCTAGATGGGTACGAACAAAGAACCGAGTGCTGAGCAGTCAGAACCGCAGATTGAGGAGGACATGGAACTGTCTTCTGAACAAAACAGCCCGGTTGATCAGACAGAGGATGGCAAGCTACTCAACACGTACAAGTGGCACACGGGAGCCAAGACTGAGACGCCGGCACAGGGGGCTATCGAGAGGCTGGAGAAAGGGGCTTCAAACAAATGGAATAAAATGCAGAGTTGGCGCAAAGCTCTGAGTGAAGATTCGGGGGAAAAGTGCTCGACTGCAGCTCGAGGGGCCGAAAGCCCCTCCAAACCCGAAAAGCCGGCAACTTCAAGGAAAAACCCTTTCCGAAGAGCTCTTTCAGAGCCACCAGGGTCCCTCCTATCTTCGGTCCTGTCCTCCTCTTCGACATCTGGGTCCTCCAGCGCACAGGCATCAGGGACTACTATCCAGGACACGACACAGAGGGGTAAAATAAGAAAGTACCTGCAAACGGTCTCACAGAAGTTTAAGAGGCCGCGTATACAGAGTACTCATATTGCAGAGCATGGTAAGAGCTTTATATTCAATGCTAAATGTTCTAAAAACATAAAGTTGAATCCGTTAAATGATATGAAGGTTTTTGTAGAGTTCTTAGAAAGACAACTTCTGTTGGACAGTGTAAACTTACTTTCTAACCCTGTAAAGGATTGTACATGCAGATGCCACTAAATGGCGCTAAAGAATGAGAGTGCAACAACAGGATGTGCAAGATGGAGATGCAACAATAGACTAGAAAATAGCACAGAAGCGCTTAACATGAAACTGTTTTTCTCCTTTGTACCCAAAGGATAATGACCTAAACACGTAATTGGACGTTAATGGGATTACTTATGATGGCTATCATTATTTTAACTAATTAAGCTCTGGTGATGTTGGAACTGGATTACAATTTCATAGCATGTTTTGTCTTTGAAGCTTTTAGGCCATTTAAATTTAAACGTTTCATGTTTACTTTTTATGAAAAGACAAAGAAAAGGGTGAGCCTGAGAATGTGGTCCAAGAGCCTGTTCGGCTCTCCTGGGCCCCCCCACAAGACGTTCCAGTTTGGGACATAAGCAACTGTTTTCTTCAAGATGGACAGATCTTTATCCCACGCGAGGAGGAGGTAATGCACAACAGACACATTCAATGATGCCAACAGATGAGACATTATTTAGCAGATTAAGATATTGGATGTACTGTATATGTCCTTAAACTGACTTTGATATGCCAGTCCAGTTAGTTTGGAAACACTATTCGACTTAAGGTGAATTTGGTGCCAATATATCACTATCTTTTGAATTGATTTCAGCCTTTGATGAGGGTACGGAACCGGGCCAGCAGTTGTCTCTCCAGCGTCAGTCTCCAGAACATCAGTGGAAGTCACACTGGTCAGTATCACATTCATAGATTTGAAAAAAAATGTATGAATGTCATTACATTAGATACAACATAGCATCTGGGAAAAAAAATGACACTCAACCTTTTCTCAGAACCTCACTTTTCTGATCAAATTTAAATTTTAACAAACTGGTCTCAAGGTCATTTTAGAGGTTCCCCTAAAATTCACACAGGTGTCCTAAAATATCCTACACCTTGTCAAAATAATAAAAAAACAAAATATTTGTTTAAATGTATCTATTGATATGGTTTCAATCACTATATCTTTCATATAACAAAATATACCTTTCACATAACAAATTTTGTGAAATGTTTGGCTAAAAAAAAGTGTGCAGTATTATAATTTTTATATAAAAATATTCAAATAAATTCCACTTGGTTTATCATGTTATCTTCATACATTTATATGTGTGGGTTAAGGGTTCAAATACCACTATTTAAGCAACAACAACAACAAAAGTGCACAAAAGTTGTATTACTATCTTGTGAAGATCATTGTTGGGATTGCAGTACACTTAATTGAAGTAACAGTCTAAAGTTCTCCGTGTCCATGACCATTTAAAAGCTAGAGATGACTTCAAGAGATGAGAGGTATCATCTGTCCCTATCTAGCCAATGGCTGCCTGTCAGTGACTAAAGTGAAGCAAGATAACATATTCACAGAGGAAATGGCTGACGTGGTTATGTTTGCGTGTGCTTGTAAAATTGCTTCCTTTGAGTTTCTGAAGATAGCATCACAACTGGGTGTTCCATATCAGAGGATGACTGAGACTGATGGGGTGTGCTATCTAGCACTCAACATAAGCATGCAGGACCCTCACTTTAAATGTAAAAAAAAAAAAAATCATAAAAGGGCATTTATGAGTATTGCGTTCTGAAAGGAAAACTGATTCTAAGCTACTCCAAAGCATGGGTTTCAGGCGTTGGATTGTATGTGGAGGGGCACTAGGTAAGAAAAAAAATGAATAAATCAAATTATTTTGCTGGAGAGTATAATGCATGCGAAATACAATCAGCATTAAAACAAATTTAAGGAGACGGCATAATACAATGAGTTTAAATTGGTCTTTATTTTCATTTAATTCAGGTGTTTAGCAAAGCATAAAGATATACTGCTTTCAAATAGAATAGTTTATTAAATGTAATGTCTTGTTACATGAAGAGAGTAGACAAGATTACCTATTAAGCAGGGCCTGACCTTTAGTACAGACCTTAATTTTTTTTAAATAAATTTTTATCTGTATTTAGTGGGAAGAAGAAAAGCCTCCAGTGGAGACATTTTTTTTAGTTTACATAAACATCTCTAGGGATTTAGATCTGGTCATTTAGAGGATCATAAGACATCTACCTTCTAAATTTTGTATATTGTGATGGAACATTTAGAAGCATAAGCCAAATCTGGTTCTGTTAAAGTTTTATATTCCATGGCTTCAGAGCCGTCATACGACCTAAAGACTCCTAAAAGCCTTTTGAAGGCATCCTTCCACTGAATTTAATACCGACTGTATGTGGGAAATCTGCTGAGAGGTTTTGTGCTTTTATTACCATGTTACGCATGACAATTGGTCGTGGCAGATTAGCCATCGACTTAATGAAACTTAAAGCTTAATTTCTTTTGTGAGGGGTTGCTAATTCTGTTCAATTTGTTGTAATTTTTAAGGTTGCACTTTTTCCTTTTTCGTAAGTTACTTACTTCATGTTGGTTTGAAAATTCATGCCATCGTGCAAACTGTCAGACTTCTTTAGCAGACACAAAACGTTAACAGGCTCATTCATTTTCACAGCTGCTGCTTTTGCAATTGTGATTTATTTAAAGCATGTGAAGTATGACCCTAATCGTGTATATGTCCAAAAATTGGGACCACATCCTGTGCATTATACTGCTCGTCTGGTCTCCAGCTTTCATAAAGGCACATGGATGATCAAGCAATAGCTAATTTTTGACATAAAAAATTAAATAAGCCCTAGATTTCCGTTCTGTTCCGTATTAACAGAATTCATCTAACAAAGTTACATTTTCTGTTAAACTGGAAATTATTGATCTGATGCACATAAGAAGGAAGGAAATGATATGCTTCCTGTCATGGTTTCAGAATCTGCGATTGCACTGAGATTATCTGTCTTTCTGCAGTATTTTATCCCACTAGACTGAAATCAACAGAAAGACATGCAGTACATGCACACGCAGATGTTCATTTCAATAATTGTAACATGGAACATGTTTCAAAAGAAAAGGGACACACCACCATCTTTAATGCTCATACTACAAACAAAAGGGGAATACAGTAGAATTAAAGTGATGATCTAATATATAATGGGTTCTCTTTCTCTCTTTAGAGCTAAATCCAGATCCTGTGGTTCCCCAAAGTGGTACCAAAATAAAAGGGCAAGATGGAGGCGTCAAAGTGAGTATACATTAGAATGTCTAAGAAATGTGTACCATCTGAAACTAGCTGAACAAAATGCATGCATAAATATATTTATTTTTTTCCCATGCCGCTCCTTTTCTTTCATTCTCATGCTAGAACTTAATCAAGCGCCGCTTACAGGGTGATGATAAACGGAAAAGCAGCACACAGATCCATACTGCAGGACTAGGTGGTGCTGGAAGGTGGAGGATAATTTAAATAATACAGAAAAAGACAGATTTTACCAAAAATTCACTCTGTAGTAATGTCTAATATCAATGGGAAGAAACATATTATCTGATGGTTTGATATGCTATGCCATTTACCAGTCTTTCACACTTTCTATCAAGGTACGGATCCAGAGAATCTTTATCCATTCCAGTCAGTGCTGCAAAAAGCCTGGATCTGAGTGCAGACCAGACCGCCGTCATCAGGCCAGTCCACAGCTCTATTCTAGGGGAAAAGTACTGTTTTCAGGTAGGCCTTGCTGTTGCATATTGAAGTGTAAACCATGTTTAAATTTTCCGATCATTATGTCTATACACAATCCAAACAAATTACTTATTTTCTGGGTATTTCCTTGTCCAACTCACAAAAGGTCATAAACTCAGAGAATAACCACTGCTTTGGGTGCAGTTCAGCTGCAGAAAGAGACCGCTGGATTGAAGACTTGCGTCGTACTGCACATCCAAATAAGGTACCACATATTCTTTAACTTAAATGTCCATCCAAATTAGTCATTATTTGTTATTCTAACAGTATTTGTAAGAATTAATAAAATTGTTTTACTGTCTTATACTGTCTTGTTCTTTCAGGACAACTGTGAGCGTACTGAGAACTCCCTGAGCCTTTGGGTTAATGAAGCAAAAGACCTTCCCCCAAAGAAGCGATATTATTGTGAGGTCCACCTTGATGGTACACTGTTTGCTCGTACCAGTAGCCGGGCCGTGGGGAAGTCCGTCCAACGATCCAGTCAAGCAGTTGACGGAGGATCTGGTGCAGGTGCAGGCCATGGCGGTGGTGCTGCAGGAGGTTGCCAGATATTCTGGGGCGAATTTTTTGAACTTGACAACTTGCCCCCTGTCACCCAGATCACCCTGCACCTCTTTAGAGAAGAAGACTCCAAGAAGAAGCGCCATTCCAAGGATGACTCTATGCTGCATCCTCTAGGAAGTGTGGCTCTTGCTCTAGCAGACATAAAAGGACGGGCATTTCAAGAGAAGTGGTATCCCATCGTTCCCTACAAGCCCCCAGGAACAAGTACAGCAAAGGACCAAATTGGACTTCAGGCTTCACTTCGAGTCAAGGCCAAATTTAAGAACCTGAAAATTCTGCCTATTGAGAGGTACAAGGAATTTGCTGAGTATGTCACAGTGGATTATGTGGGTATGTGCAGCAGCCTGGAACCTCTTCTTAATGTACGGGAAAAAGAAGAACTGGCAGGAGCACTTGTTCATGTGCTCCAGAGCATTGGGAAAGCTAAGGTGAGTTGCAACAGCAGTAATCGCAGGACAAGACAGATAAGCTTTTCAAATGTCTGAATGGTTTTTGTTTGTGCAGGAGTTCTTGATTGATCTTGGTAGTGCAGAAGTTCAGCGCTTGGGAGAAAATGAGGCTTTGATTTTCAGAGAGAATACACTGGCCACAAAGGCTATTGATGAATATATGAAATTGGTGGGCCAGAAGTATCTCATAGACACACTTGGTAAGGAATATTCTACTGCATCCCTTCTTATAAAACTCCATGTTTCATTTTGTTTACCTCTAATCTCCTATGTAACAATCTTCACCCATAGGCGACTTTATATCCAGACTGTATAGTGGAGGGGAGAGCTGCGAGGTAGACCCGCAAAAATGCTCTTCCTCTGATCTACCAATCAACCAGAGACATCTTAAGGAGACATGTGGGGATGTTGTAAAGAGAATCACTGACATGCACGAGTAAGATAAACCTAAACGAACACACTCTACAAAATAAAATTGAAAGCGTATTCATTAGCATAAGTATTTTCTGTAGAGAACACATAAGATGGCCGAACTGCTGTAATATACTGTGCGTAACAGTAAATAGATTTACCTTGTCTACTTAATCTCAATAGGTGTCAGAAATCTTCCAATGGATTGTTATTTTTAAATTTTAAATTCTTTCCTTTCTATAAACAGCTCATTCCCTGCAGAGCTGAATGACATTTTTTCCAGTTGGGTATCAGATTGTGAGGATCGAGGTCTAACGGACATCGGACACCGTCTCATATCAGCGTCTCTGTTTCTTCGATTCTTATGCCCAGCAATCCTCAGTCCATCACTCTTCGGCCTCACCCAACCCTATCCAGAGACAAATACCCTTCGCACTCTCACTTTGACAGCCAAGGTCATTCAAAACCTTGCAAACTTCACCTTGTAAGTCCCATATCTAAAGCCATATTTATTGCATTTTGTAATTTTATTACCATCTTCCAGTTAACTTGGATTATATATCCAAAAGAAAATTAAGATTTTGAAAGATTTGTTCTCATATATGATCAGCAAGAACCATTTTATCTCAATATCCACCAGGTTTGGCGAAAAGGAAGAGTACATGTTTTTTATGAATGAGTTTCTAGAACAACACTGGGAGCCTATGCGAGGATTCTTACAGAAAGTATCTGATCCAGACAGTGAAATGGCCATGGCTCGATTTGATGGCTATGTAGACCTGCCCCTTCGTCTAGCGGTCCTTCACAATCTCCTGGTGGATATTATCTCTGTAATGAAACGGGTAACAAAACATCAGATCTCAAGCCTTTGCTGTAATCTTTGTTCAGAAGACTATGGGATTACTGACTTAAAGTTTTACATCCCATTAAACAATGTGCTCATGCTAAAATATATATATATATATATATATATATATATATATCTCTTTTGTAGGACCAAATAGACAACCTACAACCCTTGCCTTCAATCCTGAACCAGATCACAGAATTCCTTAATCATGATGCTCAACGGATCCCTGTTAGCAGGTACGGTTATTATACAATGGGTGTGTCAATCAGCTCCCCAGTATCAGGGCACTGGTCAGCGAGTTGGCCATTAGAAGGGCTGTCGCAAAATCCTTCCAGTGCACTGAAATGTTCACTCTAAAAAGTCCCACACTGCACCACAAATCACTATGTTCCCTTAACAAAACTTCTGAAGCGCAAAACAAATCACGCAAGACAAATCACCAACGATAAAGACACACGATAGAGGTTTTGAAAAAACAAACCGCCATTTAATTATATTTCAGTGAAACCGGTACTCTACCCGCTCTGAGCGGGATTCGGACCGGGTCTCTGGCGCGGGACGCAGGCACGCTAACAAGGTACTAACAAGGTAAAGACCGCAGTAGTGAACCTACTCTAGCTAACATTTACAACTGAAATGTTGCAAGTATATTATGTAACAATCAAACTATTTATCATAATGTACTTTAAATAAATAAAATTTTAAATTCAGTAAAATATCAGCTCTGCTGTTGCTCATAAATACCAGTAGTGATGTTGTACAATGAGGACGTTATAGATGTCACTATCAGTGTCCCAATGTGTAGTGAGCCAGGGGCCTTACTGTCCTTACCAGTGCCCGAATTTGTGTACTTGATATACTGATTCACAACCTAGGGAGCTGATTGAGACACACCCAAAATTCACCAAGGGCAGGGGTGTCCAACTCTGTTCCAGCTGAGTTTAATTACCCTGAACCAGCTTATCGAACTCTGCAGGACATTGGCCCTCCAAGAGCAGGATTGGACACCAATAAAAAAAATCTATGTTAAAATCAAATTTTGTTCAAAGTACTTTTACTTACAGCAGTCATGGAACACCAAAGCCTTTATACTTACCTCCAAGGGATCTCCCCAAATACAGTCCATTGCAAAACTCCATGCAGCAGCTTCCTGTAGACTCAAAATCCAACCACGGCAAAGAACGTCAGCGGAAGCAGGTGCAGCGGGCATTCAGTGTCCCCAACAGACCATCCCGGCAGCAGCGGCAACCAGTTAAGCGGCAAGCAAGCAATGAAGAACTACCTACGCAGTGCCCGGACCAAGCTCCTAGTTTGGAAATCACATTACCCAGCAATGTAAGTAAGATTGGTTAAAATGCACCAGACATTTTGCCAATTATTTGCTTGCAAATAAATATTTGTATTATTTGATGTGTATTTTCTGTTTGTGTGTAGTCCACGAAACCCAATAACGAACCAGCAAAAGTATCCTGGGAAATCCAAAATGGCAGTGAGCCCCATCAAATAACAGGGCAAGAGCAAGAGGACACAATCACATTAGATAGGGTGGGTCTACTTTGCATACTCTTGAAGCAACAGGTTTGGACCGTGTATTTGAATGCATGAACAACAATTTGTGTACCTCTACTTTGATATTTATCAGAAATTATTTAGAGGAAATGGTGTAATAAAAAGCCACAGAATGTTGACAAAGTTGTGGTGTGCCATAGCATGCGCAAGAGTTGGCTGAGCTGCGTTTAAGAGTGGAGCAGGAGACAGAGCGCGAGCTGGAGATGGCCAAGCGGTTAGAAGACTTCATAGTTCTGAGCCAAGACCAGAATACACAGCTACAGGCAGAGGTGCAGGACCTTCGTAATCTGTTAGCCATCCGTGAGGAACAGCTGGCCAGTGCAACTTTCAGGTAATTTTGGCTTAAAAGAAGTAAAAATCTGTTAATTTGTAAATGCAAATAGGACAACTGAGACCATGTACTTATGTTTGTGTAGACTGGGCGTCATAGAAGAGGAAAGGGAGGAAGACGAAAGAAAGCTGAATGTCGCTGTGGCTTCAGTTGATCGTATGAATGTTTTGGTAAGTAATGTGGTTTTCTCCTCTTTCTAGTTTTACAAATGCACATCATTAATTCAGGCTTGTACTTACGTTATGGCTAAGTTAACACTTGCGTTTGTGTGTCTGATAACAGGAGGAGCAGTTTGCTGGGTTGTTGAAAGATGTGCACCAACTCTATGCAGTTAACGCTGATGGCATAAGAAAGACGTACATCAATACCTGATGTAACATAGAAAGTTCTGGTGTGGTGCGCTAAATGATGCCCCTTTGCATTGCTAGTAGCTTTTGTCACATTTCTTTTATTCATTGGTAGCAATGCGCTTACAAAGCTAACTACCTGTAACAAATAAACCAAATCTTATTATCACGGCAATAATGGATTGTAGTAAGAACAAAAACAATTAGCAAATTAAAAATGGGACACCCATTTGTGCATTTATTCTTTTGTCCTGATCTTCTAGTTTAACGTTAAGTATAGACCTGCATGAGACTTATCTATAGCTACTGTTTTGTCGATTTTTCACAAATAAAATGTGTATTAACCAAACCAAGCTGAATAATCACTGTTATTCTTTTGACTGTAATTGTTGTAAAAAGAAACTGCAATTAGGCCAACTCAAAGCACTGGATACCCTAAAAAGTTTAAGTGACGCCTTTCTTGTTAAAGCAATATTCTGGGTTCTGCACAAGATAAACTCCCGTAAAAGCATCTGTAGCATAATGTCAGTAATCAATGAAACGTCCCTCATTGAGCAATACTTTTCACTACTCATTAACGCCTGCTAACACTGCGGTACACAGGGAAGGAGAGAAGAGGCCATTTTTTAAATGGATGCAAATGGAAGAGAGGCTTTTGTGAGTATCATTTAATGAATCAACAGCTCATTGGCTAATATTCAGAATGTTTGCTGTTAAACATTCATTTTGGATTTATCTATTTTAAGAGGTTACAATGAAAACAATGCTGTTTAATAAGAGAAGTCACAGACAAGTGTGTTACAGTTATAATTCAGTTTACAGCACTTCTCATTCATTTCTATGGTATCCCCAAACAGTGATTGACTGTCGCACAACTCTAAACAAAATTCCAAGACGTCAAGGCTGTAATGTGTTTGTATTAAGTAACCAAAGGCACAAGTAAGGCAAGTTAGCCGTTATGCTTTTTCCAATGGTAGAGCCACGGACACTCGTATCTCCCAGTCCCAATAATAAGACCATCTCTGTCTGGACAGCTTTCATTGGCCAAGGACTCCCCAAGAGGTCGTCTGACCGACATGTAAAGCAACATTTTTTTGTTGGTTTGGTCAGTTTGTTTTTGTTCAGTGTCATGTTTAGAGGCATGAAGATGTAAAGCCGAGCGTGCAATTTTAATGCAACAGTGGTGCTTTGAACGTCACATTGAAAATCCAGCATTTAGCTGATAAGTGATCATTGCCACAGTTGTAAACATGACGGCTTTCTTCTTCCATAAGAGGGTTTGGCGTCAATGCGGTTTTGTTTCCAGGTGGACTGTTAAAGAATACGAACGCATGTCTCCCAGAAATCCTGGAGAACTTGTGCATCAGACGTTTAGCCTGACATCCGTAGGTGTGACATCTGAGGCTGAGATACAAGTAATCATGTGAAGTATTCACGGACACTTGGCTATCTTAACTACACACAAGTCACCTCAACATGCATCCTAGATAAAAGGGATGGAGAAAGAACACATCCGTGGATTTTAACTGTACTGGGGCTAAATGCAAACTTTGAACTGGCCGTGAGTGACTGATGACGTGACAGTATGATAACCCCTTCTTTAAAGTGATAACAAGTGTGGCTAGCAATAAGCTTGTCTGAGATTAGTAAGTTCTATGCAAAACGTGGAGGTGTGCCAAGATATATACATACATACTCTCGCAACAGCAAAGCGATCACAATTTTCAGAGCAAAGCACCACCGTGTTGCCCTCATCCAACAGTGCAAACTATAAGCACGATGTTAAAAAAATAGAATACAAGTGAAAAAAACAGATGCTGGCAACATGCTGCCAAAAAGTCACTGACAATAGGAATTGAACAACACACAACCTATTTTCTAGCAACAGCAGCACTATCCACACATTTTGTAATTTATTTAAATACAAATGTATTTAAATAAATTGTATAAAGATGTTGATACTGTGAATAAGGTCTATAGGCCTACATTTGATCACTTCTGTAGGCCACTTTTATTTACATACTTCTAATTCATTTATAGACTACTATTTTAGAGGCAACCAATCAATGACAATATTTAAACAAATTCATTATGATATCCTGACAGATCAGATCAGCTGCAATTAATTGCTTTTAACAATAAAGAAAAATGAAACAGTTTGTTTTCCACCCAAAATATCACTAAACGTTGTCACAAAACATTTACGTTATTGCAGATTATTCTAAAAGACACGATGTTCTCATACCTCAGTAGTGTGTAGGAGCTCACCTGCAGCTTACCTGTATGGTAGGCTACTTCACGTTTTTTTACCTCTTTGTGTGACATTTAATTTTCACATTCAACATAAGGATATAAAATTAATGTCAATCTACAGTACATTCGTTCTGGTCTTCCAGATTTTGTTATATGGAAAACGCATAATATTCTGATTGCAACCGCGCCTCTGTGATTCGTCCATGTAACGTTTTCCAAATGAGGGATCGATTGATTTAGCCTAGCTCGACTGTGCTGTAGTGATTAAAGTGCCTGCTGTCCCTTGTTCCTGTAAGAGAAACCTCGCCACTGTAAGGTAATTTTGGCCATGATTATGTCCTTTTAACATTTTGTTTTCGATATGGTTGGCTACGTGTAGCCGAAGAGGCTGTGGATTTGCACACTAGCAACATTTGTTTCGACTTGCAGTGCCTGGTCAATAATCAGCTCGTGCTAGCTGCATGTGCGCGTGTATTGTGTTAAATGGTTGGAACTGATGCATGAATTAATTCGAGATGGAAAGTTTGTTTTTAGTTTATCGTAAACAGCAATGACTCCGGTCGTGATTAAAATAAATTATTCTGGGCAAATTTTGCCAGTTAATCTGAATACATGACGGTCCATAAGGTAACCAATGGTGCCTTGTCAGTGTCACAGTATGTAAACATTACGAAAAAATCACCATGGTAGTCATAGTTCCCGCTTAAATGCAAAAGTTGAGACTGTTAAACCATAATAAATCAAAGTAAATGCTGGTTATTTTTCAAACAACGTTAGGAAAATCCAGAATATTTTTGTCGTTTTGGTTTATTCGATATTTGTGTTACATTGATGGTTAACGTTAATGCATATAACGTACAAGTTTGTTTACTGATGTAATATTTATGTAATAGCTGAGTTATTATTGCATTTTGGTAGGAATTGTTACCAGTTTTTCTAACTTATAAAACATTTTTCATACATTTAGAATTTTGCAGCTATGAAAAAAAAAAAAAAAATCTTGTCTATGAATAGATAAGTTGCATTCTTAGAAAAGATTGGTCTAAATGTATGAGCTGCTTTTCTCTGCATGTGCCAGGGAGAGATTCCAGCCATGGAGAAGACAACATCAGACACGGCAAAGAAGACAACCACTGCTACCTTTTCCAAAGAGTGTCTGGAACCGGTCTTGAATAAAGACTTAGATGATTCTGATTGTAAGTAACACCAAAGATGCATGCCTTTTGCCCAGATTTTTTTTGCCACATTGCTAAAAGACATAGCCAGTCTGTAGATATTGGGCAGAAGTTGTAGTAGTCTATCACATACTCGGATTTTTGATTCCATATTTTTTTCTGTAACCATTTACAAAGTTGTTAAGTGTATGATGCCTAGTATTTTAAAACCTGTTCAGATTTGAAAAGTTGTGTAATGTATTTCAGCCTTTACTAATAAACAGACAATTTAGGATGTAGGCCTAATCTTTCAAGAGATAGGCTAGTTCACCCAAAAATAAAATGCCGTCTGTATTTACACTCATCATTCTAAAACTGTGAGGAACTTTTTTTGTTGGGTGAACTATTCCTTTAAAGATCACTGACACTTTTGATCATCATTATTGTTTATACCAGTCCCACCAGGATTATTTTCTGATTTTTGCAGCCTAAAATTTCAGAATTTGCGGCAGCTTTTCTCAAATTTTGGCGATACTTGTGCTTTTTTGCAGTGAAAACTCACCAATAATCATGATGCACTTATGTAATTGGTGTTACTGTAAGAGTACATTTACCTGTAATTATATTTGTGTGTAATTACTGAAATTGTGGTTCTGGTCCTCCTGCTCAATACAATGGTGACACTAGCATGGACATGCTCATAATTCTGCTTTGCTGAAAATACACAGACACAGTAGCTTGCACATTGTCACTGAATCAGTAAGTAACCAGTGACAGTGTTATAAAATTAGTTTTATTATTTATAAACAATACCATTTAACAATGAAATCATTGTTTATTGTTTTAATACTGTACATATTTAAGAAGTGCATAATGCATATTCAGTAAAATAATAAATACTTATGTATTGCTGAAATCAGGCATTATGGGACTAGCATATACTCACCCCAATATACATTATATTCCGTATTACATATAGTAGTGTTTAATAGTATCATTAACTTCTTGAAACTCACTCATTTATAGGGAGCTTTTTATTTAATGATGAGTTGGCTTGATTTTGCATTACATTCTGTGATCGCAGAATCTTCAAATCCTGGAGGGACTGTTGCATTTATGTCGCAGTCAAAGAAACAATATAAATTCTTCAGGAAAACTGGACAAAACATGCTGTCAAATATTAGTTCATATTCCATACTGGTGTCATGACATTGTTTATTCTATCTCACTTTTTTACAGTAGGCATCCATAGCTGTGAGTTTTGTGGGACCAATTTTGAATCCAGGCGAGGTCTCTCCAGTCACGCCCGGTATCATCTCAGGCAGCTTGGAGTGGCTGTGTCCGACAGCAGTGGAGCTCCTATAGACCTTCTGTGCCAGCTGATGACAGAAAGAGGCGGGACTCTACCCAAGCTCAAAAAACAGGCCAGCCCTGTTAAAAAATACAAACCCCAGTCCCACAAACTCAAAAAGGACACTGGGCCCAAATTAAAGATTAAAATATCCAACCTTGTAAAGAAAAAATATGCTCTTTCCTCATCTTCCCCCTCTGCTGTCAAAGGATCAGCAGCGTCTGGTCACTCTTCTTCGCCTTTCGCTGTAGGGAAGCCTCATAAAGCATCTTCAAAGAAGATTTTGGTGTCCAGTCCATCTTCCGCCTTGTCTCCTCCCAAGGCTGTTGAACCCAGGCTCATTGATGGCATCCCACCTACCTCCCTCTCACTGGCCTCAGCCAAGCCCCTGTGGGCCCCTCAGGAAACAGACGCTCCTCTCAATTTAAGTAAGTAACAGTATTAAAAATGTTTTGGTATGTGCTTGGAAGTGGGGTCCATTTAAAAAAAAACTTGGACTAGCTAATTGTACCACTCACTGAAGCAAGCTAGTTCATCTGATGAAGCAATCCTTGCATACAAAATCAATTTTGAAATGTTCTGTGCTTTTTCACCAGCAACTATGATAAAAAATTCCACTGCGAGGGATGACGTCCATGTGTGTGAATTATGTGGAGCCTGGTACGAGACCCGTAAAGGTCTCTCCAGTCACGCACGGGCCCACCTGCGGCAGTTTGGTGTGAATTTGGAGTCTAAAGGTGCTCCCATCGAGATGCTCCATAAAATTATTCAGAGCGAGGAATTCCAGGAAAAGGCCAGTGCTGGGCAGCTGGAAGGGTCGGACTTTGAGGATCACACTTCACCCTCCTCCGCTCCTTCCACCTCATCATCCATCAGCAAAAATCCCTCTCTTACCCCTCTATCGTTTAAAGGACTGACATCCATTCGTCTAACACCTCCCCCAATCAAAAAGCAGATTTCTCCAGATGTTTCAGCGAATTTGCCCCACAGCAAGAACGCCGAATTTAAATCCCCTCCTTCAGCCAAAAAGAAGAAGATTTCATTAGATGTTTCAGGGAACATGTCCCTCAGCAGCCAAACAGAATTGAAATCACCTCCCTCAAAGAAAAAGAAGAACATTTCTTCAAATGTTCCAGGGATCTTTCTCCTCATTGGTAAAGGAGAATTGAAATCTCCGCCAACCAAAAAACAGAAGATTTCTGCAGATGTTTCAGAGGCTTTACCTCTCATTGAGAAAACAGAATTGATATCACCTCCCTCAGCGAAGAAGCAGAAGATTTCTCCAGATGTTTTGGCGGGCTTGCCGCTTGACAAAAAAGCTGTATTTAAATCACCCTCTCGAGGTAAGAATATAAATTATGTATTAATTTATTTTATTTTGTCTTTTTTTAAACCAAGTAACTTTTATTTATGTAGTGCTTTCTACAATACAGATTGTTTCAAAGCAGCTTTACAGTGATAACAGGAAAATGATTCAGTTATGCAAACAGCTGTACAGCAGCTCTAGAGAATGTCGTCGTCCAGCTCAGAATAGTATTTTTTTAGGAATATTTGAATATCTTTCTTGACTATGTATGGACTTTGGGGTTGGGTGATTAATTAATAGCAAAATATGGTATTGGAAAATCCGGATTTTTAAGAGTGTGGCACCCATGCCTGGAAAACTCATGGAAATTAATAAAATACTTAAGTCATGGAAATTCCTGTGTAGATATTAAAAGACCAGTTAAATATAGCATGTTTCTATAGACTAGAAATTGCTCTTTTTGAGCGCAATCTAAAAAAGTTTTTTCAGTCAAGAACAACTGGAAAGTCATTGAAATGTTATTTTGGTCAGTAACAATATACACATACACATACAGTACTATTCTGACATTAAAGGCTTTTACATTGTTACAACAAATTGCAAATAAATGCTGTTCTTTTGATATTTCTATTCTTCCTAGAATCCTAAAAAAATATAGCATGGTTTCCCAAACAATATAAAGCAGCGAAATTATTTTAAACATTGATATTAACAAGTGTTTCTGGAATGAGCACCAAATCTGCATCTTTGAATGATTTCTGGAGGACCCTGTTAAATTCAGCTTGCCATCACAGGAATAAATTAGTTTTTAAAATATATTTAAATAAAAACCAGTAAATTGTAATAATATTTTGCAGTATTACCATTTTTATATTTGATCAAATAAATTCAGCCTTGGTGAGCATAAAGAGACCTTTTTCAAAAACATTAAAAAGTCTTACCAACCCTAAACTTTGAAACGGTGTAGTTGATATACAGTTAACCTTAAGCTTCTTCACAGGGGGCATTAAGGCATGATTTTACAAAGTGTCCTAATATACCGGTACTTTGCTCTGATCATCCTGATGCCCTCTTTCTTATCCTCAAGGCGAGTCATCTAAAGGTGTCGCCTGTGAATTCTGTCACGAGAAGTTTAAGAAGAGTCAGAGCTTGGCCAGTCATGCCCGCTATCACCTGCGCCAGCTGGGCATCACCGAGTGGTCTGTAAACGGGTCTCCCATGGCCACTCTGCGAGAGGTGATGGCCCAACGTGATAGTTCTGCTGGATCCCTCAGTTCCCCTGGGCTGCCCTCGCTGACCCCAGTGGTATCCCCCTCTGCACCTCCCTCTGCACCTCCCTCTGTACCTCCCTCTGTACCCCCTCTCCTCTCATCCCCTGAACCCATTACCCAGTCTTCCTCTCCTCCTCCTGTTCCTCACAAAGTTCCAAAGGCCAAGAAAGGCTCCAGGACTGTGTTCCCAAAACCAAAGGACGAACCTGTGGAAGTTGATATCTCTATCATAGAGTCTCCAAAGCCACAAAGCGCACCCACCACCCTTTTAACACCTCCATCTGACTCCAGCTCCTTTAGATCACCCTTGATCGGTGCGTAAAAATTACAGTGCTTCCAGTTACTTCTTTTATTCTTTTCTTTCTATTTATTTAAACTTTCTGTAGATGTTTCATCCTTAAAACGTATACATTTAGGAAATAAATAGATAATTACATAATTGTACAATTTGAATTCTGATTATGTATTTCCCTGGTAAATTTTTTTTTTTTTTTTAAACATAAATAACTATCAACAGCCACTATAAATCTCATGTTTTATTGTGAATCCCTTATTTTGTTGAGTTTATAATGACTTGTCTGCTTTCCTCAGCTCCTAAGCCTGAAAAGCTGGAGCCTAAACAGTTTATATGCTGCGACTACTGTGGCGAGATGTTTGATACTCGTAAAGCCCTGTCCTGTCACGCACGTGGTCACTTACGACAGATGGGAGCAAGGTGGTCGCTGAAAGTCCCACCCATAGAGGCCCTGTATGAGCTCATGAAGAGGAAGGACTCTGAACGGGTATCCCAAATCAAACCGGAACCTGATTCAGGGGCGGCAGTGCAGTTGAAAAAAACTGAATCCTCACCTCTCACTTTTACTCTATCACCTGTGGAAAAAGAGAAACCTGCCTCAGACGACACAACTACAGGTACGTTGAACCAATAATTATTTGTCTCCATACATGCCAACCCTCCCGATTTTTCCGGGAGACTCCCGAATTGCAAAGCCCCTCCCGAAAATCTCCCGGACCGACCTTTCTCCCGAATTTCTCCCGAGTTCCACCTGGACAACAATATTGCTACACCATCCGTCACTGGGCGCCGTTTCAGACCGAACAATAATAAAGGTTACACACCTAGAAGTCAAGCGTGGCAATCAGAACGGAAAAAGAAGCAGTCTATGCGCTGTCTATGGGTCTGCGAGCCTCCGCTACGCGCGCCTCTGCTGACTGCGCGCGCGCCTCCCCACGAGCCATTTATACTTCGCGCTCGCCTGTGTACTATTCTTTGAAAAGACAGGGTGCGACTCGGTGTAATTGTCCTCTAAACCATCAGGAATCAGCGGTGAGAAGTCAGGTACACTCGTGAATGTTTATTTTAGTACACTTTAGTAGGCTACACCAAAACCACACTACAAAAGAATCGTGCAAAGCAGTAAAACAGATTATTCCTTGTGACATTAAAAAAAAAAAAAAAAATGGATATAAGAATGTAATCTACAACTAAATTAACGTTATCTTACATAATTTCTATGTTTTTATTTAGTTTTGTCAACCTCTTTATAAAACATGGCCATTTTTTTATTTCAAGGGCTTATGTCTGCTATTGTAGGCTCATTTAGTTAATGTAAGCAACTAACATTGCTTACACCCAAGGGGGTAATCCATCCGCCGGAAACTGAAGCCTCCGCGGGCGCCGCCATTGTAGCAGAACTTCACCTGCTGTTAGCATTCCATTGACTCCCATTCATTTTTGCGTCACTTTGACAGCGAATAACTTTACATCTGAGGCGTCCAAAGACTCCATTTGTCCATTATTTATTTCTAAAGAAACTCGACAATGTATAAAAGGCTCCATTACCTTGTATCTTACGTTATGGCCCCGTAGAAGCCGTTTTTGTAAAAATAGGCTAACGATTGCGTCATAACTCACGCGACTCTCTGTCGCACTGTAGAGAAATTACCGTATAGACCGGCGTAGAAGCTCGCAGGCAATCGGGGGAACGTGGAGGCATTAAGTCCGATAAAGTGAAGGGAGAAGCCCACAGAGAGTGATAAAGTTGATCCTGCTGCTAGCTCATGGACAGCTAATGCTCACGCTCTCCGTCTCTGCGAGATTCGGAAGGGAATGATTCAGATTTCTCTCCGCACAGCTACTAGAAGACTGAAAACTGTCAGACACGTTGCTCACGTGACCAAGCTCAGTTTGAGCCTGCGCAGTTCGCCTGGCGATCAGGAAGTGAGTGCTTCAAATGGGCTTCACTTTTCTCCGTTGAAGTCTATGGGGTCGCTGTGTCCATCTTATATACTGTCTATGCTTACACCCCCCCCCCCCCCCCCCCCCAACTAACATTGCACAACCCCCTCAAACTGACCAAAGCTGACTCTATCCAGACATTATTGTGGATGTTAATGCAATATGTCTACTTTCATGTCTTGTGTTCTCCACTCTCTTCCCTTTCTGCTGTAGGCTGTGATGCCACCTGTGAACTCTGTGGTTTTGATTTTGAGAATCGCAAGGCACTGGCCAGCCACGCAAGAGCCCACTTGAGGCAGCAGGGAGTGGATTGGAAGGTCATCGGCTCTCCTATTGAGACCCTGAAGGCCTGGATGAAGAGTGAGCCGGGGAAGGTAGCAGAGCTCCACAAAAGCTACATGAGGGGGGACTTGCCTTTTGTTAAGAAGGTATGTCCAGGCTGAATTGTTGCTTAACTAGAAGGATATTTCTTATCTCTTAAGCCTAAACTCACTAAAGTTTGTTAGATTTACACTTCAAACATTAAAAATGGGTAAGATATATTCCATTGCAACATTATCTTATGCAGGTTTTCTTCTCAAGTAAAATAAACTTATAAAATATTTGAATATTTTGAATTGTATTTGTCTTTTGCAGTATTTTTGTTCCTTCTTAAGATTTGCATGAACACAAAGTTGTCAGCATCTTGGGGTATCTTTGCTAATTGTCTCTCTGTCTTCCTCTGGTGTAGAGCTCCAAAAGATCCTCCACTCCGTACTCTTCCTCAGACTCAGAGTCTGTCCGCCTTGCTTCTCACAAGGGTTCATCAGCAGTACGAGACTCTGCTGGTCAGCCGCAGGTATACCAGCTTTTCAAAGCAGCAGTGGCAACGGCTAGAGAGGGAAAAGCAGGAATGAGCCACTCCTCCTCCACATATAAGAAACGGCCTTCATCAGATGAACTTTCCTCAGACAGCCTGTTCCAGACTCCCACGGCCCGCAGGGAACTGAATGTTCGTTTTCCTCGAGGTAGGGAAAATATGTATTTCTTGCTCATACTAGAGCTCCAAATTATGTATTAGTTCAGTCTTAGCCAATAAGGAAAAGGATTATGCATTGTTATGATCACTGTGCTTGTCTTAGGCTGTGAACGGCGTCCTCCAAAGCATTTATCCCACTCCGAGAGTGGATCCAGGGAAACAGAATCTTCAAAGCCCTCTCGCACTGGAAACATTCCATCCTTGGTGCCTAGACCACCAGAGACCAGCCTAGTGAAGCTGGTTGGGAAGGTGTACTCCCTCAAGTGCAGGTGAGTTGAAAACACAAATCAGTTTGTTCTGTAAACCTGGTGGTTTTGCTGTCTGGGAGTGGAGAAGAGCTGTGTGCTTACAAAGAAGCAGGTTTGAGTGGTTCATCATGACTTGATCCCATTCTCCCTCTGTCTCCCTCCACTTTCCGGTCTACACTACTATTAAAGTGCTGCTATTATGCTGTTCATAAAATTATATGGAGGTCTCCTACAATAGGTTTATATGCATCCAAGGTAAATATATATATACATTGAAGCACCACCCATTTTCTCACAGTGTCTGAAACCGTTCAATCAAGACTCCAGTCTATCTAAACCCTTCCTTTCCGAGAGCCTACTCTGCTCTGATTGGTTAGATGGCCCAGTCTGTTGTGATTGGTCTACTGCTTACAGCGTGTGTCAGAAACGAAACGCTCATTACCATATCTAAATTTCAGCTCTGGAGGCTTCCTCGGCACTTGATACACAGTGATAATGATGGTGTCTATTTTACAGCATCAATTCAAGCCGAGTCCGGTAAAGAAACTTTGGAAGAAGTAGCTGATCAACCCGAACCACGGTTGCAAGCACGACTTCAGCAATACTTTTTTTTTTTAGTGGTAGAGGTTGTTAGCAGTGTTTGGAATAACGCCGTTTAAAAGAACGGCGTTAGGTAACGACGTTATTTTTTCAGTAACGGGTAATCTAACTAATTACTTTTCCCGTTGTTACAACGCCGTTAACGTTACTGGACGTTAAATGCAGTGCGTTATATGCATTGATTGAATAAACTGTGTAATCCGATTCCAAACGCACCCCTGGCTCGCAGCTAGTGAGGAGGTGGGTTAATAACGATGTAAGCGATTATGGTTGGCTAAGGCAGAGTCATGTTTCATGGTAGCCAATCAGAGCCAGTGTTTTTACACACATGCCAGCACACGCGCCAGGCGCCACACACACACACACACAACCGCTAAACAGATTTGACGGAGCAGCAGCATAGATGGTCAGGAGCAGTCCGATGAAAAGTTGGTGGAGATATAAGCACTACTTCAAATTCATTGTGGTCAAAGGCAAGAACGTGCATGTAATGTGTACATTATGTCCAGGAGCGAAGACTTTGTCGACATCCGTTGTAAGCAACTCTAATTTAATGAAGCATCTCACATTGACACGCGCATCTACAAAGCTAGTGGCAAAAAACACCGATACCTCCACCACAGATGCGAGTTCGCCAGGTTGTTTTCTTGACCAGTTGTCTCAGGTTGAGAGAGTTTGATTTAATTTGCTAGAGTTATGCACTTTATATGGTGTAACTGTTTACTTTTCTTACAAAGATAATACTTGAAGTGCAGTATAAACCTCTTGCTGTCTGTCGACGTGCAATAAATATTGAAAGTTATATACAAACACCCGTCTGTTCTACTCATTTCAACTGACTTGTGAAAACTGCTCACAAAAATCCAAATTCTTTGGATTATAGCAACTTTTTTTTTTTAACAGTAACGCAAATAGTTACTTTCCCTGGTAACGAGTTACTTTTATTATAGAGTAATTCAGTTACTAACTCAGTTACTTTTTGGAACAAGTAGTGAGTAACTATAACTAATTACTTTTTTAAAGTAACGTTCCCAACACTGGTTGTTAGCGGGGAGCCAATGAAGACCATAGGCTGACGTTACGCAAATTTGTTACATACCTATGAAGGTTTGTGAATGATGTAAGACTGGAATAACTCGTTTCAGGCAGTTCAGAATTTACACTTTCTTTTGGGAGTCAATAACTCAATTTATCATGCTCTTCGATCTTTAAAACTTTGTAAACCTTTTACATCCACAAACAGCTGTATTACATGCTACATTAAAAGTGTACAGTATAAATTAAAGCCTGTATTTCGGCACAGGTATTGCACTTAATTTTTTTTAATGTGATGATTATTTTGTCTTGTAGGAAATGTAAGTATCTATTTTATTTTCTGAAGGCCAGTGCCAAATAAAACCAATATGGCCTTTAAACAAAAGTAAAAAACAAATCTTCGTTAAAGCAGTTTTAGTATGGTGCATGAAGATTTTGAATTTGACCTGCATTATGTCCTACCAATAGTTGTCTCTCTCCTTGTCATTAAATGCATTGATTGTAGTTAAATGCCTATAAATACACTATTAGAACAATAAGTGCTCTTCTATCAAATATTGTATAGGTTCTGTGAGGAGGTTTTCCAAGGACCGCTGTCCATACAGGAGGATTGGGTCATGCACCTACAGCAACACATCCTGAAGCTTAAGAAGGATTCAGCCTCAACCTCATCACCGCAGCCTCCTCTCAGTCATACCGAAGCGCCGCTTCTTATCGGCCCTCAGGCGGTGTAGATACTCTTTCTGCTGTGGTCTTTATTTTCATCCTTTTGAAATTCTGCAATCACACTACACTGACTCTTTTATTACAAATAGTGCTCTATTACCTGGACCTTACCTGCCAACTGTGATGTGGATTTTATTTTTTTATTTTTAGATGATCATTTTTGCAAGACACTACTGAAAAAGATTACAACCACAGCGTTTCTTACACGACAAAGTGTTTTCCAGGTGGGATGTTTTGAATGTATTGTACTTTTTATTGTATTTCACTGTTTTTATTGTATTTTGATAATGTGTTACCGTATTTTAGCTGTTTTCTTGATTAACAAGATTTCAAACCTGTTTTATACTGTACTTAAAGTTTCCAATAGTACTTAATGTGTTAAGTTTTAAAGAATGTTTTGTGAAAAAAAATAGTGTAGACCAGGTTTTGGTCATTGAAATGAAGTTGTTGTACTTACCTTTTAATATAGTATTTTGAAAACCGCTTCTCAAACGTGTGAACAATCATATTTTTCGATGCCAAAAAATCAAATAAAAGGGATTTCTACAGATTATGTATTAATGAAAATTTCCAGGTGTTTTTTGTTTTTGTTTTATTTAATTTTTGTCAAATTTAAGCAGAAACTAGCACTACAGAAAAGCCAGGCCATGTCTAGTTATTTCAGCATTAAATGAGACTTTAATATGTCTTTATGTTAATATGTTTTTACTACTGTATTTTTGATGATCAGTTTTTTTTTCTCGTTTTTTTTCTATATCTTCCATAGTACCAGTTAAACTAGTCAACAGTGTGATTCTATTACATGTACTTGTGTATTTGTCTTTGTAAAGCACTGTGCCAGTGTCTGGTTGGAGTAAATTGTGTTGTATACTCCTCCAGCAGCTATTAAATACCTTTCCAGAATGTATGTGGAAATTACATATTTCCATATACATTATTTCTCGTGTGATATGAGGTTTTGTTTAACCATTTTCTTTTTAAGGGTCTGCAAGATTTTAACTCCATTGTCAATGACAAGCTGAAGTCCATGCAAAATAATTTGGTCAAATACCGTATGAAGCTTTTTATACGTCTGCGTTTGATTAATAACAAATTAATAAAGACACTTTGAGTTCATTAACTGCTTTGTGGGTCATATACAGTATATTGCAGTAGTCTATAATTTAATGTTCCTCATCAACTGCTGAATCCTCTGCATAAACAATTCAGCATCTTTGCTGCCTATATCTTGTATCTGAGACATAAAAGATGGTGATATTCCCAGAGCTACTCTTCCTTTCCAGTTTTTTCATGGCTGTTTTTCACTCATGAGGTCTGCTAGTGCTTTATTCCTATGTAAATGAAACCCTCCTGTTTCAACAGTATCGTCTGCTTCCTGTAGTGAGGATCGAGTCTGTGTAAACCAGCAATGCTGAGAGATGTTGATAACAAGGCCAAAACCTTTATGAAGCTGTTATTTGGATAAAGGGTATTTTCAGAGAGGAAAAGAGGAAGGTGAAATCGAGCACTGGACTATTCTGTTAGGAAAAAGCGAATAATTATGTTATGTGCTTTACACATGATATATCTGAGAGCCTTACCGGTTTTAAAAAAAGAAGCTTATAGCCTATAATATAGCCTATTTACATAGGCCTATATATAACGTGAAAATAACTATTTAGCTTATGGTCACTTTGAGTGACGGCTAAAATGAATGATAGAATCACTTTTTCGTTACATGTATGCTATTATTAGATTATTCATTCACGAAAATGGTACATTTGCATTAACAGTAGGCTACTGATAGTCGTATACCTGACAGACTTTTGCATAGTGTGTGATATTTGTGTAGGCCTATATTTAAAAAATAAAAATTTTAGGCAATTAAGTTACCAAACTTTTATTTAAATTAAAATGGCATATCCAGCCCCCTTTCAGCTTGTTTTGTTCCATCTTCCGGTTTGTAGGCTATTTAATTTTCCACAGAAAGAAGGATCTTACGGATTTATGAATGAACCGTTCATTTTGAAAAATTCCCGGTATATACTGACATTTGTTATGACATCCGCTTCAAACATTACAATGCTCATGATTATTTCGTCAACTCTACAATAAACAAAATTATGTCTGCACATTTGTTTCTCTGGTGCATAAGGTTTAGTCTGTAGTTTTTGTCCATGTCCCTTCACTTTCAGTTCAGTCCCTTATGCTGTGACATTTCACTAATTAAAATTGCGGTTTCATTTTTCTGACATCATTGTTAATGATACTTTGGAGCTGAAGTGGGAAAATGTGATTTCTGAAAAGTTCAGCAGTAACCTTTTCAAGTGAAATTATTTTTAAAAATCCTAAAATTATCCAGCACAATTATATCAGAATGACCCAGGTGCTCACCAAAGTATGCAGTGTTTTTCTAGTTCAGCATGAGCCCCTCGACTAGAGAGATCAATGGACATGCATTTTAATGGAAAACTTAAGGAGTGGGTCACTGCGGACCCTCCAATAGTGTTGGAGACCTCAGAAGAGCATTTCTGAGGATTACAGGGAATTCAAACAACACCATTCAAAATGGATATTCATGGAGAAATATGGTGGCCGACAAAGGATAGTGGTCGATCTGTGTATGAAAAAAATTGGTAACTGGTTTTATTCCAGCCAAAAATATAGTTTAACATCACTGATTCAACCTAAATTTATCAATTTATACCAACAAAACTTTTTTATGGATTAAATCGGGTAGAAATAGTAGTTCATTCATTGTAACATTTGCAGTTACCACTTTTTACAGTGTATCTAGTAGCTACTATGAAAGTCATGAATAAAATAGACCTGACCATACATTTTCAACTTTCTTGTGCATGTAAAATGTTGCTGTTTGCGCATTAAAAAAAGATCTGCAAAGTTACAAAGCACAAAGTCCACTCCAAAGGGAGATATTCTCTACATCAGTAAGCACTATTTTTGAACTCCCTTAAACAGTTCGTTGTAGTCTTGAGTTTTCTTCCGGAGCACAGGAAGTGTCACAATATTCCTCATTTAAATAATAAAGGGGAGAAGCCGGTTGAGTTGCATTAGTAGTGGGTTGAAACTCACCAGCTACATCCGAAATCGGACTGATTCAATCCTATAATGTACCGTAATGAGTCAACTGATGTACACTCAACGGCTAGAATACCCACAATGCACTGTGATTCGTGCCGAACGAATGGCGCCCGCAGCTGAATCATCCATCCATTTTCCCAACTGCTGGTCCAATGTGGGTACAGCGTAATATTATACAGGTATGAATTCCTTTTTAATTGATTATTAAATTGTTAAATATTTTAATTAATATTGGAACTGCCACTTGAAGTTTCAAATTATTATTAAACGGCGAACCCAAACTATGGCCCTTCCGACAGCGCATTCAGTGTCTGAATTCAGTGTCTCATTTTCATTCACTCCTTTCAGTGGACTATATTAGTGGAGTAATGTAGGGAATAGTGAATGAGGGTATAGGGGGTGATTTCGAACACAGCTACGGCTATGGCAAGGGGCGTGACATTTCTGAAACACGCTTGAAACAAACTGGTCCATCAACCAATCAGAGCACATTGCGCTTTTCGGTAGTAGGGGCTTCATAGAGACGGGAATGAAACAGAGCGTTACTGACAGACTGCGAAGAGAGGTGCTGCAACTGTAAAATATATGAAAAATAATGTTTTTTAAACATTCAAGCATGAAAACCTATTTCAGTGAATCCAAAATCAAAACTGAAATCAACATGAAAAACGAAATAATATGTCCCATTTAAGCAGGTCTTGATTTATGATCTGCAATTTGAATAAAACAATTGAAAATAAAACATTTGGAATCTTTAAAATATAATTTTTCTTCTCTGGTCAAAGGTTAAAACATTGGATAAATGTATTTCGGTAGCATTTTCAAGGGGGTTGTCCTTTTTGAAGTCCATTATCATTGCAAAGTACAAGAGACCATGTATCAGAGCTGAGCCAAACACAAAGTCCGGGAGTCTGGTTAAAACTGTGAGATGACAATATTGAGTTACAGTAGAGCATCCAAGCCTTCTTCTCAATTTAAACAAGCCCTGTAATCTTTGATAGATGATTTATACGCATCAAGGTTTGGCAGCTGAGAACAGTTTCTTACAGGACTTGTGGCTTTGCAATCGGAGCTCTCCGAGGAGCCGTTTCTCAGTGCAGATGTACTTGTGCTAGAGGATACTTGGAGTTTTTTGTATTCCATCTTGAGCTGCTTCACAATGTGCTACAAAAATAATCCCCATCTATAATTCACGTTGTTTATTCTTTAAAACCTTATTGAATGGATGTGCTTCCCATCCTATATTTCTTTCTGTTTTTTGTCATGATAAAAGAATAAACTGCAATGATGATTATATCAGCTTTGGCAGTCAACACAGTGAAAAAAATACATTAGTAAGCAACTATACAATAAGACGATCTTTATATCATTTAGATCTTCACAAGAGAAAATATATTTCATGCTGTTAATGCTAGTCCTTCTTAGGAACAACATGTTTTACATCATATTTCCTCCACTGATGACATTGATTCTGCGACTGTCATATGACACGACTCCATCTATCTAAAGCAAAGCCGGTAAGATGATCTCAAACTAAAGGAGGTTTGAACTTGAATGAATGCCATAGCTCTGACATTCTGACGAATGTATCGTGTTTTCATCACTGACGGGTTGTGAATATTGTGAACTTATTCAGTTGTTCTTCTCTCATCATGTAACTGAAGATAACATATTTATCGATGATATTTTCAGCCTACTGTGAGCATATTTATCAAGGTTACTCTGAGGGTTTTTCACTGCATCTCTCAACATCAGTATCAGAAGTTAATTGATGATTGATTGCTTGATTGATTCATTGATTCATTGATTCATTGATTGATCATAATCAATCAAATATTGTTTATAATGATATAATAATATTAAAACATAAACTGTATCAATTAAATAAAATGAATGTATAATGTGGCTGTTATTCATAGATTCAAATATAGATTTTGTGTAACTTTGCAGGAGATTTCAGCAACAAGCGCTGGTTCATTTTGAACACTTCTCATTATGCAGCTCACTAGGGAAAAGTACAAAAGGCACAGTATATATGCAAGATGATAGTTGATAACACATCCCATGAGATGACAGGATGAGTGGAAGGAAAGGTTAAATTAAGGGAGGAAGAAAGAAGAGGAAGTTACATAACAGTGTTAATGATGGGCTGTAGTGAAATCAACTGATGTGTTATCAATCCTTATTTACAGGCCAACTTTAGCTAAATTAAGCTAACTAGCACTGTATGTTGATATTTAGTTTCTTGGACACTTTTTTATACTCTAGTCCAGGTTTATTATTGTTAACTAAAATTAAAACAATAAAAACATTTTCATTACTTGTAAGATAAAATAAACATTAACTGAAATAAAATAAAATAAAAACTTAATCAAAACTAGACATTTAAAATATATAGCCTATATATTATTATTTTTTTAACTAATAAAATTGACAAAACCACAACATAATTACTAACAACTTAACTAAAATTAAAATTAAAACACAAAATATCTAATTAAAAATTATATTTAAAAAAAATATATATATAATAGTATATCAATGATTTAAGTATTTGGACATTTGGTTAAAGACTAAGTGTAACAATGTTCAAGGTTCAGGGAAAAAGGAGGTGGGAACCAGCGAACATTCAACATAATTTGAATCACCAAATAAACAAACAACAAAACAAAAGCAAAGCGGCAGCCCTTCACAGACAACTGCCGCATATAAACATAAAACGCAACATGAATGTCCCAGAGCTCCTCGGTGGGACTCGAGACCGGTGTGGCGCCACTGGCTTCGCTCCGATCCCACGGCTCTCGGGCCCGCCCTGCTTCTCGCCACACTTCAGTTATATTTAACAAATATTAGACCAATACAAAATTATCTTGATATTTGAAAGACTAGACACTGCAGTCTGCAATTCAAGTGAATTTCCATGGTTCCTCAATATCTCCATCGGAGGCGGGAACTGATGGATCCAGGATGATGCATAAACAATAATGTTTATTCAGTGTGACATGATTTGCTAAAGAAAATCAATGTATTCAGGCAAGTATTCAAAATATTCAGATTAGCTAAATATTGATGCAGGAGAAAATTAAAACTAAACAAAGGCGAGAAGTAAACATCAGTGTGTGAAATCAAGTGAGTATTTTTTACCAATGAGTGCATATCATTTGAAACATTTCATATTTGTAACATTTGTTTATTTTTTATTTAATATTTATATATAAATATATTAAATACTTTATAATTACTTTCATAATTTTTTGATCCTTCAAATATTTTTTTGATTGAACGCATTAACTTTTTATGGGCTGTGTGAAACCCTATAGTTTTTTTTATAGATAAATCATTATTGGGGGAAAACGAACAAAAAAATGTCTTATTAAAGTTATAGTTAGTCTTATAGTCTTAAAAAAGTTATTTTGAATTTGTCCTGACTGAGGCATGTTCTATTTACCGTCACACTTTCTCGAAAGATGATCTGAGTTTCAAAAATATTCTGTCACATTTTTTTAAATGAAAAGAATGTTTCAGCACATAATTCATGTGAGCACACGTAACAATATGAGGCTGAATATTAATAATAATATCCTGGACAGGGAGTGCACTGTCTGAATACATTTCCAGATGATTCCTTGTTTGATGTTTGGCCTCTCTGACGGTCCAGCCACCGCATTGACTTACAGACGGGCTATTTTTAAAGCAGACTTATTTAATGACATATCCAGGCACTGGGTCTCAACAATTGATGCATGAGAAAGAAAGAGAGAGTCTGATTACTAGTAGTAGCTACAGTTTAAGTTAAAGTGTGTTACAAAAGTCACGTACGCTCTCCATCTGTTCACCAGTCCAATCATAGTCAGAAACCACAGCATCCCTGTATAAAAGCACACACCTCAGAGCCACTCTTTTGGTGCATTTATGACAACGATGTACTAAAAATGGAAAAGTTTTTCCTTTCGTGTACAGGCAACAATGTTGTCCCCGTTGATCCCCGTTCACACGGATCCACGAAAATGACTAAAAACGCTGTGCTATGCAGCTATGCTATGCTGCCAGACCAGTAGTAGCTGATGATGACACACATGTAACCGAGCGGGATTCAAACCGGGGTCTTTGGCGTGGGCGAGCATGCTAACAAGGAAAGAACGCAGCCGCTAGTGCGCCTCTTGAGGAGAGAGGAGTGAAGTTTACACATACACACACTCAACTCTTTCTGGCCTACGTCCGTTACACTCACCCCCCTAAACCTCACTCCTGGTGGTCACGGCACCAAACTCGACCCGCTCCTAGCGGGATTTGAACCGGGGGCTCTGGCACGCCAACAAAGACGCTAAAGACCGCAGCCGCTAGCGTCAGTCACTAACGCGCCTCTCATCTACTTACCTGTGAAATCTCCTTGTGATACTCCAGCGATCTCCTGTATGCTATTGTTTCCTTCCATTTAGGTTGTCATTCACAATAATTTCTATCATCTTTGCTGTCTATTTCTATTTAGTTTTAAAGTTGCAGCTCAATTTTCTTCATCAATTTGTTCGACTGTTCAAAAAGTACAATGAACTTATCACTATAGGTTGTAACTTTGATTTTACTTAAAGCTGCAGTGCGCAACTTTTGTGGGTAAATTTTTTTTTTTTTTTTTTTTGAGCAAGTATATAACCAGCCAGTGTTCAAAACTATCTGCTTGCCTTAGCTCGATTCAAAACAGTAAGCTTGTAATAATGTTTTTAATTCCAGTGGTACTGGTGGATTTCCGCGGGAAATTTGAGCATGTCTTTGCGTCATTACGTCACATCTGTACACATAAAGAAGGAGTCTCGGCTAGTGTTGCGTGTGAGGATGTTGGAGGTGGAGATGTATAGTCTTTTCTCACAGCACTTGATATAATTAAGCTTATTAATTTGATGGGGGATCCAGAAAGGTTCAAACGACAATCAACAGTGACAACTGGAGATTCACTCATTGTAAAATGCAAAAGATTTCGGACTTCGGAGTGGCTACAGAAAAAAGAGACTGCAACCGGACCCATGCGAAAGATAAATATCGGAAGGGCATTAAATGTAGTCACGCAATGCTGATGTTGTTAACATTAACAATTTGAGAACAAAGTATAATTTGCACGGTTTGACGTGATGTGATAAGCAATCGTTAGATTTAATCAGCACGATTTACTGCAATGCTTTTTCCCCCTTAGTTGGTCAGAACAGTGGATTCTGAATGCCAGTATCCACACCAGCGCGGTGACTGACAGCCGCACATTCTCCTCAAAACATTGGATTCATCCGTGCTGTGCCGTGCCGTGTCGAGCCACAACCCACATAAAGTTGATAATTCCACGAATAACTGCAATTGCAGATTTCGAACAGAGATGGCGACAAAGAGGAAAAACTAAGGACTGAAGCTTCAAATTAGGGCAGCAATTAAACTTCAATTTTAATTTAACTTAAACTTTTACAATTTTTTTGTGTTCATTTTTTGTGTTAATGGAAGTAATTTTGTTATAACATCTGTATGAGTATAAAAAATTACTAAAGTATGACCCCTTTAACTTGGCAATCCTATGACCCCTCATGCTTGGCAATCCTATAACTTCTCAGTTTACAATAAAATTATTAGACTACTTCAAAATACTTTAAAACTCATTCACACAACAAAGCTAAATCTAATTCTCTTTGGCATTCAGTGCATGATTATGTTCAATGACGAACAGTTATTTATATTTTAAATATTAAAATAGATAATATGTATATTTATCTCTCCCATGCAGTGTCTGAATCATTCATTGCTGGTTCTTTAGTCTGTATTTACATTCCCTTGCACTGATATTTTAAGGGACTTGGGGAAATAAGTGCGTTTGAATTGCAGGTGCATCTTAGTTGGTCTTTTGAGTTTATTTACCAGCAATAAAAAACATCAATAGCTTTTTTCGTTGTTGTGATGAACAAATGGATTCCATGAGTGTTTGTGTTATGAATCATGAATCTCTAGACACCGTTGAAAGACAAAACAATCCAGAGACGAGGGTCTGGAGACTTGTTTTGTTGTGTTTCTCACATTGCCCAACCGTCTCTCTTTCTCCAGTTCTTGTTATTTTTTTCTCACTGACTGATTCTCACACTGACTGTTTTTCTTTCTGCGTATCCCATAGTGGGCTACAAAGTTATGAAACTCATCTTAATTATTTTTTTTTTTTTACAAATGCTCTGTCAAAGAAGGTTAGCCTCCTGAAATTGGTTTAGGTGGCACGTCTAATTTAAGTATTCATTTATTTGTAATCTTCTAGCTATACACATCAAAATTAAATAGACTTTTTATAAATCCATTTATAAAATTAAACCGTGCATAATGAAAAATATATTGTATGCATTAAAAAATAGCCAGATATTTGATGTTTAAAATAAGCTAATTAAATGTGTTTTGTTAGATTGTTTATATAACATTTCTAATCATGTAATTGTAAAAATAATTACAAACATTATTCTCACACCAAAGCCAGATAACAGCTGTAGTCCTTGTTAATCAGCCATTTGCACAATTTTCTGTACGTTTATTGTAATTCCAATAGACCTCAATCCCAGAAGAGACAAACCATTTGTGTTTTATTCAAGGAGAACAGATTGACCGTAAGTGCAAATCCAACAAAGAACACCAGTGTGTGCTTATTCTATAAAGTAAATGAGTTATGAGACTATCTTTCATCATCTCACTTTTGATTCAACATCTCACATAGGAGCATTCATGATTAATAGCTCTGGACATACTTTTCATTTCTCAGGAGTCTTCAAAGAGCACAGAGCCTCAGGAAAGATCAAATCCAATGAGAAATGTTTGCCAGAGACATTAACTAGTGTTTTGGTCACAACATCAACCTTTTCCAGATGCAAAAGAGTGTAATCCTTCCGATGTTATTGGCATGTGCATTTATTTTATCTGTTCTCCATATATTATCTATTGAATCTTAAATTTGAAATGTGTACATTTATATGAATTAGTCATTCACAAAGCTCTACAAATGCTCAAACTTGTGTTTTTGTTGTATTATACTGTAGTTTATGTTTTTAGCAAAGTGTCTAATATGCCTATTATTTTTTCTGTTAAACACATTGTATCTAATATTCCCCTGAATTTTGCAATCCAACCAGCAAATAGTAACACTGGCTAGACCAATGGTGTGATCGCGGGCGGGGTCATCTGTTTGCCTGGCCAATAGAATTTGGAGGGGAGTGTTTGAGAAACTTGTCTGAAAACAATCAATATTTGTGCAATTCAATTTGTGCAAATTATATACTTCACCTTTAAAATCTGACTTTTTGAGTTCACATGATTAATGCTATGTATTTTCTCATTTGATCAGTAACCTAGAAATAGTGCAGACTGTGATTTTCTTTTATAACCTTTCTTTTAAATTATATTTTAAATCACTGATTTTCAATATGGTCACAGACTTTTGGACCCTGTGAGGGAGTATTTCTCATCAAAAGACAAAATATATGTTGCATTTACTGATATAAACCAGAATGGGAATGGTGGTTAAGGTGTTGTGTGGGATGTAAAATGAATTAAACTTTCATTTTACATTGATTCCTTTGTCAGAAATGAAGGGTTTGTGAGTAGTTCACACAAAATATTTCAATCTTCTGGATTGAATCTTCTTGTCATTTTCAGATCCAGACTGTTGAGAGTGCAGTTCAAAGGAAAACTTACGTGTTAAACTTGGCAGAATGAGATATTGAGGAATTAAGCGGCAGCTGCCTTTCAGGATATGTAATATGGGCCCTGCTTTTGAAAAAGAAAGATTAAAGCAGGAATTCATCCAGGTCAAGCAGGAAGAAAAACAACCCAGGCCATGGCAGCCTTTGGACACTACACCTCACAGCTTGAATTCTCACATAGTCAATTAAAAAGTCAGCGGAGACGTCTGTTGTTGCCTGAGCAGTAAAAGACTCAAGCTTCATTAAATAAAGCTCTCAAGGACATCAGAAACACTGGAGGGAATCATAATCATTAAAGGAATATGGGTTCAGATCAAGTTAAGAATATTTGTTTTATATATATTCCCCCTTACTTGTCTTTAAAAAACAACTACAATGGAATTGAATGAGGCCAATTAGTATACATTAAAATACTCAAAGGTCTGTCTCACAAGATATGCATGTTACAGTTTCTGCCCATTGCTTAACCGAATGCTTAGACCAAAGCCTCAATACCTAAACTTCTTGTGGCATACTGTCACGGAGCAACCCCGTGATCATCAATGACTGTGTGCACGTACACAATATCAAACACACACCACACATATACTGTCACAGCATTAACACAGTCTGTTTACTGACACTAGTATCATGCATACATATGCGGACTTGTGCAATGTTGGTGAATGTTTGAAGGTATTGTGTATGTGTTTTATGATATGTGAGGGTAAATGTATTATAAATCATCACAATTCACATATATTTGATTTTAAATCTTTATTGAAGATTGGGTTATACAGTATAACATGTATAACTTACCTGCTTGTGAAACACCAGTGACCAAACCTGTGTTGTTTCAAAAGCAGAGTATCTAAACATGGTGGACTTGCTGAATGATTGGGAGAAACCATGTTGGGTTCACTCCAGGGGGGTGGCCGAGACTATAAATGGCTGCCAGTGTTGCCAGAGAGGGTCAGGTTGGTTTTGTGAGGTGGAAGCAAACGAATAGAAGCCTGTTTTCCAGAAAGTTTGTGAACCGAACGATACAACTGCTGTTGTGGCTACGCTCCCACAAAGTTTGTAAATATCTATATTGTTTTCTTTTCAACATTTATTTGTTATATTATTTTTCTTTGTTTGGGGTTTTTCTGTGGGAGTTTCACACTGTCTGCATAAATTCACCTCAACTGAGATTTCGTCGCATTGGTCTTATGCCTCTGATTGCGAGGGCGATCGCTAACAATACCTTAAACAGTGTAACCCGCTTAAACACATTGTCAACTTTGCTTGCAATTCAGTGACACACTTATTGTGAAACACTGCACACTGTTTCTTACATTAGACACTTTGTTCAAAAAGGAAATCACCTGTTGTCATTGGGAAAACACTGTTTAAAATGCAAAACTCATCGGCAATTATACACACCTGAAAACACTTGCACAGAAAACAGAACACCAATCGGTCTGAGCCTTAGCACTACAAAAAGGCCTCAGGTAAGCCATTTTGAGAACTTCGCAAGCATGGAGGCAATGAGAGTCTGAATAAGAGGAGGACAAAGTGAGAGAGGAGTCGGACGTGGAAGAGGACCAGTGTGGAGACGTGTATCAGATGACATCAGGGCTACTCTGGTGGACCATGTGATAAATCATGGCCTGTCCTAGTGCTGTGAAGTATATGTAAAGGGATACCATTGTGATGTTACAGGACTATGTGTACGGTTTGAAAGTACAGTATGTGAAAAAGAACCTAACCAATGACATCTTGTGGTGGCATTTTCTACAGAACGATATTGCCCCACCACACACACACAAAACACAGTGTTTTTTTCCCCCTCTTGCAAATTATCCAGTAATTCTTTACTTTAGTTTTGTTACTAAATTTGATATTTTTTGTAAGATTTTTTTTTTTTACACATTTTGTAAAAATTGTTGTTTGATTACTGAAGAAATTCAACTTTTGAGTTTTACAGAAGACTGAGTTTGAGAAAATGACAATAAAAATAGAAACACAAAGAATGCAGTGTTTTATATAAAGCCCATCAGTGTGTTGCTGGTGATATGAAAGAGTAATTCAAACGGTGCTTGTGTGTATGGTTTTGTTGCAAGAATTTCATTTTTAGCAAGGAGTGTTAAGTTTTGATTGCAGTGTTTCATTTTGGCATAGATGTGAATTGTTAATCTCCAAGTGCTAAATCTGTTTGGCTTGTGTGTAGAGTTTTGACATAATGAGCCAAATTCTGCAAAAAGTCTGTAAGCAATAGGCAAAAACTGTAACATGAATTTAGTATATATATTAAAAAATGTTTTGCTAACATTTTCTGAGGTTACATCCCCTTTTATCATGTGAACGCCATGATAGTCTGGCACTGAAACCCCTAAAATGTATATTACACTATAAGAAAAGCATGTCAAAATATGTCCTGATGTACTGTGTTAGTATTTTCCAACTGCTTACACATCAAATCTTTTCATGTCACACGATTTTTGAAACCTCTCACTCAAAGTGCAACACTACACACCAAATCTCCAAAACCATAAGCTATTTCTCTGCGTGTGTGTGTGTGTGTGTGTGTGTGTGTGTGTGTGTGTGTGTGTGTGTGTGTGTGTGTGTGTGTACAATTTGGGTCCATTGACTCACCGCAATCTTTTTTTTTTCTTTTTTTTAACCCAAAAGTCTTTCTTAGCCATTTGTTTTAGATAATAGATTATATGTAGTCAGACTTTTCATTTGTATCTAAAGTCCATTAGAGGAAACACATATCCATATCCTCAAAGCTGACCATATTAAATGGTAACATTAGAGGTCCTGTAATGGCTAGGGAGTAGATTTCCCAAATTACTAAAACCAGTTCATTCTGGATTCTCTACAGCTGTAATTTGATATACCAGCCTCGGCAGCTGTAGAAGAACAAGGTCCATAAAAGCAGGAAATCTAAATCTGTTTGTCCTCATTTTTAATTTGCTTTGGATAAATATTCCAGCTCAATACAATTTTTTACTTATATTTTTGTGTAATGCAGTTAAAGTTAGTATGAGATCAAACAATAATTGTCTGACCCCCTGCTGTAGCACCACATACCACCTATAGGGTCACAGGCCCCTCTGAAGACCCTGCTAGAGGGTTCAGAACAATTATAGTTTCATTTATTTATATAAAGCCCCAGGGGGATGAAATTTGCTTTCCACGGAATGATGGGGATGAAACCTTCCACAGAAGGACCATTGATAAACACACTTCCACACACTTAACCTTCCAGATGTGTTATGCTCTCATGCAGGGAAGAGGTTGAAGACAGCCAGAAAGGTCTCCTCTATCCCAGCACAATATTCAATCTGTGTTTCGGGCATTTCGAAGCACAAGCCACAGTAAAAGCATAAGGAATTATATATTTTAATGCACTTTATGATAGAAAACATTGCTTAAAGATACAATCAAGGCATACATTTCACAAGTTACCTTTAAAAACATGCTGTTTAATCAAATATAGGCTATACTACTATCTTTGTTCTTAAAGACTCATTTCCTAATATTTTCAAAAGAAAGTGGAGTATTAGCCTATATGTAATTTTTCTTTTACAAGATTTAAAATGTAAACACTGGTCCTTAAATCTGATTCGTCAAACAACATTGACAGTCCAAAGGCACTGGGCTTTTTCCTCCGCTTGACACACTGTTAGTCTTTGCCTTAATGGTGGGGATTTTTCATTGTCTCTTTCTGCAGTTACATCATTACATGTGAGTCACTGAATCATTCATTCAAACGAATCGATCAAAACGCTGATCCGTTCAGGAAGAACACCCAACCCGATCTCATGAGAAAACGTGACTATTTACCAGGTGACAAGTTTGTATGAATTCGAACAAGGGGGTTTCATCATGGCATAGTGGAATGTAAAATAGAAGCCAAAATGTAAAATAGTTACGAATTGCCATGAAAATGTTGCAACACCACCGCTGTCTTTGTGTGGAATTATTTTTCATTAACGAAGCAAAAACATAAAAAGTAACTGCCAATAATGTGCCTAAAATTTAAGTTACATTAACTTCTTGTTTATTGAACTGTGTATAAAAGTAAAATCACACAAATGCACTGCCTCTTGTTAACACGGGTAATCACAACCATGCTAATAAGCGAGCATAACACACTCTTGCTCATGTGATTGCTTTAGTAAAGCTGAAGTTTGTTCAAAAGAAAGTTATTTATTAGTATCACAATTAATCTTGGTCCAGATAAAAAATGACACTATATCCCACAATTGACCCTTCGCAGGGAGCTTGATTGACAGGTGATCTGACCAATCATACTTCGCCATCCGCCATTTTGTCCGACAAAGCAGTCAGGAGAGTTAGTAGATTAACATGGGAGGATTTGAACTTGAACAACGGTGTACTGACGCCTTTCCGCGGTTAAAACAACATTCCTTCTGATGTTCATTCATGTTTATTTGATGCTATAAATTAACTAGAAGGAAGAGATGATCGGTTCACAAGCAACTTTAAGAGTTCATGAGCTGCTCTATAGCGATCTGTCAGATACAGAGCCACAAATGGTATTTATTGTTTAAAATTCTTTTAAAAAATGACCAAATTTGAAAGGTGAGACTTTGTTTAATATCAAAAGTAACCGAAAAGTAACCTGTCCTGTCTGTCAGCGTGTTGTCAGTGTCCTCTCTGCTCCGCGATGTATTTTTCACTGCGTGAGAACATGGTGTGGCGTGAGAGCGGCGTAGCTTGCCGGACATAGCAACAGTAACTAAAGGGGGCGGGTCTTTGCGAACGGTCAATTCCAAGCAGACGACACTACCAAATCTAGTGCACTACATTACCCACCCACCCCTGGTCAAGGTCTATAAGTAGACCTCACTTCTTTCCTTTGTCTCTTTTGTATTGGTGAGGTGTGGGTGTTTGAGTGAACATTCAAGCATGTCCTTTCCTTAGGATGTGCTAAGTAAGTTTGTTTTGCCAAATGTATTGTTTGAATTTGTTTATGAATTGTTTGGATTGGATATTTAATCATTATTTGGATTGAGTATATGATATGTTTATTGATGAATTATATGAGTTTGATTTCCTTTATTGTATTGTTTGTAGTGACTTAAGACCATCCTTTACATCACCCTGTCCATCCGTTAACATCTTGTGAATCTGCTTTATGTGAATCCATGAACTTCCTGTTATGTGAATAACTCAAGACTTAAGCAGACTGGTATTTGTCCCGTGTTTTAATCAGCCATGCCATCAAGTTTCTACAACTCCAACGAACTTTGGTTATATTTAATATCTGATATCCAACAGTGGCTTTTTATCCAGCAGGGTAAATTCAATATTTAGCCATGATCATAACCTCCAGACAACAGGACGTGGTTTTGATTATGTCTCTGAAATTATAGGTCAAGAGTTTGACCATGTTTGGCTATAAAAACAGGCTAGTTCTGTTGCTAAGAAACCCTGCAAGGTTGTTGTCTTTAGATACAGAATTCATTTTTCTTTTCTTTTTTAATGTGGTGCTCATTGACAGTTTATGTGAGCTCAACCTCATAAAAGCATTTATAAACCATCATTAGTTAATTAGACCGCTTTAGAGAGAGAGAGTCCATTTGTGTTTGGTCTCCTTGCCAATACAGTGTCCATTCTATAATCAAAGCCGAAACATGCCTGTATTGAGGTCATTTGTCTGATTCATGTTGACTCCATGGATGTTCCTCAGTATATGAATCTTCTTACACATCGTTCCCAATGTAATTATGTTCCTCTCCTGAAGCATATGTTCAATTTTCAGCCCATGACAGTCTTACAAATTACAGCAAATCTAATGGACCAAGAGTTGTTATTGCCAGTGTGGAATGGGCCGAGAATTATTATTCCCAGTTATTTATCACATACTGTAGAAATATTTTACTCTTGCACTATCATCGTTGCTAAGCTAGCATTCTATCACTGCAATTAATCATTTTTCACATTTAGAAAATGATATTCAGATCAAAAGACTGTGGTAAAAGAGCTTTTCCCTAATAATCCTATAAGCAAGTAGGCTTTCTTGTAAGAGCCATTTCAAAGAACTCACTAGCGCATAAAACACACGCCAGCATGGAGTGAAAAATAGCAAGCTTCAGTATTGCTAACTAAGCCATTAAGGGTCAACTGCATACAATAAATCAGAGAAAGTGACCGAACATATTGTGAGAAAAGTCCATTAATTGGTTTGAGTCTAAACCATCTGGTAATGGAGCCAATACTGAATCAATAATATTACCAAGCAAGTGTGCACGGCAAAACAGTCTTGTCTAAATAGCTAAAAATTGAATTATGAGATGCATGTACCCTAGGCCTTTACAGTCTAACTGCTTTGCACAGTGTATTTTGAAAGCAAATTAAGAGTATGCTTAAAGCCTAATTTGATTTCAATGGATTTGCCATTGAAAAGATAAAGCCTTCGTTTGTCTCATGTGGCCTTAAGCAAGACCTTCATACGCAGGTTGTTGTCCCTATTGACCCCCGGTGCCCTGAGGCTGGTGAATACGTGAGAGACAGAGAAAACCATGCCAACCAGAACGTCCCGATGAGTCCTGCCACCTTTTTTTTATGAACAATGTTTGAAATTCATTTCCAGAGCCTGATGTTCAGATAAGTGCTAAATTAAAAAAGTATATAAATGGTCATCTTCTGGAGCGTGTCTGTGTTCGCACGACTACTGAATGGGATCACAAGCTTATTTTTCCCTTTTCATAATATGAATCACGTTCTTACTGTCTGTCTCCATTCTCTGTCTGCAATCTCTAACCAACTATTTATCTTGACAGCTGCAGTATATGTCGGGAGAAAATGCTCTGTTCTGTTCTGAACATGGTGTTCTTTTAGTGGCTTACGGTGAATTGAAGAAAGTGCTTTCGCTGAATAGTGTTTAATTACATAAAGATATAAGCCAGAGGCTTTTTAGCAACAAACGCTACATTGCTGTTATTATCATGAGTGCATACTATATAAATACAAATAGATATATAAGATTCATGCCGACTTTTGAGCCCACCATCAAAGCAATTACCTTGTTCTAATCCTGATGAAAAGTGAAACCGATTTGGTTTTAACAGATTATAATAATGTTAGAAAACAGATTCTTGTGCTGCCTAGTTACTTTCAACATTATATGTTTAATAATGTTTTGACACTTAACAGTTTAGCTCTGTTATTAAAGTCAAGAAGTTGCGATAGTCTTGTATATCCGAGTGAAAAATTCTCAAACAAGAAAAAAATGAGTAAAATGGTTTTGGAGGTATTTTTAGTATGAAAAGCGCTATAATAAGTTTGAATTGAAATTACTTTACATTTAATTGACTTTTATTTACATAATACGATGGACGTTTTTTCTGAGAATATTTTAAAGTGCCCCAATTATGCTATTTTAAAGGTTCCTGATTTTGTTTTGGAGGTCTCCTACAATAGGTTTACATGCTTCAAAAGGTCAAAAACACTAATTTTCTCATAATATACATTGCACATCTCTGAAAATGGTTCATAAAAAGATTGTCTCTCTAAGGCCCCATCCACACTACTGCATTTTCGTTTAGAAACGGAGACCTTTTGCTACGTTTGCACCTCCCGTACAGACTACAACGGCAAAAACGAAGACCTAAAACGGAGAAGTTTAGAAACGCTCCGACCCCGTTTTGCGTTTTGAATCTTCGGAGGGCATTTTAGTGAAGACGGTTAAAACGGAGGACTTGACAAACGATGACGCAGAGGCTCACGCTCGGCTCTATGATTGGGTGTCATCAGTCATGGCGTATCCTTCCCTGATTCGTCAGATACCCATCACATGACCCGTCCCCGGGAATAAAAACAGCCTGGACTACGTAACGTTAGTGACTGCAACATGGATAACGAATTACAAGCGTTACTGACATTGATGTCTTTGTTAGCAGCTGCTGTGCAAGTAAATTCTGCATTTTACAACGCTATAACTGCCTACGTGCGCCTGTTTACACCAGCACATGCCTAGTGTTGGTGAATGGTCACGTGATACGCGTTTTCAGTCGTTTTAATGTGGACGGAGATCAATTCTAATACGCAGCTAAAACGCTGGTGTGGACGGAGATCGTATTTGTTTTAATTCTCCGTTTCTAAACTAAAACGCAGTAGTGTGGATGAGGCCTAAACCCTTCCTTTCCGAGAGCCTACTCTGCTCTGATTGGTCAGACGGCCCAGTCTATTGTGATTGATCTATCGCTTACAGTCCGTTAACCGCTACTATATCTGAATTTCAGCTCCAGAGGCTTCCTCAGCACTTGATACACGAACAGTAACGATGGAGGCATTATCGCAGTCCTCATCCTTTGGAAGTGCATGCAAAGTGGAATAGCAGCTCTGAAAACACCATCTTCTTGATATATTGACCAGAATCAAACTCTAGGCCTCAGATACAACTGTGTTTGAGGGCAGCTAGACAATGTTCGTGGACAGCCAGCAAAAGCATTTTATTTTAGGAAAACTGGAAATGTTGTCCAAGTCTTCCTGATGACCAAGATCATCCTTGTAGGCCATGGGAACCTGTGGTTTCTCTCATACTTCTTGACCCGTCCACCCCACATCACATTGGCATTGTGTTCGGTGGGCCAGGCGATAGAAGGGGGGAGTGTTTTCAAAGCCTTGACATTTTAATGTGAATGTGGTGAACCACATTTGATTTGTGAAAGATTCATGGCTGGGTGGAATTTTGGGGTGCAGATCAAATAATTGGTTTTGCATGTCTCTTGCTTTTAAACCAAAGATTCAGCCTGTGGCCAAACTGTCAGAGGATAAAGGTTAACAACAGGAATTATTTATAGAAAACTTCCTGACCTATTTACACAATATTAATAGTCATTTTATGTGATTCAGGCTTTGGTTTTGTAATGTTTCAAGTTGTTTTTCCAAGTAATTCAGATATTTAGAGCAATTATATATTCCTTTTGTTGTGTTAACCATTCCAATGAACAAGACATTTCTGAAATGATTGGCATAATCAAGCTGATTTGCAATTTTGAAGTTTAAAAAAAAACATCTACGTGTGCCATCATTAAATAGTTGGAGTTGTCAATCTTAAAATGATTGCATGACTCCCAGAATCCATCTGGCACCTTGGTTTCTTCCACATCTGCCTCGTAGAGAAGACGATTGGTTTGCGCTCATCTGTAAATGCTTTGCTAATTGGTTGAGGAAATAGCTTTAGTTGTTTTCCTTACTGTGAATGTCACAGAGACAAATCAGTGGAAGACTCTGCCCTTTTAGAAATCATATTACTGAGACCCTTGATCGCTTTATTTAAATGAGGGAACAAAAACAGATGTATAACGTCAAACCCGTCTGTGTCTGCAGTAGTTCTACCCACAGCTCATTCCTCGTGTCTTGTTTCTGCTCCAATGGGATCTTATCCAAAATTCCTCGATCTAGTGCAAACAAATGAGCAATCAGCAAAAACCCAAACGCAGAATGTAGCAAAACAAAATGAGCCTATTATCACAATGCAGACTACATGAAACCAACTGCCTGCTGATCAACACAGGCCACATTCCAATCCACAGAGATCCACTTCTGGATCAGCATGTCCATGTGCATGCCAGGATAAATACCTGTTTTTACTTCTTGTGCCAGAGGGGAAAAAATATGCATCTGGGTTGATTTGTAATGTCTGGCAAGTAGTGAACAATGTTCCACCTCTACGGAAAATTGCGAGCCACTGTCTTTTCCTGACTTGTGCCCTTTGAGTGCTCTGGGGATCTTAACCAAACCTGCTCTCAAAGTTTTGCAAAATATTTTCATTTCAGGCTGCAATTTTGTTATGTTTATTAAAGAAATTATCTTACCATTTGGCCTATACACCCTCATTCCACAGTCTAACTTCATTAGAGTCAAACTTTATTAAAGATTATTCATCCTCAGCACGTTGACCATATTAAAAATAATACATTTTTATTCCAAGATGTCTAACCCTATAAACACAGCACTACTAGAACTCAAACTTAATAAATAGTAATTAATATTAAATGAATAGCTTACCCCAAAAATGAAAGTTCTGTCAACATTTACTTTTAATTGTATGGAAAAGAGCCGTTTGGACATGTGTTCCACAAAATGACTTGAGGGTGAGTAAATAATACATTTTGAACTCTTCCTATAATTTTTTTAACATCTGTTTATCAACTTTTCGTTTACATTAACAGATCAATTCCAGTTAAAAATTTAAATTAATATGTCTATATTTAAGACCTGCACACTCTTTGCACTTATAAAACGCATCTTTGAGCACATCCTCGATTTCCAACATTAATGCGTTTTTGTCTTGCACATCTTGATTAACTCTTTGGTGCCCTTTTCAAAACATATTCTGCTCTCAATTTGCAGGTTCAGTTATCCGCAGTTTGACATGGAAAGAGCGGAAGCAGCATGTGTGTTTTTTTTTAAATAAATAAATAAAGCTTTGGTCGCTGTCAGAGCTTTCAGACTTGGTCTTGGAGAGTGAAATCAACAGAATACAACTGGCTATATTCACAAGATTATTAAGTGAATGGGAGGATAGATAGTGCTATATGAATGGAAAATTTCTACTATACCTGGTTGACATTTCTGAACACCACATCTTTAAAATGACAAAGAAAAAAAATGACGCTCTTAATGTCCATTTTAACGGTCCGTGTCAGTAGTCTTATAATGAGTCAGTAGTCTTATAAAATCCCTGTCTAATGACATAATGAGAGAGACCTGGCTGGGTGGTTCAAAACTTCAACTTGAGCGCATTGATGTGGCTGATTTGGGACCCTATTTTATGTTCTATGAATCAATCAACTCCAAGCTCTTTGCTGTAAACTTGTTGTGCTACTGTCATCTTTATTGAAGAAAAGCACCAACCACAGAAGATTAAAAATAATATTTGAAACCTAAATAAATAATTCATGTTTTTTCTTATCTGGGGCAGATAACACCCAAATCACTTCATACATTTCATTAATTCAATGGCATATATAAGACTGGGGTCACACTCTTGTGATTTTTTGTACACATACCTTAAATTAAAGTATTGGCTACAAACATGATATTTTTTCACCCCCAAAAAAATATAGGTCATGGAACAGACATTGACCTTTTTGACAGCAACATTTTTTGTGCCTCATTACTAAATAAATAAAAAGTAAACAGCCTTTTACAGGCTGAATTTACAGCTACATGTGCATAGTAAAATGATTATGAGGCCCAAACCAATTCATAACATGTCCAGAGTGTAAAAGGTAGCACACGGATATTTTGCATTTAAAGCAGGCAACAACTTGTCCCACCTTGTTCTGAGAACCGATCAGTCCAATTATGTAGGCCTACATATTTTATGCATTACCGTAATATTATACCATGTTACACTTATAGTCTTGCTTACATTTCTGTGTTGATTTACTGTGGTGGTGGTGGTGTTTACACATCAACTTTAGCCATTTTACTTTGTAAACTGAAAGGTAATTAAATCATATTGCTTCAATGCATATTAAAGTCCAAACATAAGCTATTCGGTTTTTGAGAAGAAATCATTGCTTTAATACACCCATGGCACTTCAACATCATGTTTTCTCTTGCCTTCTTTAATATCACCATATAAAAATTTAGCTGTAAGTCAAATTCCAAACCACAAGTGTGGAGCCACTCTAGTTTGCCAGGTTGAAAAAATTAAGCAAACACAGACACCTGTCTTCAATCTACAAAAAAAAAAAAAAAACCTGGTTTAGTGAAACATTTGATATGTTCAAGGTCAGATCTATACGAGAGAAAATCCCTAATGCTAAATGCAGGCTATCTGTAGGCTAAGCCTATTTATCAGTATTAATAGGCTAACCATTTTTTAATTAGCCTATTATTTCATGTTTAAATAACTATCATGATAAGCCAAAGTCTGAAATTACTCAAGTGTTAGTTTTTAATATAGGCTATGACTTGCTAAGACTTGTATTTTCTATTTAACCCATATTCTTAAGGCTAATAATAATAACAGCAGCATCTTTCTCTCAAAAACATGCACCTCAAGCTGTAAGAGTGATTCACACTCACCTAAGAGCAGTGAGCTTTACCAGGGAGGGGTTTAGGCTAAAGTCACCGGCATGTTTCCTTCAGAAACACACTGTACTGAAACGACGGATCCGAGCGCGCGGCTGATGGAGGAATGTACCGCCGCGAAACTATGAATCCATCCGTCTGAAGAAAAAAAAACTACATAGTGTCATCTTATTGGTAACTATTTTGTAACCTATGTGAACATACTGCTTTACTTGTTTCTGCTGTTTAAGTTAAGATGACCAGACGCTCGTATGGACTATATGGATATGACGATGCACCCTTTTTCTTCTACGTTCACCGGTTAACTTTGTAAGCTTTGTTAAACATCTTTCCTTTTTTTTACTGCAATTTACATTTTTTTTTATTAGTTAAAAGTCAAATTCACTTTGTATATTAAATGAAATATTACTTTTGTTTACAAAACAGAATACAAAATTAGTCAATCTTCATGGTTTCTGACATTTTAATCTCAATGGACATTCTTTAATAACGGTAAGCATTGCATTGGTCTTCACTGAGTTGTACAAAGATGCTGTGTCATAGGAACTTGTTGCAACATGCAACTTATTTTTATCTTTTATGTTTTTTTAATGAATCTACAACCAACTAAATATGACTCACTGTCGCATTCTTCAAGCTGTTGATTCCAGGACGAAAGAATAACATTGAGAGGTCAAAGGCGGGCGAATGAACCTTGAGGAATGTTTTAAACCAGAGGCTGCAGGAGCCTCTGTCAGTACATGCCTGTTTGTTTCTCTCAGTCTCAGCTGTAAGCATTTGGTGTGGCCCTGAAAATGTCTCCCCTACTTTAGCTTCAATTCTTCTATTTATTTATTTATTTATTTTATTTTATTTTTAAAAGTATGGCATATTGAAGTTTGGGTGGGCATATTAAAGGGCTATCCCTGATTTTAACTTATGGTGAAAAAGAAAAAGAAAAACTCAGGTGAAAAAAAAAAACTGTCAGCTGTGGTTGCCAGAAATTTACTGTGACAATGGTTTAGATATTACAGAATGGCATATTGGTATGTTTTACAATCTACAATAGGCCTATTATCAGGTGATATGACTTGAATCTTCCAGTCTTAAACCATCAAAATCAGCTTTTTACCCTAAAATGGTGTTTTACCCTAATATACTGAAAACCACCATAATAATAATGTATAGAAAGCCACATGATGAATCAGAGTTCATTGTTAGTGTCCTGTCTATGAAGCTGAAAATGTATAACAAAACATGTTAGCCCTCTGATAACAAAAGTAAGAAACAAAACTAAAATAGAACATAATCATGTGTGTGTGTGTGTGTGTGTGTGTGTGTGTGTGTGTGTGTGTGTGTGTGTGTGTGTGTGTGTGTGTGTGTGTGTGTGTGTGTGTGTGTGTGTGTGTGTGTTGATTCATATAGTTCTGACTAACAAAATAACATACATTTGAGGGTGTTTTGCAGTAAAATTACTTATAAGATATTTTACAGTCTTTTACAGTTTTTCTCTGTATGATAATGTAACGTACAGCTAACCAGTTAACAGATTTTTTTAATGTAGCATTTTGCAGTCTTTAAAAAAAAAAAAAAAAAACATTTTTGTACTGTTGCTGAATTATACTATGTATAATATTCACTGTATATGGTTGATCTGTAAACAGAAAAAAATTATGTGGCGTGACAAAACATTTTACACAAAAAATGCAGAATTGCAGTGTTTATTTCAAAGATGATTACTAAACGATGAGATCACGTGACAATGGCTTGAAACGATTATGAATAATGCTTACTATTGTCTTTAGTATAGGCCTGTTTGAGCAGCATAGGGTATATACCCTATATATACCCTAGCATAGAATATATACGTATATTCAGTAAGTAATGTAGAAAGAGAGATATTTTACATTTTAAACGCATATATTTGCTAAAAGTGAACTGGCATATCCACCTTATTTTACAACCCAGAAGAAAGCTATGTGAATGTGCGAGACTTCTGGTAAATAACTAAGAATGACAAAGTGCAGTAAACGGTTAAACAGCTTACATTACAAAGTTCAAACCAGTATGATTATGATTACTATAATAAATTAAAATAATATGGAAACAAACACCAGTTTGCAATATTAAGCAGACTGTTTTTGTACAGCAAAAATATTTGGAAGTTGTTGACAATGGAAGCCTCAAATATTTAAGTTACAAATGGCAACACCCACTCTTAAAAATGGCAAAAAAAATGCTGTATGCTAACAAAACATATTTGCTAATATCCCCATTAAGTTATTTAAAAATAATATATATATATAAAAAATATATTTATGAAACGTTCTGAATGTTCTCTGAATGTTCTCTGAACGTTCAAAACGTCTAGTAAAAAAAAAAAAAACTTTTGCAAATGTTATGGAATTGTTACTTTTCAATGTTCTCCTAACATTCTGAAACAAGTAGCCTACATTTAAAAAATACCACTAAAACTATAAATAATGTTTTTGTAATGTTCCGAGAACATTATTCAAGACCATAACTTTGAATGAACGTTCTATTAATGTCACGGGAATAACGTTTGTCCAAAACTTTGAGAGAACTTTGCCTGAACGTTCTGATAATGTTCCCTGTTAGCTGTACACATGGCCTTAAAGTTAACACACTACAATCTTTCAAATGATCTGTTCTAAGATATTTCTCCACTCTTCCAACAGCTCTACGTGAAGATGGGAGCCCCGCAGCTAAACACTCCACTGAGTTAGCCATGCATCACAGCAATTCATCAGGCGCTGCGCCACTCAATCCATTTTCCAATCGCAGTCGATGGGAAGGACAGGCGACCTCTCCATCACTTGCCAATCCCGAGAATGTCACCTCGGAGAGACCGATCCTGAGCGGCCCCGTAGCTGCGATGTTGTCAATGACCCTGGGGATCCTGTCTAACATTGTGGCTTTACTCATCCTGGCAAACGCATATGCCCGTCTACGTCGACGATCCAAAGCATTTCTCCTGTTCGCCGGCTCTCTGGTGGCCACAGACTTTGTGGGACATGTCATACCTGGTTCAATAGTCATGAGGATGTATCTTTCTGGAGGTGTACCCTCTGAAGAATACAACAAGGTGGACCCATTATGCCAGTTTCTAGGGGGCAGCATGGTGTTTTTCGGACTGTGTCCGCTCTTTCTTGGTTGTGCCATGGCAGCTGAGAGGTGTTTGGGTGTGACAAAGCCACTGCTCCATGCTTCTCTGGTTACGACTGCAAGGACTAAACTCTCTCTTTCCATCATCTGGTTAGCAGCTCTTTGCGTTGCCCTTCTGCCCTGCTTTCAGCTGGGTTCATACACCTACCAGTACCCTGGAACCTGGTGTTTCATTAAAGTGCTTGAGGATACCAAGAAGGCAGACGTAGCTTTTGTTTTGTTGTTTTCAGGACTGGGCTTGACATCCCTTGCTATTGCTTTGGTCTGTAACACCATAAGTGGACTGACTCTGGTGTTGGCGAGGATACGAAGGAAACCCTGTAACCGTCGATTAGCTAAATCCCATGATATTGAGATGGTGGTACAACTTGTGGGCATAATGTTCACATCTTGTATCTGTTGGAGCCCCCTTCTGGTAAGTATGAGCAATGGTAATGATTCAACTGCACAAAGGCAGGGGTTTTCAACTCTAACTTTCCTACAGAGTTTAGCTCCAACCTTGATCAAACTCAACTGTAACTTTCTAATAATCCTGAAAACCTTGATTAGCTTGTTCAGGGTTGGAGCAAAACTCTACTGGAAAGTTGAGTCTACAGGACCTCTGGAAACCCTTGCTTTAAGGTAGAATTATTTTAGAAAAATTAAAAAATTTGAGCAAATGCATTGAAGCTCATTTATGCATCAGAGTAAAAAACGAAATAAAAATTTTATAACAATTTTATATCCCATTATATTTCAGACTGTGACTTTATAACTTGCAGTAGCCTACATTGTAAACCCTAATGAGATTAGACTACTCAAATGATTTGAGGAAACTCATTTGAGAAGTAATGGTGCCTAACAAAAACAATAATACAAGTTCCCCTAATGTGCAATTGTTATCGTGACTTTATTTCTTACAATGTGACTTTATTTCTGATTTATCTTATGATTACTTTTTAATTTTGTTTCTCTGAGGCAGAAACAGGCTTTCGTTTCTATGCTTGGCCACATGTACAACAGCAAGAATATTTTTATGAATTTGAATAAATCGTTATTCAGTTTATTCAAGCATTAATGAAGGCATGCAACACATGGGTTGTTAATGTCCAGTATCTGCACATAAAAAACAATTGGTCTGTCCCACATGTCATATATGCTTTGCACTAATACTATGCACTATGTACTCAACTGTTCAGTGAAATTAAATCTGCAGCAATTGAGTGCATGAAGTGTCCAACATTTCTCACTTCATTTTTGCATAATTAAGTGCATCAATCGGGTATTTGAAGTGCACTTTTTTTTCTTTTTGGAATTGTCAGTATAAAACATACGAACACTATTTATACCCAAAAAATGGCGTAGAATCGTATAAGTACGCGAACTGGGACACACCTAATATTTTAAATTGACTGGATTTTTTTTAAGGCAAATTTTTAAAGAAACACTTTTTGTTACGCTTGTTGAAACTCTTCACATACTTATAGCAATCAATAATAGAAGTGGCCTAAATATTAAAACGTGCACAAGTCTCAGGGTAGGCAATTTCGGAGAGGCTAGCAATAGCAAGCTAGCTTTGAAAGCATGAGATCCCACCCTCTCTTTAGAGCGTCTCCAAAGCCACGCCTCCTTCAAAACACATGAACGCGCACAGCAGAGTCCGCAAAGTGTCACAAGACGAGAGAAGGCGTTGAATTATTTCCTAATATTTTGTGAAATCATAATGGTGTTTTGTCTTTGACTCTTAACTCTAGATTGTTGGCCTAATTACAGTGAAACAGTCGTATGATGGCTCTATTGGAGATGACCTTGCCACCTATAAGACCCTGATGATAATGGGGGTGCGAATAGCTTCCTGGAACCAGATACTGGACCCATGGGTTTACATTCTTCTCCGCCGTTCCATCCTCCAAAAGATTTACCTCATCACCAAACGTCAGACAGACTTTAAGGAAAGCACTTTTCGCTGCTGGGAGATCCATTCCTTCCCCAGCTCAGAGAAGAATCCTGTCAGTAGAGTCTGAGTGAACATCAGTAAAACAATACCATTGAGGATCTCAGTGGTCCCCTTTTATTTCAGCATGTGGTGCGCATGTTAAGAATGTATTTAAGCCAATTTGCACTAAGATAAATAAAGCATAAGATGAACATTCCTTTTACTCCCTATAGAGCGCTAATAATAAGGATTTGGCTGGAAACATTCATGACAGTATAACAGGGAACAGTAATAATTTGCTGTTTTGATTCTTCAGTTAGTAATTGAAGCATTAATTCAGCCAGTTTTGTAGCTTAAGGTATGGGAGAGTGTTTTCATTTGTCACCAGTTGTCCCCCATGACGACTGTCCTGGGCATGAAACAAGTGGCACTAAAAATATATGAAAGTATTTGTTTTACTGAAAATAAATGTTCACCTAATGTTAACCCATCATAGATTTTATATAGCATGATCATCAATAATATATTAACTGTGAGGTAAACTCATATTTCTGAGGCTGAGTTTCCATTGTGTTTATCTTGCATTAGCTATATGTTTCTGTGCAAAAATGATCATGTGAATAATTGTTGTTTATATTATAGTATAATTTATTTCTTGTGTTATCCCTCCAATTTTCTGGAGGCTTGTTGTATTTTTACATTGAAAAGCATTATACTAAAACAAAACAAATTACTGTGTGGGAATTCCATTTCAGTTTCTGTTTTATTTATTTTTTTAAAGTGATGTGTGTGTGTGTGTGTGTGTGTGTGTGTGTGTGTGTGTGTGTGTGTGTGTGTGTGTGTGTGTGTGTGTGTGTGTGTGTGTGTGTGTGTGTGTGTGTGTGTGTGTGTGTGTGTGTGTGTGTGTGTGTGTGTGTGTTTGCGTGTGTGTGTGTGAGAGAGAGAGAGAGAGAGAGAGAGAGAGAGAGAGAGAGAGAGAGAGAGAGAGAGAAGAGAGAGAGAGAGAGATGGAAGTTTTTATGTCATAACTAATTTGCAGCATGGAGCACACTAAACAAATCTGCAGGCTCAAACTTAATACAAATTAATTAATTAAGAAACAGAATATTCAAAAAGCCAGAATAAGCCATTTCTTTTAATATTTAACATCGATGTATATGAAATATAAACATGTTATATTTAAGTTGTCACATAACCTGCCATTGTTTTGTCTCTAGACTCACACCATTATTATTTTTTCTAAGGCACATTTATAAAAGCTACTTAAATATCCTAATTTTACTAAGCCCTACTCCTGACTTAGTCCAAGCCCTGTCTGTGAAACCAGGCCTATGGTTGAAATCATATAGGCTAGATAAAGTAAAAAAAGAAATGAAAAAGTAAAACACGAAAATGTCTCAAAAAGCACTGGCTAATAATAGCTAATAGCCGTTGTTGTAATTATATCTTCAGAGGGCATATTTTACATTCATACTGTTAAAAACTAATTTTGGCGTAAAGGCAGCAAAGACGTATTAATAATTATTCAAATAAAATAATATCTGAATGTGAATGCAGTTCCATATACTTCCTCTAGGCGTGGAGAAAGTTGACTGCGCATGCGCTGCGGGGGTCAGAGCGTGGCCCGGAAGTTGAGCATTTTCGCTTCCATTGAAAAAACTGAGCGAATGGTGAGTAAAACAAATCTGTTTAGATTTGTAGAGAAACACACGGACACGCAATATTAAACTCTACGTGATCTTAAAGACGTCTTCGAGTTTTTGTTAACACTAGCAGCTTTGCAGGTAAATATGAATGGTTGTTTCACGTCGTGCGTTTAACCAAATGACTCGTTCGTGCGCGTGCTAGCGTGCTTCTCCGATAACGAATGTTTTGTTATGACGCGATAGATGTTTTATATTTGATGCATGTTTTATATTGTCCTTTGTGGTGTTAAGAAGTTGGAGTTTTAATAAGAATCCGCTATGAACGTTAAACCTTTTTAGAACACCAAAGAGAATCATTTATATTCACTGGCTTATTAACGCGCGCATGTTGTGGGTTTGTCTGTTTGTATTATTGTCTGTCAACATTGTGCGACTTGTGTGCAGATAATTGTTTGATGGATATGGCTCAAATGGGACATTTTCCGAGGCGGAGGGAAGGACCTCTTCCACCTCATCCACCAGCCTCCTGGGACGAGCACCAGGCCTATGATGAGCTGTTATACTGGGATAATCTCATGCAGGAGGGTCACCGCCTGCACCCGCACGACTACGATCGGTAAATCAGTCTATTCTTACAACTAAACGTACTTCTAAACAGGCTTGGAATGTCCATGGAAAACCTGTTAGCACAAATTAATTTTATAATTGTGATTTTTTTTTTTTTTTTTCAGGTTTAAAATAAATCTAAATATTACAATCATGGATTATTTAAAAAAAAATTTAATGAATAAAATGATTCCAAGTTTTTTCCAGCATTCACAAATATCTGGAAAAATCAGATGGGAACGCTCTTTAAATCCACCGAGTGGTATCTTGACAAACTGAGCTGATTGAATAAACAACATAAAGATGCAATGAAACTAAATTCAAGTTCTGTTGCAGGTATGAAGAGTTGCGTTATTGGTATGACTGCTTGTGTTATGAAGAAGACCTCAGGCAGTACAATGATTACATCGTTGAGTACAGGAAGTGGGAAGATGAGAATGTGCACTCAGGGGAGGTATGTCATGCCAATATATTCATTTTACAATGCAAATTAATTGTTTACAGAATATTGATTAGATCTCCTTAAAAGACTAGTTCTTTGTTTCCAACATGAATGAGAAACACATGAATAAATGAAGTGCAACTGCTCCAGTGTCATTAATTCAACACTTGTGTTACTCAGCCGCTTCCACCAATGAGACCTCCGCCTCAGCGAACGTTTGTGAACGAGGATCGCTATATAAAGGCCAAGCACACAACGGTGTACCCGTCCGCAGAGCAGCTGGATTCAGTGCAGAGCATGGTGTCTCACATGGAGTGTGCCCTGAAGTCCGTCTCTGATTGGTTAAATGAAAAAGAGAGCAGTGCCGCTGATACTGAAAGGTATGGGTGTTGGTCATAGAAGTCATCTGCCCTAGTGCATTTAGACTTTCAAAAATTGCATTTAATTTTATGTTTAAAAGATATAGTTCATCCAGAAATAAAAATTATCTCATTCTGTGAGTCCATATAATGACATTCAATGTCTTTCGCTTGTTTGACACTTGAAAAAGCACACCAAGGCGATTGTGACGATAATACATGGTCACCGTGATTTTTCCAAGTACCGGTAAGATGTTCCTGGATCAACATATTTTGTTGATCCTGCAATAACATTCCTGTCCCAAAATGTAGTCCTTACCCTACCCCTAAACCTAACCCTACCCATAACTTTTCCCTAAAATCAGAGGGAAATGATAGGTGAATAAGACTGATGTTGAAGCACCTCACCCTGGCTCTAAACTTGTTCCTCAAATCTGATTGGTTGATTGGAAAGTTGTTCCAGGATGTAGTGTTAAAAAAAAAAATTGTAAACACCGCGCGCTGGTGACGCCTGCTGGTCAAACGATATAAAATTACTTGTCAAATAAATGAAACATAATGAAACATTAATTTGAGTTGAAATTGTTTTATTAGCATCTAAAGATTGAAGTGATGCTGCATGACATGAAAAATGACTTGAAATCATACTGAAATTAGGTATTTAAAGGTGTGCCTTTAAAAGCACAAGTGGTCCTTGGCCCCCCAGTTACTGTGGTCTAGAAACGCCACTGCTGCCTGTGCATTCACTGTCCTCGCGGCTGCTGCAACTAGCGCTCTCTTCATCATCTATAAAACAAAAAGGTGACAAAACGATTTGACATGATCAGCCTGACATCTGCCTCCCCTCCGTGAGAAACACCAAACTCTTTCCTACACACTTTGCAGAACGCTTTACTCTCATGGCTTAAGGCTGTCGCAATCCATGGATACTTCCCCACCCACTCCTCCCGGGCTGGCTCATATATCATAATACACTGGCTGCTTTTGGCTGCGGCATCTGTTTTTGTTTCTTTTTTTCTAAGATAAAAAGAAACTCAACCTCCACGGACAGTTTTTAATGTTTTATCATACAAGTTCTATTCAAGATTTTGTATAAGTATAATTTTCGGGACAATTAGGGCCGGATTCGGGATTCGGGACAACAGCTCAGATTTCGGGACTGTCCCGAATTTTTCGGGACATCTGGTCACCCTACACACACCTGTTGTTTCACTTCAGAAGACATTGATTCATCCATTGGGGTCGTATGGTTTACTGTTACAAGCGCTGTGTTGTGGTTGTTTTTAAAGCATCAAATGAATGGCAATCATTCAATGGCATTATATGGTCTCACAGAGATGGATTATTTTCCAAGAAATCTTAATTTGTGTTTATCTGAATAAATAACATCATATACATTGGGGATGGTATGAGGGTAAAAGAGATCATTTTCACTTTGGGTTGAGTTATCTCTTTAATCTATTGCGAGATACTTAATATTACAGTTTTGTTCGAAGTATAGACTCATGCTTGCAGTCCATGCTGTTTTCCCAGCAGTGACTCACCTCAAAGTAAACTGCGTGGTGTTTTGAGAGTGGGCCTGGTGGCTAAAGGACTCCTGCTGAAAGATAACTTGGAGTTAGAGTTGGTGCTGCTCTCCAGGGATATGCCCACCAGTTCTCTGCTCAGGCTGATCTCGGGAAAACTCTCGGAATTCATTAAGGTTTTTCTCACCTTTTATTATTCAGTGCTATCATTATATAAGCATTTATTATCAGTACAATGAATGTCTGCAAATAGCTCTGCTTGTGTTTCAGTAGACCCATTAAGAGGAACAAATGGCATCTTTCTGCAGAATGTATTCAAATGTAGGAACAAGTTAAAAAGGGCTAACAACACTACACTTGTATTGATATTTGAAAACATTATAAAATTGGATAATGTTTTCAATAAACATGCAAGGGGCAATGTATACACCACCTTTCAAAAGTTTGTTGTCAGTAAGATTTTTTTTATAAGAATGAACACTTTTATTCAGCAAAGATGCTTTACTTTAACCAAAAGTGACAGAAAATACATTAATCATTTTGTTTTTACTTTTTCAAATAAATGCTATTTTTAACTTTCTATTCATCAACGAATGCTAAAAAAGAACTAAAAGAAAGTAATAAGAATTTCTTTCATATTATGACTTCTGAAGGAACATGACACTGGCGACTGGTGTAATGGCAGGTGACAATTCGGCTTTGCCATCAAAATAAATTACATTTAAATAGAAGTTACTTTAAATTGTAAAAATATTTCACAATATTGCTGTTTTTATTGTATCATATAATTGCAGCCTTAGTGAGCTAAGTCTACCAACTACAAACTTTTGAACAGTGTATGTATAGAACTGTTCAAGTGTGTGTGATTCCATGCAAGGCGGGTTGTTATAAGCCAATATTTATGAAGAGGTAAATTGACATGCACTTTGTCCTCTCGCTTTCTTCGAAAGGATGTTACTGAGGAGAAATATGTCATCACTCCATCTATCCAAGAAGCTGCTATTATTGTTACTAGCACGAACGAGCCCATGCTGAAACTGAGCATCCATCTGACCTCGCCTATGGTCAGGGAGCAGGTTGAAAAAGAGTCATCTGGAGGTATGATCTCACACTTTCATTTTAGGACCCAAAAGACCTTCAGTACCATCAGAAGAGTGAAAATAAAGGTCCTGCAGGACAGTCCTGCTGCACTTAATTGTTGGATGCTGGATAAGTGGTGATTCTTTCTGAGCCAAATACTGGATGCTTTCAGCATTTAAAATTTACAAGCATTGTCTTCGTTACTGTTCAACATTTTACTGTTGAACATTGAAACTTCCGAACGTCACCTCTAAAGCGTTACGAAGGGTTTGCATTGCAGCAAAAAATAGTCAGTAGGCTCATAGTTTAAGAGGTGCTTGTTGATTGATAAAAAATATATATTCTACAGTGGGTACGCCTTTGTTTTTAGACAATTGCAGCTAACTTAATTTTATGTAACAACTGTTACTTGTGCTTAATAAGGTGCAATCTGTTTGTCTAGAACAGGTTTCACATGTATTTTGCTGCAGTATTTACCCTGTTCACATCTGAATTCATTTAAATTAAAGTATTGCTTTTGTTGCCTGTGGTTGCAAATTGACTTTCTCAACCAAGCCTTCTAGTTTGTCAATTTTAGGGGCGCTGGACTTTTGACCAACTGGAAACTCTCTGTCTCGGAAGGGGGGGCGCAGTTGGCCTACAGAAGAAGAGGGTGAAATGTCTAATGAAGTAGAGTAAAATAAAGATGGTCACTAACCAGTGTTAAAACTGACATGCTAGGTGCATACTAGGCTTTGTGTTAGATTACTTCCTGAACAGTTCCCCCTCTTCCTCTTGCCTGTGGGCACTGGGACACTGCGTCTTCCCCCTGGCCAGATGACAGAACCCCCCCTTGGTCAAACTGTACCTTGTCTTCTTACTCCATTCGTCACTAGAACCGTGCGCGGAAAGCTCTCCGCAGGACGCTCTGGACAGGCAGAAATGCCTGGCTTCTCTGGCGTCTCTCCGCCAGGCCAAGTGGTTCCAGGTTTGCATCCCGTCTTTATTTGTCTAAAAGTCGACTTGTAACTTAATCTGACCTTTGACCTGGGGAAAATACATTTTTGCACATTGAGCTTCTCTGAGAAATACTTTTAAAGGCTGTTTGAATATTGAAACGTCCATAAATGCTTTAAACTGAATTGCGTATAACCTGTTTCCGTCTAAATGTCAGATGTATCTTACCCAGGTTGCAATTTGTTCGTTCTTGGTCAGAAACTATAATTTGGCCAGATTGATCTGCTTAATACAAAACGTCCTCTAAAAAGTATCTAGAAGTTCTTTCAAGATCCATAATTAAGTGTTAACAGGTTTGCTCTTTGTTGGGTTAACAGGCTAAAGTGTCCGGGGTTGAGTCGTGTGTCGTCGTGATTCGGATCTTGCGGGATTTGTGTTCCCGTGTTTCAACGTGGGCCCCGCTCAAAGGCTGGGTGAGTCAATCCCAAACAACAAACAAGATATCTTTGCAGTTAGACATTGATGATTTTATAAATATACTGGTCACATTTCTGAGTATGTTTTTTTTTATTCATATTTCTGTCTGCAGATTCTTGAGCTGCTGTGTCAGAAGTCCATTTCAACCAGCGAGAGGCTGCTAGGACCCGGAGAGGCGTTCCGGAGAGTTCTAGAGTGTCTTGCGTCAGGGATTCTAATGGAGGGTAAAGACTGAAGCAAAGCATTGTCTAAGCATATGTTGGTGTGTTTTGAGTCATACTGAGCATGAGCCTTCTCTTCAGATGGTCCAGGCATTTCTGATCCCTGTGAGCGAGACAACACTGATGCTGGCGCTCATCTTACACTGCAAGAGCGAGAAGACATAACCCAGAGTGCCCAGGTGACTTGCAATCCTACACTATAGCTTGACTTTATTTTACAGTGTACTAGTCAATAAACTTTACAAATGAAAATGGTCATTATTTATTTGGCCCAATGTCATTCCAAACCTATATAGTGTTTTTTTTATTGTAGAATACTATATTCTATACAGAGTAACTATTCATTGTGACCATGTCTGTCAAGCTTCAAAAAGGAAAATTTACAAGATTTACAAGACATTTACAAGATTTCTAACATTTGAGAACACTTGCCTTTTTTACATTTAACTTGTTGCTTTCCTCCCACCCCTAGTTTGCCTTAAGGCTGTCAGCTTTTGGGCAGCTTTACAAAGTTCTTGGAATGGACCGCCTCAATTCCAAAGCCTCTAGAATGCTCAGCGAACACAACAGAGGTACCAAAGCAACTTTTTCTGGTGTCCTAAACAGGCTGTTCAAAAACAGTTTTACTTGTTTTCCTCTCTTTGAATTAAAAAGCTGTGTTTGCTTCTGTATCTGTAAAGCTTCTATATGTAGAAAAACCCTATTAGGACTGCTTAAACTATTCACATGAAAACTACAGGCGTAGTTCACATTGTCATTTTTGTCACATTGTCAAGTTGAACACTGAATAGACATTGAAACAAAATGTTAATTAGTGAATGATGCCTTTTTTTGAATAACCGAAAACAAAAATGGGTCAATGTTTGTGTGCACTGGAGAGAGACCTTTCCATTTTCTTCATGGTATTATGAACTCCTATGAAAATCCTGTTTTCCATATGTCTCTTATCCTATTTAATGCTTCCTTTCATTAAATTAAATTGCAGTGGGTGATTTCCCAGCAAAGAGACCAAGGGAAGTTTATGATGCTGGGGATCTTGAAATAAAATCGAAATTTCCAAGAAAAGGTATGCATCTCAATTTCAGTCTCCTTTCTTGCACCCCCTTCTGTTACAGAATTTTATATTTAATGGTAGAAAATGATAGCATGTCTCATCTTTCAGTGAAATAAGACCTATATACCTGTGCTTACTCCTGGTAGAAAAGAGCGAACCAGCAAATGCCCTAATGAAGTTGAACCAGCTCCGGCCTGGGACCCTCTACAGATTGGCATCACAGACTGGGCCTGAACATGAACCTCAATTCACAATGGCTGTGGAGGTGGATGGTATAACGTATGAGGCTACAGGCCCTTCCAAACGCAGCGCCAAGCTTCATGTCGCCCAGAAAGTGAGTGTGCTGGTACTCAAGGGACCCGCTGTCTGACAGCCAGATTTCTGTGCACGTGCTTCAGATGTCTGTGTTTAGAAAACCATATATCAGAAGTTCAGACTGATATGCGTTTAAAACGCATGCAGATAAACTCATGATGATGAAGAACTGCAATGTCACGTGAGCGTGACTGCGATAGGGTGATAATCAAAACCAAACAGATGTTTTATTAGTTTTTGTCAGAGTATCCGAGGCACAATCTGTAATGGCTCCGCCTTCTTCTGGAAAGCAGGGCGGGGAGCAGCAGCTCATTTGCATTTAAAGATACATGCAAGAAAAAAAGCATCTTTTTCCTCCCACTCAAAAATGGGCATTTATAACATGGTGTGATAAATGATCTGTGGGGTATTTTGAGCTGAAACTTCATTCTGGGGACACCTGAGACCTATATTAAAGGGGCTCTATTATGCACCTTTTTTACAAGATGTAATAAGTGTAAAAAGTGAACTGTAAATTTCAGTTGTTGTAATATGCCATGTTCACAACACACAGGTGCTGCTGGCATTAGGTGTGCCCTTGCCGTCTGAAACTAAACCTGCTGATGAAAATAAGAGCCAGTCTGTTGCCGCACCTGCAGCCTCTGGTTCCGATGAAACCACTCCTTCAGGGTCTGATGACGGCACTGAGGTTAGCGTCCAAAGACTGATCCTCCTTAAACAGCTTTGGGGTTTGATGTGTTTGTACACTCTGGGAGTTTGGTTTGGCATGAATGGTTCCACTTCATCTTGCAGGGTGGACCCATCCTCACCAAACATGGCAAGAATCCTGTCATGGAGCTCAACGAGAAGCGGCGAAGTCTGAAATATGAACTTGTCTCTGTCAAGGGGCGCTTCAATGACAAGACCTTCACCATTGAGGTTAGACATGTTGAATAAAGCTAGTGATGATGGGTTGCAAAGACATATTGGGTGGTACCTACTGGGGAAGCAATGGTACAGTGCATGGTTACAGCAAAAGCGGTCTGTGCCATGTTTGGAGTGTATTATACACTGCTGTCAGAAAGGGTTTTTTGAAAGAAAAAGAAACATTAAATTGATCAAAAGTGACAGTCCTTGCAAAAGTTTCTATTTCAAATGTTCTATTCAACAAAGAATTCTGAAAAAAAAATACATATATATATATATATATATCACTGTTTCCACAATAATACTAATCAGCAAAACTGTTTCCAACATTGAGATCAGCATATTTGATTTTAGAAGGATCATGTGACACTAAAGCTTGTAATGATGCTGAAAATTCAGCTTTGTCATCACGGGAAAAGATGTATAAAATGAATAAAAAGTGGAAAGGGGGGAAATTTTAGATTAATCCATAAACTACTGTAAAATCAAAATAATGTTAAATTTAGTTTTAAATGTTCTGCTTACCTTTAATGGGGGAGAATAGAGGCTTTTGGAGACTTTAAAAAAAAATCCCAAGTTTTAAATCTCAGATGCAGTTTATGCCACCTAAAATTACAACAAAACAAACAAAAAATACAGGAAAAGAATTCAGACAGTAAAATGACACTATAGTGCTAAATATATTGGGTTTTTCAATTATCTGCAACAGAAAACACTAAAGAAAATATCAAAATAAATATTAGCAGTAATTCATCAATGGAAGATAGACACAAATCGCTCGTCATATGTCCAATAATTCGTTGTTAAAACGGAGCTTTTTTCCCTTTTCTCTAGGAACCCAGTCAGTCAAAGACAACTTGAGCAACTCAACAGTATATGTTATGTGAATAAATTGTTTCAATAATTTCCATTGTTTCAAGCGTCTTTTTTTAAAATCCTATATTCTTAAAGATACACTGAAATTGTGTGTAGCTAGAACTTGTTTTCTTTGATATGACGTAAAAACATTATGATGAATGACAGAAGCCTGAGATCTCTTACCAAACTCAACAGCTCTTTTTATAAATCACTTATTACAGTGACTCAGTATTGCAAGAACACCTCTTCCCATTTCGATTTACCACATGAAGCTGCAGATGCATTGTAAGTGATTACGAGGCATGTCATACATTTTTTTTTTTTGGTATGCCATAACTTTAATTTAAAATACTTTTATAAAATATTATACATTAATGTTTGCATTCACTCGTGGAAAACAAAGCACCGCAGCTACAAAACCTATATCTTTATATTCCTGTCATTCAACCCCCAGTTCAGACTGTAAGCAACTGTGCAATCATTCTGCAATATATTCTTATTTAAAAAATAAAATAAAGTTCCTTCCGTTGCCCTCAATCCCGTTTCTCATGATGATTTTCTTGAATAAGCATGAGGACAGTTACTGCTGCTAAAATTACTCAGTTGACATGTTTTCTGGCTGTTCTCGCTTTAAACAACTTTCAGCTATGCATATTTTATGTGCATGTGTTTTTCCCTCTTTTAGGTGGAGGTTGATGGGCAGAAATTCCAGGGCTCTGGATCAAATAAGAAATTAGCCAAAGCCAACGCAGCACTTGCGGCTTTAGAACAGCTCTTTCCAGAAGGTTCTCCTGCAGACCCACTCAAGAAAAAGAGATTCCCTCCTATGGTAAAGACAACATGTTTTCATTGAGCTTCTTTTAGCCTTTTGTCTAATATTATTTTGTCCTTTTGTTAAAAAAAAATATATATATATATATATTCTCTCTCTCTCTCTTTAGGGCTATGGTATGGCTGGAGTACCTTACAATGCAGGCAATCGAGGTAGAGGAAGAGGCAGAGGTAGAGGCAGAGGATTCAACACTGGCAATTTTGCAGGTACGCTAACATCATTAAATGCTTCAGTAGTTTATAAATAAAAATAAAAAAACAACCCACCGAGGTATGGTCTCTACTAGATCCCTGAAGGTATCTGGCTACGAGATGCTCTGACCTAGTCGCCTTGCCATAACAATTTGACCCATGTCAAAGTCTCTCAGATCTTTACTTTATCTTTACTTACTGTCTAATCTACACAGACCTTAATATGTGGCCTTGTTAGGAGTTTCGCCAACACTTCGCCTGTGACTTGTCATTATAGGCATATTGTCTGTTGCTCTAATGTGGATGTCTTCTGAACAACTCTATCCATTTGTCTCTTCAGGCTCCACCACTACTGCTGGACTGACCCCAGCCGTGTCTGTTACCAACTCCAGCACACCTATGGTTCCCCAGGAGGACCTGTCTGCGACCGCTGCCATCAACGCGGCCGTCTACCAGGCTGTCCCTCCACCAATGACTGGCTATTATAATCAGTACTCTCAATCCTATTCACAATTCAAAAAACCCCTCAGTCAGGGCCAGGGTCAGATCCAGAATCCGAGTCAAAACCAGAGCAAAACAACAAATCAACAAGCTCCTCTTGTTGGACCAGACTACGGCTATGGATATCAAGGGACTGGCATGGGTATGGGAGGAACACCTGATTTCAATTATGCAGGTGAGTTTCAGTGCTGACACGCTGTGTAATAATTTAAGCCAGAACTATCTGAAACTCTTGATTTTTTTCTTAATAGCATACAGTGGACCACCTGGTACAGCAACGTTCGGGCCACCTGGAACAACAAATCAGAGCTATAGCTTCACCCAGAGCGCCTACCCCAACCTGGGCGGCTACAGCAGTGGAGCCAGTACCACAGACTACACATACAGATAAATGTTCCGTTCGCTCTCCCAGCTTGAGGATGTACAGATGCTTTTTCAAACAACTGAAAAGTCATTTCTGTAATTCTATAGCCTACTGAGTTGAAACCTTTTGAGATTTTATACTGTTTGTGTTACTTTTGCCGTTTGAACGGCTCCTCGGTAACTGAATTAGCATGGTTTTGATTCACCACTAGTTTCAGGAAATAATACATCAGGATGGTGGAAGGTCTGTCTGTGCCTGAATGGTTGGTGTGACTCAAATGGGAATTAAGTGTCACATAATTCTGTTTTTCCCCAAAGGTATATTTATAGTCATCCTCTAATTTTGCCTCTAAAATTTGAGAAGGTGTTTTTTTTTTTTTTTTTTTGACTGAATGTGGACAATAGAATGAACAGACTTTGTTTACTTCCCTGAAACCACTCAAGCTGTTCCTTGTTTGGAGTTTTAAGAGGTTTGATTTGCGTTACTCGGTTTAATCTTGGTATCATCTTTTATGTAGAATGTAGCGATTCACTGTTAAATAGGCAAGTGCAGGAATTGTTGTTCTCCGAGGTGGATGTTGTAAGTCATATATTTGACCTGTGCAGAAATAAACCTTTTTTTCTATTTTTAATTGCTTTCTTGATTCATTTGACAAGTTTTGAAACATGTTCATACCTACTCATACTTTATTTATTTTGACCAATTATAAACCCCACCCTTTGGGTCGTGGTATACCTGTGCTGTGAAACCTTTAGTGATTAAGCATAAGAACAACTTTTATATTGTTAGTAACAATTCAAGACGAACACTTACTGGACTGAAGCAATTTGATTATCCATGCATCATTTTGTTTTTAAATTGTGTTAAAATGTATCGACATGATGCATCAGGCTTTTGCAAACTTTATTTAGATCTCTCAATCATCATTGCATTGCATTTTATGTTTATATCCCCATCATTTTACTTTTTGGCTACATGTCAAAAGCTTCACCAAATTGCATATTTTTGCTCAGTTTGGGCCTAAAGTATGAGCTATATATTTTCCATTATCATACTATAGCACTTAGCAGCCTTAAAAGCCTGATTTATACTCAATCAAAAACATATGGAGTTTTTTTTGTCTAAAAGGTCAATAAACACTTACTTTAATAAAAATAAAAAAACATGTTAGGCTTTAACATGGTTAATTATTGACGTGTGCCTCGAATGAAAATATAAAGTTAGTTGTTTTATGAATTTTAAACTGAAATATAAAAATGTTACTCTGGAGCATATACTGACTGAACAGTATGTGGACACCTCTTATCCCTCAACAGATATAAGATATTAACAGATGCTCTTCCAGTCATTTTTATGAGGACAGTTATTAATCATAAAACATACAATAGCATTCTAGAGAATTCTGTGCTTTCAACTTTGTGACAACACTTTGGGGAGGGCCCTTTTTCTATTCCAGAGCATAACAATGATCCTGTGCACAAAACAAAATCCATATGACTTGTGTGAAGTAACTTCACTGGCCTGCACAAAACCTGAACACCTCTGGGATGAATTGGAACGCTGACTGCGTCACCAAACGTCTGTGCCTGATGCTCTACATTTTGTCAACTAGCATAGCCTCAAAGCTGATGAGAACTAAAAGTCACAAAATCTTTCATGGGTTTTATTGTGTAAATAACTTGGTGTGATTTAAACAGCATTTATGGTCTATAGTTGTTTCAGACATGGGGACGGAACAGAAAAACAGAACAGAAGTAATACCAAAGTGGAAACCTTAATCTTAGCAGTGTTTGAAACAAATGTATTTGTCACATGAGTCTGTGGTCATTGAATCAGTAGGAACATGCTTTTCTTGCATGGTTAAGTCACATGCATACACACACCCATCCCTATATGGGAGCTGATATATAGTGGAAGAGAGGAAACACAGCATCCAGTGGAGGGATCACTCACACAAGGATACTTCAAGGACTAAGCCACACATTGTGAGTCTTATTTATCTACTCTGTATAATTATAATGTCAAAGTTTATACAGTCATAATGTTTTAATAACCACAAGCCTATGTCTATTTCTCAGTTATAGTTTAATCAGGCGACTTTTAGGATACAGTTCCCCTTCTTCTGTTTGAATACCATTTAAATGATAATTAAACTAAAACGGTATTTTGTATTTCACATCATTGGGAAATTGTATATGTACATGTTTGCATGTCTATGTATTCAGAATAATATCATACTACAGATATAGTAATATATATATATTATAATTATTATTATTATTAAGAGTAGTGTGCTGCTCTTTTTTTTTAAAAATTAAGGTATTTTATTGTAGTTCCATTAAGAACCTTTAACATCCATGGAACCTTTCCATTGCACAAGGTTCTTTATAGTGGAAAAGGGATCTAAAGATTAGATTTCAAATTTTCTTCACACTAAGAAAAAAAAAGGTTCTTTTAAGAACTGTTGTCTTAACTAAAAGTTCTTTGTGGAACTCAAAATGGTTGTTCCATGGCATTGCTGCGAAACCCCCATTTTGGTATGTTGTTGAAATTCTCAATACGAATACAACCTACTAAAACAACTGGTGATTGGTTTGTAATGATCTAAGCTTATCAAATGACTGTTAGTTCTACTGTGTTAAGCACTTTTTGGATAAGTCTACATGGTCTTTGACCCGATCATCCGTAGTCTGCATTTTTCTGAACATTTATTGTTGAAAACACCCCTTTGACCACTTCTGAGACCATTAAATAAAATATTTTATATCACAGGTAGCCTACCTTTATTTTAAGAGTGTTGTATGCTATTTAAAATTCAGCTTCAGGGTTCCCACGATCCCATTGGTCAAGGTGATCATGGGGTAAAAGAAAACAGCTGCAATTGAAATCAGGGCGTGGCTTTTTGATGATCAGAATGATATAAATATAGAGGTAATGCTGTAGAGTGATAATGAGGTGTAGAGAGAGGACTCTCAAAGAGCAAAAGCTGCTGGTGTAGGTGGTTTCTTACAACATGAGATTGCTTGAGTTTTGTGTTTCAGTTCAGGTGTGTGTGGAAATTGGGTAGTGAACTTTATATGCTGTTGTTTCTGTCTTTCCATACAGATGGCGTCACCACTAATGCTGGTGTTTTTAACTGCTCTCCCTGGGGTCCTCTGCTACAACTCCTCATACATTGACCTGGAAGCTAAAGGAAGTGAGTATTTGTGTTAAATGTTTTTTTTTTTTTTTATGGTTCTGGATATTTGTAACCAAGTGTTTACATCCCTGCCCTTTTATGGCCTTAATCAGGTAACAAGTCATCCATCAGATTCCTAGTTTTGGGGGACTGGGGTGGACTGCCATATCCTCCCTATGTTACCCCCATAGAGAAGGCTACTGCCCGCATGATGGCCAAAACTGCTTCCCAGATGGGCGCAGACTTCATTTTAGCGCTTGGTGACAACTTCTACTATAAGGGTGTCCGTGATGTCAATGACCCTAGATTCCAGGTTTGGCTTCGGGAATTTAGTTCATATGAGTTTTTTTTTAAATGCAGTGTTTTTGTTTTTTGTGCGTCTTTGTGAATTAATGCATGATTCTGTTAAATTGTTAAATGCTAATTTCTCACAAGTGGTTGAGTATGTGACCATTTTTAGATGTGTGCTGGGATTAGAAAGTGCTAAAGAGTAGTCTAATGTAGGCCACGGTCCCATTATGCTCTTTGTAGGTCACGTTTGAAGACGTCTACACTCAGGATTCTCTTAATATTCCATGGTACGTCGTTGCTGGCAATCACGACCATGCAGGAAACGTCCTTGCTCAGATTGAGTACAGCCAAAAGTCAAAGAGATGGTATGTGAGCCAACGTATCTAGGCCTGTCTAATTGAGTTTGGTTTCCTGGCTCATAAGCCAATTTGCCATGCTATTCTACTGTTAATGCAGCTGTGCTTCGTGTTGACTTGGCAAACACCCTGTTCTTGTCCAAATAGGCTGTTTTAACATTCATTTTGTCTCACAGGAAATTCCCATACTACTATTATGAGATTAACTTCCGCATTCCTCAAACACGCAGCACTTTGACCATCATCATGTTGGACACTGTGTTGTTGTGTGGCAACTCTGACGATTTCCTTGACCAGCAGCCCAGAGCTCCCAAAAGTGGTGTTCAGGCCAATAGACAACTGCTGTGGCTTCAGGAACGCTTGGCGAAGTCGAAGGCCGACTATCTCCTGGTGGCTGGCCACTATCCAGTGTGGTCCATATCAGAGCATGGGCCAACCGACTGTCTGCTAAAGAGCTTGAGACCACTGCTTAAAAAGTACAAGGCCACTGCTTACCTGTGTGGCCATGATCACAATCTACAAGTAGGTATACAAGAACCCTTTTGATCAGTTTATTCTATTTCAATATATCTGACTTTTTGCCTCAACTTTGCCTTTTCAGTACATCAAGGAGTCTGATATCGGTTATGTGGTTAGTGGAGCTGGTAACTTCATGGATCCTGACGTGCGGCACCGCAACCGGGTTCCTCAAGGCTACCTCAAGTTCTTCAATGGTGACGCTGGCACCTTGGGTGGCTTTGCCCACGTGGAGGTCAACAAGAAACAGCTGACTGTTACTTTTATCCAGGCTAGAGGAACCTCTCTTTACAGGGCTGTTCTTAAAAGGCGTGATATTTCCAGAGACGATGATTAACGATGATTAAGGTTGAAATTTCTTAAACTGTTTTAATGTGACTTTGGGATATTGACCCAGGTCTTTTAGGATAATGCTATAAATTAGAGAAGCGCTTAAGATTCAAAGTGCACTATTGAATTAAGTATTTATGAGTTTTAAATGTTTGTTTGGAAGACCTGTAAGTGTTTTAAAGTGTAAGTGTTTTAAAGTGATTATTAAAACTCATTTAAACTACTTTTTGGTCCCTTAAGTTTTTCTATGGATCATGTCAACACTAATCTGTGTTCATGCCAAGTTTTACTCTGTGGCTTTTCTTTTTAAGCATGCCTGCCATAGTGGGTGTTCTGACATGTTGCAAATAATTTTTTTTGGCCTTTTTAATGCAAACTTAAATGGCTTTGTATAAAACCTGATCTGGTTTCTCCACAAAGTTGGGCACCTGCTAGCCGTATCTGACTTGTGTCTATTTGGACTTCGCAAAGAAACCTACAGTTTGGCACTAACCGATGTTGTATATAATTTAAGGGGAATGGTGCTTAAAGAATGGCGTGATTTTAAGCTTTGTGATTTAATCCGATGAATCCCAGCCTTCACATAATATCCTTGGCAGTCAGGACGCCAGCCCTAATCCTTTCTGCACATGCTGTGACTGTCCTCAATTCATTCTGGTCAAATCTTTATTATTCCAAAACCCTGATTTAACAGTTAGCAAAGTCCTTTACAATATTACAATATGTGACCCCTTTTAATTTGGGTTTTATTATGTAAAGCCTTCCAAGGGGTTTGAAAGGAAGCCATTTTGTATGTGTAAGATGTTTTGGCTTATACAACCTATATCTGGTCCAAAAAAAAGACATTTATGTGAAACTAAACATTCATGATACCTTTATTGAACTATTTTCCATAACTTTTTATTTTTTCAAAATGATAGCTTTTTGTTCTTTGTTGCACTAAACTGCCATTTAGGTAATACGGGTCTGAACTCTGTGGAGGGCGACCAGGTCAGTTTGCAGTTTTAAGTGGCTCTTTAGTATTAGTGTAATGCTAAGCCTTCTCTACCCACCTGCAGGGTGATTTCCTGCCTGTGACATTAAAGCATGAACTACAACCGGTAACTAATAGGTTTAATTGTCCTTAACCATCATATTGCTTTATAATTATCCCCAACCCCCACATGTTACATTTGATCTCAATATTCTTTTACTGCAAAAACGGTTTTGCAGAGATCATTTGTTTGAATCCTTGATAAATTTAAAATTGATTAACAACAGGAAAATAAAATAGAATTATATTTTGAATGAGATCAAGTATATGAGCATATTCAACATCACAATAAGTTTGATAACAACAACAGTCAGCGACAGATATCTAAACAGGTGAACAGGTGAGGTCACCAGCACTCAAATGTCATTAAGTCCAAAGATTAACAAGTACAGTGTTTATACAGAAAACATTTGTAAATATGTATAAAATAACTTGAATTCTATAAGAGAGGAAACCAGGGCAAGACAACTTTTTTTTTTTTTATCCAACGCTATATATAGATATGTATAAAGTGTGAGAGGGTGTGATTTGCTAAATCTGTCACCGTTTCCCACTCAGGTTTAACTCACAGGGCAAAAAAAGGGGAGTGTAATCTGATAACATCCTTACTAAACACTTTAACTCTTGCTTTTGACCAGCTATAGTCAGTTAAGCTGATCCTCGAATGGTGCCAAAGCTTAGCATTACATTCAGAACATTAAACATGACTAAAATAGGAGCGACACACATGCATTGAAAAGAGTGTGGTATGTAAAACACAACAGGGTTCAAAAGTAATGTTTTGCTACACTTGTCAATGGCCAGGTGTATACATATATATATAAGTTTAATATATAATTTTAATAAATAAATGTAATAAATATTTTTACCACACACAAAACTTTACATTTTCATGATTTTCGGTAAAATCCACATTTTTACTTGCATTAGGTGCTCTGCAAGTGTTCATTTTCCTTTTGGAGCCTAAACACACTCCAACACTATATAGGCTATATTGGAGAAAAAAAATAGCACAAAAGTTAGAAAAGAGCCTTTGGCCCTGTTTACACCTGGTATTAAGATGCGGTTAGTGTGATCGGATCACACGTGGACGACGCTAAATACAGGTGTAAACGGGGTCTAAAACATTTTGAGCTTAGACCGGATTGATTTCGTAGTGTGGACGCTCATGTGGTCGAATGTGTTCGAACAGCCACAAAAGACCGTCTACTCTCCGCCTATTGACCTAATGTGTAAACATGGGAAGGGAAGAAAAAATCAGGACAGAAGTGGTTTAAAGTGGACAAAAGAGACGGATTAAAACCAAGTGAAAAAGGGAATGTGTCTCCCTCGTCTACTTGTGATCCGATTGACCAAAACACATCTTAATACCAGGTGTAAACAGAGCCTTTGCTTAGTGCACCTTGAAAATAAGTTGTTGGATTCCGAATCCAATTCAGTTTCAGTATTACTTGTTTCCAAATAGGCCTTCTGTGCAAATCCATAAACTGCCGAATGCTGGTTATCCTGAGTTGAACTGAATGATCCAACAGTTCAAACATGTTCTGAGGATATATTTTGGCTTCAGGATGAAGGCTGCTCCTGAATTGGCACAATCCTACAGACGTGATGGTGCAGTGTCTTCACCCTGTCCTTATTTTACCGGGCAGGTAATGCGGCTTGGACTGGCATGGCTCTCCGCTTATTGAGGTCGTTTAGGGTCAACAGCACTTATTTTAAGAACAGGCTACTCATCCTCACATGCTCCACAGGACAAGGCCCAGCTTTTGCAAATGTGGTAAATACCAACAACTGTTCATCGGGCATTGAACAGAACATCTATTGAAAGAGAGGCATTTAAGCTTATTTCAATGGTCCACTTTAGACATTCTACTATAAGTAACTCTCATTAAATTGCAACTACATGTGAACCAACGGTCTTTAGAGTATTAGTAGATGTTATGTTAGGGGTTAAGGTTAGTAGAATAAGTTGACGTACTTCCAAAGTTACTTAGTCAGTAGAATGTCTTTTGGGGAGCATCAAAATAAAGTGTAAGCAGACAGTCCACTAATACTCTAATGAGAGTTAGTTGACATGTAGTTGTAAAGTTACTTATAGTTAGTAGAATGTCTAAAGTGGACCATCAAAATAAAGTGTTACCTTCATCCTGTTTTATGTAAAATGGTTGTTCTAAAATTCTTATTTTGTGGTGAACTATTATTTTAAGAGTGAATTGGTCTTAGACTGCAATCTAGAGTGAGCCATTGTTTTGTAGTTCAAACTTCATCAGGCCCATCTCTTCTCTCGTGGAATGATACGTGTGATAGAGTGGAGCCATGTCCTCTAATTTTGGGTCAAGGAAAGATGTAGGCCTCATGTGGGGTCTTGGTGGGGCTCTTGTTTTCCCCATGGTGAGTTTGGTGGAGTGCGGGGCTGTTGAGCACACTGTGAGGAGAGGGAAAGAAGTGAGGAATAAATGGGATGGCAGCCAGAAGAGGGCTGGCCTGGGGGCTGTGATCCAGAGAGAGGGGGATGACCACATCATCCTGATCCCAAACGTGGAAGGCGTTGGGGTGGGAGTGTGTGAGGACTGGTGGCATGTGCGTTGAACCCTCATCACCTGCCTCACTGCTGGCCTTCAAGATCTCCTCGTCTGGACCCAAAGCCCACTCTGAAACACACGGAAAATACACAGCAAGTATGTGTGAATCTCAAGAAAAAATAAATAAGAAAGTGAAGCCTATTTTAAAGCACATTTTCCTCAAATTCTCATTACTGTAATGGGTCGAGATTCCTCATTACTGTAATACATATTTTTTAAAACGACAATGAAAAAAATTATGTAGAAATGTTATGTATTGCATTTATTATGTTATTACATTGCATCTATTTTTTTCTTCATATTTTCTTTTTACACGATGACAATGAGAACTGTGGGGAAGGTGCCCAAGTATCATGAAGATAAAATCACAATGCAAAGATGTCAATAGTCCTAAATTAAGATTATTTTATAGCAATATACTATTTAGCCATATTAAGCATTATCTATCTATCTATCTATCTATGGGGAATTTTAAAAATGTTCTAACTGAAGACTGATTATTTAATGAGATCTGTTTCTCTCATGATTCATGCCTGATAAATTATACTATACACATGAACACCAAGTAAACAGTCATGTTTTAGACAGTATGCTTAAATGAATGTAGGAAATGACATATATATCACAGTTTTTAAAAATCACTATTTCGCTTATTGGATGAGATGGAGATACGCAGGTCTGGGCTAGATGCTATAATAGCACACTTAAAATAATAACTACATCAATATTAAATAACTCAAATCAAATAGTCTGCAAACAAACCATGCAAAGCAACTTCAATCATTTGCCATAATGGTAGTCTAAATACAGTTTAGCTGAATTTTGAACTATATTTATTGTAGATTTTGTGTAATCTTTTGAAATAAATAATAACAATTATAATAATTAAATATTTATAATATTTGTATATATCACCATGACTACTGGACAACCACATTACTTGACAAGCACAATCGGCTAACTTTTCGGCCACTTTTAACAGCTAATCAAAGATTTACCCAAGATGTCGAAAACGAGGTCTTTAATTAAATGTCCCACAATGGCATAAGCGACAGCGACCACCACCACCGCGGCCATCATCAGGTAGAGCACGGCTTTGGGGAGCTGGATGAGATCTCGGGCTGGAGGTTTGTAGTTCTTATACAGCGGATTCTCAAATGCCGCATACGGATTTGCGTGATCCCCGTAGATGGAGTTGTTCAATCTGCTCATATTTACAGGGTTCATTATCGAACACGAATTTCACTAAAAGAAGAAGAAAAAAAAATATTCCACTTTCAAAATGTGTCTTGCTTGTCCTCCAGGCAGTTTAAGTTACGGGAAACTATCTGTCGGTGAGTAGACGCGGCGCATAATGTCATTTGAGGATATTCAATTAGTTTGTACTTCCAAAGTTTAATGCCGTAAAACAAAGCGGTGCACTCATTCAAGAACGCGACTTCAACCCAGCTATTCTCCTAAGTATTTGTTTCTGATTAAGATGGGCAGATGGACTGTGATGTAAGTGTTGGAGGTTTGAAGATCTCACACCATCGACCGGTCATGATCTCTTCTCGGACAGCGAGACGATTGGTGGATTTGACGCGTCACACTTAAATCTCATCAAGGCGCGCGCACGGGTCAGTCAAGGTCAACCAGAAATCGTGCTCTGCTCTAGATAGATGTTATACTGTAACTGCCTGTAACTGTAATGTTCTATCGGACATTTCCTACTTCCCACTTCTGAAGTTGTGATTACGAGTTCTTCGCATTCAAATTTTGACTTCAGAGGGCGTTCATATCCATTTTTACTATATAACTCGTAGCTATTTACGACAATTCCGATAGCTCGTGAAGGCAGCAAAAGACAGACATTTGAAACATTCTCACGTAGGCTATTTCTTATTATGAACTAATTTTTACTTTTCTAATTATCTGGTAAATATAACATTAATGATCTGGTAAATAACCTAATGTAGAATAAGTTATTTAAAAGTGTTATTGAGGAAATTTTGCCTTTTTTGGCTAAGAGTCTGGGTATAATACATATACTTTTTGTTTTGTAATGAGCCTGATTTAGAATTATTATAGGTATTATTAAAAAGGGATGAAAAGTTTTCTAATTTTATTTTTTTAAGTGATCTGGTAAATACCACAGTATATACCCTAATGTGGAATTATTAGTTATTAAAAAGAGTCAGAAGAAATCTAGCTTTTTTGGCTGAGAGTCTAGGTAATATAGTTTTCTAGTAAATATGATTTATTTTTCCGAATGATCTGGTAAATACGATGTAGCCTCATCCCTCATGTAAAATTATTAGTTATTTAATAATGTAATTGAGGAAATAATAATTATTTTTTTGCCTGATACTCTGGGTGGAAACTTATAATAATGTAACCTATTATTAAAACGGACATAATTACAAAAACTATTATGTTTAACTGTTAATTAAAATATGTACCCCCAGATGCATATAAAACACTCATAAAACAAATGAGATTTTATTCAGAATGAATGCACTTTATTTAATAAATACAACAAAGTTAACAAGAGTCATAGACACTGATCAGTGGGTCACACTGGATCTCTAAAGTGCAACCACTTAAAAGTAGTTTAACTAAAAAGTAGTATTTTGAAACTGCTATGAATGATCTATTATCGTTTAGTTCAAATCAATAATGTGGAGAAATGACTTTCAATAATTCATTTTATGACAAGATCATAAACCGTTTCATAATGCAGCAGTCTTTGTAACATGACATACATGCATGTCAAACCAGTACTCTAGAGAAGATACATTTACCTTTGCAGACATGCATGTGATCACAGAGAGAGCAGATGTGAGTTTGGACCCATTTACTAAGCAAACGATTTAAGCGCATACAGGAAGCACTTATGGATGGATGTTGATAAAGAGTTTCCCTTATTGCAGATACAAACGCAAAAGTCCATTATATCCATGTTAAGAAAGAAATATGGGTTTATTTTCCAACAGTAAAAGACTGGAGTCCAGTGATGGCTCTGCCCAAGATCAAAGCATGGATGTCATGAGTGCCTGTAAAAAGCAAAATACTGTGTTATTAACACACCCTCTCACAGTCATTCACGGTCTCTGCTTTAAGCATATTCTGACCTCTGCTGGCCAAATATATAGCTTTCATTTAAAGTGCCGCTATTATGCTTTCTCAGATTACCTTTCATGCAGTGTGTAATATGGCTGTTTGTGAATGTAAAAAGATCTAAGTGCACGAGCAGTAGACCAATCACAAAATACTGGGCCATCTGACCAATCACAGCAGAGTAGGCTCTCGGAAAGGTTTTCTGGATCCTTGATTTGAACCATTTCAGACAATGTGAGAAAAGGAGTGATGCTTCAATGTATATTATGAGAAAATTAAAGTGTTTTTTGACCTTGGATGCATGTGAACTTATTGTAGGAGACCTCCAAAACAAAATGAGGAATCTTTAAAATAGCATAATAGGGGCACTTTAAAATGAAACCAAAACTATTTTCCTTCTTGCACCTTCGTATGTGTTGACGGCCTCTAGGTTCATGACGTGGCGTATGATATGGTATTCGTCTGCTATGCCGTTTCCTCCCAACATGTCTCTGGCCTGCCGGGCGATGTCCAGGGCCTTACCGCAGGAGTTACGTTTCAGCATGGAGATCATCTCTGGCGACTGCCTTTTGGAGAAATGTGCGAGAAAATTCAGTGAGCTACAGGATTCTTTTAGAATGAGACAGCCGAGGTATATTCTGACAAGCTCTGCGCTCCTTGAAATGTTTTACATAACCTGTTGCACATTAAACCATTTATAACGACTGAGATGGAAGACTCACTTCTTTTGGTCAATGAGTCTACCCAGCTGTAAACAGGACTGCAGCCCGATCGTAATCTCTGTCAGCATGTCTGCCATCTTCTTCTGTATGAGTTGGTTTCTGGCCAGTGGGACTCCGAACTGGATTCTACATGGGGAAAATCATTCACATACACTTCTGTTTCAAAAGTTTGATAAGATTTGTTTCGTTGTTGTAGTTTATTTTACTTAGAAAGGATTCATTAAATTGATCAAAAGTGTCATTAAACACATTTATAATGTTACAAAATAGTTATATTTAAAATAAATGCTGTTCTTCAAAATTCTATATTTAACATGGTGGTGGTGGTGGGGGGGGGGGGGGGGGGGTACTTTAACTGAGTACCCTTTGACTCAGTTAAAGGGTAACTGTCGGCAAAATTGAACCTAGGCTCTTTTTGTTAATCTACCCGAGTCAAACTTTCGTGTAAAAGCATAATTAGAGTGGAAACACCACTTTTAAGTTTGACCATATTTTCGTTTTAGCTCAAAATGCCTTTAGAATGGGAGTGCATGGGGCACTACAATGATTGCATCAAAATCACTACTTTTAAAACACTAAGAAGGCTCGAAACATGAAACTGTGCTCGAAGTATCACCAGGGGCTCTACACATGAACTCCAGCATTGACTACATTGTTTGTTTACACAAAGTTTACTAAAAAGAAAGGTTTTGTACGATTCACTTTATCAATTAGTGTTTCCAGTGGCTGGAATTTTGTCAGTCAAAAGTAGTCGATCTCCGAATGCAACGTAACACGAGGAGAGTAAAGATGGAAAGCTCCTAAAGCTTGTTTCCATGAGATATTGCCATGTGCTAAGTGTCTAAGTTATCATGCTTTTCATTGGTATTACAAGTTCATGACATTTCCTCATATGGAGTCCATTCATTACGTTGCATTCGGAGAACGACTATTTTTGACTGACAAAATTCCAGCTACCCTTTAATTTGATAACCTTATGCTAAACCGCTTACCTGTCCAAGGTGTACTGGCGGGCAGCATGGAAACAAAATTCCGCAGCACCCAGAGCGCCCCATGCAATGCCATAACGGGCATTATTCAGGCATCCAAAGGGACCCTACAGAAATCAACATGTATAACTTCAGTGGACATGTATCTGTGTGGTTGCCAGGGAATATGCCGTCTTCATACTTAGAGTTGGGGATATGATCAGAAGTATGATCAGGACTTCTACTGATGCTTGGTATGCACGATTAATAATATTAACAAACATACTCACAGCGAGGCCAGACACATGAGGCAGCAGGTTTTCCTCTGGCACTTCAACCTCGTCCATTAGGATCATCCCAGTGGCGGAGGCCCTGAGGGAGAACTTGCCCTCTATCTTAGGAGTGCTCAATCCCTTCATTCCTCTCTCCAGGATAAACCCTCTCACTTTGCCATCCTCACATTTTGCCCAGACTACACAGATATCAGCGTATGGGGAGTTTGTGATCCTGCTCAGAGAAAAAATAAATAAAAAAATTGTTGTGTGAAGGGCACATTATCCTTCACCTGTGCTGTGCGTTTAAGATTTATGCAGTGCAATGTGGAGTTATTATAGTTTTGAATTCAGTTCTCTGGATGGATGAGTTTGACACATTGTACACTTGCTTTTTTTATACTCTATCAGCTCTCAGAGGGCAGCACTGAGTCTTGTCATTTACAGGACACTTGCTTCGGAAGGATAGAAGAAGAAAAGTAGCGTTTTGAACAAGAATCAAATCAAGAACAATGGAGGAGGATATTCTATACTATATAGTAGGTGAAAAACAGTATGTGGCAAAAGTAGTATGTCCCAATTCATAGTTCTCATAAAAAAAAAAAAGTACATGGACACTTTCCTATCCCATGAGGCCACGGGAGAGGATTTGTGAATGGCAGTCAAGACTGACGCTGGTAGGTCACATGATAATGACAGCATGATTTTATTTTAGTTAGTTTGAGTCCAAAAATGTATTTTAGTTTAATTTCGGATTAATTTCAGTTTTTGATAATAACACATAGCTCATTGGACTAGATGACTAAATGTAGGCATTCAGAGCTCTAGTTTATCCTTGAAACTCACATTGCAGTACTACTGTGGCTTTAGATAAAAGCATCTGCTAAATGATTAAATGTAACTGCAAATTTAATATCAGCTCAGACAGAAACTCTCTGACTTCAAGCCAGATTGACACCATATACAGACTTATTAAGTAAACAGATGGTCAGCAGATTTCAGTCTCCTCCTAAACAAGCAAGGGACAAACACCCTGTAGAGGGTGAAGTTACAAAATCTAAATCTGGACGTTGGTACACAGCCTTCATATGAGATCGCTTACATAAGAAACCATCCGATGAACTGACCCTTACATAAAATACTGACGCGTTGTGCAACTCCACGCTGTTGACGACTCTATCGATCAAGTTTACAAATAGAGTGTTGCATTTCAGCCTGGTATCATTCGAAAGCATTACACTCAAAATTCATCCTGTGAAAATTGGTTTGAAAAATGGACATTGCAGAACTTTAAAACATTTAGCAATCTCAATTTTTGTGATATTAACTCCAGTCCAAATGTCCAAGGCAAGACTCCTGAATAAACTGAACTATTGGCAATGGCATTTACCATGTTTTTGCCCCGCTTATGGTATAGGTCCTGCTGGAGGGGTTGTATCTGGCTTTGGTCTCCATGCCACTAGGGTCACTCCCATGGTTTGGTTCTGTAAGTCCAAAACAGCCAAGCATCTCTCCAAGAGCTGGGAAGAATGAAAGGCGCAAAACAATATATTACATAAAGGACATTTTAAATAAAATTAGACATGATTACAAGGGCCAACTAATAAATGTGGGGACATTTTGAATGCATTTCTGTGATTTATCCAGTCACTGCTAACCACTGAATAATTAGAATGTAAAAAATTACCTTACGAGTCAGTGAAATTAATAAATGACTATTTTAAATTCAGTTTTAAAATGACTGATATTACTAGTTTACCATGACCCCGGGAACGTTAAACTATGCAAATAATTTTATAGCAGATCAATGCATCGCCACGCAGTTTAAGCAGTTGACTAACCTAGTTTAGGCAGGTATTTCTGCCTCTGTGCTTCTGTTCCATACGCATTGATAGGGTGCATGACCAGCGAAGACTGGACACTCATAACTGAACGGTACCCGCTGTCCACTCTCTCCACCTCTCTGGCGATCAGACCGTATGCTACGTAACTAGTGCCCGCACAGCCATATCCTTCAACACAAAAACATCAGACAATGTACATTATGCAGGCATTTTTGATTATGACTTTTCATGGACAACAAAATGACGGTCACATGTAAGCTGTACGCACAAGCTCTAAAGTTAATAAAGACTGGTTTGTGGTTTCAACACCTGATTTTACCTTGAATCGTAGGCCCAAGGACACCAAGTTCTCCCATCTCGTTTACAATCTCCCGATGAAAATCTGAAGAATCACAGCGGCAGATTTGAATTTTTGGGCATTTTAAAATTAAATTAAAGTTTCTGTGGTAAGAATTAAAGGGATAATTTACCCAAAAATGAAAATTGTTGGCTGAAAAATGTCATCATTTATTCACTCTCATGCGGTTCCAAACTTTCGTTCATCTAATAAACACTAATAAAGAGCTTTTTAATGAAATCTGAGCGATTTCGGTCCCATTGAAAATCTGTTCACTCAAAAGTCTGACCGTTTGAAATGTTCATAAAGAGATCGTAAAATAAATCTATATGAATCAAGCCAAGTCCAAATGCCATTTATATGATGAAGAGACTTAATTTAGACTTTTATTCACATAAACACATTGATCGGCGAACTCACGTATGGCACTCAAACAGAAGCTCAACCGAACTTGCTTGACGCGCGTTAACAAACCTCATTGGTTCTTGCGCTTTAAGCAAATTTGAGTGCTTTATGTACATTCACTGATCAATGTTTATATGAGAGTAATAGCCTGAATTAAATCGGTTCATCATATAACAGATCAAGTCTCTTCAGAAGATTAAATCGCACGATTATGGATTTATTTTACGTTCTCTTTATGAACTTTTTGAAGCATCGGAGTTATTGGTCGGTGTATAAACTTTGATTTTATTAAAAAGATCTTCATTCATGTTCCGAAGATGAACGAAAGTCTTATTGGTTTGGAACGACATGAGGACGAGTCCCTGATGACAGAATTTTCATTTTTGGGTGAACTAACCCTTTAATAATGCATGAAAACTGTGGACTGCTGATCTGATCCATCAGCTCTTCCACTTACTCTCATTCCTGTTGGCCATGAGGATGCGGGGCATGAGCTTCTCGTCGCAGTATGTGCGGAAACTGTCTCGGATCATGATCTCCTCTTCTGTGAGCTGCCCCTCCAGATCCAAAGCATCTCGCCAGTCAAAATGCACCTTAGCTAGAAATCAAAAGGTTTTCCATTTTCAGCTCAAATACAATAAATTGTCAAATTCAGACACTACAAATTAGAAATCATCACAAATATATTTACGTCTTTTCGCTGTGATTTTCACTTGCTCCTCTGTCTCTGAAAAATAAGAGATATGGGTATTAGCATGATCAAGCAGATGCCAAGCTTTAATTAACATCAGAACACGTATATTCTCCAACTTTTATAAATGTTTAAGCCTAAGGAAAGACAAATTAGTTTAGTTTACGGAGATTTTTAGTTTTTTAAATGTATTGATGATCACGCAATGCATTTACGCATTGTCATGTGGGGTTAGATGATGCCACTTGTTATTAGTTTTCCATGAAAAGTTTCCTGTTTTGTCTACTTTTCTTGCCCTCACAACTGATATTATCATTCTGAGTTATGGTTGAGTTATGGTGAATTAGTGATCTAACCGTATGCAGCAGGTGCTGAAGTGCCCTGGGCCCTTGACACAGAGATCAGAGAACATCGCTGTGAGTTCAACAGCAGGCGTGATAAAGCTGTTCTTAATGCCATGGTGTATTCAGACCTGAAAATGTAACAATAATTGTTAGTGTTACAGCAAGCAGTGTTTACACAAGTGTATTTCACTGACATTTTAAATGCTTCCTGTGGTAATTAGCTGTATGTTGTTTTTTTACACAAAGTACTAAATACATGTTTTTAGCTTACGATTTTATTTCATACTGTACTGTAAAATGCAAGTATTCCTAACAATTGTAACTCTTATCTGACATAATTCTTCAAGGCAAAATCGTGGGTGGTTACTCTAGTAGTTATTATTGTTCCTTTAGAAAGTTTTTTTTCTATTGCATAAGTGTCTACGGATGGTTACACAACGGCAACCCATCATATTAGACACATGTGCAGCTTTCAAAATCTTCTATATAGCTTATATTTAAGATTTACAACATTTAGCTGTTGTTTCCATTCGTCGTGCAGTCAAACTGAAAATAATATTTTTAAAAGCCTACCTTCACAGCCTTCGATCAGATGATTTCCCTGTCTACTGCCTGTAACCTGTAACACTATTTATATTCAACTATTGGAGGAACGTGTCACATGCACAAATTGGAAGAACGCACCCTCCATCTTTTGTGTGGGTGTGTTTCATAATACCTTTGACTTTGCGTTATGTTCCATAATGCCTTTGATTGCGTTCACCCCACAATAACGTCAATAATCATTTTACACTACATAATTACATACATCACTGATTATATGACCAAAATATGTAAAATAGCGCATAATGACATTTTAAATGTAAATGTTAAAGTAATTTTGTTCGATCATGCCACACACAAAATGGCTGATGCCAACGTCCGAACTCCTGTGACAAGTCGAAGGCGTTCGCGGCACCTCGCGCTCTGATTGGATGACTAGAAGAGGCGTCTGTGAGGAGAGGAATTTTTAAAGTGCATTGCTCTGTTACACAACATAAAATGACTCCCAAGGCCGGAGTCGTCGGAAATTTAAACAGAATTTATTTGAGTCTGATGCGTAATTCTTGGGAGTTAAGTCAATTTGACAATATTTGCATTGAAAGATATTTTTGTTTTAATTCACTTCACTGAATGAAAATAGGTTTTTGTAACAAAAAGGAAGATAATCCAATGTTTTGTCTGTGTGTGACGATGTGTATTGGTCCAGGCTGAAATTGTATACAATACAGATTACTTTTGAAACGTTTTTATTAAGTGTTTATTAACCAAGGCCAAGGGTATGTATTGTACAATTAAATCATTGATAAATTACATGCTATATAGAGAAGTAAAGCACAGTGCCATAGTAAAATAAACAAATAAATCATGTTAATACAAAACATTGCTCTTTAGTGCCTGTTAGATAAAACACTTTCACAGCTCTTTTTGTGTTCTTTTTTTTACCCTCATTGGAGAAAAAAAATAAAAATACAAAGTCAGGGTTGCCCACTGAAGTGCCTTGAAACACACAACATTATTCAATGTGTTGACATCATTTCCACTGAAACAGGAAGACAGGGTGGGACATATAAAAGAGTTAAATAAAAATACCAATAGGCTAGCGTTTAGTTTATCACAGCTCGGCCAGAGCCGGTGAGCTCGGTAAAGCCGCAGTTTCCTCCTCCTAATCTCTAACGTGAAACCAGACTTCATTCGCCCCAATGGAAATCATATTTACACTGAATCATTATCCCATATAGTGCATATGTGCCATTCACCATGCAGAAAAAAGTAAATGTGTGAACAAGTAACCAATTTTAGCCGCACCTTCCGTCTTCAGGGGCGGGATTTAGATTATAGAGAGTATTTGATTGGACAGAGAAGCTGCAGTGCAGAGTGATGTCATCAAAATCATTGATATTGGCAGAAGTGAGAGACTGTAAGTTTTGAATGCTTGTATATTCTCAATGCAAATTTTGTCATTGTTTTGGAGCACACTAGCTTATAGATAACAAAGCTATATTCATAAAAGCCAAAAAAATTCCATTTTGATTTCATGGGGACTTTTTTTTTTTTTTTCATGGGGACTTTAAGTATGTGAAATTGTATGTGAAATCACCACCATGTGGTTCAAAGGAAAAGTTAGCACCATTGCTCTGTAACACTTTAATTGACATTTTCACTTGTGACTGAAGATAAAATAATAAAATAAACTAAACGGGTCATTTAAGGTCATTTTGAAGTTACTGGCAGCTCTTTTATCACTGCCTTCTGAGACATTTTGTCTCTGAATCTGACACTGCTGAATCTGACAGTGAGACCCTCAAGTGAGGATGGAAACCCATGATTATTTTACACTTTTGTTGTTGTTGTTTTGAGACATTTCAATTTGAAGTCATATGCTTTTTGTGGGTCTTCAAGTGCCTTAAATGAATCAAGTCACTTTTAGCACTTTGATTGTGTCAAAGCAGTGATAAACAGGAAAATAACAGGATAATGGAAATGCTTCTATGGATATTCTGCTGTAAAGCAGCGAGAATTTAGTACAGTGTCGTAATTTTTCTCAAATTTAGCTTAGGCCTATATGTAGTCTGCCTTTTTTGCCATGGTTGCCCTTTTAGCTCTAAGCTATTATAAGAAGAGTAGCTCATCTCTCTTTGTTACCATTGCCTGGACTGAAAATTCGTTTTATTCCTGATCAACACATGTAAGCCTGTTTTAATAAATGCTATGTTATAAATAAACATCTTTTTATATATATCTTATACAATACATTTAATACCGCAAGACTAACCACAACACACCTCCCTGCCTTAAATTCGAGCACTAGTTAACTTTTTTTTTTTTTACATTTTTAATTACAACTTTACATGCGCTGATTATTTGTCTAAGCTTTATTTTTTGTAGCTATACAATTTTAACTTGTGATTAAAACCAGTTTAGTAGGGTGTGGGTGGCTTGTAGAACTTGTCACCTGGTGTGAAACATGATTCTGTTTATTACATTATTCATGACAATCAGAGAGTATCAGATTTGGTAAGTTTTGTTAAAACGTTCACTTAATTAGTATTTCTAGGAACCGTCCTGGTTTTCCGGCAAACTGCATGAATTTGCAAGTTTTTCTCGCAAAAAACAACAACAAAACAAGGCACCGTTAGAATTTATGAACAATGAAACAATGTTGCGTTATCATAAAGCGACTCAGAATTTAAGAGATTTAAAGTTAGTTAATGTTTTTAAAAGTTGTCAATGGTGGGACTACTGAGTATTATATGACAAATTTGTCTGTTTCTTTTGTATTTTAGAATTAAAGGTAACTAAAAGTGTGATTTCTTGATGTGCGATTTTCAGCGAAGGAGCGTTTATGTTTCATTGGCTGACACGACTGTCTGTCATTTTTTCCTCTCCTCTCATTGGCGGACTCATCCCTCACACACTCTCCTCGGGAAAAACGAAACCCATCGTCATGCGTGCGTGTACTGTTAGAATGTGCTGCCGTCTGCCACACACATCTACTGTAGAGCAGCGGAATTACTGATGGACAATTCCTCACAAGATTAGGCAACGGCGATACAATTCCGTTTCAGATTTAAGTGACTGCCACAAGTCCGCATCATTTATTTGCAATGGAGCCAGAGGAGAAAAATCCAGAGTCCAAATATGGTAAGACGTTTTGATATGTTAGGGTTCCTCCTTCAGAAAGTGTTAGGGATGGTCCTCTGATGGAAACAATGACTAATACATGGGGCGTGGGTCTCAGGCATTTTGATGAGGAATACTAGTAGCCTAATGCAGACTTGCTCACTGGTGGTCGACTTAAATCATGAAGCACTTCATGAAACCAGTGCGAGAGAGGATACAATTGTACGGATGTGAGGAAGAAAACAATAGGCGTGTGTGTTAAAACACATGGCTGGCGCAATTACTCTCAGGTCAATAATTACTGCGTTCATCATATCGTTGCTTTATGCGCCCTAATAAGTAAATGTAATACTCGCCTCTAGCATTGCATTACTACCACACACCCATTATAAATATTCAATTCATGAATGTTGCCGATTAAATGTTTGTAGAAGCATTTACAGTGGCTTAGCTCGCTCTAAAATAAGCCATAATGAAAATATACCAAGGTTTGTAAAAACGAGTGTGTGTGTGTGTGTGTGTGTGTGTTTGTCAACTAAATGAAACATTTGTTCAAATTTAGAAAAAGCAAATATTTTACTCTAATACAAATACAATTTTTAACCATAATTCTTGCTTTAACTGTGATATTTATAGTAAGACCATAACCACAACCTGGCTTTCCATGGTGGTTTCTATAAAACCACACTGATTATTTTATGGAAACAACAGGTAGGCTAGTATTTACTATAAAAAGGTCGGAGGCTGACCCCATTTCAAATACTATTATAGTTCAATTAGTAAATTAGTAAATTTTAGTTATAAAATGTAATTTTGTTTTGTGTTTTTGTCTTTTTAATTTTTTATATACTATGTCTATATCAGTTTTTGTACAGAAATATTACTTTACCAACTACCTTTCTTTTTATATGTAATTTTTTCAATTAACAAAGTTTTAGTTAACTATAATAACTAGAATTAACTAGAATAACTAAAATTAACAACATAGATATTATATTCAAATGGTATTTATTTTCAGATGTAATAAATACACTCAAATACAAACTGAAATGTTTGTATGCAACTAGGCATTTATTTAAGCATACATATATAATGAACAGTAAATAAGCTCTCTAGTTTTTTTTTTATAGCTAGCTAACAAAGAAACTGTGAACAGTGGTTAATTCTCTTGAGGTATAAATGCAACATTAAGTGACACATTGTTCACAAGCTGTTTTATTGACGTCATTCCGCCGCGGTTGAAACACTGATTAAGCGATTAATTGAGACATGATTTATTTCGGTAAGTTGTATTGTATCTTTCAACATACCCTCTGATGTGCATTCATGTTTATTTCCTGCTATAACTTGTATTAAAGTGGAAGAGATGACTTCGCTCCACGCTGCAACTTAAACTGAGGATATGTCTAGTCACATTGTGATAAAATGGACAGAATAAAAGTTGAGACTTTGTTTCTTATCATAAGTAACAAAGCACCAAGCTCTTTGCGATTATTGGATGGGAGGTGCGTTACAAATAATGTTTGATGTAGGGAAAACCGTAGACCTGGCAACCCAGGCTTGAACTGCGGGTGATTAGGGGCAAATAGAGCCTACTTTAAAGGGTTAGTTTACCCAGAAATGAAATTTCTGTCATTATTTAATCACCCTCATGTCGTTCCAAACCCATAAGACATTCGTTCATCTTGGGAACACAAATGATGATATTTTTTCTGACCCTAGACTGCAACATAACCACCATTTTCAAATCCCAGAAAGGTAGTGAAGACATCGTTAAAATAGTCCATGTGACTACATGGTTCAACCTCGATGTGGTGATTGAACCACTCAATTGAGGTTGAACCACCATAGTCGCATGGACTATTTTAACGATGTCTTTACTTCGCAATTTTTTAACTGTTTATGCGTTTTTGTCACGTTTACTTTCCATAAATTCAACAGAGAGATTTTCTTCACACACAGTATGAGTTGCAGTCTGAACACGTTTTTCCATCCCCTTTTGATTGACAGTATATTATCATAAAGCGACTCAGAACTCAGAATATTATCATAAAGCGACTCAGCGATGTTTTATCATGTTTATATATTCTGCTACTAAACTGTGGTCAGATTCTCAACTTTTCTCTTAAAGCTACACTGTGTAATTTTTTAAGTTGATTCTTAGCAAAAAAACACTTTATTCTTTCAAAATTATATGTGCTCATTAATGTATAATTACTTCTACCAACTAATCAAGTATTCTCGTAAGCGTAGAATCTGCCATTTATAATACATACGAGCCTCATGTTGCGCCTCCATCTTGAAAATACATTAGCCAAAGAGGGACACACCTGGAAATTCAAGCTTTGCCTTTCGCGTTTTTACACTCAGTGGCCCTCGGAATGGGAGGGGCTATAAAGTAATATTCAGTTAGTAGTCATATACAATTTCACCGCTAGATGGGAGTAATTACTACACAGTGTAGCTTTAAGAAAATGGTTAAGGATTATAATTCTCCTTAATTACATCGTCTTAAAGAACCACTTAAAGAGTCTCTCAACATTAAGAAAACCTGATGAAACAATACAACATGCCTAAACTAGATCTTCAGCTGAAGATTCAGACTTCCTAAAATAAAGGTTCTTTATTGGCATCTACGGTTCCTCAAACCTTTAAAACCCATGGAACCTTTCCATTGTAAAAAAGGTTCTTTAGATTATTACATTGTTCTTCACACTAAGAAAACAGTGGTTATTTTAAGAACTGTTAACTAAAAGGTTCAAAAATGCTTCTTCTGTGGGATTGCTGCAAAACCTGCTGGTTGGAACCGTTATTTTTTATTTTAGATTTCCTGAGTCTTTCTGGAGCCTTCTCATTCCTGAACTTTAGTTGAAGAGTTTTCAGGTTCTGCTTTTGAGAACAAGTTGTAACGTGATTTTTAGGAGCCTGTGGCAGGAGTGATGTAGACTCACACACTCAAATGACTTGTTGTCATCTGTCTAGTTTGCATCATGGTCTTTTAACCACATGAACACCAGAGGTCTTTATAGCCAGTCTCTGACTAAGACTATGGGAAGTGCTTCCTTATGACGCCTGTAAGTCTGTAACTTATAAGGTTTGTTCAAGAACGACAATGATGCGTTTCTCTCCAGTTGCCTAGCAATCTCACAACATCGCAGCAATGCCCTTATAACTACAAAGGCATCTCAAATATCCGTGCCCCTTATTGTGTTTGGAGATCACGTGACTTTGAGGGTGGAAAAGGTCAGTTTGAAACAGGGGCCAAAGTGTGTGATTAGAATCAAGCCGTAGGTTGCCTTCTGGCCATATGTCTGATCAGATCAAGCTGGAAAAGAATGCACAATCTGTGGAAGAGAGAGAGCAAATTGATAACGCAGAAACATGCCTTTTCCACATAAACAACAGCTGTGCACTACAGATTGCCTTTATGAAAATAGCTCCCTCTTTTTGGCGCTGAAAATGTCAATCTGATCGGTTGATTTGTAATTTGAGGCTGTTGATCATTGCTTTTAACTGCACAGCTGTCACTGATCTAACTTTTATGGAAAGGTTTATATGGTGGAAAGTTGTGCATTGTGCCTGACTTCTGGTGTTTCTGTATTGATCAGCCACTTGGTAACCTGGATTTTCTTGGACTGAACACATCATGTAAACAACAATTGTCAAAATGACATTGAAATAAACAAACAATTGTGCCACCATAAATCGTCTGTACGTCACAGTCGCCCTGAAATAACCTTGATTTGTACTTAGATTCAGTTTGAAAGAATTGAAGGAAATGCATTCATATTTAAGAAGAACAATAAAAACAACACCATTTTACTTTAAAAGTAAAAAAACAAAACATTTCTCTCTAACTGTAGTTTGATAAATATGCTACACATTTACGGTCAAGGAAGTGCGTAATGTGCAAAAAACCGTCAAGACGTATTACTGAGGATGCAAAACATGATTAGTTTCCTGTTTCAAGAGGTAGGAAGTGGTGTACAGACTGTCTGACGATAACAAACGTTAAAACAAAAAATACTGAAAAGGCAATCTGATGGGAAAGGGTTCACATTATGGAAAACAAGGTTTGGCTTTTAAAAATTTCTTTCAGTTATGCATTTTCATTGAGCATTGAGAATATGTGCTTGCTTATGCTTCACATACAGCCCTCTTGTGAATTTATGATGTCTCTGAATCACCAAACAAACATCGATCAGTCTCTGTTACTAGAGATTAATTTGGTCTAAAGAGAACTGCTTAATTTTTTGACTACTTAAGCATAAAAAACAATATGTTTACAGAGATTTAGGAAACATGCTAAGTTCATATACTTGTTTCTCTGAAAAACAATGCTATAGCTTTGAAATGTGCATTTAGAATGTCTGTTTTTGTTTTGGTCTCTGTGTGATTCTACCCACTGCCATTTTACCCTATTTTGACACTACGCGTTGCCAGTTGATGGAAAACACAGCGTATTGTAGCCATGGAAGCCAGCAAACGAACTGGGTCAACAAGGACATCTTAATTCTATCCGCCGGCATCCATTTAAAAAGTTTAATGACCAGAGCAAACGTATACATTATCTGATTAACTTACAGTGTAACACTCGTCGCATTCCATTGACAGTTGCGTTTGTTCCATAGGTTTGTTCCTGTTGCGTGTCCTCAATATGGCAACCCGCATGAGAAGAAGGGGGTGGGGAAACCGCTTACTCCAATATTTTGGAGTATATCATATATCTATATCCAATATTTACTCCAATATCTTACTCAGTGTGTGGCAGATTCGCAGCATGAGAAGAGCTTCATTGAGAGATGTGGATCAGTGTGATTAGCTGTTCGGAAAGCTTTGGTCATTAGGGAGCTGTTTGTGGATAGCTAAGTGCGTCTGGGTCACTGATGATTGCTCTAAATGGGTGGCACCTCAATAAAATAAACTGTCAATAGTGCACACACACACACACACACACACACACACACACACACTCATACACACACACACACACACACACACACATAAAAACAAACGCTTATTGCGAGCCAAGGCCTACATTGGTTACTAGTGTAGCCTCATGGGGGTTAAGGGCGGCGGCAAAAATGTACCCAGCCAAATGACCAATAACATAAAATCAGCAGTTGTTAACAATGAGTTAATACTAAGGATATCCCTTGAAACTAAGGAAACTCAAACATACACAAAAATGTACAGTGTGGCCACAAAAAATACTGTTCAAAAGGAAGATTTACTTTGTTGTTGTTGTTGTTGAAAGAAATGAATACTTATTTAGAAAGGACTCATTAAATTGATCAAAAGTTATAGTAGGCTAACGACTTTTTTATAATGTTACAAAAGATTCTGTTTCAAATAAATTCTTTATAAATAAATTCTTGTTCTTTTGAACTTTTTATACATCAAAGAATCCTGAAAAAAAGCATCATGGTTTCCACAAAGATATAAGCAGCACAACTGTTGTTTTTTTTGTTTTTATTTTTCATTGAAAAGCACAGTGGAGAGCAGACGTGGGAAAGAGAAGGGGATGAGATCGGGAAATTACCTCAAGTCATGATTCAAACTTGTGTTGCTCGAATCGCAACATGCGCTAGGCTACACGTCAGAGGATGTAGCATTAGCTCTGACATAAAAAATAAATTCTTGACCAGCAAATCAACGTAATAGAATGCTTTCTGAAGGATCATGTGACACTGACTACGTTTACATGCTGTTAAAATTTGGGTTATGGTCGGGTTAAGGTCACTATTCGGGTTTCTGAAACATTCGGGATAACCCGTTTACATGCGTGAGCAAAGAGAGTTAAGGCCATTGCACACTGAGTCCGAAATTCGCATACGAAATTTTCGCACGTCAAAAAATAAATACGACCTCACGTTATGTCAATCACGCTTGCACACTGCCTCCGAAACTTTCGTCCGTCATAAAAAAAATCGAAACGGGTTCAATTTTCTGCGTTTTTCGCATCCGTAACAAGCAGTTTGAATGGTGTTTGAATGGTGCTTTGACAATTCAGAGCCACCGAATCACGAATACGAAAAAACGCATACGAAAATTTCGGACTCAGTGTGCAATGGCCTTTACTCCTGTATACATGGAATGTGTAATCAGTCGCCAATATCCCGATGTAAACGGCGACGCACGGTTAGCGTCTGGACGTACGGACAACATTAAGACGCAATATGCGTAATTTCCGATTCTTTTTCCTGTATCCAAAGACAACAACAACAACAGCAGCAGCGCGCGGATAATGAATAGTTTGGGGCAGATTGCGATAGTCTTTATTTGCGCTTTGGCGCTGGTACTGATCCACCAGCAGCACTTGACACTACTGTGCCTCGTGGTCTTTATTAATAGAAGGAGAGAAATTGAGCAAGAGATGGGAAATGTAGCTGGAGCTGTGCCACACATATAAAGAAATACAAGACCAAATATTTGGGTTAGAAAAGGGGTACCCCAGGTATAATATGAGCATATCCGGGTTTTTGCCGGTGTTTACATGGCCGTGCGCGACCGGGTTATTGCTAATATCCCGGTTTTGAACGGGTTATTGGCTGCATGTAAACGTAGTCACTGAAGACTGGAGTAATGATGCTGAAAATTATTTAAAAAAATTATTTAAAATGGTAGTGTGCTTGACCACATACATTTATGCACTAAATGTACAAATGTAACAAACAATTCCTATCAATCAAAAACTTTCACAAAAATATTTTTTTAATACTGTTATACTGTTATATACTGTTTAAGAGACAAAATGTGTTTAAGCATTTCTAGAATCATTTAAAAAGCACCAGCAGTATTTTTTGTGCTTTTATTTGTTTGTCTAAATGTCAATATGTATATCTAAAAAATCTAAATAAATAAATGGTAAATAAATTGAAGTTTATTTATTTGAAATAAATTGCAGTGATGCTGTGTGCAAAACATTTACTTTAGCTACTACAGGATGCACTTCCGTCCGACCAACTTGCTTCCCTAAATAGACAGTCTGTAGCTTTGCCAATTCACACTTGGCTGAGTTTACTGAAAGTGAGGCATTGCATGCACATGACGGAAGACATCACAAACACATGCCAAATATTCAGACCGATTAAACAAATACTCCACAGCATCATCTAAATATGCCTGATAATTCAGCATTCTTGCTAACGCTCATCTGATGGACGTGTCAGAGTGATGTGACAGATGTAAATACTTTTACAAAGTTGCAGGTTAAAGAAATATACACTTTTACCCAGTTTATTATACAGTAATTACTGAACAGAACCAGTCGTATCACCTTAGACAATAGGAAAGAATCTTTTTTGAACTGGGTTAACCTTTCATTGATCAGTGGAAGTGATCCATTAGACTTTGTCACTCACTTACAGGGAGGACTTTTAAAAAATGGTGTTAGAGGCAGATGGGTCATTCCCTATGAAATTTGCTACTTGCTTCTGTATGATAGCTAGCCAATAATGAGCCGACGTTCTGACGTAGAACGCAGAAGCGCTACACTGTTTACACTACGCCAACAGCATAGGAGAATGACATGGAAGAGAAGAGATTGTCGATTAATGTCGTTATTTTGCGGGGGTTGCGCACAAAAAGTGTTCTCGCCGCTTCATAATATTAAGGTTGAACCACTGTAGTTACATGGACTATTTTAACAATGTTTTTATTACCTTTCTGGGACTTGAAAGTTGCAATGACGTTGCTGTCAATGGAGGGACAGAAAGCTCTCAAATTTCATCAAAAATCTCTTTATTTGTGTTCCGAAGATGAACGAAGGTCTTACGGGTTTGAAACAACATGAGGGTGAGTAATTAATGACAGAATTTTTGAGAAAATACATGGACACACTAGGCCTGGGTGGTAAGACTATATATAGTACTAGTACGGTGGAAATGTGTTGGTAGAGATTTCAACACTTTTTATCAACCTTATTTTGCAACGGCTATTTTCTGTGAATGTGCGTGACTTCCTATTTATTAGCTGCTACAAATAACTAAGAATAACAAACTATTTGCGCTACAAACCAACGTGTTTGTAATTACGGCAATACAATAAAAAATTGCGGTAAGAAATACCAGTTTGCAATATGAAGCAGCATAACAAGCTGTTTTATTCAGCTTAAAATAACTGGAAGCAATGACAAATCGCCATGCCCACACTTACCGGTATGTTAAAAATAACAAGGTGGTGACCAATATATTTGATCTATTATCTGTGGGCAGGATTGCTTTACAATATCACTACAGAGAATACATATGCAGTAACACATGTATGTAAATACTTAAATGGATAGTTTACCTCAAAATATTTTTTTCTCATCATTTACACCCTTGTGTTGTTCCAAACCTGTATTTCTTTTCTTTCTTCAGGACTCCAATAAGAGTTTAGAGTTTTTGGTCACACTTTAGTTTAGGGTCCAATTTTCACTATTAACTAACTATTAACTGGGACTTTTACTTCAATAAACTCCTAATTTCTGCTTATTAATCGAAAAGGTAGTTGTTAAATTTAGGGATTGGGTAGGATTAAGGGATGTAGAATATGATCATTCAGAATAAGGCATTAAATGTGCTCTATAAGTACTAATAAACAGCCAATATCCTAGTAATAGACATGCTAATAAGCAACTACGTAATAGTATACATATATATATATATCCATGGACATGCCCACAAATGAAATTTCTTCTGGGAATAAATACACAATTTCAATGTCTTCACAGGTGAGGCAAGGAAATTTGACCCCACATTTAAAGGCCCGATTTATAACAGGTGAGACAACCTTTATCTAATGCCAAATTTTATCTAATGTTTAGAAACCATTTGTTTATTTGTATTTTTGTATTTATTTATTTTTATGAGATTTATGTAATCTAATAACCTTCCTGGCAAGATTAGTGCTGTAGCAGTGAATGTGTTTACTTTTCTTGGTGAACAGGGGCTGCACAGACATTATCTGTTGCATACTGTTCATCTTGGCCTTGCTGGGCTACTTTGCAGTTGGCATTCTGGGTAAGATTCAGCCTATTAATTTTCACATTTCTATTCACAATGCCACTTTGTGTAGATGGGCGGAAAGTATTAAACCTTGTCCATTTCTGAGTACAGTTTACTTGTCTCACCACACTGACAGTGCTGTGTGTTTTGTTATAGCATGGTCTCAAGGTGACCCTCGGAAGGTGATTTACCCCACAGACAGTAAGGGCCAGTTCTGTGGGCAGGTCGGCACCGTACTTGAGTGAGTAAAGCTGTCTCTTTGAAAACCTACCTTTACATGTTTCGTGTTGTGTTGGCCTCCACAAAAGACTTTTAATGAAATTCTGAGGCTTTAAAGCCATAAAGATAACTATAATAGCGTCTACACCAGCTGACTATATAGTTCTGTTTATTTTTCTTTATTCTTTATTCTTATTCTATTTTTCTCCATGCCTGCCTTAACTCTGTCTGACGCACCCACCGCTAGCCTAGCTTAGCACAAAGACTGGAGGTAAACGGCTCCAGCTATCACTTCTTCTGCGGAGTGATTCGCAGAGCTTCGCCTTCTGAGAATAGAATTTAGTTCCCAGTATGTATACGGTTAGAAGATGGCTGTGTCTCATGTGACCTTGTTATTTGTACATGCTTTGTAACATGTAAATAGGAAAATGTTGGCGTTATTTTGTCACTTATTGGGAGCAGTATGCTAGCTGGAGCCGTTTACCTCCAGTATTTGTGCTAAGCTAGGCTAGCGGTGGGTGCATCAAACAGAGTTACGGCACGCACTGAGATGAGAAGGGTATGTATGGACTTATCTAACTCTGGGGGATACGGTGAATAAGCTAAAGTCCCAAAAAGTCGACGTGTTCCTTTAAAGCATGATGGATTGTGATTGGCTGTCAATGTTTTTATGGTTCCTCAACTGGAAAAAAACGTGTTGTGTAAATGATTCCAACAACAGTGTTTCTCTGTGTCGTTATCGTTATAGTAGTGGTGTGGACTCTTATATTTAGAATGATTTTTAGAACTATTTCTTTATTGTTATTGTTATAATTATAGTTATTGTCCTTGGTGTGAACAAGCCTTTACTCAGATGTATCTCAAACATACACGTTTATTTTGTTCTTATCTTAATCTGTCTGAATAATCAGGAAAAAGCCCCTACTGTTCTACTTCAACATCCTGAAGTGTGCCAGTCCTCTTGTCCTGCTGGAGTTTCAATGTCCTACCACTCAGGTTTGGCACTGTTTCAATACACTTATTTTGGCAGTACCATATGTATAGTGTTTGTCACATATTACAGCGTTTTTGTTCATTTGACAGATCTGTGTGGAGAGATGTCCAGATAAATTTATGACTTTAGTGAAGGCTTTGAAAAAAAAAGATGATAAGGAATACTACAAGCAATTCTGCAAGGAAGGAGTAGACATGAACAAGGTAAGTTCTGTACGGAAAGGACTTTTTTTTTTGTCTTAATAAAAAAATAATACATCATGAAAAATAGAATTATGATACATTTTGTTCATACTGCCCCCAATTTTAGTACAGTGGTTTAGGGTTTATGCTAGCAACCCTAAAATAAATCATTTATACACTGGTTAAGGTAAATACATTTGTTTAGTGCAACAGTTTATTGAACCTGTTGACAAAATATTTTTAAATATCTAAAAAAAAAATTGTTTATTATCATATTTGCTACATCAGGCTTTTATGACTATGAGATAGCGATAATCTAGAGCTCAAACAAAAAACAGAGGCCCAAACTGAGCAAAAATATACAATTTGATGCAGTCGCTGATATTTACATGTCCAAAACGTAAGATGAAATTCTAATATCTTGTAATGTAAATCAGTGAGTTCTTTATACCAGTAGAGCTATATATAAATAATACCAGTTGTCACTCTATATCTCCCAATAATATGTTTTAGTAAGATGGTATTTTAATGCTTAGTTTTATGATCAAAGCTCAGATTTGTTTTATTGTGGGGCAAAACATAAAATACAGTGCAGTACCGTGATTTTTGAAATATGTACAAAATAAACGTTCCTCAAAATACTGATGTATCATATATGATACTCACATTTTAACCAGATTTTTCTTTAAAAAAAAATTATGAATGGATAATCAAGGAAATCAAGTAAAGTTGGTTTAGTCCAGTAACCCCAAGTTCTTTATGGAACCCCAAGTGGTGCTTCTATACAAAAACATTTCTTTGGACCTTTTATTTTTAAGTGTAGTAAAAATGTCCTTCTCTTTTCTAGAAAGCTCCTGAAATCCTGAAGGATGGCTTGTGCCCTTCAATACTCACACCTAGCAAGAATTGTAAGCCTTATCAAATCCTTTCAAAAAATGCTTGTTAAATCACATAAAGTAGTTAAGCTACTCTGATTTAAGTTATGTTGTTTACACTTAACAACTGATCTGCGCTGTATCAGTAAATTGCCTTAAAATTATGACCGTCACCTTGTGTTTCAGTCACACGGAGATGCTTGCCCGCTCTAGAGACCTTGAAAGGTGGTATAGTTGTGGTTGGCAATCAAACTACGTATATGGATGATCAAGGAGAAAATATAAATGCAACAGATCTCCTTGAAGCCTCAAAGTTAGTGATATTATGCATTTGTTTGTGTTATTATGCATTTGTCAATTATAATATACTATTGTGAAGGTTCATATTATTTCAAATATTTTAATAATATTTAAATATTAAGTAGTGAATCATATTGAACATGAAATAATTTTGATTATTATTACCATACATATGTTTATTTTTTGCAGGAAGTCTAATGTAGTGGTTGAGGCCCGGGCAGTAGCCATGAGGATCTTTGAGGACTATACTCAGTCCTGGCACTGGATCCTTCTGTAAGCGCATTATATTCTATGTTCATTTTATTTCCTGTCTGCATCAGCCTAAATACCATCCAGTGTTCGGTTCTGGCAGTCAGATTTAGTGTTGGCGAGCCCCAGTGATTTCTAGATGAATTACAGGAGCATTGATTAAATCTTTATGCGGTCCTTTTCAGGGGCTTGGTGATCGCCATGCTGGTCAGTCTGATCTTTATTCTCCTCTTGCGTTGTCTGGCTGGAATCATGATCTGGGTTATGATCATCATGGTCATCATTGTTATTGGATACGGTAAGGGCTGTTGTGTTGTGTTGTCTTGTCTAGAGCTCTCAAATAACATTACGTGTTATCCGTGCATGTGTATCCTATAGTTACCAAACACTTTAGATGTGTTTAACTTTAACACAAAATCAATAGAAAATAAATACATGCAAATATATATTTTGCATAAAGAAATTGAAGCCAGTTTTAGGATCATTAGGATTTTCTTGCTGTGTGACATTAAGCACAATTTCCCCCTGAAATCCTACTATTGCACCTGGACATTTAGATTTTTTGCAAACTCATTATCACCTCTGATGATTTTCATTATTGTAGCAAAGTCATATTTTACTGAGTTACATAAAAAATATTGTATTCATTGTATTTATGCTTTTTTCCCCCTCTCCTGGCTCTCCGCAGGTGTTTTCCATTGTTACATGCAGTACGCCAGTCTGAAAGGAGAGGCTGGTTCTGATGTCACGATCAAGGATCTGGGTCTACAGACGGACTTCTCTGTGTACTTGCAGATCCGGCAGACCTGGCTTGCCTTCAGTGAGTTCTTACATCATTATGTCAGTAATGTGCAAAGCAAAAATCAATACACTACCATTAAAAAGTTTGGGGTTTGGAGGATTTTAATGTTTTTTTGGGGGGAAAATGCAGTAGAATATGATTACAATTTAAAATAACTACATTTTAAAATGTAATTCATTCCTTTAATGCAAAGCTGCATTTTCAGCATCATTACTCCAGTCTTTAGTGTCACATGATCCTTCAGAAATCATTCTAAAATGCTGATTTGATGCTCAAGAAACATTTTTTTTAATCAATGTTGAAAACAGTTGTGCTGCTTAATATTTTTGTGGAAACTGTGATAGACACATATTTTTCAGGATTCTTTGATGAATAGAAAGTTCAAAAGAACAGCATTTATTTATCTTTTGTAACATAAATGCAATACTGTCACTTTTGATCACTTTCATGCATCCTTGCTAAAATAGTCTTATTAAAAAATCTTACTGACCCCAAAGTTTTGAACAGTGGCATAAGTAAGCATACTGTATATATACATGTTAATTAAATAAATAAAATAATAACATTAAACTGCTGTGATTGTGGCACTTAAATGATAAATATGTTCCTGGTTTCTTTGTCTCTTAATTTTTATTACATTCTACTGTGTCCTGTCCTCCTTTGCCACCACACAGTAATTATCCTGTGTATTGTGGAAGTGGTCATCATCCTCCTCCTCATCTTCCTCAGGAAGAGGATCCTCATTGCCATTGCTCTCATCAAAGAGGCCAGCAAGTCAGTCTACCTTCTTACTGTAGAGCAAACTGTGTTTTCAGATGTGTTTTGCTGGCGTTGTTTGGTCTCATATTCCATATTATTGCTTTCTTTGGGCACTTTAATAGCATTAGTAGTTAAACAGCAGCGTTATTTGCAGTGTGATGGATTAACTGAGGCTTAAAGTCATGAAATAATAATTAGGTTAACTGGGAGTGTTAGACAGGAAGTTCTAATAATCTCATCTATTTTTCAGGGCCATCGGTCATGTGATGTCATCATTGTTTTACCCGCTGCTGACTTTTGCCCTACTGACTTTGGTCATCGCATACTGGGCCATCACCGCCGTGTATCCTAAAGAAAATAATGCAATGACACATCATAACAAATAGACGAAGGCATTACTAATTTAAAATGTGCACTGTATTTTAAACATCATCATTACCCCAAACACTTTAGTAATAAACGTTGGGAAAAAAGTTAATTTTAGAAAGAAGTAGTTTCTCCTTAACTGTTATTTAGGTTTTTGTCCACTTCCAATGAGCCAATATACAAGGTTTTCAATACAACCGAATGTTCTTATTCCAGAGACACCTGCAAACCTGAGGTTAGTGCATTATTTTTTTTATTGGGTCTTTACATTAAAGCAGTCATGTTGGCTATTTATTGACAATTTTATTGCATTGTGCTGCATTGATATCAATCAATGCCTCTTTGGCTGCGTTTACACTTGGCATTAACATGCAACCTGTAACCGGATGTTGTCCACACACACATTGAAAAAGACAAGTGTAAATGCGCGTCTGATGGGAATGTTATCCGATCAGCGTGTCCTGGTCCAGAGGGAGTCGAGGACGCATTGTGATTGGATCTCAGTGTAATGTAAACGCAATCCACAACCGTTTTCAGCATTGATAATAATAAGAAATGTTTGAGCACCAAATCAGCATATTATAATGATTTCTGAAGGATCATGTGACACTGAAGGCTGGAGAAATGATGCTGAAAATGTAGCTTTGATTCACAGGAATAAATTACATTTCAAATGGAAAACAGCTCTTTTCAACTGTTTATTTTATATATCTGCATATCTTGCAGAGCAAAACTTGGTAAAATGCAAACATTTACTGAAGTTGCATTGATTTGATTTCTTCACAGACTTTCAACAGCTCAAACATCACCACCGAATGTCCTGATGCTGAGTGTCTGTTTGCGTTTTATGGAGGAGAGACGGTATACCACAAGTACCTGATTCTATTCCAGTTCTATAATTTATTCCTCTTCTTCTGGTGTGTCAACTTCGTGACAGCATTGGGCCAGGTCACACTGGCAGGAGCCTTTGCTTCCTATTACTGGGCATTCAAAAAGCCTGAAGACATACCAGCTTTCCCTGTCTTCAACTCTTTGGGACGGGCCCTCAGGTGTGTGGCTTGAGGAATAGTTTTCAATTGATCTTCACCAATTTAGCAAAAATCCTTCTTCGGATTTTTAATACAGTGAATTTTGATATGCTCTATATTGCTCACTTATTCTCCAGGTATCACACGGGTTCTCTGGCATTTGGTTCCCTCATTCTTGCCATCGTTCAGGTCATCAGGGTCATATTGGAGTATATGGATCAGAAGTTGAAAGGTATCACTGCTTCAGTGTTTTCTATATGTTTTCTGTACAGTGATTTCATTATTCTGCTTCAGAGGATGTGCCTTCAGAAACTTCAGATCCCTTCACTTTTATCACAATGTTTGCATTATGAGCAATACTGTCCCGCCCCTCCAACTATTTAAGAAATAGTCAAAAAATGTACATTGTCATCTTTTACTTGCCCTTATGTTGATCGCAAGCAATATTATTTTCTTACTTTGTACAAAAAGGAGATGTTTTAAAGATTACAGAATGAAAGCATTTTTTGCTGCTACAACCTATAACCACTGACTTGTAAAATGCAACATGCAATAAAAATGAAACATGAAATGGCATATTGATAAACGACATGGCCTCTTTTCCCTTGCCATGACCACATTCATATTTCTTTTCAGTGCACATACTGTAAATACCGAAATTGCCAAAGTGTGATTCATCTTGCTCAATTTGTTTACCACTAGCAAACGCTGATGACATCTTCTTCTATACTAACTTGCGTCGTAGCCTACGATTCAATAGGTGTCATCATCGTACAGTCTACATACATGTCATACCCAAGTTTATTAGATCCATGCCGTGCAGTGTGATTTGTAATGATCTTATAGGATTGCCCAAATCGCACAGTCTGTAGAAGGCATACAAGCTATGTTCGTATGCCTGGCACAAACTGGCACACACTTAAGAAACTAGGTCAACTTTCAATGACAGGGCAAAACATAATGAAACTAAACCAAAACAGAGCATACACAGAACACTTGGCAACCACTGGTCAATTTATGGTTTTGTTGTTTGAAAAAGAGCAAGATGGAAAATCTAATTTTGTGTTTTATGTAAAGTCAGTCAGTCGTACAGGTTTGGACATGAGAGCAAATAAAGGCTGACACATTTTAATTTTTGGGTGAACTATTTCTTTGAAATGCTATAAGCAAAATCCATTAGGAAAAATATAAAAAACAAAGAAACATGAATCACATATCAGGTCAGCTCAGATGTGCCCTGCTTCTTTGTTGAAATGTCTTTTGAACTTGATTCTATCCATCTTTTGGCAAATATAATATGCTGACTGACAGGCAAAAAAGTGGAGTACTATGGAGTACTTTATCCATTGTATTCTGTCTGTTATATGCGTTTGAGTCTTGATTGTGTGATTTTTCATTCCTTCAGGTGCCCAGAATAGGTTTGCAAAATTCCTGCTCAGTTGCCTAAAGTGCTGCTTTTGGTGTCTGGAGAAATTCATCAAGTTCCTGAACAGAAATGCCTATATCATGGTACTCTTTCTCATTTTTGTGCATTGTTTCTGGCTAGGGAGCATCAGTAGTGCATGTTTAGTGTTATATTGCTCAAACACAATTGCTGAAACCAAAGCAGAGTTATATTGAGGCATTTTGTCTTTTCAGGTGGCAATATACGGTAAAAATTTCTGTACATCTGCCAAGGATGCATTCTTCCTCCTGATGAGGAACATTGTCCGGTGAGTGTTATTTAAATCGAAATCTTTAAAGTTTAAGTCGAGATTTTGTGTGAATAAACATAAGGAAACAGTCCGGAGTTGAATCTCTTTACTTGACTTGTTTTCTAGTGTGGTCGTTCTTGACAAAGTGACAGACTTCCTCTTATTTTTGGGCAAGCTCCTTATCGTTGGAATTGTGGGTGAGTGATTTGCTCACAGACTGACACAGATGTCACGTGAATTCAGAGGTTATGTGGTTGGAATTGACTTCTCATATTCCCATTCACCAATGAAACACACAATGCTGTTTCTTCTCTTCTCAGGAATTTGTTCCTTCTTCTTTTTCACGGGCAAGTTTAAGGTAGCGGAGAACGTTGCTCCATCCCTTAATTATTACTGGGTGCCTATATTGGTAAGTGATCTTGAGTTGAAAGCAATACCAGATTGTTCATTTGCAATACCAAAATGAAATATTTCCAGACTGCGTTTTAATTTCATCTCCCTTCATTTACAGACTGTGGTGTTTGGCTCGTATCTGATTGCTCATGGCTTTTTTAGCGTTTATGCCATGTGTGTGGACACACTCTTCCTGTGTTTCTGTAAGTGTGAAGTGTTATTTATTTCACGAGATAATACGTAATGAACAAATCTAACGGTTCTGATAAATAGCAGCTGTTGTGTTCGATTTTTATTGGGTGTTGAGAAATAAGTTTCACAGATGAACTTTCATTGTTATCAACAACTAAATGCATTAGCAGCACTCAAACTGCACTCTTTCCTTTCTTTTAACTGTTGTTCTTTCCTACAGTGCAATAGAGAGCAACAGTGACCACCCACCAGAATCCCATTCATTTTCTCTATAATCACTTTTATAGATTTATATCATTTTTATATTTTTTATTTATTTCACGTGCCCTCGTAGCTTTTAATCTAAATAACTTCCCCTCCCTCTTGTAACGACATCTCTTCTCTGATGACGTGTTTACTGGTGTGAGGGCGGGACAACCTGTCACTCACGCGAGATCGACCAATAGCAAACAACAACCCTCCAGTCAATTCTCGATGGACAAAATCAAGTCCTGCCGTTTTTTTCTTGTTCGAGACGCTGTTTCACTCGGATATACACCAAAATAGGGAATAAAAGACTATCGCAACTTCTGTTTAATACCGACTTAAAATGTATTCATGAGGGAATTAACAATGCATCCCATGAAGCATTGTAAAAGTCGCAAGTGATTCAGAAAATACAGAATACAGTTTTTTGAGAGTGTAGAGACCCAATGTTGTCATCCACAATGCTTTATAGGAGTGGGCAATCACTGCTTAGCATTTTTGTAATTCCTATTTATGAAATTGGCTATTAAACACATTTTTTGCAAATTTCAATCATATTTATGGCTTCTACGGAAGCACATATCATTTCTTCACAACCTCAGAGCTCACGGTTTATCTTTCTGTATGGAGAAAATGACTGGGACTTTTACTTCCGGAACCCACTGTTGACATATCTGCATATCACAAATGCTTACAGGGGCTTTTGGCTTGCTTTATGTCTAACCATTTCCTTTCTTTCTCTCTGTTTTTCTCTCTTCCACATGATCTTGCCCAATCATGTGTCCTTCTGCTCCTTTCTGCTACGTGCACTCTCAAAACACTAACATTTAAAAAAATATCACTATCACATACAAACACAAACTCAAGGCGAAGACCTGGAGAGAAATGACGGTTCTTCGGACAAGCCGTTTTTCATGTCCCCTGAGCTGCACCAGATTTTGTCTATAGAAAAAAGCGCAGAGGAGACAGACCATGCAGAGATACCAGTCATACATGTGCAAGCCGAAGAGGAAGTCCCGCTGCAGGAGAATGGAGAGGTGCAGCTCAAAGAGCAGGTAGTTCTTAAGCAGGAGCAAGAAGAAGAGACACCACTAAATCAAGAGACGCACATTGAAGAGCCTCTCCAAGAAACACATCCTCCCGAGGCACCCGTAGCCGCCGAGGAGAAACCCGAAGAGCAGGTTGCAACACAAGAGCCTGAACCTCCACAAGTGACCCCACAGCAAAACGGACCCCAAGAGGTGGACGGTGACGACAAGGAGGAGCAGGCGGCTCAACCTCAAGCAGAACCCCCTCAGGCCGAGAACCTACAAGAACAAGAACCAGAGGAACCGAAGCCTCAGGAAAACGGACCTCAAGAGAGCGAGACCCTGCTCACCCCTCAGGAGTAGTTGTGCAAGGAGGCTCATTGAAGGTGGAGTTTCAGAGAAGCCTACTAATTCGGGAACTAGTGCACTTTGGTGGCTTTAGCAAGCCATTAGTATACAAAGGAAAGTACCTCCTTCATTCGAGTCATAATGTTTACTCAATCAATCGATTTTGAGAACTGTCTCTTAATTAATAATCACTGGTCATAATGGACGGCATGACACAAATAGGACAGAAAAGTATGAGCTGATTGAACGGATGACAATTGTTTACGTGGACCTAAACCCCATAGATATGCCTACATAGCACTTTGTAGAATGTGACTGTGTTTGTGATTTATGTAGAACGTTTTAATGTAAGGACATGTAAAAGTGTAATGTAGGTGCTCGACTTGTGCCTAATTATTGTTACTTATCAATGTCTTAATCATTTTGAAGAATGCAAAAATATTTTGCAGTATCGCTATGTTTACAGCAACAACTACGAAACAAAAAAAAATATCTGTTTACAGTCACACCAGCCAAGACCAAAATGTAATTTTGTAAGAATTTGTGGAAATGTATCTGAAAAATGTGAAAATGTTATGCCTAACGTGGTCAATTCATGGTGAATTCATGGAAAAAAGCACCGCAAGTAAGAGAACTTAAAATCAAAACAATCAAAGGGAAAAAAAGGTGTATTGCCCTATATTTTGGTCTGCTCTGGTTATTGTATCGACAGATTGCAACCTTTTCAATGCCTGATATTTGTCGCTGTTTGCCGCTCTATTGCCTCTTTTTCTACCTCTGTGCTTCACTTTTTTCAATCTTTGCATGTTGTTAATGTGATCTCCCAATGCTTTAATAAACTGAACTCTCTTTGTTGAGATCTCAAGCTTTTCTTTGCTCTCAAGGTGATGCTATTGTTAGCGTTTATACTATTGGGCAAATGTTTCATGTTAAGATCATGCTATTTTTTGTCTCAACCTAAATTGTTCCAACAGTGGAGGATCTTGAACGTAATGATGGCACAGTGGACAGACCATACTTCATGCCAGAGAGCCTGCTGTCCATCCTCAAGAAGTCCAATCATGGTCTGAAAACAGTGGACTAGGACAAGACGAAAAGATTGATAGGAAGAATTTTGTAGGGAGACAAAAATACAGAGACCTGCCATAATTGCACTTATTTCATGGCTCAACTCAGGCACCAGTAAATGATGCCACGTCATTACAGCCAAAAGTGTTACAAATCTATTCATTTTGTTTTTGCTAATTACAGATTATTGTGTATTTTTTGGTGTAATTTGTATATACAGTATTATGCTTTATTAGACTATTAACAACTATAACTTTTTGAATATCTAATTATGTGTTACTGAATAACTTAACGACGTTGTGTCTAAAATAGTGATATTTCGTTACAATAATGATAACCATTGGTTATTACTATCTGACAACGTTGAATATATTATGGAAGCCACTCGTTTTATTACAATAAAAACGTTTTCTGCAGTGTTTTTCAATGCGTCCATGTGACGTAGCCATTTTTCAGTTTGTACTTGTTTGTTTCGGAGTGTAAATATTAAATAATTCTGTGATGTGATCTGGTTGAGAAATTAATAAATATTAACTAGCTCATGCATGCACGTAATGTCCACTTTCTCGAGCGTGAAGGTACGTAACTTAATTATTATTCATGAGCCAACTACAGTGTGGTTCAGTTGCTAAGCAACGAGTTTCAGACACAAATGAGGAGGCTGTTGGCACGGCGGTAGAGACAGAAATCCAAATTTAAACCTCAAAATAATAAATATTCATAAAAATGCCTGGCACCTCTGTCTCAGGGGGCATCAAACACCCTATCCATAATCAAATTTCGGAGCTACAAAGAAAAATTCAACTTCTGGGTAAGTTTTTTATTACAGATTTCACCAATTAAGCTAAATTGTTAAGTTAACGTTAACTTAAAATCTGCCTAAATATGCAGTAATATTGCGGAAGTAGTGGAGTAACAAGTATTTCAATTGTTTTCTTATTTTTGTTATTATTAATCATTTATTCTCAAGTATGGCAATGTTGTGTTGTAACGTTAATGTCAGCCTGGAGTTATTATATAGCAAACTTGCTTCTATGGCTGTTAAATAAATTTATATTACTTTTAAACTGAATACAGAGCTCAATACAATTGTCTACAGAAAGTTAATATTGCACGACATTACACCCAACTTCGCATGGCCGCGGAATGTTTTTCTCTCTCTGTCCACTAGAGGGAGACAGAAGCGCGTATTTCGAAAGCTCTCAGTCTGCCATCAAGAAGAACAGAGAAACCATCTTTCAGCTAAGACATGAGAATAAAAACCTGCACAAGAAATTGTCTGAGGTCAGACATTATGAATACACACACACACACACACACACACACACACACACACACACACACACACACACACACACACACACACACACACACACACGTAAAACATAACCATATAATTTAAGTAACGTTATAGGTGTATTTGATGCATATATTGGTCATGGTTGTCCAGGGAGATGAACAAGTAATCAAGGATGTTTTTCAAGGCCATGGGATGGAGAAAGCATCATTCAGGAACATGTCTGTTAAGGTAGGGTTAAATGAACAGTTATTTAAAAACCTCTTTCACTTGTACTATCCAGTCAAATTGCCCGTGGTTACAGAATCACCTGCATATAATTTGTGGTTGACAGAAATTTTTGTTGTGCAGTCAGCTCGGACGGTGTTGGAGAAGGAGGTGTGTGAGAAAATGAAGAGGCTGAATGCTATGAAACACACCACTCAGACACAGAGGCAGCGTTTCGAGGACTTGAAGCTCCAGTACCAAAGCATGAAGCCCCAGAGCATGAAGCCACAGAGCAGAAGCCCTCTACCTGACAACCAGAAACTAGAGGAGGAGGAAAAGGTAGAAATTGTCTTATTTTCTGTGCATTTTGGATGGACACTGGTGAATCTTACAATTTAAGAATCGTCCAGGTTTCTCACCAAAATCAAAAGGAAAAAAAGAAGTAAGAAAATAAAGCCTTTTTTCCAGTCAAATAATTTTTGTTTCAATTTCTCCTTATGTTATTTTTTTTTTAAAAACTGAAAATTATCCCATCCAAAACCATGCCCACAATGTTTTTTGTTTTGTTTTTTTGCATACCATAATGAGAATTACAGTAATTAAAGAAGGGAACTCTGCCAATAAGTTTCCCTAAGTGGTCATTCTTCCTATGTAAATGCTCTTCTTCTTTCTCTCAAGTCTTTCGTCTTCCTCTCTGTCATGATTAGTGGTAAGCAGTGTTTACCCACCCTGTATTGATGTGAGTTCAAGCAAGAAATGAATGAACTTGTGTGCTTGTTTTATAGAAATTGCGCATTCTGGAAAACCGATTGGAGAAAACGCAGCTGAAATATCATGAAGCAGAGCACATAATGCGAGGATACCTCAAACTGAAGGACCACCTACAGGTATCTGAGAAAGAACAGATGAACTGGATTCATGTACAGACTGACACAGCACACACATAAACCCACACAGATGTGTATTATAAAGCATGATGCCCCATATATGTGATGGGGAAAATTAAAGCAATCCAATTTATCCAATGACACTCATACACTACCATTCAAAAGATATTCGTATTATAAGAAGAAGAAATTTTTCTTTAGCACCAAATCAGCATATTAGAACGATTTCGGAAGGATCATGTGACACTGCAGAGTAATGGATGCTGAAAATTCAGCTTTGGTCACTGGAAAAAAATACATTATAAAATAGATTAAAATATAAAACAGTTCTTTTAAATTGTACATGTGAGGATAAGAGACTTCTTTCATTAAAGGGTTAGTTCAACCAAAAATGAAAATTCTGTCATTAATTACTCTTCATCTTCAGAACACAAATGAAGATATTTTTTATGAAATTGAGAGCTTTCTGTCCCTCCATTGACAGCCACGCAACTACCACTTTCAAGCCAGAAAGGTAGTAAAGACATCATTAAAGTAATCTATTAATAATATTAAAGAGTGCTTTGTTTGAGAGTAATTTAAAAAACATAATTTACCACCGCATTTACAAAATATTAATCTCCAGCATGCGTTCATGCAACGTCTGCTTTTGCGTCAACACAACACACATGCGTCATGGTGCTCTCGTGAACGCGCAATGGAGATTGATATTTTGTAAATAAAGTGGTAAATTGTGTTTTTTTGCACAAACAAAGCACTCGTGTCGATTCATTAAGTTGAGGATAAACCACTGGAGACACATGGATTACTTTAATAATGTCTTTACTACCTTTCTGGGGCTTGAAAGTGGTAGTTGCATAGGCTGTCAATTGAGGGACAGAAAAATATCTTTATTTGTGTTCCGAAGATGAACGAAAGTCTTGTGGGTTTGGAACTGGGTTTTGAGTAAATGATGACAGAATTTTCATTTTTGGGTGAACTATCTCTTTCAGATTCAAACTCTTAGCGACCCCAATCCTTTGAACAGCATGGTAAATAAACATTTATGATTTGTTTCTTCAGGAAGACAGTCTTACGTTTCAGCCACAGCTGGACAGGATGGAGGCAGAGATCCACCGGCAGACACAAGTGCTCAAAGATCTGCAGATCATGAACAGTGACGCTCACTTATCAAAGGATGCAGCCAAGGTAAAGACAGCATTTAGTAAATGATAAAAAAAATGTAATGAGATAATAAAGCAAGCATATGTGTAAGTGTGCCATGGTAAAGGTTGTGCAAGTAATGATTCTCGAGTAGGGGTGTAACTCCAGTGTCCTGCCAAAATTCCCTCCATTGGCCTTTATCAATCATGGCCTACTAATAAGAATCCTCATGCTTTCAATTGGCTTTATCACTCTCTCTCCTCTCCACCTATAGCTGGTGTGTGGTGAGCGTACTAGCACCATTGTTCTGGCAGTGGATGCTGCACACTGGTGGTGGTTGAGGGGAGACCCCCTGATCTGATTGTAGAGTGCTTTGGGTGTACAGTAGTTCGTAATAAATGCCTCATTTCATTAAGATGTGTTTGTGTGTGTGTGTCCAGGCTGAGCTGCAGCTTCAGGAGGAGCAGGTGTACAGAGAGCGCAGAGAGCGAGAGAAAATCCTCTCCCGCTACAAGAAGCAGGCGGAGGAGAGGATTGCTCAGGCAGAGAGGATGAAGAGAAGAGTGAGCATCATTACCAGTTAACTATGCAATACTCTAATAAGCACACAAATATGTGTGTCGTACTAATAGCACTTCTCATGTGAAGTGCACAGGAGACTGGACTCGCAATTGACGTTAATAGAGCTTAGTGTTAGCATGCTGCAAAGCTCACAACACACAAATAAAAATAAAATAGACAATTCAACTATTTATAAGTATATACACTACCAGTCAAAAGCTTGGAATAATTAGGATTTTGTAAAGTCTCTTATGCTCACCAAAGCTGCATTTGTTTGATGAGAAATACAGTACCGGTAATATTGTGAAATATATTATTATAATTTAAAATAACTGTTTTCTATTTTCTGTTTTTCTATTCAACTGTTTTATAATTTTTGTCTGTGATGCAAAGCTACATTTTCAGCATCATATACAGTCTTCAATGTCACATGATTCTTCAGAAATCTAATATTCTAAAATGGATTTGGTGCTCAAGTAACTTTTCTTATTATTATTAATGTTGAAAAAGTTTTTGCTGCTTAATAGTTTTGTGTAAACTGTGATAAACTACCGGTCAAAGGTTTGGGATAAAAAAAAAAAGATACATTAATACTTTTATTAAGCAAGGATGCATTAAATTGATTAGAAGTAACCATAAAGACACTCACAGTTTCCAAATATTAATATTCTCCATTACTGATAGTAACCATTATTAATAATTGAGCACCATTAATAATTGATAATAACTGAGCATCAAATCAGCACATTAGAATGATTTCTGAAGGATCATGTGACACTGAAGTGATGATGCTAAAAAAAATCTGCTTTAACATCACAGGAATAAATTACAATTTAAAATATGTTCTAATAGAAAACAGTTATTTTAAAAAATTGAACACAATATTCCTGTTTTTACTGTATTTTTTATCAAATAAAGGCAGCCTTGGTGAGCATAAGAGGCATCTTTCAAAAACGTAAAAAAAAGTAGTAAGTATACTGTACTTTTTACCGGTAGTGTATTTTTCTCAACATTTATTTTAGTTTATTCAGCCATCTCCCCTCCATTCCCCTTCTGTCTGTCACGTCTAGCCCCAGTGGGCGGCCATGCACCCCGACGAGCTGAGCAGCGAGGCCCAGCGCAGTGGCAACGCTGTAGAAGAAGTGGAAGCCATCTCTACTTTTGAGGAAGCTTTCCAGCAAATCAAAGAGGCCACTGGAGTCACAGACTCACGGGTGAGGACAGACATGCAATTCAAATGTTCTCAGTGTATATAGATTACTCCTTGTTAAGCAATGTTCATTCTGTTCTTGTGTTAAGCAATGTTTATTCCTGATTTTTCTTGTCAGGAAATAGTGGACAGGTTTATCTCTCAGGGAGAAACACAGGAACATTTGGAGAAGATGAAGGCAGAAAATGAGAGAATGCTGCTTCAACTGAAGGAAGAGAGGAATACACTGCAAACTCAGCTTCAGGATATGAAATACTCGCGAGAAACTGAACTCTCAAGGTGAGAGCAGACATCCTAGGCTGTATGAATAGTGATATCACTTCACATGATCTATTATTGGGACTGCATAATAACATAACATTTTTCAGCTCTCTAATTCTCTTCTGTGCATGTGTTTGGTTGTTTAGCAGCCAACAGATGCTGCAGGATTGTGAGCGTCTGCTGCAGCAGGAGCAGCTGCGCCGTGATGCAGTTAAAGATCGTCTGGACAGACTCACACATACACTAAACACTGTCAAAGCAGGAGTGCAGCAGCTCAGTGACAAACTACAGCACATACCACTGGTACTAATGAATCTTCTCAAATACAGAACCCCGCTGGTTTCACAGACGAGGCATAAGCCGAGTCCCAGACTAAAATGCATGTTTGAGCTGTTTTAACTGAACTGTTTTCATATCTTAAAATATGTCAATGACATTGTTTTGTCTAAAAAAAATTCTAAGGCATGTTTATAAAAGCTACTTAAATGTCCTGATTGAACTAAGGCTTAATGCTGGCTTAATCTAAGCCCTGTCTGTGACACCAGGCCTAAACATACTCCACAAAACATGGCTTTTCGTGAACCTGGTTAAAGGGTTAGTTCACACAAAAATGAAAATTCTGTCATCAATTACTCACCCTCATGTCGTTCCAAACCGGAAGACCTTTGTTCCGCTTTGGAACACAAATTAAGATATTTTTGATGAAATCCAGTGGCTTGACAGCTATTTAATGAACACTTTGAAGGCCCAAAAAGGTAGGAAATACATTGTTAAAATAGTCCATGTGACTACAGTGGTTCAACCGTAATTCTATGAAGCGGCGAGAATACTTTTTGTGCGCCAAAAAAAACAACAACGTAATTTTCTTCCCTGAGGCACATTTATAATGTTAGTCAAGGTTTCTTGTTTGTAATTTACCTTTATCTCCATCTCTCTGACCTTTAAATTAAACAGACTGTTTTTGCCACAGTACATTTAAGACGCCTATGTAACTGCCCTCTGTTATGATTGGCTAACCTATTTGCATATCAAATGAGCATTAATACTACATATAGTTGCAGTTTAATAAATGTAGATTTTAATTCGTGTATGGGAATTCTGGAAGTTACAGTATGTTTCAAAGTACATCATACTGGTATGTACTGCATACACAGGCTGCATTTATTTGATCAAAAATACAGTAAAACTGTAATTCTGTAATATTGTGAAATATTTTTACATTTTAAAATACATCTTTTCTATTTGAATATATTTTGAAAATGTAATTCATTCCTGTGATGGAAAAGCTGAATTTTCAGCATCATCATTACTCCAGTCTTCAGTGTCACATGATCCTTCAGTGCTGCTCAATATTTTTGTGGAAACCATGTTTTTCAGGATTTTGTTGATAAATAGAAAATAGAACAGCATTTATTTGGAATAGAAATCTTTTGTAACATTAAAAATGCCTTTCACTTTTTTCACAAAATAAAATAATTTCTTTAAAAACTGATCCTAAAATTTTGAACGGTAGTGTAGTAGAATGTTGTTGTTGTTTTTTGTAAAATTGATTAGAAATAAGAAATATTCATTAAGAAAGTTTTCTATGTAGTTGATTACGTGATTAAGGAAACGTTTTTACATTCAAACGATGCATGCATGAAATCTATGAAATATATGAAATATCTGAGTATTTCTCTTGGTCTCTGGCAGATGAAGGGTCCGACATCACAGCTGCATCCAGACTCAGAAGAACAAACACTGCAGCTGATGTCTGAGGCTGAGCAGAAACTGATGCTACTAAAGGAGGAACTACAGGGCAAAGATCTGGCAACCATCCTGAAGGAGATGGAGGAAGAGGAGGTGAGGAACAATGATGAGTCAAGTTGCTGTTATTGTATTTTGGCTTGTTGAAGACGTGTAACTAGTGAAACACTGACTGTTTTGTTTACTTATATGTCATATATGGAATATATGTCATATTTTACTTTTTTGGAAGTTGTAAAATAACGCTTACTAATATTACTAATATGTTGTTTGTTTCATGCCTCTTTGCAGTTCCCTGCCAGGATAGCAGGAAAACTACCCCAGTACAACACGCGCATTCAGTTGCATGAGGCCCAGAAACAGGACTCTTTTGATGGTGAGACACTAGCTCATATCAACAATCTCATTTCTGCCACATAAGAAAACAATCATGCTTTGGTGAAATACCAAGTCATAATTATGAGATAAAAAGTCTTAATGTTTTGTCACAATTATGTTTTAATTTCATATTTTTATGTTATAATTGACTTTATCTTTTAATTTAAACTTTTTGTAATTATGACTTTTCCTGATCATTAAACATTTTTATGCCATAATTGACCTTTTATGTCATAATTTTGACTTTTTGTAATATTTATGAATTTTCCTAATAATTGAAAAAAAAATATTTTTATTGACTTTGACTTTTGAATTGACTTTTTATCTCAGAATTTAGACTTTTGTCATTTGACTTTTCCTAATAATTGTTTTTTTATGCCATAATTTACTTTTTATTTCACAATTTCAACTTTTTGTATTGACTTTTCATGCCATAATTTACTTTTTATCTCATAATCTAATTTTTTTATATATATTTATGACTTTTCCTGATAATTTAAATATTTTATGGCATAATTTACTTTTTATCTCATAATTATGCTTTATGGCAGAAATGGGCTTCCAATACATGTATCCTATATCTGAATTAAGCTTTTTGGGGCGTGAAGTCACACATTTCATGGTATTTTTATGGTAAAAAAAACTCTTTAATAAAAAATCCTACTTTAAAGTGCTATTTTAAAGTTTCCTCATGTTGTTTTGGAGTCTCTTACAAAAGATTTACATCAAAGGTCAAAAAACGGTTTCATTTTCTCATAAAATACATTTGCACCACATTTTCAATGATTCTCAAACGACTCGTCAGATGAATCAATCTCTCTAACTCCCTCCTTTCCGCGAGCTACTCTGCTCTGATTGGCCAGACAGCTCAGTCTGTTGTGATTGGTCTACTGCGTACAGCGCACGTCGAAAACAAAAACGCCCATTGCCATAACAACATCAGCTCTGCTTGTCCTGAGGCTTCCAACACTGTAAACTAAAGACAGTAACGAACAATGACGTCGATTTGACCATATCAATGCTAGCGCGAGTCCGATGATGAAACATTGGAAGAACTAGTTATTCAACCCGAACCTCCATCGCAAGGACGACTCGAGCAGGACGTTTCTCAGTTATACACTACTCAGTTTGAGGTACATTATGAGATGTTGCAACTGTAATTCCTCAGCATTAACAAGTGCATGTCCATCAACAAACAAGTGGTTTGCGAATCCTGCATTGAACTCAGAGATTTGAGAAGTAGTCGTCTGTAAAATAAAGGGAACACAGCAAAAGTTTAGGATTATACTGCTGTGATATCGTGGTAAAGATGAATTTTAACCACTGATTCTTCACATGCTCGTCCTTGGGTTGTGAAAAAAAACTGGCTTTATCTTCACATTGTAGAGCACAGCGTCTTCTCGACGTGATGCTGTCCAGTGTCCACAGGAATCAGTGTTTGAGGTTCAAGTTTTCCCTGGTGTCAGCACACGCAATAATAGGGTTGAGCAATATACTAATGTTTCGTCTTGACATCACGACGAAACGGCTTATGACTTGTTTGAAAAGCTATTAATTTCATTGACTCCGACTCTTACTTTTGAAAGACAATAACTTTATATACGGTGCACTTTTAGATTTAAAACTTTACAGGATGTTTTCATTCACTTAGAGCTGTTACACACTACACGAAAGGTCATTTTCAAAAATCCATAATAGGGGCCCTTTAAATATATATATATATATATATATATATATATATTTAATTTAGCTTGAAAAATATATTTTATCATTCATCAAGGTAAAAAGAAAATATGCTATTAGTTTTTACTTGATGGTTACATGTCACCACCTGACATTTGTTCAATTTAAACTTCTTGTTGAACATAAAAGCCATATGAAATCAACATGGATACAAAGATTACATACAGTATATCTAAGAACTTACTGTATATGTTTAAAACCTTTTATCCAATAATACTTCTTTATCTTGGGCACTCTGATTTCCATTTTGCACCGGTGATCACCGATTTAGTTCCATTCCTCAATCTGTACACTGTGTGGAAGTTAAAGCTCACCCTTCTGTTATACAGAGTGGTGCTGGATTTGTTAATATCTCAAAGGCCAGATCACAATTACGTGTGATTGTGTGTGTGACAGAGAGACTGGCCTACTGGTACATGGGTACTATGAATGCTGTTGATCCATATGTACAGGGAACAATAACAGAACTATTACGTTTAGCAGACATAGCTGACACGCACCTAGTTACACACCTGCATGTATTTTCTGTCAACAGACGAGGACGACAGTGGCGATGATGAGGGTGATATCATCACCCGTGTCACCCTGAAGCACCAGTCGCAGTCAATCATTGACACAAACACCAAGAGGAAGACTCGCATGAAAAAGAGGAAGGGCAAACTCTGATCTGATCCAGACACCGGAGTGTTCATCAACATTTGATAGAACTTCATCTCCCTTCTGTATGTCTGCACATTAATGCTTTGGAAAATAAATGAATTACTCAGTTGATGTAGATTGATTTTAATACTGTATATGTATTAGCTGCTTGAGTTGTGTGTGCACGATTGCTTGCATGCCAGAAGACTCTAACGTGACACCTGGTGATCTCAGTTCTCACATGACACCTGTGTTGAAGATAAAGCCGAGATACAATCTCAGCACAGAATTTGAAAAATGTCCTGTGGATCCCTCGCACCTGAGGAACTTGCGCACATATATTCAAATGCGCATAACTATAGAATTAATTCTTGATGCGCACGTGAGCGCCATCAGCGTTTCTCACAGGTTCACGTTTAAAGTCTGTGTAGAGAGAACGGTGTCGTCTTAGCGGCCTCTAATTTAATAACTAATGATCGTTGCGACGGAAGTGAATCAATCAAAACTAACTTTAGCTGGAAAATATCTTTATTCAAGAACCTCTATAAAGCCAAAACAATCTCTGTTACCTTAAATGATCCGTTTATCACTGTAAAGCAGTTTTGAAACAATCTACATTGTTAAAAGCGCTATATAAATGAAGATGACTTGACTTGACTGACCTTGATTGTTACACACCGTCAGTGACGTTTATAATGTTACAAAAGAATGCTGTTCTTTTGAACTTTCTATTCTAGAAAAAAAAATATCACTGCTTCCACAAAAAATAAAATAGCAGCACAACTATTTTTTACCATTAATAATAATAATAATAATAATAATAAGAAGAAATGCTTCTTCAGCTCTAAATCAGCATCAGAATGATCCCTGAAGAATCATGTGACGCTAATAATGATGCTGAAAATTCAGCTTTGATCATATAGGAATAAATTACATTTTTAAATATATTCAAAAAGAAAACAATTACTTTATATATGTAGTAATATTTCATAATGTTGTTTTATTGGGTTTCATTGTATTTTTGAATAAATAAATGCAGCAGCCTTGGTAAGCATACGAGTCTTTCAAAAACATTTAAGAAATCTTACTGACCCCAAAGTTTTGAGTAGTAGTGTATAAAGTGTAAAATTAATCTAAAGTGATCATTAATTTAAAAAAATATAAACCCGAAAGAAAATGAAGAACTTGGTTTCTCTAAAGGCATTCACGCTCTTTAGAAAATACCTGAAATTTATCAATGATTTGACATCAACATTGTACTTCCTTCTTAATGCTCAAATCGTGGATGTCTTCATAACAGAGATATTCAGAGGATTCTTTGTTGGCATAATATTGTTTCCTCTTTTGAGAATTGTTTCATAACAAAACATGAACACAGACATTTTAAGGTAGCCTAATACAGTGAATCAATGAAATTCCAGCATCATTTCCATGTACAGGTCAGGTTCCCAGTCTATTATTGTAAAGTCCTTTCCTGACCTTGTTATGTAACACTGGAGGCACTGAAGCAGAAAACTGTGACCGGCTGAGCTGTTCACCAAGGTATAAGACGGTGTGTGTGTGCATTTCATTAGGCCTCGGAGCTAACACTTAACAGATAATAAAGTTATAATCTAGGGTTCTTTTCTGTGCATGTCATGGTTTTATCATCCCCATTGTGCCTCTATTTCGGCTAATTATCAGCATTAAATAATCTTTATTCACAGTTGTAAATTAAGAGTTTAATGCCACGAATGAAATCACTGCTGGTTTATTTCTGATTTGACTGTCAGCCTATTAGTTTTCTGTTCCATCTCTCCTAAGAAAATAGGGTTATGTAAACAATATCAAACATGAAATGTTGCTGTGCAATCACAGCCTGTTATTGTAATGTAGTCATGTGAAATTCAGATATTCTGCATATGTTTTGATGATGATACTTGTGCATGAGCTTCACATAAGAGTCCAGAAAAATGTGTCATTTGTCTAAACCAATGCATTTTCATGTTAAATGGCACATTCCGCAAATACAGGACACTGGGTAAAAGTCGCTGTGATCTTTACTGACATAAATATTCCGTAATGATTACTGAGATGGCACATTGACTAAAATCACTGAGAAGGTAATAATTACTTTACCCCACCTCTCCATGTTAAACTAATCCAGTCTGAATAGGGTTTAGGACAAAGTGTTATGAGATACATTATGAAACTGACTTCTCATGACTTTTTTCCCTGTAAATGTTTGGCTACTGTTAGGCTGTTCATTTATTATTCATTCATTTAATGTTTGTTACTATAGAAAATTGCTAATTCACACAAATCAGCGTAATATATTGGCTATATGAGGTTGAGGTTGACTATCAACATTTCAGAAAATTATAGTGCCAAATGCAGATGTAGTTGATTAGGGGTTTTTTTCATATGCGGACACATCTCATAGATAGTCCAAAACTACTTTATTTAGAGTCATTCCAACAAATTTGTACATGAATCATAAACTTGTTAATAAAAGTCAATAGGCTATGACCCAGAGGCACCACATGGCTGTGATTCAGTAGGCTAGTTTTAGTCTGAATCATACACCCTAATGAGCAACTATGACATTTTCTCTACTATTTCAAAGCTGCTTTAAAACGATATGTTTTGTGAAAAGCGCTATACAAATTAATGTGAATTGAATTAAATTGAATTGAATTGAATTGTAGGCTACTATTTCATAATTACCTTCGCACAGTTCGCAGTCTGGCAACCGGGCGAGTTTCAGGTCCACGCGCAACCGCACGAGACTCTTCGTGAGCGTCAAAGATTTATTGTTTCCACGCTAAATGTAAAGACAAGACAACAATGAGTTTTGCTTATTGGACACGCGCTTGCTTTCCAAAAATAAGTTAAAATAGGAGGTGGTATGGCTTGTAAATCGGAAAAAGGAGGCCTGCTTCTTTGTTTACACGGTGAAATCTCCAGGTATTTTAATTTAAACGCTGTTTAATGGGAGGCACGGTTTCTTCTTCGGGAAAATATTTAAGTCATAAGACAATTTTATGTAAATCATAATTAAGTGTCGTTCAGAAGTCAGAACAGTAAGAAAATCTTCAAGTTTTAAACACCTAACATCTGTGTTGTGATATTAGCAGAGAGCAGAGTACAGCACATGTGGTCACTTTTACTTTTGGAGTTATCACCCATCTTTTACTTCTCAATTTGTTGGGGTCTCATCTGCCTTGCAGAATTTATTTAGCATTTTATATGCTTCACACTGTGCACTTTCAATAGTTTATTTACTTCACAGTTACTACAGAATACACACAAGAACACTGAACTGTACTGTTACTGCAAATTAGTACAACAAAAGAATGTCAGAAAAAGGAGAGATTGTGTCAATGAAAAGGATGCACTGAGTGGAACAAACCGAGCTGACAGCCCATTAGTCTGTGCAGACAATTAGATTATTGTGTGAGTGTGTTCATGTTAGTCAGCATTGAGAGAATCAGAGATGGATGGATGAGAATTGCTGGGTTACTAGAGTTTAGGTAACCTCCTCAGTTCATAGTCACTTGTGCAGCAGACGTCAGTGTTCAGGTCTCTGCGTCAGTTCATGAGGGATCTTTCTGGAAGGTCACGGCATCCCATCTCCTGGTTTTATCAGAATTCAAACATGGATTTTTAGGAGCTGATCTACTACAAACAGACGTTGGATAAGGAGCAACTTCCACTGTGAGTAGCTCATCCTGTGTTTCACTTCTAAATAACGATTTATTCCATGATTGTTCCACAATCCAGCAAATAGATGCTCCCTCCATACTACTGAATGCATGTTAAAGTTGGATAATATGCCTGACGTGTGTCTGCAGCTCTTGGAGGAAGTTGGCGTGTGATACTGGTGGAGGATGAGGTCGTCTCTGGTGGTGTCTGGGGGAGAGAAGGGTCTGCGGGCACGACTGGGGCGAATGCGGCATCTGCTGTGCCAGACTGGGCATCATGTGGATGTGCAGTTGGATGAGGAGCCCGGTGTTTGGCTCAGGAGCTTCCATCTTCTGGACCTTGAAGAACACTGTGAGGTCAGTGCTGATGGTGATCCATTGACAATTGCCTTTGATGAATATTTGTCGATATGAAAAATTGTTGTCAGCTTCACTTTTGTTGAATGTACTGATATCAGTTCAAAACTTTGGGGCCAGTAAAGTTTTTTTTTTTTTAAAGAAATTAATGCCTTTCATTATAATGCGAGAATGCAATTGATCAAATGTGACAGTAATGACATTTATAATGTTACAAAATATTTCAAATATATGCTGTTTTTTATATTCATCAAAGAATCTTGAAAAAAAATACATCAGGGTTTCCATGCAAATATTAAGCAGCACAACTGTTTTCAACTTTGATAATAATAATACAATACATGTTTCTTCAGCAACGAATCAGCATATTAGAATGATTTCTGAAGGATCATGTGACACTGAAGAGTGAAATCTGGAGTAATGATGCTGAAAATTCATCTTTGTATTCAAATGAATAAATTACCTTTTAAAATATATTCAAATAGAAAACGTGTATTTTAAATTGTAATAATATTTCACAATATAGCTTATTTTGATTAAATAAATGCAGCCTTGGTGAGCATAAGAGACACGAGAAAAAAACGTACTCTGTTGGTGTACACAATTAAATAATAAGAGCAGTCAGAATTATGGGTAAGGGTCAATGGTGGTTTAGGTGCAGCATCTCAACCCTGAATGGTTAGAAATAAGTTACATGATCAGTCCACTGTAGTAAACAACATGGATCATCATAGGTTAAAATGTAACTAAGGCGTTGGCATTTACATCCTTAGCACATGCTGTCCTAACAAAGTGTCTTTCAATACAGTTTACTTGAAAATACCAGCAGTTGACAATCCATCACTAGAAGTTACTACCTGACCAGAATATTACTAAGCATGTCAGATATGAAAAGTATTTTAGCATTGCTGGCATGTAAGCTTTTTCGGGTTTGTAACCTGGTGTTCCGACTGTTTTGCACCATGGAATTGGATGGTAAAACAAAATATTTAAATAAATAAAAAATTTGTTAAAGTGAAGAAGTAATGATCTGTTTGTTGGAGTGTGTGAATCAGCACACATCAGCATGTGACTTCTGTCTTATTAATGAGTGGTATTGTTAGTGGATATGCATAAATACTTTTAGCATGATTGTGGTCTGTCAATAAGAGTTCAGTATAGTGTGTGTGTCACCCATTGTTGCGTTGTTGTATATGGGGTGGGCTTTTTGTAGGACACTGCACATTCACACATCTACGTCAGAGAGAACAGAAAGACATTAATGAACTCGCTGTAGCCAGAAACCGACAATTTGCTCATTGTCTCATTGAGATATTGTGTGTATGGGGTTTGTAAAAGGGTATCTCATAAGATGTTCACCATTATTCATCTAGGGATCTGCATAGTGTTGTCTGAGTCATTTTGTACAATTCCTGGATAAAAGGCAGTATTTGTTGATCAGCACAACTTTGTGATCTGAAATTGAAGTTACCTTGACATAAACAATGACACATGATGTAAAATTAAATAAATAGGATTTTCTCTTGGTCTCATGCTTTTGGGCCGCTCTTTAATTTACAATGGCAAAAATATAAATAAGCAATTGTATGTTTGAATTAATGTATTATAAAATAGATCCTACTTATAACTTTGAATACATTTAGTTTAATTCCCCAGAATCTCTGTCTTTTTGTTTTGCCCAAATTCTCCAAAAACTCTCAGAAATAAACTCTCAGAAGCTTGAAATTATAAATCCTACTGTGACTATGGATATTAATTTAGCTATGCAAATTTGTTTGGTAAACTGATGCGTTTGGACATGCACCTAATTAATATTCATAAGTCAAGCCTTCACCATAGTATGATTCGCTGATATTCATGGCACGTAAGCACGTCATAACTAGACGCATTTATCTACGTAGAGAGAGACAACCCACTGCACTTTAAAGCGCTTTACAGGTGCGCTGTGTGCTATTTACACCTTATATACTGTCTATGATTTAGACAGCTAAAAAATAAAACTCCGACATAATAATAATGATAATAATTTTTTTGGGGCACAGACTTCAGTTAAAGCATATTTATAATTGATGATAAAGGTAGTAGCCGACAGACAGTAGGTATGAAATGTACAGCAAGTTGACTTTGTCTTCACTGGAGTTTTTGATTAAACCGAACCTCGCAAAGTTATTCATTCCCTTCAGCTCTCTAGACAGCATGACAGTCAACTTTAACACCAGCTGACTAAGGATATAGTTTCCAAAGTTTTTGCTGCGCTAATGGAAACTGGGAACGCTTACACTGCTTGATCATACGGCTGAAGAACAGAGAGCTGAGAACATGGGGAAGTGGGAGTTCACAATGGTAAGTCACTTTTTTTTTCAGTTACGCTATTTTATCGAGGACATTAAGTCTGTTGAATGTGATTTTAAGAAACTAGAACGACTAGAGAGAAATAACTTTCATCATCAAACTGGGAAACGCGTGTTGTTGGACAGTGTGTCGCGCGGCGTACAGCGTGAATGAATCAACCGTGTTTTTCTCTTCACTTGAATCATGCTGTAGAAAATGCAGAATATCCTGTTCTTTCTTTCTGGAAATCCCACTTCTTTCTCTTGTCACTGACCAAAACTAAGTGGTTTTACAATTAGATGCGATATTGTCTTTAGGAAAGCGGTTAATCAGGGCTCAGGGGAGGGTGTGGTGCAGTTAAAGTTTCCCTCGGGAGTCTCACAATAGAACAGATTTTGTGTTTGTTCTCAGTCAGACACACCTCTAGATTGGAGATGTGTACAGTGTGTTCTGTTTCACAGTTTCAGCTTTCCCTCTCCCATCATCCCCTGTGTTTTGTTCCATGGCACAGGTTTAAAAGAGACTTGGAAAGCTCTCTGTTTTGCTTGACTGCAGTTTCTGGGAAAGATGCACTTGTGATTTGGAGGAATAGACTGTCCTTGGGTTACTTGGAAGCACAACTTTTTCCAAATGTGTGGTTTGCATATTATGTATATTCTGAGATATTGCCACAGAGCAATGTAGAACAAAACGGTCAACAGAAGTAAAACATCAATATTTTTTATTTACATCAGAATAATTTAGGATAATTTTTTTTTCAACATGTTCACCACCTGGCTTGTGACAGCTTACATATTTTCCATGTAACACACAGGCTATATTAAATACAGAATTTTTTTTCTTAAGAAAATTATTTAAAAAAAGGAGATTTATCTAAATATATTAATTTGAATAATGTTTTTGTTTTAATTACTTAAAGAAACTAGGTAACAATATCTTATTTGTGTCCCCTTATTGAACTAATATATGAAAAAAGACTCAAGTTTATTTTTAAGATTCTCCTCCTTTTGTCAGGTCATAGAAGTGTTTCTTTTAAGAAAGTTTAAAGTTCATATACATTACGTTCAAAAGTTTGGGATCAGTCATTTTTCAAATAGAAAATACAGTAAAAACTGTAATATGGTGAAATATTATTAATTTAAATAACTTTTCTATTTTAATATATTTAAAAATGCAATTTATTCCTGTGATGGTAAAGCTGAATTTTCAGCATCATTACTCCAGTCTTCAGTGTCACGTGATCCTCAGAAATCATTTGAATATGCTGATTTGATGCTCAAGAAACATTTCTATTTATTGTTAATGTTGAAAACAGCTGTACTGCTTGATGTTTTTCTGTAAACTGATAAAAAATTTTCCCCCACAATTCTGTGATGAATAGAAATTTCAAAAGAACAGCATTTTTTAAAATAGAAAACTTTACTCTGACTCACACTTAACAATTATTTTGTTAACAATTAAATTAATGTATTGAGTATGTGGTTTTATAGCTAATGTCATTATTTTGATAAATAAAAAATAAATCGAATAAACTTTATTTTAACAATATTTTAGTACAATCTGTTATTGATTTCAATGAATAAATGTTTCTTATTCCTTTGTTCCCCCCCAATCTAATCTCATGTAAATTGTGGTCCGTCCCGTGTCTCAAGAATCAGTGACCAATGACACCATTATGCTAATATGTTCTCGAGTCAGTTGTTATGAGTTCATCTAATGCTGGTCACATCTGAATCAGTCAACAATCAGCCCAACAACAACCCTTCTTGTTCTGAAAGAGAAAACACTGGACTTAATTACTCCAGTGTGTCACACAGTCTGTCTTTGTTTAAACCCCATGTTTTGTTTTTTATTCGCCCACAGCTGTTTTTCATTCAGGGATGGTATTTGCTATGCAAATAATTGTGGTTTCATTTTACCACCAAGGAGGATTTTTGTAAGAAAGTACTGAGTATTTCACTGAGTATTGTTTACGGTTTTCCACAATGATTTCTCCCCTTTCCTTAAAAAATTAAAATGGCTTCTTGTGTGGACATCGTTCAAAAGTGGTGTTACTGTTAATACCGTAAAAAATGTTTGGTGGATTTGCTTAAAGCATAATCTGAACACTGTGCTTTATACGATTTTGTTGAGAAAGCATCTGCTGAGAACATAAATGCAATATGCAATGTGAAGCCAGTGAAGATAATATGTAGCCACTCCTCCTGACTTATAATTTGGATAACAATTTGCCTGTGTTTTCCATAGAACTGTTTTGTATATTTCCTCCTGGACACATGAAATGTTAGGGCAGTGCTTTGCAGGCATTGTTTTTGTTTTTGTTTTTTGTTTTGACCTACATTTCAGTGCATTTTACTGCAGAAACCGAGACAAGTCCACTACAGTTCTGCCTTTTGTTTTCTTCTAAAATCTCATGACCTGCTGCAGTTTCATCAGGACTGCAAAATAGAATTTTATGATGGCACTGTCTTTGTTAAATAGCAATGCAATGGGCATCAGCATATCAAGTTTTACAGTAGGTTCAATGCGTGTATATAGTCTGCTGCAAATTCAACATGTTTAGCCTGATGATCTGTTTTCCAGGACCCAGTGCAGGAGTGGGGGGAGGAGGTGGAAGACGGGGCCGTCTACGGGGTCACTCTTCACAGAGAACCCATCCAACCCCCAGCTGATGCCGCTGAGAACGATTCTGCCTTTGGCTTCATGCAGTACCGCACACTGAAGGTCCGCAGGCTTAAAGCAGCCACTCTGGACCGTCTTGTCACAGAATTGGTGAACCCAGAGTGCCCTGACCCAGATTACACGCAAATCTTCCTCTCCACCTACAGAGCCTTCACCTGCACAAATGCTTTCATAGAACTCCTGTTTCAAAGGTGAGCATAAACGCTCAATCAAAGAGTTTAGTGTTCAGGGACATTAAGCTAAAATTTTAGTGTCAATGAGATTTTTTTTTTTTAAGTTACCGGTAATTATTTTATTCAGCAAAGATTAAATTGATTAAAAGTGATACTGGAGACATTTATATTGTTACAAAAGATTTTTAAAACTTTCTGTTCATCAGAGTATTCTGAAAAAAATGCCATGAAAATATTAAGCAGCACGACTTTTTACAATGTTAATAAGAAATTTCATGAGCAGCAAATCAACATATTTGAAGGATCATTTGACACTGACTGCATCACTCACAACAATATAACTGTTTTTACTGTATTTTTGATCAAATAAATGCAGCATTGGTGGGCATAAAATACTTATTTCACAACCATCTGACTCCAAACTTTTGAACGATCGTGTAAAAAAAAAAAAAAGAAGTTTATAAGTATAGTCTACCCAAATTTACATTATGAACCCTAATTTCAATGGTTTTGCGTTCGTCTGAATTTAGCCTTCTAATCTCTCTAATCCCCAGCTTCCTCTCAAATTACCTTATCAATGACATCAAATCATTGACTGACTTCCGTTTTGAACACGGCTATCCCTCATGTATTTAAATATGATATTTCCTCCGCATACGTAGGGCTCAGTGACCGTGAACAATCAAATGAAGGGGGAAGCCCAAATTTCGAAATTCATTGTGAGGATAAGTGTTTCCCATGGCCATGAGACACATGATGACTGTGGCACTATGATAGTCACACCGTACATCAGTGATGCAGTGGAATGGAGGAGAACACCTCACATTGGAGAACAGGTTTCACTTGACTAGTCAGAGGCGTCAGAGGCTCTTTTTGTTGAACATTGAGTGTTCTTTGTTTTCTGTTGAAGCATAAATAAAGGCAATAGGCCTTGAAAGAGCACATGTGACACATGTGTTAAAAACATGAACAGAAATTGTTGCAATGTTCATAATCCTAAAGCGTATTTGAAGGGTTTTAGGAATGTTTGGAATATAAACTTTGGACTTATTTATTTGTCTCTGTAGAGAGGACATGGTCACCAATCTGGACAACAGTGTCTGTGTCAGGAGGTAAGGTGAATCTTCAGAAACTTCCTGGTAGTCTTGATTCTGATCAGTTTGTTATATTCTGTGGTCAAATAGGCAGTGGTGTTCAGTCCTACTCATGGAGGGCCACTGTCCTGCAGAATTCAGCTCCAACCCCAGTTAAACACACCTAAACCAGCTAATCAAGGTCTTACTTGGCGTACTAGAAACATCCTGGCATGTGTGTTGAGGCAAGTGATACGGGAAACATGAAAAAAGAGCCGTCCTCAATTACCAGTATGAGCGATCATTATACAGCATTTCTAGTCATTATCGGGGAATAACTGACCTCAGAATACCGTGACTGACCAGAATCAAGCATTTCAGAGAGCCATGTATTATTGTTTTATAATTACCTTTAAATTGAAACTGGTTGCCCAATGCAACCATTATACTTGAATTAAAGTTTTGAAACTGGTTTTTCATCTGGGTTATTCCTAAATCCATAAGCTTCAATAATTAGTATGAAACAATAAGGTGCTAACAAAGCGTGTGTATGTGTGTGTGTGTGTATGCAGTTCTCTGCCCTGTCTGATCCGGCTGTGGTTAGACGAATATCACGAGGACCTTCGGGACTCTCCGGATCAACAGGCTCTCCGGCTGCTCTGTGTTCATCTGCGTAATCGCCTTTGTTTCAGACGTCTGGTTAATCAAGCCGATGCTCTTCTCAGAAAATTTCAGACTGAAGGCAAGCCGTGAAATATGGCTAATTTAGCTTTTATGCACATACACCCCGAAATCAGTGCTAAATAACTTCTTATGGATCAACAGACAAGCACATGGGTACATCAGTAGAAGCCAGTGCTGCTGGCGTAGAGAGTCCAGAAACTAAAGACACCATGGACAGACGGGACACAGAAGAGATGAGGGATGTACTGGCCTTCCCAGCTCAAGACATAGCGGAGCAGCTCACGCAGTTAGATGCTGTAGGTGTCAAGTTTTGCACACTGAAGGCTAGGTTTTATTTTTGGCCTACTTTTATTCATCTGTTTCCATTTCTTTCTCAGGAACTCTTTGTCAAAGTGGTCCCGTTTCACTGCCTTGGCTGCATTTGGTCTCAAAGGGACAAGAAAGAGAACCGGAATCTAGCGCCCACGGTCCGTGCCACCATTGCCCAGTTTAATGCCGTCACTAACTGCGTTATCACCTCTCTGCTGTGCCCTTCTGCCACCTCCCCTCCCGGCTCCCCATGCTGCCCTTGTAGCAGCCCTACACACAGGGCAAAGATTATTGAGAAGTGGATCTCTGTGGCTCAGGTGTGTATTAGGCTCGAAACATACTTCATAGTTCATTCATAGTTTTCATCTTTAGATCTGTAGAGCAGAACATCCATAGAACTGCAGAACAGGCCTGCAAATTTTTCATTTGTTTCATGCCACGAATATTAAGATCACCTTTCAAAAGAAGACAAACAAAAACATATGAACAAATGCAAGTTTTGGGCACTGGAAACAGTGGGACATTTAAAACTCTTAACGTGAAAAACACTTACCGGAACCCCCTTTTTCACAGACAAGGCTTAAACGTAATCCTAGGCTAATATAAATTTTTTAGCTGTTTTAACTGAAAACAACTTGCAGTGACATGTCTTAAAATATGTTTATAAAAGCCACGTAAATGTCCTAATTGAATTCAGGCCTAATCCTGGCTTAATCTAAGCCCTGTCTGTGACACCAGGCCTTAAAGTGCCTTAAAAACTGTGATGTGATATAAGATCAAATTCCGTATACACCTTATTGATGATGCATACTATATGCAGATTTAAACGCAACGCGCCGAATGGTTAAGTATCTTCTTTATAATGGTTTTCTATGTAAAAATGCTTAAGGGGAAACTGTGTGTTGTGTTTATATTCTGGGTTCATCTGCATGCCTGTACATAGTATGCATAATTAATAAGGTTCATATTGAATTAGGTTTTTTTTATATCACTGTCTCACTACATTAGTACGTGGTAAAAACCTGGTAAAAATAACTGGCAGGCAATGGAGGAAAGCCTTCTTTTGCCCTCCAGGTGGGTGATCCTATAAGCGTGTGACCTCATGTGAAAACTATGAATAGACAAGTATGTAAATTACACATTTCATAATGCAATCATGCATTTGAATTTGCAGAGCACAAATCATTATGATTTTTTTTTTTTTTTTTGCAGTCCTCTGTTATGCCACAAGGAGCACTATAATAGGCATTAGGAGGAGACACTCACATTTAAAATGTATATGATGTTAGCTAACTGCATGATTTGTATATGTACATTTCTGAAATACATTACTTGGACACAGTAATACGAATAAATGTGAATCGAATTGTACACTGCTAAAATGACTGTTGTGACAGAGCTACAGTTTGCATAGAATCTTGCTGAGCAAGAATAATTAAACTGTTGACATGAATTTTAATGGCACAGACATTTAAAGATAATTGTATCACTTTGTGTTGGTGCATATTTGATCCAGTGTGAATTTGTGAAGTTAATATTTCTTTTTTTTAAGCTATTTATTATTATTATTTGTATTACAGGAGTGCCGTCAGTTGAGAAACTTCTCCTCTCTAAGAGCCATCTTATCTGCTCTTCAGTCTAATGCTGTCTACCGGCTAAAGAAAACCTGGGAGGCAACCAGCAGGTAGTGTGTTCTGACCCTGACATCCTGAAACAGCCATTAAACCTGTAGTGAAATGTTAAGCACACAGTTTGCATAATACATGGTAGTAAATGTAAATCCATAAAATGTGCAATTTCAGGGAAAGTATAACCGCCTTTGATCAGCTGTGCGACACCTTTCCCGATGAGAACTGTGTGCTGATCAATCGAGAGATCCTTGTAGAGGTAAGTTTCACAGGTTTGCCTGTTTTAATGTTGTCTACCCTAATCTTCTAAAAAGTTTGACGTACACTTCTTTTAAAACATTTGGGGTCAGTATGATTTAAAAAAAAATGTTTTTAAAAAATATGTTATGCTAATTTTGCTATTTTATAATTTCATTTATTCCTGTGAGGCAAAGCTGAATATTCAGCATCATTACTCCAGACCTCAGTGTCATATTATCCCCTCAGAAATCATTTTAATATGCTGATTTGGTGCTCAAGAAACACTTCCCACTATTATCAGTGTTGAAAATGGTTGTCCTGCTTAATATATTTGTGGAAACCATGATATATATATTTTTTAGAACAGCATTTATTTGAAATTTGTAATCTTGTGTAAAACTATGTTTATTGTCACTTTTGATTAATTTACTATGTCCTTAGTGAATACAAATATTAATATCTGTCCAAAAAAAATCCTACTGACCTTAAACTTCCATCAATATCTAACACTTTGGTCTACAATGTGCAAACAGGTGCCTCTAATGATTTAACATTAGCTGAGCTGATAGCACTGTTGAACCTCTGATAAGATTATGAAGTGATCTCATCCCATGGCTGCTTGTATGCCCTTTTTACGATCTTAAAAGATGCTACCTAGCAACATTCAATCTTTTCCACAGCCCCTTTCACTCTTGCTCGCATGCAAAGAGTAAATCAATAGGGGCTGGAGGAAGATGAGGTTAAAAAATGCAGAATCATCCTGTTGGCAAAGATACCATTAAGGAGGCAAAACATCCCACAATGTTCTGCAGTGTTTAGTGTTCAATAACAACAAAACATACATATGGTGGCTCGTAGTAGTCTATCCCACTTCTCTTTAACCTTAATCTTTATCATGTTCTGTAATTGTACTTAATCTTGAATTGGGGCCTCTCTTTGGGTGTGGGATATTGGCTTTGAATGTCTTCTAAAGTGATTTATGTAAGTGTTTCTTCAGGCCAGTTGTTTCAGTGCATCTTATGCTCAGTTATGCTTATCTAAATCAGAGTTTCAGGCTGTTTGCATTTCAGTATGCCAAATGTCCTCTTATCTATGTATTTGTTATTGATTTAGGAAGAAAACCAGTCAGCAGAGGTAGACACTCACTCTGCACCAAAGTCTCCCAGACTTAGTCCTACATCTAAGCACACGGTAAGATTCACTAGAGTCGCTTTTATGATAACAAGGCCCTGCTGAATGTTGCGTCTCATTTAAGGTCACTGGCACAACTTGCTTTTAAAATATTATTAAGCTGTTGTTTCTGGGAAACGACTACCCTGTTTGGGATGTATGCCTCAGCACCAGCTAATTTGACTCAAGTAATTTCATCTCCAAAACAAAAATGTGTCTAAACGTGAATCTGCCAGCTCATTAATTAAAACACTCAAATGGGTATTACCATAATGCCAGCCGACACAGTATGACGGAGTAAGGTTTATCATTAGTAAAGGTTCATTAACAGTGTGTTCCTCTAACTAAGATATTTATACTTGGCATAAATCAATTTTAGCTGTTGGGAAAAGTTGTGTGTGCTTAAAAGAGTGCTTAAACATGTGGATTCATGTTTAAATATAGTATACAGTACCGTTCAAAAGTGGGGGGTCAGTAAGATTTTCTTTTTTTTAAAGAAATTAATACTTTTATTCAGCAAGGATATATTAAAGTCACAGTAAAGACACTTGCACTTACATTGTTACAAAAATTGTATTTCAAATAAATGTTTTCTTCATTACAGAATTCTGAAAAAAACGATCACGTTTCCACAAAAAGATTAATTGGCACTTATTACAATAACGGTTTACAACATTGATGACAATAAGAAATGTTTCTTAAACCACAAAATCAGCCTATTAGAATGATTTCTGAAGGATCATGTGACACTGAAGACTGCAGTAATGATGCTGAAAAGTCAGCTTGCCGTCACAGGAATGAAATATTGAAGTAGAAAACAGTTATTTTAAATTGTAATAATTTCACAATATTACTATACTGTTTTTGATCAAATAAATGCAGCCTTGGTGAGCATAAGAGACTATTTTCAAAAATATTGTAAAATCTTACCAACCCCTTTTGATCTTTTGAAAAATAGTGTATTTTCAAAGTCTGACAACTTTGTTTTTCTGACAGAACCCCTCCAATGGCGAGGTGCCGTACCTGGGCACTTATCTGACAGTTCTCACCATGTTGGACACAGCACTAAGTGATAATGTACAGGTGAGAATAGTTTTTTTTACCTTAATTCATGTCACAGACATAGTGTTTTCAATTTCAGTTCCCACTCTGAAGTTTTTTTTGTTTAAAAGATAACTCTCTTCTTTGTGCTCACAGGGAGGTCTCATCAACTTTGAGAAGCGTAGAAAAGTAAGTACAATTGTCTTAAATATTGTTTTAGTGAAAAGAAGCTCACTAGGTTTTGGTCCAGAGCTAGTGTTAACGCATGGCTTTCTCTGTCTCCATTCCTTTCTGTATTCAGGAGTTTGAGATTCTGTCTCAGATCCGGCAGCTGCAGGCATCATGTGCTCAGTACACTCTACAATCACATCCTCATATCATTTCCTGGATCAACAGCAGCATGCCCCTTACTGACCAGAAGAGGTGAGACGCTTCCTGCACATTCTGATGATCATTCTCAGTGTGATCATTTCCTTGCTAAGAATGTTGGTTTAGATGAAAATAAATGACTTTGAATTCAAGGCAGTGGTACTTTGAGTACTTCGTCTCAGCATCTCTGATATTTAGATATCAACAGTCAGTCTTTCTTTCTCATCAGTTATGAGTTGTCAAGAGAGCTGGAGCCACCAGTTGACCCCTGTCCAGGCTCTCCCAACCACTGGAGCCACCGGCTCATCTCCAAGAAACTGACCTCGTGAGTGTTGTTATTCACAGTTTCAAAGCACCGGTTTCCATTTTATGGACTAAAGTCCCAATATACTCACAGCAAAGTTTTTTTTTAGTTTTTCGCCCAGGGGTAAAAGGAGGTTTGAAGTACCTTTGCAGCAATATACTGTAAGCAACATCCCGATGCCACCCACGATGTTGACAGCGACAATTTAGATAAATGTGTAAATGTGCTGTTCTCAATAACAAAATAAACACAACAAAAATGACAGCAGTGAGAAAATGGCAGTTAAGACAGCATCTGATCATAAGGATGTGGATATGTTTGCACCAGCTCTGCAATTCGACACTCCACTCAGTCATGTCACGTTTATTTGTATAGCATTTTATACAGTAGATTTCTTTAAAGCAAGCAGCTTTACAGCATTTAAACATGAAAAAACAATGTCCGTGTCACTTTCAATTAGAATTATAACTTAATTTTGTACTGTAAACCTAAGAAATGACACACAAGTTCATTCTTCGATTTCGCATAAAGTACGGTATAGAGGGGCCTTTAGACTCAGACTCAGAAAGTAATAAGACATTTTGCTAACTTGCTTTTTTTTTCTGTGATGTGTTTCTCTTCTGCTCACTGCAGATTGCTGTCTGGCAGTGAGAACTTCTCGAAGAAAACTCTTGCTGATCAGATCAGTGTATCATCCTCTGGCTCCAGTGGCTCAGAGATGGAAGACCTCAGCAGTCCCAACCTCTCACCTCTTGGATACAAAGTACGGGTAACAACTCAGCATAAAAAAACCTGCAGACTAGAGCTACAGACGTTTTGTACTATAGTTGCTACAATATTTTATTCCTATAATTTAAGCTTAGGCTATCAAGGTTTAATCAAAATAATTATATTTTGAATTGATCAGTAGCACACAATGGGATATATTTGCTGAGAAATTATTGTTATTGTGGCTGATAAAAACACTGAATTGACCAAATGTGGTAGTATATTGATGCTTTTGTAGATTACTATTTTTGTGTACGTGTTTATACACCAGAGTAAACTAAAATTATTAAAAGTTGTTTTGGGTCATTGAAATGAAGCGGAAATAAAATTAAATATAAATATTTGACGAAAAAGTGTATGTAAATGAAATGTAAAAGAAAATATAAACAAACAAAATAATTTAAGTTGAAGTAATAAAATTAATTACGGTAAACTAATACTGAAGCGGAAAAAAGAGGAAAATAAGTTATAAACTTGGAATTTCAAGAAAAAAAGCCACAATTACCTTTTTTTTATTTTGTTATACTGCAGCAGATACAAGCTTCCATACAAAACAGGATTACCAAAAGAAAACTGAAAATATAAAAATAAAAATCTAATATAAAATAAGTACAATATTATATAAATAAAACTAAAATAACACTGATGTACACATGCGTCAGAAGGATGTCTTTAGCTTTCGCATGATGTCTTGTTGTTTTCTCAGTGTCTTTTAGTGTATGTGGGTCAAGGATAGAATTACGTGTTTCTTTTTTTTTTATTGCATTATTTATAATTAAACTAAATCAATAGTCCTGAATCTGACAGGCCTAATATAAACGTAAAAAAAACTATTTGACCATATGTTTATCTGTAGCCTTTGGGTTAGAAAATCCATTAAGGTGTTTGTGACTGATTTTTCACCTTAACCTTGCAGTCATATAGTTCATGTTTGCACTATCAACAAAGAGCTGTAGTGAAGTTGACAGAACACGGTGTATTTGATAACAACACTGCCAGTCTGTGACGTTTTACATAAATTACTGAAATATGTATCGCTTGCAATCTGTGTTGCTAAACACCCAGATAAAAAGTCAGATTCATCTGAATGATTAAGCTTTCTGATGCACCTCATCTGATGCACTGTCACTTGTGCCACTTAAAGGGTTAGTTCACCCAAAAATTAAAATTCTGTCATCATTTACTCGCCTCGCCTCATGTCTTTCCAAACCCGTAAGACTTTTGTTCATCTTCGGAACACAAATGAAGATATTTTTGATTAAATCTGAGAGCTTTCTGACCCTCCATTGACAGCTTTAAAGGGATAGTTCAAAAAAAATTATCCCATAATTTACTCACCCTCTATCCATCCTAGGTGTATATGACTTCCTCCTTTCAGCCGAACACAATCAGAGTTATATTAAATAATATCCTGGCTCTTCCAAGCATTTATAATGACACTGAATAGTGTCCGAGTTTTTGAAGCTCCAAAAAGCGCATCCATCCATCATAAAAGTAATCCATACTAACCAGTGATTACAGTTTAAAAAGTTTTAAATATGGATATTTGTCTGACAAAAACCCATCGCTTGGCTTTAGAAGACATTTATTAACCCACTGGAGTCGTATGGATTACTTTTATGACGGATAGATGCACTTTTTGGAGCTTTAAAAACTCGGACACTATTCAGTGCCATTACAAAGCTGGGAAAAGCCAAGATATTATTATTAGTACTCTGATTGTGTTCGTCTGAAAGAAGGTCATATACACCTAGAATGGCTTGCGGGTGAGTAAATCATGGGATAATTTTAATTTTGGGGTGAACTATTACCATCTGAAAACCCTGTGCTGTGGTCTTAACAGACCAGTTCTTATTGATAATTAGATGTGTTGGGATAAATAGTCTTTCTCCATCCCTTCATTCACAGTCACAGTCTGTATCCTGTCAGGACATCTCCGTAGACACACCCAGCACCTCTCTGACTCCGCCCACCTCCTTTCGAAGATCCCTACAGGCAGATCTGTCTGACAGCCCCTCCCCTTCTTCATCGGCAACATCTTCATCATCTTCGTCATCCTCTCCTTCTCTCCAGCTGTACGCTGCCCTTCATCCAATGTACAACAAGCAAGTTGCCGATACATGTATTATCAGAGTCAGCGTGGAGTTTGGCAACAGCGGAAACATTTATAAAAGTATTTTGGTAAGTTGACTTTAACAGTTGGTGGCTCGTGGTCCTAGATTTGTTGATGTTCTTTTTAGCAGTCAGTAGGCAAGATGTCTGTTAATGGTCTTTTTACTCGGGTGTCAGGGCCAGTGATTCTAAAGTCTTGAAACTGTATCATCTCTTTATCTTTAGATATCCAGTCAGGACAAGACCGCTCAGGTGATTCAGAGAGCTCTGGAGAAACACAACTTGGAGGAGATGAACTGCCAGGATTTTAGTCTCACACAAGTGCTTTCTAATGACAAAGGTGAGCTGCTTGATTCTATGCATGACCTTGAAAGAAGACTCAAGTATTTTAGTATTATTTATATATCATTATAGTATCATAGTATTAATATTTTAAATTAGCTTTATATCTTAATTTTAAAGGGTTAGTTCACCCAAAAAATAAACTTCTGTCATTAATAGGGATGCACCGAATCCAGATTTTTGGGGTTTGGCTGAATACCAAATCCACTGGTTAAGATTCTGTCGAATCCAAAACCGAATACCGACTCCTAATCCCATCCTCAGTTCATTAACACAGTAAACAAATTAATGAAGTAAACAATGTCCACAGCAGTGTATTTTTCATTTTATTTTATTTTATAAATAAAAAAAGTTCATAAAGCTTCAAAAAGTTCATAAAGAGATTGTAAAATTAATCCACATGAATCGAGCTGTTTAGTCCAAATTTATGAAGAGACTGGATTGCTTTATATGATGAACAGATTGGCTTTTATTCACATTTAGGCTTTTATTCACATATAACTCACATCAACTCACACATCAGTTTTGGTAGTTGGCAGCTCAAGCATATTCACTTGAAATGCGAGAACCAATGAGGTTCATCCTTGTGTTACGCAGCACGTTTGAGCTTCTGCAAGAGGTTTGTTCTCGTGCGTCAAGCAGGTTTGGTTTGGTTTAGCTTCTGTTTGTTTGCAGATCAATGTTTATATGTGAATAAAATCCTAAATTAAATATTTTCATCTTATAAAGCGATCAAGTCAGTTCAGAAAATTTTGGCTAAATCGCACAATTCATATGGATTAGTTTTACGATCTCTTTATGAACCTTTTGAAGCGTCAAAGTGATAGTTGCGTAGCTGTCAACTGAGGGACAGAAATCTCTCAGATTTCATCAAAAATATTGAACGAAAGTCTTACGGGTTTGGAATGACATGAGGAAGAGTAATTAATGACAGAATATTAATTTTTGGGTGAACTATCCCTTTAATTTTAGTTTAAATGTTAGCAATTTTATAGTTATATTTATTTAGCACTCAATAAATCAATGTTTTTATATATATATATATATTTACATGTTTTTTTTATTTTATTAGAGTTGCTGATCCCAGACAAAGCCAACGTGTTCTATGCCATGTGCACCACTGCCAACTATGACTTTGTGCTTCGTCAGCTTTACAAAAATGTCAGCAGAGTGCCTGGTTCATCCTGGAGTCCCGGAGCTGTACCGAAGGGACGCAAGTAACGTGAATGACAACACGCAACATGGTGGTGTAATACATGAAAATGCAAACGGTGAACAGAGACTACACAACCACATGGACTACTGCATAGAACAAACACTTACAAAATAGCAAACAAACAGCTGATGTGGACAACTGCTGAATGAAGCTCGGAAAACAGACTGATGGATGCAGAATTGAGTTCTGAAGCACTCTGGAGTCTCAAGTTATGATAGCATCTCACTCAATAATGTGTCATTGACTAATAACAAAGAAACCGTAGAATTCTACAGCTGCTACAACATTTCTAAGCCGTTAAAACTGAAGGAAGAAAGGATCAGATGATCCGACCCAGGGAAGTTGCAATAAAAAGCCACATCTACTGCCAGTTTATTCAAAGATTTTTGCTTTGAAATGGGAGGTCACACAGGTGATATCTTTTTTTACTGAGAAAGGTGTAGGTGGATGAACACATTTGTTTTAAATATGACCTACAAATACAAGCTTTTATGTAGCTAATATTCAGTGGTAGGTTAAAACTGAATAGAAAGATAAATAAAGTGATTTAGGTCATTTTCTAAGTGACAATGTTAAGATAATATATTTTAATATAATTTTAATAAAGATCACATTATTTTAATTGCAATATTTAATTGTTTTAATGCATTTCACTTTTAGAGTGTTTAATTTAACTTTTATATGTGCACATTAATCTATTTTTATTTGTTCTTTTTGTTTCCTTTCTGCACTTGTTTTTAATTTTTATGCTTTTGAGGTGCAGTAATCTCAAAACCATCAGCTGTTTCTCTTAGAAAACTTTATTTAAGACTTGTATTAATGGAAGATGTTTGTTGATTTGTGGCATTTGTGCCTAATCTTTATCCTAATGAAGGATGCTTGCACTTCACTATCTTTTTTAGAAATACTTGTTTCTTTTTTTCTTTTCTTTTTTCTAGTATTGTCAAATGAAGTTACTCGTCCATATTGGATATCTTGTGACTTTCTGAGCAAATGCATTTAGGAGAACTGAAGAGCACTGGGTGCACTTGATAAATCTCATTGACTTTGTATGTGTTTGGTGAAAGTTAAAGTAAGTTAGTCGCTGAAGTCTGTGAAAAGTAAGTGCTTGGTCTGTGTGGAATAGTTTGCTGCTAAATAGTGGTTCAGTTGTTGTGTCTCTTGGAAAACTAAGTTTTTTTTTTTTTTTTTGCCAAATGGAAGAGGGCCCGAATCAGCATTAAAAGCACACATTTGCTGTTTGCACAGAAAGCCACAATTCCTAACTGAAATGTGTGTCTGTCTTTGTCTATGTGTAATTAAAAAATGTATAGCACTTAGTGTTGTGTGTTTTGTTATTATGTATTTTGTATTTTATTATTTAAAATAATATTCATTTTTGATTCTGTTTTGCTTCTTTTGTGGTCATTGGAGTTATAAAATTATTATTTTTAAATTCCATACGTTCCAGTCAATATATTTTATATAAAAAAAATGTTTTAATATAATTTTAAATAGAAATTTGGTCTTACTATCTTAAATCTACATGCCTATATCTAATTATATCTTTACACTGCTCAAACGTGAAATTTAATTTGAATTCTCCGAATAAAGAAACTTTAAATTCTGAATGGAAATATATTATTTATTAATCGAATTATAAAAATATAAGCCTGTCGTGACAGTCCCTACCGGGGGAAAACCCCCAGCTAAAACCACTAGGGCGGTCTTAGCTAAGCTAAGCTATTATTTTTTTTCAGCAAGGAGTGGTAAAGTTCAATGCTACTCTGATGCTGTATTTAAATGAACATGCAAAGCAGGACCAGAGCAGCCTCCAATACAAGAAGGTCCAGAAGTGGTCATCTGTCACATTTTAGAAGGCCGTTATGTGGCCTTTTGTCTGGATAGAGAATTTGGAGCAAGTGCAGAAGCACTTCAGAGCAGCCTTATCTTTTTTTAAAGATGCTTTTAAGAAAAGTATGATGTTTACATTTTCAGTTTCATTTACATTGAATGTAAGATAAGATTTGGGTGATATGGCACAAGCTTGCCAACGCTTCCTACGGCAAGATGGCGCCCTCGTCCATTACCGGTTATGTTTGGAGTTCAGCGGTGAACGCGGCTTCCTCGGGTACGTTCATTTACTTCTCCCATTTCTAATATTAACTTTTTCCAAAAATCTGGATTCCAGTCACTAAATTTAGTGACTGTTTTTAGCGTTGTTTTTCGGTTGCACAGTCGACGTTTTTAAATTGCTATCTGTTGGTAGCCATGATAAGGATGGATCATGTAGCACTTGTTTTTAATTACAGTTGTTTATAATCATTTTACTGCGATTTATGGTGACGATTTTCATTTGCATATTTGCATTCAGTCTCATTGCAAACAGTTCACTTGGTAATCCAGTAGAGGGAAGCATCGTTTCATTCGTTAACGTAGTAATTTATTCACTGCTTGGTCAGCTGTCCCAGCCTGATCATCTAAAGAAGTGTCCAAAACCCCACTAAAACCAGCTATGACCAGGCTGGAAGACCAGCCAACCAGCTCACACACAATAAGGAGATGCTAAACAAGATGTTTATGCTGCTCTTTTTCATTCAATGAAGTGAATACCCAGTCAAAAAGAGACCGTAAAAATCAGAAAATGATGGAAAACCACCATATCACTCTCCATATGACTTGTGCACTATATTCCAAGACCTGTTGTTGTTTTAATACATGAGCAAAGCAAATGCAAAGATAAATATTTATTTATTTGAATTGGATCTTTTGAGCTGGAACAGTTGAATCATATAATTTGTGTGTGTGTGTGTGTGTGTGTGTGTGTGTGTGTGTGTGTGTGTGTGTGTGTGTGTGTGTGTGTGTGTCATATGATGCCTCATCCACACGCTTTGCTTCTTCACGTGATATTTCTCTCCTCCTGCTTGGCCCAGTGACCTTAACAGAAACAAGAAACATGCCCTATCACTGGCCATGCCCTGATGCTGTTGATTAACCTACTTAAATGATCCCATCTCTCCGGTGTCTCGCCTGGACGTGATACAGCAACTAATTGGAAACAGGCCGCTCAGATAGTTCTTAGAACTGGTCTATTTTAATTCAATGCCAGAAGGCGTTTCAAACTAATTGCAAATGGAAGATAAAAGATCTAACAAAGTGCAAAGGAAGGTGCATGAGATAAATTTAAGAAAGTTGCATGGTTTGCATTATGACTCATACATGATGGTGACGTCAGTATAAAAATAAACAGCACAATGTTGAAAAGCAGTCGCCACATGGTCAAGTGCGGTTAGCTTACAGTTCCAGTCTGTTTAAGAGCCTCGTTGGTCTAAGCGAGTGTGTAATTGTGTGTTGACTTCTGTTACCTTTAGTTTTACACTCGCCTGACTCACACAGGGCGTCTGGCCTCATGTGAGCCCTCCTCGGTCACATGTTCGCACCTCCCATCAACCTGGGGTGTTTGGATTTGAGCAAAAAGAGCAGGAGCGTTCAGGCTGTGGGCGGGAAGCACCGGAGAGGATGAGAAGAAGATGTGAGCATGGGTGAAAGAGTGCCATTGTTTTGTTGTCCCTGTGATTCAGAGAGTTTCCTCCCAACAGCTGCTGGCCACTCCAGGCCCTGGCTTGTGTTTTAGTGGGTTTGGCTGTAGATATGAGGCTCTGTAACCCATTATCATGATTCCCTGAGTCACTTGTGAGACAGCACAGCCACCCTTAAAGAAATGCCTTATTTGGCCTGGTCTGGGTGAATGGAACATATCTCTCAGAGACAATAATAATAATAAAAAAGAATAATAATAATAATAAAAAATACATATGTGTGTGTGTGTGTGTGTGTGTGTTTTTTTTTGTTTATATTACATTGTGTGTGTGTGTGTGTGTGTGTGTGATATATATTATTATTTTTCTCTCACAATTTTGAGTAAACATCACAATTTACATCACTAACCCAAGTCAAAATTGTAATATGCAAACTCACAATTCTAAGAGAAAAGTTTTATTGCTAATGAAAATAAGAGTTTAATTGTTTAATTAAAATAAATTAAGAATTGTGAGATATAGCCTAAAGTTGCAATTACCTTTTCTTATTTCGTGGCGGAAATAGGCTTCAATACAAATTACATGGCAACTTATTATTACTTATTATTTTTCAACTTTAAGAATTTAAGTAAAAATTTTAATAAATGTTGGGGATGCAACTAACAATATTAAAATTCGATGACTGATATTAACCGATAAAAGGGCTGGTATTAAAACGTTATACTATTTTGTATAGACGAAATCATTCATTTTAAATAGCATCACAACAATATGATATGATACCAATCTATCGTGTCAAAGGGAAAGAATATACTTTTGATGCTGTAAATGGTATTGTATATTGGTGTGTATACAATACCATTTACAGCATACTTTTAGCTTTTTTCAGTTCAATTAAATAGCTCAGCATGTGTGCCAAATTATGTTTTATAAGTCAATTAATATTAGGTCATGTCAACCACTCATTTGGAGACATTTAGCTTGAATAGTAGAAATCTGAGGTGTTTGAGTTTTCAGTCATAGTTCTCATTTCACATGTGTGTAAGATTGGAAACAATGCAAGATATTTGCTTTTCACCCCCCTCTCTCTCACAAGGACCACGCTGATAGCAACCAAGGCCTGTAGCCACAATGTTTGAACAATGGGGAAGTTGTGATTGTCTGATTGGTCAGTTTGAAAATCTCACACCTGAGTGTTAGTCACATGGTTGGGGGGAAAATGACAAAACAGGATTGTAACTTGTTCTGGCTCTTTTTTGGATGCTGGCCTGCTCTCGAGTCAAAGGCGCTCTGCCTTTCTCTCTCTCTCTCTCTCTCTCTCTCTCTCTCTCTCTCTCTCTCTCTCTCTCTCTCTCTCTCTCTCTCTCTCTCTCTCTCTCAGGTAACATTTTACATTTACAATGAGTGGATTTAGTTGATAATTCACATGAACCTATTTTGTAACTATTTTAAGTGTAAACACATAACCTTATTTTGTCAAATTAAACCTTTTAATTCATGGAGTCAGATTAAAACGAGATAATTGCATATGTGAATGTATCATATTTAACCCAAAATACTTTGTCATGAGAAACGACGGAACGCGCAAGAAACCTTCCCCGTATTATTGGAAGATTAGATGGTGTTTGAGTTGCATGTGCATGTCTGTATAAGTATGTAGGTCAGGACTGTGGGTCGGGTCGTACGAGGGGATCGGCTACAGGTAACCGGACAGAAGGAGGAGACAGATGCTTATCTAATGGATAATCGGGTTAATGTGCTTGTGGCACTACTGAACTTCAGCTAAAATGTGGCTAATGCTGTCTAGTTCCAAGGGCAAAAGTGATTAAAATAGGTGTTTGAATAGGGGGAAGTAGAGAGGCCTGAGTTCCAGTCATAGCTCCTCTAGTGATCTTTAAAATGCTGGCCGAAAGAGGATACACTGCTGGATCTCGGTGTCATTTCATTTGTTACAACAGCAGGAGGTTGACACACCGCCATGATGTTAGACTGATTAATGGTTTAAAAAATATATTATAGCTTACTACATAACTACAATTAACAGAGGTCACCAGTTTTCTAGTTAAGCACCAGCTCAGTTCAGGGAACGGTCTCCTATTTGCTCTAAATAAATGTGCGACTCTGGAAACCGCCCAGGGTGGCACGGGGTGAAAAAGAACGGAATGCAAGATTGGGTTTTTACGGCTCATTTGCACATCACGTCAATGATATCATGTGTGGGTCAATTAATCTGGTCGGGACTCGGAGTGTTGAGAGGAGTATGGGAATTGTATGGGTCAAAAATGATCGATTTCTTTTTCATGCCAAAAATCATTAGGATACTAAGTAAAGATCATGTTCCATGAAGATACATTTCCTACCATAAACTTTTATGTTTGTGAGTGAATGCAGCACAATCGTGAACATAACTTAACTTTAAAGGAGATTTTCTCAATGTTTTGATTTCTTTTGCACCCTCAGATTTTCCAATAGTTGTATCTCGGCCAAATATTGTCCTATCCTAACAAACCATACATCAATGGAATGCTTATTTATTCAGCTGTCAGGTGATGTATAAATCTCAATTTTGAAAAATGTACTTATGTGATTGGTTTTGTGATCCATATATGGTTTCAACAACCTTAGAAGCGTACTTGTCCAGTTTGGCCTGGAATGCGGCCCAGACGTGCCACCTCCTGATGTGGTTTGAGCGATCGGATTTAAATCCATCTCGAATGCGTTTTGGAGGGCATTTGCACGGATAGCTATCCGATCACAGAAAACGCATGAAGGTGTAAACAGGCCCTAAATGTTTAAACAGGGGACATGAACATGAAGAAATAAATGTCCAGAACGAAATTGATCATTTTTGAACTGAGTTGTTTGTGAACATCTTGTTGTCCATCTGTGAGGAGAAGGATTCATCTCGATCTCCATGAAATAGTTGTGGTCACAGAGCGATAAGTCAAGAGGATAGTGGTCTGGACTTCATAAAGCTCAAGTGCTCTATTAATATGAAGTGTCCTCATAAGTGGAATATTGATGCAGAAACTGTGAGCGCACGGTGCTTCACACATTCTGGGATGTATTGATTTATGAGTGTAGAATAATGCCTTTTTAATGAAGTGCTTTCTTTGGAGCACTTGGAACATATTGTGTTGCCTTTCACATTTCAACGATCATATGCAAAGTAACACAATCTGCCTACAAACCTTATGGTCCTCGGCGTCACACTGAAGGCAGCTGTTCCGTCCACGCACATTTTACCCAGAACATATGTCAGTCATGTTCTCACATACGCAGATGCGTGCATGCAAAACAACCTCTCTCTCCCCCCCCCCTCTTCCCTTCGCACCGAGTGTGGCAATACCCTGAGCGCCCGCATTGCATAACTCTGGGCTGACTCATTGCTCTAGTGGCCTAATTCTTCCTTCACTATTAATGGATGAGGAGCAATCTAGTCCTCATGCACTTCTTCCCCACTTTCTTTGACTTTTTCAAAGTGTAACCTCAATCTCACTCTTTGTTTACAATTCCAGCGTCTTTCCTATCATTATTTCATTTTATGGCTGTAATCTTTCTTTTATGGCCGTAATCTTGGCTTTGCTCATATAATGGAATGATGTGACGTTGGTGTGCATGACATAATAAAGAGCGGTTATTGAGGCTGGGGCTTTTATTGGTGCTGATTATGTATTCGCTCAAATGGCATAAGAGGGCACTTATGCATTTGCAGTTTGTCTACTGGGTGTGTGTGTGTGCATTTGCAACCTTTTACACTTCATTTCAATAAAACATGTTTAAATATAAATATAAATGCTTAAAACAACACTTTTCTAAATAGAATCCTTCTTTTTAATTAATAGGACCTATATTATGAATAAGAAATTTGCTATTCACATGAGATCTCAACAAGTAGTACATGTTTACAGATGTTTGCAGAGATATCAAAGTTTGCAACTAAAAAAAAAACATTTAAATACATATTTAAAAACATTTGAATTTGTATTTAAACAAACAAAAAAACATTTGAATTCACATAGTAAAGATTTCAATTTAGACATTTATTTTTTGGAGCCGTTTTTGCCATTTAATTACAACGTTTTATGGTCGGATTTCATATATCAAATCTTGAAAATGGGATGTTTAAAAGAAAGAAGAAAAAAACATTCTGAAATCAGATAAGATCACAAAATACAATCTTTGATCTGAATCAAATCTTCAGTTTGTGTTCAAAACTTTTTAGTAAGGTTGGATATACCTTTGATCCCAAAATATAAAAAAATCAATCAGGATTATCGTGATCCCAGCAGAAGAGTGGTGTATAACTTTAAAACTGGTCAAAATACAGCGTTATCATGTAATACACATTCATATTTTTATTTTGCTCTTGATTAGTTTAACTATTAAAGTAATACATTTGTAGACAGCTATTTATTAAGACTTTAAGTACAGTGAAGTAAAAAAAAAAAGAGAGATTTTGGCACCATAAAATAATAAATTTAATTTTAAAGTATATTGGCACAATCATCAGAGATGAACCAGTTGGATTTAGCAAACTGGATTTAGCAATTGCATCCCTTATTATATTTTTCTGTTTTTGTTGGTCAGGTTACAGAAACTCTAAAGGGACAAGTTGATGGGAGGAAAATACATTTGAATGCTTTTGCGTTTTCTTGCAAATGTTTTACTTTTTTACCCTTAATAAACTTTTCCAAAAATCGTAAGTTTTTGTACGATTAACATCTTACTAAGTCCACCTCGTAAAATAGTTACGTTTTCCCATGAGATTGATATTCCATTAATGTTTATGTCTAATAATTTTGAGGACTATATCAAAACTTTTAACAAACCTCTTTTTATTTTTTACTTGAAATGTTAATCAATTTAAATTGGCTTGAGCATCCAAATACATTTTTAGACCAATCTCTATGAAATTATGAAAGAGCAACATCGGAGTAATATAGGTTTCCTGGGCTTTTACGTCATATTCCAGAATCGTCTGTGGAATGGCTATTTTTTTATGCATGTCTTTGTCTCTGCTGGTCACATGAGCAATATTCCTCCATTAGAACAGCTGTTCATTTCAAGGCAAGCAGTAAACCGTTCAGCCCCTTTAACTCACTGTTTCATGCAATCTGGAGCTGCCTGAACACAGTGGGTGATGTATCTGTCAATATCACTTTACTCTTTGTTTGGGAAGATTTGGGTTTGATTAAAGTAACTGATTTTAAAAGAGAGGATAATGACAGGAGTTTGGCGTGTAAATTGTTGATTGTGCCACAGGTGCAGCGGAGGAGGGAGTCAAGAGAGTGAGAACATCAACCAAAGTGATAAAAAGACATAAAGAGAAAAATTAACTGATTTGTTAATTTCTGAGAAAAATGTGAGTAATGCTCGCAAGATGCTGCCAAGCTGTCATGCTATGCCATTGCTAAGGTGTTCAGGGTGGTTTTTTTTACACGTTGCTATGCGGTTCTGGGTTGTTTATAGGTCGTTGGTTAAGAATATTATACGAGTAATATGAGGTATCTTAGGTTGCACAATATTTTGGTAGCATATCGGTTATCAACTGACATTTCAGATGTTTTTATGTTTCACTATTGGTATATTGAATATTAAATTGTTTATGTTCATTGCACAGTTCTTTCTTTTACATCATTTAAAGTTAATTTCACAACACTATTAAATATACACTACTATTCAAAAGTTTGAGATTGGTAAGAGATTTTTTAAATGGTTTTGAACGTAGTCTCATATATGCTCAAGAATAATTGTCAAAAATACAGTAAGAACAGTTATATTGTAAAATATTGTTACAATTTAAAACTTTAATACTTTGCTACTTTAATACTTTTAAAAATGTTATTCATTCCTGTGATGCAAAGCTGAATTTTCAGCATCATTACTCCAGTCTTCAGTGTCACATGATCCTTCACAAAACATTATGCTGATTTGCTGGTCATGAAATATTTATTATTATGAATGTTAAAAACGTGTAAATCAAACGTGTAAATGTGTAATCGTGCTGCTTAATATTTTTGTGGAAACTGATCGTTTTTCCCCCTCAGGAATCTTTGGTGAATAGAAAGTTTTAAAAAAAGCATTACTTTGAAATAAAAAATATTTTGGAATATTATAAATGTCTTAACTTAACTTGTCTTGCTTAAATAAAAGTATGAATTTCTTTCCAAAACATATTTTGAATGGTTAAGCTAAATTAATTAAAAATATATATATAAAATATTGGGATTCTTTAATTATTATTATTATTATACATTTGAAATAGGCAGAATAGTAAAAAAAAAGTTTAAATAGTATAGTGGGAATAAATATTTGTTAAATAATTAATTGTCATGACAAAATGGATGTTGATTGACCTGAGGGCGAATAAGAGAGAACAGAACTCAGAGGGTCATGCGGTTTAGGACTGAGGGAATGTGGTTTGGGCAGGGCTGGCTGACCTACATTCTGCTGGCCTTTCAGTGATCAGCTTGTGTGAATCACACTGCCTCTTTTAAACTTCCAGCACTTATTATACATACCCTCATTAATACACATCATATGATACTGTTATTAATGATGTACACACACTTATAAGCACAAATATCATCGTATGTTAGGTTCCACATGACACACACACACGCTCAGACACTTCTTCCCTTGTTTGCGCTCTCTATTTTTTTGACCTACATCTTAGGCAGCGCAGTTACGTAACCAGAGTTATGTTGTGCTCTGGAATCCCAGCGCTCCTGCAGATGTTCAGAGACAAAACAGCTTCTCTTCCCACTCCATTCCTCTCTCTGCCTCCTTTTCCTCCTTGTTCTTCCTCTCCTCATTTTACTCTTCCTTTTTCCTTTCTCTGCTTTCCTTTTCTGTTTTCTGTTCTGCTCTTTCTTTCCTTTATACATACAGTGGGCCTCCGAAAGTCTGAGAGGACTCAGAAAAACTAGGATTCGAACCTTTAAGTAGACAGAACATTTTAGGTTTACAAAAAAATACAAAATTTGAACCCCAAAAATGAATAAGAAATGTTTTATTATGCATTATTTCTAGGTCACTAATCAAATGTGTGACTGTGTGAAACAAAAGGTCAGATTTTCTTACTTCCTTCCTACTTGCCGTTCTCAGAAAATAAGGATCATCAGGTCTTGCACAAACCTCTGGAGTTCATGCGGCTAAACCAAATACTACATTTAAATGAATATTAAATTCATAAGTTCTGTCATGAAACTCTAGATGGCGCATGCTGGTCCTTAACTCAATCTGAATGCAATCACATCTTTCTCTTTAGGGCACAGCTGATTGGCTCCTGCTGTATCAGTAGCCAATGAGCTCGCTGCTCAACCTCAAAGCTGTAGCAGTTGCAACACGCTTCCAGAAACCCTCCACCTTCCCCAGCTCCACCTGTATAGATCTGCTATGGGTAATTCATGTATGCTATAATTGTACAGCAGCAGCGTAGCCGACCTATTCTGTCATTTGCCTTGCTTTTCTTTGATTTCTTAATGCCTCCAGTGAATTTTGAGCAATTGAACAATAATGATAAGTTATTCTAAAATGTCTGTATTATTTGCTTGTAATATGATCTGATATTATGCAAATAGGTTGTGTTTTCTTTAAATAGGATGCACTGAAACAAAGCATTACATAATTCTGACATTTCTCAACTACACTACAGCAGTATAATGTGTGTTTTTGTTGTTTAGGTTTGAATTTGAATGGTGTTCAGTTATTAATGAGATCACAATGCAGCGCTCTGCTTACTCCCCTGTAAGCTCTCTGCAGGCTGAATGACGTGTCTGCACCTCCACCCTCTCTCCTCCCCAACCCTCACTCTCTGAATTCCCCTTCTCTCATCCCTCTCCTCCCCTTCACACTGACCTACTTTTCCACTGACCTGCTTTCGTAAGGTTGCGCATACTCCGTACATGTAAAAAAACAGGGAAAAAGAGGGGAAAAAATAGTGAAAAAAGATCAGCGAAGAGAACAAAGCACTGCAGCTCTTGCTAAAAGTCACCTTGCTTTTGTTCTTGCTTTGGCTCTCGCTACCGTAGCAACCGGTAGTGCGGCACAGTTCGGTGCCGGTTTATTCATGTGACATCATCAACTACACAGGTTTTATTTTTAAATTAAATTAGACACATTTTAAAGAATGTATTGTCAACAGATTATGTCTGTTTTGAATTATGGCTCTGTAGTTGAATAATGGTAGAAGGGGTAACGTACTCTCAGATGAAGGTTGTACGGCAGGTTGTGTAAGCGCCATGCATGCATATTACTTAATGCCAGACAGGGTAAGTGATATAACAAACTGGCAGTCTACCAGGAGCAATAAATTAATGAATAAATGACAGGTAAGAAAAGATGGAGTGGAGAAATAGTGAGAAAGACGAGATGTAATTTCTTGAGGCGGAGGGTAGAAAAGTTTGGATTATGACCTGCACTTCAAGCTATTCTTTTTATAATGTCAATTGATATCAGAACAGTTACATAACTTGTTTTCTGCTCTAGTCTATTTTTTTCTTTGAATTGGTGCCTCTACTTGGAGTATATTTTCATGACCAGTGTGTACAGTGTGACCAGCTACATCGTGTTCCTTTCCAATTTTGGAAATTTAATCCATTGATCAGAGAACATGAAAGCATTTATATGTGTACTTCTATTTGGTTGCAGATCCCTGTGTGTGTGTGTCTGTGGGCTGTGACATAAGTGCTGTGACTTAGCCAGTGTTACATCATATTGGATGACTCTTGCGCCCTGCAGGAGTACAAAGTGTCCCTATGCATTTGCAAAGCTCTCATTTTAATTAGTTTTATCGTGCTAGAAGGGGAGAGGAAAAGTCAAGTTGGAAGTATAAAGTCTATCTGTTATTCTTTTGGTCTGGTTTTAAATCTTGTGAAAGTGCATGTGTTGGGATTGTTTATGGAAACACTTTATCATGGGGCATTGAGGCTTGCCGAGTAGTATAAACAACATTAGGCGACTTAAATTCAACATACAACATGTTTTATTTTTCTTTCCACTCCTTTAGTGTCATTCTGAGCACCTTGACAAGTACGTCCACCTCTTTTAACAAACATCTTTTTTTTTCTTTTTTTTTAAACTTCAGTAAATACCACACAATACACCAGGGTACAGAGGTGAAATAGATGAACAGGACATGAAAATACATACTGTCTCACATTGAGGTGAACAGACAACAGACACAAGAAATATCAACCCAAAAAGAATAATAGCATCGGAATATAAAATAAAATAAAAATACAATATTAATAATTATTATTATAGAATGCCAAAATAAACTTGATACAAACTTAAAATACTCAAAAGAGAATTTGTCTGTACACTTTTTACATAATGGCCAGTGCCAGGCACCTGTTTGGGAACAATAAACACAGATTGTATAAAATCTGATGAAAAAAATTCAGTGCAGAAGCAGCTTTCAGCTGTGGTAAATTCTACAAAGACAACTAGTAGGACTGAATTTGTGTCTAGGTAACACTTAGTTGTGTGCTGCAGCATTTTACTGTGTGTTAACTTTTATATGCAACATGTAATGGGTATGATGATGCAATGGGCTACACGCACCAAAGGAGAAACTCTTCAGTTCTGAGTAACCTCAACCGTTTCTTCTCATGAGGTAGCATGTGAGGCGTCTCTGAAGCCTGACCACAGAGGACACGACCATCTTGAGATGGCAATGATATATTTTACACTTTGTACAGTCCGCATATTAACTTGGAAGAGACCACCTTGACATTTCTGAAAGGGCTTTTACTCGAATTTGGCTAAATGTCAGGTAGATTGCAAATTCTTTTTTTTTCTTTCTTTTTTAAAAAAAAGGACTGGTCACAGTGACCTTTGGAGAGGGTCATCAATCCATCAGGCTCCTTTACACTGATACAGTATAGCAATGTAATGGACAAAAGGTGATTTTCACTGGTTAGCGTTGACCTATGAATGACCAAAACACTATGAAGAGAACATTCTGGTATCTCTCAAATGATACAGTGACATAAATACGATGACTTAGAAAATATAATGGAAGCATCAGACATAAACATTAGGATTAGACTATACAGGAATTCAAACAGTAAGAAGTAGACAGTGTTCGTAGTCTTTCTCCCACTTTTCTACTCTTAAAGATTGACGTTGCCATTTTTCATAAAATGTACTGAAATATGATATGTTTAGTCATGTCACTCACAGTATTATAATATTCCAAGTGCTTCAATAATGCTAAAGTCCAAAGGCAGAGGAGGAGAGAGACAGGCATAAATCTGTTGAGGTTTTTTCTTCTGAAATCAGTAGGGAGAAAAGGACTTGAGTCTTTAACTCCATGAAGTGTGGCAAAAACTACTTGGGTTCAGGAACTACCCATCAATTTAACTAAGCTACAAAACATGGCAGAGATATGTAAATATTCAAAGGTGGAGTCAAAGGTTGCTATACAGAGCTTTGTTTTGAAAGAGGAAAAAGATCATTAGAAAGAGCTCAATTTCCTCTTTGTAACTTTTTTAAGTTACAGTTTAAGTGCTTATTAAAAAATGTTCGAGAACAGAGCTGCATTAAAAGTCACAGAATCGCTCTTGATAAGAAAACAGACCAAGAACACAAGTTACGTTCTTGTTGTTGTCCTGTATAAGCAATAGACTTTCATGCAATGAACTGGTACCATTTTCTTTTTTCTTTCTATAGGATGGTAAAGATGACATTTGAACAAGTCCTGTCTTAACTCATTTAAAGGATGAGATGTGCCAGTTTCAGTCACGTTTCTTGTTTCTGCTACCTCGTCCTCCTGAACTCCTCTTCCCACTTTCCTTCCATCCCTCTTCCATCTCTCTGGAAGGAAACTGTTGCATGTAAAGTTCATCTGCTGTCTCACTCTCGCCTTCCTTGCTTCCAGAGCTGCTGCCTTGCTGCTGGTTAACCTGTGCTAGCGCCAGGTAGGGGTGCTGAGGCAGAGCGGAATCAGGTGACGTTGTGGCCAGGACGTCTTGGGAGCCACCATTGGACAGTGCTCTATACTTAAGTCTTAGCTTGTGTGGCAGAGCAGTGCCTTTCATTTCACCTTGGTTGTCTCCGTACAGGTAAGAATCACTGATGATCATGGTGGGTGAGGATGCTGACTGGTGGATGGCGTGAAATCCACCAGTATCAGAGGAAGAGGATGAGGGAGATTCATCGTCAGTGGAGGCTTCTTTATCGGAGCTGCGTGGGTCTCCGTCACTAGAGGAGGTGTCCTTGCCTGAGGAGGAGTGCTCTTGGTAGAAGCCATCTGCTCTTGGGCAACCTTCATACGTTAGCTCTGGTGGCTCCTCGTTCAGAGTGCCGAGGTAGGGATTGGACCGCTGGCATACAAGGGCTTTTCCGGCCTCACTGAGCAAATCTGGGGCAAAAGAATTTGGGGTGCTGTCTTGAACCTGACTTCTGCATTGTCCTTGAACACTCAGGTCTTGTTGCTGTATGACAAACCGCCTGCTCTCCCCGGCATCTGCCTTGCCGTTGGTGAACTCATAGTTTGGTGAATCCAAAGACCTCCTTGCCAGCTGCTGCGCCACCTCTGAAAGAGTCTCTAAACCATCAGGTCTTATTTGTAGACTGCACCCTGTTTGAGTAAAATGGGTGATTTGCCCATTTGGTTGTGTTTGGGATGCCACCTGCTGCTCCATGTCCTCAACCCTTTGGCTCTCAACAGGGTAGGAGTTGCTTCCGGAACGAAAGAGGATGACACTTCTTTGGGGTGTGGCAGATGGAGGGGCTGGGTTGTTGACGCCTTCTTGCTGCTCCATTTCTTGAGGTTGGTGAGACTCAAGTCGTCCGAGACTTTGATGGCCATTGAACATGCCATTAAGAACACTTGCCTCAAGCCTGTTAATGTCCATTCCAGAGCTTTCGTGTTTGATGTCAAAGTTTATAGGTTCAGGACTGTCCCGTGAAGATCCATCAGACATGTCGGACAGTGATCCACGGGGGGAGTACTTGTGTAACGTTGAGTGGCGTTCACTCCTGGTCGGCTGCTCAGCCTCTGAGGAATCAGAGTTCATCATGACCTGAGAAGCACTAGAGTATCCACTGCTCGAGTAATATGGATTTCCAGAAGTTGCTCCTGTACCATTAGCTCCATTAGTCGCTGCCTCACTACCATTGGTGATCTGCTGGGTCTTTTCCATATAAGAGGCAGAGCTTATGAGTCCAAATCTTAATTTCAATTGCAGGAGCTCTGTCTTCAGCCGCACGTTTTCATCATTCAGTGCCATTACCCTGTTCTCCAGCACCATATCATTGAGCCGGCGTTTCTCCCTTGACCTCTTTGCAGCCTCGTTATTCTTGCGTCGCTTTTCCCAGTAGGATGCATCTTTTTTCTCATCCGAGATGAACTCCCGCTTCCGTCGACAGCTGGAGTTGGGTTTTTGTTTTATTAGTCGGCCTTGACGAGGAGGGCTCGCAATTCGAGGTGATGGTAAACTCTCACTGTAGTTTGAGAACGTTTCTAATGTGTCCAAACTGGCACTGTTGTTTTGGGTTGGAAGATTTAGGCTTTCCATTGTGGTCCTATTGAGGCCAGTTTGTATAACTGGCACTCAGTGGACATTGAAATTTTATGTTTTAATACTAAAGATTTGTTTCTGATTGAAACTTCAAAAACAAACTTAATTGCCAGTATGCAGTCTTCAAACCTTTCAAGTGTCCAGATTGGTCAAAAAGATAAGAAAAAGATGGAAGGCAACAAAAACAACCGTCATTGGATAAGTGTGTTCCAAGTTTTTTTTTGTCCCAGAAAAGGGATGGTCTTCTTTTTTTGTTTAGCTTGCTTTCAGTTCTCTCAGATTTTAGACAATGTAAATTTGTTGACTTGGCAAAGCTCCTTGTTCTTGATGGGTGACGTGGTTGTATAGGCTGGGATTTCGGTTGGAGAATCAACTTGATCGTTCATCAGATCCGTCTCAGCTCAATGTTTTATCCCAGTCTCTGTTGAACAGATCTGTAAAGACAATGAAACAGGAGTTGTTTACTGAAATGTGTCCACAAGAATGAACAAAAACAACTACATCATAGAGTTAAAGGTAACAAGAATTAAAAGAGTAGGATCAGTTATTATGAATGGTATATTATTTCGAATGTATGAAAAAGTATTCTACTTTATTGCAGTGGTGGCATTACCTCTCTTTTGTATTTTTGACTTTGTTGTAGTTGTGTGTGTGTAGTTTAACTGTAGAAGTAATTTCAATCCCTCCAATTACACAATGTGATTGACTTTCATATGAGGGTTTTGTGAAGACCCTTTTTTATGATAAATACCATGGACGAATGTCAAATGATGCATTAGCAAAATTTATTCTCATGTAATAATTCGGAAACAACCCAGTGTTCCATTTCCAATCTTGGCAGCAACTGAAATGTTCTGCTTTTCCTCTGTTCTATGAGCTCTAAAGAAATGTAGGTCAGTAGAGTAGAGTAGCACAGCGAGTAGGAGATCAGGCCATGCTGCAGTAGAATACTTATTGTGTAAGATACTGCACTGTCACATAATCAGAGACACCTGACTGACTGCCAGGACTGCAGGGAACTAAAGGTGTGGAATATCCGGAATATCCCTCATTCTCTTGGCATCATTTATTAGTGATCCAAACATCATTTATTGACAATGTAACCAAGAACATTTCGTTTATTAAAAATGAGTACATGTACACAACTATCTTTTTTTAATGACTTCTTATTGTGCTATTTTTTATAATACGGTTTTGTTAAGGTTTATGCTTTATTCGGTAGTAGAGAATAATGTATTTTTGTTACTGTGCTAAAACTATTAGGACTTTGTCCTTGATTTGTTAGCTCATCCTATTTTGCAGCTCATCGTGAGAATCTGAGTTCATGTTACATAACCACACACAGCTATTGCACCATCACTAAAACACAACTTCAAAACCCGGCATTCTCATAGTTCAACGTCAAAAAGAGGAAGAGGAACAAAAAAGTACAACACAAACACCCCATTGTTCTCAAAAGCAAACATAGAACTTTGCCTATGCCTGTTTTGTTTAAGCCTGATTGAATTTTCCCTTATCTTTAACCACACGAGAGAGTATTACTTTGTATTTCTAAATTTGTGGGTAACTTTGTCGATTGTGGTTAGGCTCACAGCACTGTGGGACTAAGATTCCAGAAAACATGGAAGCACAAAGTATGGTCCATGCAGGATAATTTTTCAGTAGGAACGTAAACGAGAGCACGGGAAGGGTGGTGGACGTTGCGTGTGTGTCCCACTGACCTAGAAACCGGCTGCTCCGTAAACACGGTGCGTGCGCGCACCGGGTCCAACGCTATGCTGTAAAATAGGTCAGTGGGGCGGCAACGGTGTGTGCGTCCGCGGCTGTGTGTCTGTGAGAGAGTGCGTCAGAGCAAGTGGGGAGGAATTATAGTGCCTACCAAAAATAGTGTGCTTGGGTGAGGGAGGAGTTAAGGATTCCAAATGGGGGATGAGAGAGGAATTTACCAGCACTGCGGAGGTACAGAAAAAAAGCAAATACGTCATCAACAGAATATTAGATTAAAGCGAACCATGATTCATGCCAGTGATGCACTAATACGCGTCAAATGCACTAGCATTTTCCTGAAACGCATTGAGAAAGGGAGGAAGATTTCAAAATGAGGTTTTCTGCTCTTACACCACAAGGCTTGTCCGATACAGTCCAGCTTTTGTAATATCACTAATCAGCCGTGAATCAGAGCATGCAGTATAGTGCAGGTTGTGGCTGGATGCCAGATTGTTATCACACTAGAGGATCATTTTAGGACATGGTGAGCTCAGACACTCAAGTTACTATAAATTTAGTATCTGTAAACCTTTATTTTATGGTAGATAAGTGGCTTAGGATAGTAATGGTGCTCAAAGAAAAAGAGGGGAGACATAACCCTCCTAACGATATTTTGACCACATACACATTTGTGTTATTGGTTCCCTTAGCTTGTTTACTTTTCCTCTTCCAAAAATTAAGAGTCTACATTTGAGGAAAAAGAGCTTGAGGTCCCATTAAACCGTTATGCACCGTCCCACATGGATCATGTTTACAGCTGGAAGCCTCCCTGCATGTGTTCACCCAGTCACATGCAAGCAGAACTGTTACGCCTCTAGTCTTCCTTCCAACCTAAAAGCCAAGTAGGCCAGTGTGACTGTGAGTGTTTTGGCTAGACTCTTAATTACAGGGGTTAATGCTAAAATCACAATAGCGGTCTATGAAAATGAAGTTCACAGCAAGTTGTCAGACTAGAGACTAACCTTCAGATTAGTTTATGTAGTGGAGTAAACTCACCACCTGTACATCTTTTGAATGCTCTAATTTGGTTTTCGGACTGATGCTTCGTATTGTAAGAAGTTTGGGAGCAATGTGAGGCAGTTTCAGATTCCTGGCATTGCTGAACGGGGAGTGGTGGAATTGTTAAGGGGCATACTTAGTTTAGGAGTAGGTCATTAAGCCAAGCATGCAATGAGGATTGCATCACATTTTTTTTTGTCCCCACACTATAGACTTATATAAATTATTTAACATTTGAATGGTTTGCGCATTAGTATGCTTGTAAGTAACTAACCCTCATCCTCATCTCAACCAAAAGTTTTACGTCGCTTCAAATTGTACAATAACCCACATGATACATAATCACATTACGTGATTTTGATTCCCTATGGTGACGCGATTTTTGAATATCTCGCGCATCTGAAGAGGGTCTTTCTCTGCTCGCCACTGAACATCGTGCAATCCAACATCCATTCGCGTGGCATCGCTTTATCCTGTCGGGAGATGCAAGCCGCCACGCGTTAGTTTAACAACCTTTGTAAGAAACGCTGACTTGCAACTGAAATGCACGGGAATGGTGCCGCCGCAATGAAATGCACAGACATTAACTGACCCACAGCCACAATGCTTTTGGATTTCGTAATGATCACCACCTCCCCCACGCCACGACCGTCTCGCCTTGACATTGAATGTGAAAATGTATGCAGTGCACAATGCGAGATAATCTGTTGCTATATTACAATCTAAAATAGGCAAACATAAACCATAAAGTAAGAACCATTGAAAACCAATAAAATTCGCAGTCAGCGAAGCATTTGAGAGCCATGCAGACCCTGAGTCGGTTTCCATGTGAACAATAACATGCCTGACCACGTTGCAAGGTAAGAGCCTAGCCTACAACTGTTTAGCCTGCTACAAGCTCTGTAAAACACAATACAACCAGCACATATTATAAAATATTATATGATAAACGGAGTGCAGTTGAACTCACCTATGTGAAATGGCGCATTCGTTTAGTTAAACGAAAGAATCCTCTTTTATTCTTCAATAAATCGCACGTCCGCGCCTCTATATGCCGTTTCTCGTCCCGATTCTGGTCTTTCTTCCTTTTACAACTTCAGTCTGGGCTGAAAATGTCCCGTGTGGGTCGTGATCCACTCACCGGCTTTGTGTCGATTAATGTGACTCCCTGAATGTGCTGCTATTCGCCGTCTATCTCTCCCTCCCTCTTCGTCCTTGTGTTATGTCGGAGGCTTTGCTCCAATTTTCCTCTCTTACACACACACACGTACACACACTCTCTCCTCTTGTCGTCCTCGAATGTGTGTTAGTAGGTCAGCGGTTGCATAACACGGAGCTTTGGGTGCCTAGTCACGTTCTTGTTCATCATGACGATACACAAGCCTCCCGCCGAAATGACCGAAGAAACCGGGGACGGAGTTGGTCAAAAAAAGCTCTTCTCAGGTTCCTTGTAACGACATTCACCTCATACACCGATGGCATATAGCAGCAGTGTGTGTGCAGTTGCTCCAACACGCCTCTGTGTATTCAACAGCTTCTCTGTAAGAAGGAGGTTACGATACTGGCAATGTTGCGTAAAGATTCACAATTGCATAAAAGACACTTTGGCCCAAAGAAAAGTCTAATGTGACTACAAACGTGATGCTAACCAAAGGAATATTAGATCTATCTATCTATCTATCTATCTATCTATCTATCTATCTATCTATCTATCTATCTATCTATCTATCTATCTATCTATCTATCTATCTATCTATCGTCTATATCTCAAACATTTAAATATGTGTGGTATAACTCTGTTAAAAAGTAACACTGTTCATGTTTTTACAGGTAGGCTAATTTAGCCAAGCTTGTGCTCAAGGTCATGACCCTACAAAAAAAAAATCTATATTTTTTAAGTTTTCAATAATCTGTGCCTGTTTTACTGAATAAAATAATGTATATAGACTGTTAAAGATTGTTCCCTACTGGCCTTACTAATTATAAAACCACAGACAAAACTTTGTCTTTTTTAGTAAAATATTATGTTCTCAGGCTATGTCAGACATATATTATTATTATTATTAATCTGATGAAATATTAGCAAATTCAAATGATAATCTAGACAGAGGATGTATATTATTGTTGTAAATGTAGTATACCTGTATATTTTACTTGCAAATTAGCAGTTAAACTGTAATTGCACTGTAACTTTATTTTGATTGTCCACTTAAAGTGTTAGCAGATATTATGCAGACAGTCCACTAATACATGTTGAGAGTTAGTTGACATGTAGTTGCGAAGTTACTTAAAGTTAGTAGAACGTCTAAAGTGAACTATCGAAATAAATTGTAACCTAATTTTTAAGTAAATAGTTAAATACACCTAATATAACATTAGATTATATGCACCAAATTATAAATAGTAATGAGCCAAATAAACACGTTTATCCTGCTAATGAGTTTTATTTAGTTTTAGTTCTGTATTTGATTTTCAGTTGCCCAGAACTGCTATTATTGCTGGCAGGACAGCTTTTTTAAGAAGGTATTCCTCTTTCAAAACATGATACAGGCCACACATATACAGTCTCAGAACAGGAAGGCAAGTTCAAGTTACATTCTTAACATTTTGTTCTTGTATGCATTTACAGACATTTGGTTATGTGTGCGACGTGTCTGTGTAATTTTTGTTCCAAGTCACATATTACCCGACATGAATGAGTAGGTTTGTTCCTGTTTTACTGTAAGTTCCTTGACCTGAACAATGATGCAGGCAACAGTAGCCTACAGTTCTCAGAAGACACTAAATATACATAAACAAATATTTAACGTCTAAGTGGGTATTCCAACCGTTTCCTTTGAATCCTTATACCTGTTTAAAGGGATCGTACACCCAAAATGTTTTAATTCTATCATCATTAAATTAATAATAAATACATTTTATTCACCCTCAAGGTGTTCCAATCCAAACCTGTATGAATTTCTTTCTTCGGCTGAATACAAACAAACAAAAAAAATGCTATTTTGAAGAATGTCGGTAACCAAACAGTTAATGGACCCACTGACTTGTGTATGGAGAAAAAAAAATCTAAATGTCAATGGGGTCCATCAACTGTTTGGTTACCGACATTCTTCAAAATATCTTCTTTTGTGTTTAAAGGATAGAAAGAAGTTCATATAGGCGTGGAACAACTTGAGGGTGAGTAAACAGAATTACATTTTTTGGGTGAACTATCCCTTTAAGCAATCGCCTAAAACACATCAGGGTAAATGTACTTGACTCATGTTCTTTTGAGGGAAAGTTTGTTCAATTTACATTCAAATTCAAGTATGGTAAGACAATTATTTTCCCCACAAATTTGTATGTGAACCTTAGAATGTATTGATACAAATCAACTCAACTATATGTGTATTTTTACCAGTAGCACCAATATTTTAAAGCCATGCAGCTGCAACAATCTTTATAACATGTGACCTCTTGCTCTCTTTCACCACGCTAGAACATCCTAGTGAAGTGCTAAGATCAAGAGGGTCGTGGCAGGAGACATGCCAGTTTTAGGCCCATGCATGCGCTCCCCCTTCATCTGTTGCGGTGCTGACGGACACTACGCAGATTGGGGGTTTTGGCCTTGAACTTGCCTTTCCCTCCCCCTCTGCATTCTCCCCCATTCACTCACAGCTGCGTCTGCTACAGTTCCCTAGGCAACCGTTATGCTGCCTGCCTAGCAACTGGTCCAAACCCACACCACCCCACACCCCCCTTCCTCCTTGCAGAGAGAGAGGGGTTGATGAGGGGTGCTGGGAGAGACAAAGAACCCAATGTGTGTTTATCTAATGTGGATCATGGAACAGGAAGCAGCGTAGGCATCCTCTGTGGAGCTGTATTGTCTGCTTGCCGGTCCACTAGTAGATCTGAGATCCAAGGGGAGCAGATGTTAGTAGTTATGAGTCGGGGCAATATTATGAAATCCTGCCTCATTCATAAAAGCAGAACGCCTAATAAAATTACACCTGTGTTTTCAAATCAAGGCCATCTTTATGTTGTAGATCTACATGTTGTTTATTGGTATAAAGTACATTTTAAAAACACAAATTTTATTGTGTCATAGTCAACAGCCAACCAATAAATATGTAAACAAAGCTTGGTAGTGCCCCCCCACCACACACACACACATGGTAACATTTAAAACATTTATTTATTTTATTTCAATGAAATGAATGTACTATATTTTAGTTCAATAATGTTTTTATTTATTTCATATTTTGTATTTTTAGGGGATTTTATGGCACTAAATTATATTTATGCTGTAGTTATAATCCATTTATTCACTTTTTGAGCATGGACCTGACAATAAAATTTCTGCCTTAAACTGTCGTAAATCTTGAATGCACATACTGATCTCTTTTCAAAGACGACACTTGGCAAATTATTGCTGAAGTAAAAAAAAAAAAAAAAAAAAAAAAAAAATACCAGAGGGTTAAATGTGGTTGTTAATCATAATTTATACATAATAACAATTATTATTATAACTGTGCCTGTTAAAAAAATTATTCATGTTTTAGGTTTTACGTAATTTAGCCATTACTAGCCTTGTGCTCAAGGTCATGACCCTACAAGGTGTTTATTAGGACAAAAAAGTAATGCTGATATTTCTATAATTTTCTGTTTTCAATGATCCATGATTTACTGCATAAAATCATGTATCAGGATTGACTATTAAAGATTGTTGCCTTCTGACCTAACACATTATAAGATTGGAAACACAACATCAAGTATATTTAGTAAAATATTATGTTGTCTATATCAGACATACAGTATTATTATTAATAATAATATTTTCATTCTTTTCATAACAATTATTATTATAACTGTGCCTGTTAAAAAAATTATTCATGTTTTAGGTTTTACGTAATTTAGCCATTACTAGCCTTGTGCTCAAGGTCATGACCCTACAAGGTGTTTATTAGGACAAAAAAGTAATGCTGATATTTCTATAATTTTCTGTTTTCAATGATCCATGGTTTACTGCATAAAATCATGTATCAGGATTGGCTATTAAAGATTGTTGCCTTCTGACCTAACACATTATAAGATTGGAAACACAACATCAAGTATATTTAGTAAAATATTATGTTGTCTATATCAGACATACAGTATTATTATTAATAATAATATTTTTTTTCTAATAATTAATTATTAGCTAATTAATGATTTTCTGGACATGTATTAGTGGTGTAAATATAGGCCTGGATTCTAGATTAAGCCAGGATTAGGCCTTAGTCAAATGTTTAAGTAGCTTTTATAAACGTGCCTCAGAAAAAAATATTTCTGTTGTCTTAGACAAACAGTCTCAAGACAAATATAATAGTATATTATAGTAGTATTAGTATATAGTATTATTGTTTCCATTTCACACTTTTCAAACTGACTCTATGATTACTTACCCGCTATTAGCAAAGCTGCTTCAATAATAAGTTTATACTGATAAACCAAACACGGATCAGCCCGAACATCTGCCCGAAAGCCATACGGAATAATACAGAGCACAATTCAGGCGGATGAGCTTGTACACCTTCTGCTTCGATCCACTGCTGCTGGCTTGTTTCTTTTTGCATTGCTTTGCATGTTTAACATTGAGCAAAAAATGCATTCATGAATCAATAACTTTGTCTCCCGCTGCTTAAAATGGCAACAGAAGTGCTGATGTTGACATTGAACATGTAGCTGCGAACTGTGGGAATCTCTAGGGGAAATAAATAGTTTATTTCTACTCACGCCTTGGTATAAGAACACGGTGAAAGTGATTTCACCGAATACAACATGTTCCTGGATCAACATCGCAATCAAACAATCAGATTTAAGGGGCACATTTACAGTTTATGTCAAGTTTAGGCTTAAAACCAGGGTTAGGTGCTTTTACATCAGTGTTATTCACCTCATTTCCCTCTGATTCTGATTTTCATTCCCCCAATGTTTCTTTCAGCTTTGTATGTTGAAGTCACACCTTACTATAGGGAATCGATGACTTTCACTCTCACATCTTTAAATAGCCGTTTAGATGCTGACGCTGCTTTGACATTGAAGCTGTTGCTGTACTCAGCCGCTTGGTCTTCAGAACTGTGGGAGACAAAAAGACTGTTGTCCTGTAAAGATCCGTCAACTACTGAGTATGTGAGGTTCATGTGAGTTAAATTAAGTATAATTTACTAGATGAATATGTGCAGTTCTGCTCTGCATGATGCTTATTTAAAAAAAATAATCTATTATTTAAAATAAGCATCACAAATATATTGTTTTTGACCCTTTTTCACAATTCGATTCTCCCTAGTTGCCCAGGTGAGATCCAGCTTCACCACTCTTACTCATGCTCTCTATATCAAAGGTTGATGCAGTCATCAATGATGGAAGAGGCAACTCAAAATATTATGAACCCAGATCGCATTTGATCAAAAATACTGTAATATTGTGAAATAATATAACAATTTAAATTAACTGTTTTCTAATTTAATATATTTTAAAATGTAATTTATTCCATTGATGGTAAAGCTGAATTTTCAGCATCATTTCTCCAGTCTTCAGTGTCACATGATCCTTCAGAAATCATTCTAAAATGCTGATTCGGTGCTCAAGAAAGAACATTTCTTTTGATTATTAATATTGAAAATGGTTGTGCTGCTTAATGTTCTCGTTGAAAAAGTGATGCATTTTTCCCTCGGGATTCTTTGGAGTTCAAAAGAACTGCATTTATTTAAAATAGAAATCTTTTGTAACATTATAAATGTCTTTACTTTTTGACACTTTACTGTCACTGTCGCTTTTTAAATGCATCCTTTCTGAATAAAAGTGTAAAAAAAATGTTTTAAGGGTCGGTAACACCCGTCAAGGCTACAATTTATAAATAGTATAATTACTCTGTAAAAAGACCTTCAAATAAAGTGTAAAAAAAAAAATCCATCACACTTTTGTATGGTAGTGTTAACAGTATAATATGTGTTTTACAAATACCTTCTGGACAATATTAAATAATAAAAATGCAATGGTCATAATTGCAAACTTATGAGCAAAACTATATGCAGTGCTTTAAAAAGCACAGTTTATTCTCTGTTGAGTCTTATTAACATTGAGGGAAATATAGACCTTATTGATGTAAAGAATGTGAGTATGTAAAAAAAAAAAAAAGCATTTCGGAGTAATTTTTTTTACACTTTATTCATGAAACAAGATCACTTTTGACGTGTAAAATGAATGTGAAAAAAAAGAAGAAGAACAATGCTTTGAATCCCAAGTGAATTTAAACAAACTGAGAAAACCAAAAGTCCATAAACAGATATTTAATGAAAACATAACAGGGGCTGATTAGGAAAGGTATAGAAAAGGTTTCGATTTTATTGCATTGTGAAGGTTCAATGTTGAATGTTAAACACAATCCGCCCCAACAGTACACAGGAGAAAACAGGAGAGCCTTTTGCTTTCACAAGATTTCTCATTTAATCCAGCACGTTATGAACATTGCATGCAGACAGGCATATGAAAATTTCACAAGAATGAAAAACGTCTCCGATTGCCAGCTGTTCCAGCGAACATCCAGCTGGCTTCTTATATTTGTCTGTAACAATCAGAAAAAGGAGCTTCTTTCTTTGGATTGGTTCGATCTCAGTTCACTGCTGCTTTTGAGAGAATAGTTTTTTGAGCCCGGCCACTTCTTCATTCAAAGCGCTTAGCTGGAATCTAATAGCGCTGTGACTTTCTGTAGATCTGTGAACGGAAGAGTTATTCTGATGTGCTGTTGAATAAGCTGATGGCGCTGTGTGTGTGTGTGTCCAGAAACCCTCTGTCTGCTCACACCCAGATGTTGTTGACTGAGACTGTACAACTGAAGAGAGATTTTCCACCTCAGCACCTTCAATTCTACACGGCGTCTTGAAACGCAGTTTATGAGGAAGACCTTTCATGTTGTTCTCTTGCCATCCTGACACTAATGAATTGGTATCCACCTCTGCGATACGGCCTGGCTGTTCGTCACCTCGATAGGGTCCAATACTAGTATGTTCACCTACAGCATCATCTGAGAGCGCTGGGCTCCCAATGCTTGATCCTCCAGGGATGAAGAACCCATAGTTTTGCTGTGGGATCGACAACAGGTGTCCATGGGCAGGTTGTGGGTTAGTGTTGGGGCAGTAGCAGGGTATTGCTGGAAATGTTTGGTTATATGAACCATATGAGCAGATCTGTGCTGGTGGTGAACCTGTGTGATCTTTGATCAAACCGAATCTGAACTTAAGTGCCAGTAGCTCAGCTTTCAGGCGTGCATTGTCCTCAAGAAGAGCCAGAACTTGGTTCTCCACCACCATGTCGCTGATGCGGCGTTTCTCACGCGAACGCTTGGCAGCTTCGTTGTTCTTTTTGCGCTTGTCCCAATAACCTTCGTCTTTTTTCACAGCAGGGATAGACTCACGTTTGCGACGCAGTGTGATGCTGCCGACGGTCTCTGCTCTTTCTTGGTGTCTCAGACCTCTGGGATGGATAAGAGAAGAGCGGGCTATCATGCTGCTGGACACTGTTGCTTCTGTGAAGGATACAGCACCCTCCTGACCGACTGGATCGGTTACTTCTTTCGGGTACATCGGTCTCTGTTCTGCCCGCGTGACACTTTGGTCCCTCGTGCTGTGAGGTTGGGGCTTAATGAATGTGTGAAATCTTAAGACACTCACAGGTCTTGTAATGTTGGCATTCAAGAAACTCTTTTTGTTGCTGTCCTGAAGACTTTTAGCTCCCCCTAGTGGTTGAGAACAGAAATAAAACTGATGTGTTTATGTAGGCTCATATATTACATAACTGTAGCAATATAGCAAATTTAAAATAAAGGTATATTGTTTGTATAATATGGACATTTTAACATAACCTGGTAATTCATTGTTCAGATTTTAAGGTTTTTGAAGGTTGTGGCTTACATTTCACTTTCAAATTGCCTAACGTTAAATCAAAAAGGAAACTTTTAAAAAGAGAACTACAGGGGGTTATAAGAAAAAATATATTTGACATGAAAAGTGACATGAAAATCTTGATAGCATGACTCAAACAATGTTTAACAAAGTTAATATTTACTTATTTTTTAAACGCAAGTTTTCTACGTAATATCCTATATTATGGACCGTAGTTTACGGCCAATCACGAGCTGTCAAAATGACTTAACGTTAATTATATCTGCTTACCTTCCAGTAAAACGCTTAATGGTTTACTTTAAAATGAGAAGAAGTCAGGACTCAGGAGAAAACTGTCCTCCTTTGTAGCGAGCGCTGGAGTCTGTACTCATCTGTAAACTGCTGCTCAAATCTCTCTGTGTCTCTGAAGGGTTTAGCTCGGGTCGCGGCTCGCGAGGTCAGCTGGTTTGAACTCTACGTCAGACGGAACAACGAACGCAACCGGCGCGCGCGCGGGATTACACACACACAAACGGTGTGTAAAATATCTCCTTTTGAAAAGATCTTATTAAAATGTTAAGAGCAGCAATATACAAATGCTCAAATGGTGGCAGTGTTTTTATTACAGTAATAATGACTTAGCCTATTTGGTGTTGTTTATTGTAAATGCACTTTATAAGTTGGCCTATTGCTGCTGAGGTTCATTATGTGTAGCCTAATATTTGTAACATAGAGTAGGCTATTCTTTATTTATTTATGGTCATGTTGACATACTTGGTAGTAACAGAAACAGGTGATCTCTATAAATAGACTATATTTACCAGGGTCACATAACTTAATTTTTTCAATTACGCGTTAAGTTTATTACTTAATCATTTAAAGGCAACAGGTTTCCTCACTTTTTAAGTTAAGTCAACTGATCACTTTTTACAGTGTGTAACCATTTCTTTTTTTACTTAAGTTGAAATTCCTGCGTGTCCGTGTGCACGTGTGCGTGTGTGTGTGTGTGGTAATCTACATAGCTGTTGATTAAACTTAATTTGTGCTGAACCTGGAATATTCCTTTAACTAAAAGCTTTTAGTCTGGAAAAACCCTAACTTGCGTTCTTAACTAAACTGCTTTAAAAGATTTCACCTGCAGTGATGCCAATCAGAAACATCACCTTTTTATGTCAGAATCTGTTTTTAACCAAATTAAAAGCCAAGTGTCTTTGAACTTAAAAGGGGTGATTTAGTTGATGTGTAATCCTGCAGAGCTCCTTACCGACCGTGTGCTTTCTGCATCAATGCTACACAGAGCTGTTATTTGCCAAATTAATCAATTTGATAAATGATATGACAAAATGTAACAGGACTGGTCTGTCTCTCTGTCCACCATGGGCCTTTGGCCTGGAGAAGGTTGAATTGGTAATAAATTAGATAAGTCCTATAAGGACAGATATACAAATAGTCTTGTATAGGCGCTGTCTTGAAAAAGAGCTGTTGTCCTCAGACAGCCAGAGATAAACAACATAAAGACCTTTTATAAAGCAGCTCTTCATTGAGTTACCACTGTAACAAAGCATGCAATGAAATCTCATTTCTCAAATGGTCCTGTCATACTTAGCCATTGGTCTCTTTCTTACCTTAAATAACCTTCACCCTTAATAGAGTGTGCATGGGCAACCGATTTGATCATATTCTTAACCATATTATTGCATTAATAATCGAGTTTTAGTTTATTTATTTTTTAAGCAATTACTCTGACTGATATTAGTCTCTCATTAGTCTTAGTAATTTCAGTTCAACAGAACACATTCAAATCAGAATATGCAGATAAACTCCAAAATATGAACATAACTGCAAAAGAGAAATAATGCATAAAATAGCACTAGTTTTTGTCCATTTACTCTTAAAGAGGACCTGCTTTTTTACATTTTCAATTTTCTTTTGTGTGTTGCTGTTTGAACATGAAAAAGATCAGTTAAAGAAGTTAAGGGAGTTATTCTCTATATCAGTGCGCTTCTGACTCCCCGAAACGACTTGATTGTAGTCTTGAGTTTTCTTCCGGGACCATAAACAACACGCTCGAAGCGGTTGACCAATCACAACACACTGGTCCAGACGACCAATCAGAGTACACTGCGCTTTTCAGAAGGAGGGGCTTCATAGAGACAGGAACTAAATAGGGATTCATTTCTCATATAGCGTAACTCGAGTGCATAATAGCTTCTTTTAATGAATCCGTTTGAGATCGAATTAATGCCAGATTTTTTGCTATAAATTATGTAGGCTACATGGCATCTGAGGATTAATTCTCTAAATCAAAGATATAGATTGAACTGAATGTCAGCTTGCTTATTTTACTCAAGATAAGGATTTATTAAGTCCACATGTCATACAAAATAGAAACATAGCTTTTTACCACACAACTTTGCGATGCTGTTTGCGAATGTTTGTTGGTTTTGGGAAACACCAACTCGTTGAACTATGCTGATAACGACAGAACTTGCGACCATAGTTGTCTAACAATGCTTCTGGTAAAGGCACCCAGAGCGTTTCTGACTGGGGAGAGAGGTGCTGCAACAGTGGAAAATATGAGACAAATAATGTGTTTTTTTAAACATTCAAACATGAAAACCCATATTTGTAGACTCCAAAAACAAAATCAAGATGTTGTAAAAGGGCATAATGTGGCTTCCCTTAAAATTATGAAGACCAATATGTTTTAAGAGTTGTTTTCTTGCAGAATAAGGACAAACACATGACCTGCTGTGGCCTGTGACGTCTCTGTTAGATGAAGTACATTAAGGCAGTTGCTTGAGTCACTGAGCCTCCACACACACACACACACACACACACACACACACACACACACACACACACACACACACACACACACAGCTCTTGGACTGATATCACAGGGTGAGTTGAGGACAGAGAGATGTCAACACTTACTCATCACCCTCTCTCGCTGTGCAGTTTTCAGTTTATGGTGCATATTGTGTAAACACATTATTTTTTAAATGAAATATCACAGTATTTATTCTAAATGATTTGTTATTTTTGACATCATTATTTTTAAAAAAAGCATGTGCCCTCATCTTTAATCAAAATAACTTTCCCAACATATCTGCTTTTCTCTGATGACGTGTTTACTGGTGTGAGGGAAGGGCAACCTGTCACTCACATTAGATCGACCAATAGAAAACCACAACCATCCAGTCAATTCCTGATAGACAAAATCAAGTCAAGTCACATTTATTTATATAGCACTTTACAGAGATAACAGGGAAATAATGCAAAACAGTTTGTTTCCAGAAGAAAATAGTTCTCCTCTGGCCAATGAACGAACAGTGAATAATTATGAAAATCAAGTCCAGCCCTACACTTTATCTTGTTCGAGAAGCCGTTTCACTCGAATATATGTCACAATTTATATGTATATGTCGCAACTTCTGTTTCATAGTGCTGATGTGTTGCATTAGGTGAGCTGTTGTTCTTCCAAAGGCTGTTGAGTATTGAGTGACCTTATACTGTACCACCCCCATCCCGTCTATCACTATGGGTCGCTGATCCTTGTTTAACAACATAATTTTGTTCACAATCTTATTAGGCACAGCAATGTGCCCCAGAGCTGAGGACAAGATGTTTTATTATTTTTCTATTACAAAGTGGTATCAGTGGTTAACACACCACTCAACTGGAACAACATGAGAACATACCAGACACATTTCTAAGTGAGAAGGTGCCGAGATGTCTTGAACATGTATGTTGTGTCAGATTCAGCTAACTTAAATGAATTTCAATTTGTCCTCAAAGTATGATTTATTAAAGACATATTTTCATTGACAAACAAGCCGTGTTAAAAAATCCCAACAATCTTTCATTTCTACCCATCTGTTTGTTTTAATTAGCTCTGCTAAATTGATATAATTGATGTTAACTCTTTGTAACACAATGGGATCACATAATTGCATGTGTGTCTGACGCTCAAAACATAACCCAGGCTAATTCCAGGCTACTTAATCTCAGTTGATTCCCCCTCAAACAGGTTTAACGCCATAAACCAACTATGGCATTACTATGGATGGACAACAGATCTTGTAAATCTTGTTTACCTGTGTTTATGGTGTTTGGCGATTGTGGTAACTGTGGGTCTACTTATATATGTACCGGTATTTACTTTATGATTCACATTTATCCAGTGCACTGGAGCAGTTTCTACACGGGCGCCATGCCATCTGTTGGTTGGAAATGAGACTTACAGAAAGGACAGAATTGCAGTTGCTTTATTATTGAATACGATCACATAAATAGATAATTCAGCAAAACACTAAATGCTTCACAAAAACATTGACATTAATATAAAAAGCAAAATATATTTGATGGTATTTTGTTATATAAATAGCGATATTACCATTACACATGAAGACTTTTATGACTTTTGGTAACATTTTAAAATGCTACAGAACATCCACACAATAATGACTATAGACAATAAATAGGAAATTAGATGTAAATACTAAATCAAAATGATAAAATACTACAATGCTCACAGCTGAACAGCAACATATATTTTTATAATTTTCTGTAAAAATCACACTTTAAGCTACATACATTTCTGCTTATTTATGTACATGAACTAATATCCCATTCATTTTCATCAGGAATTATGGAACATTACAGCAATGCCTTGCCAGTTAACTATTTTAATTTCTGAAAAAGTTTTCCTTTTTTTTCCCCACTTTTCACAGTAATCCATTTTTGATGGATTTCAATTAATTATTTACCGTTTCCCAATTCATACAGTTTAGCTAAAGGGTCCAGATTGGAAATAAGTCTGATATTTTTACTGTTTGTTATTAATCGGTATGAAATCTGCTCATGGTTACAAATTAATAATAATGAAAAAAATCACCAACTCATCTCCTTTTTCACATAATGTACAGTGTGTACATGTCAGTTGTATGGTCATGTCATAGTGCTAAAATAATTTCATGTATAAACACATCTTCAACTGAACACAGGTCCTCTCGAATCCTCTGAAATGCCCTCATGGACTAACCTCTGTGTGTCTGCATTTGTGTTTCTCTGTTTTGTTTGTGTCTGCGCTCACACATGTCTCTTCATGTGTAATGCCAGGTGGTCGGAGCGGCTGAAGGCTCTGTGGCAGAGCATGCACTCATATGGCTTCTGTCCCGTGTGTTTTCGAAAGTGTCTTGTCAGCTCGTCCGAACGGGCGAACTTCCACCCGCAACCATCCCATGAGCAGTGATACGGTTTTTCTCCTGAGGACGTCAAAAACAGCAGAAGGTAAAGAAATGGTCTGCATTTCTACATAGTCTCTGTCTCTACATATTCTGTATATTTCGCTTTGTTTTGTTTGTCTGTGAAATTATGATGACAAAATGTCTCTACACATTTTTCCGTGTTTTATGGGCAATCCTTCATTGTTTAATAAAAATTTGATACATTTGAATTAACTTACTAACTGAAAGGCTGTAATCGGATGCTTTACAGCTCAGTCATATGGTCTTTTTCTCTCTAAAGGCGCAGTCAGACTATAGGTTTTGAGCATATGAAATAAATTCGGACACCATAATGAATATCAGCAACAGGATATGATGTTATGATGATATATATATGTAAAAATAAATTAGCTGCATGTGACGCCGTAGTCAAAGGTAAAGAAATGCAAGGCTATTTTCTACTTTGATTTGTTGTTGCAGATTTGTAGTTAAAAACATCCCAGTCTGTAATGTTAAGACCTTAAACATGGACATAATGATGCATGTGCTTTTGTCATTGACAGTGTATGTTCAGTTTACCTGTGTGTGTACGGAGGTGTGCTTTGAGATGGGAGCTCTTAGTGTAAGTCTTATGGCAGCCTGGGTATTCACAACTGTGCACCGTGGTTTTCCTCTTCACCACCCCTCTCCGAATGCGCTTCCCCTCCAGGCCTGCGGGGGGCACTGTGGAGTCAGGCACCATGGTCTGTGGGGACAGATAGTGGTTGGTTGGCTGCCTGTGGACGTAGTTCACTTGTTGCTGGTAGAGTCTGGGGTGCGAGTAGTTTTGGATGAAGTTATAGTGATGGTGTGGAGGAAAGACCAGTGCGTCCATGGCGATCCCAGACGCTTGGACAAATTTGGAGTCGGTGAAGGGTATCAGAGGTGCAGGCTGAGGGTAGTGTCCAAAATCCCACGACTTCATCTTCCCCATGCTGTTTCTCTCATTTTCTCTGTCCATGTCATTAGCAACAGGGAAACTACTAAACTGATGGGGGTTTTCTGGCTGTGAGAATGGTTTCCCCGTTTGCGGCTGCTGTTCCAAATATCCTCCGTTGAATAGTTCAGGCAGTGAGGAACTTAAAGTCGCTTCATGAGGAAGCAGCTCAGCCAGTGAACTTGTGACAGACACTTGGTGTCTATTTGATCTTGTCTGGTCCCTCGGCCCGTTCAACTCCTGGACCTGGTAAAGATCAGGACTGTGGACCTGGTCCTGTGGCGGTGGCCTTTGGGGAGTGTAGTTTTGTGAGTTGGACCGTTCAGGCGATGCACTGCCCCAATCCGACAGCAGGAACTCCATATCCCAGCATCCCTCACTATCATCAGGGTCTTCATCTGTCAGAAACTGTGAAGGTTTGTAGTTGCCGTTGCTGTGGTGTGGATCCTTGCAGTCCAGATCCAAACAGCCCTTTTCAAACTTCCAAGCCTTTAGAGTCATCAAATATTTTACAATTGATATTTACATTTATTGATTAACCATTTTTGAACTGTGCAATCAAGTATGTAATAAAAATGGCAGTACAAAAATATCTCTTTAGGTGATGTATTGGAGATGTGAGTTGGGTTTTTACTTGCATACTTTGTATTATACACTCATTCTTAGTATAAAACTATTCATCTGTCATCATGGTAAGTGATTTCTTAAGATCAAAGTCACTATATCAAAATGAACAATTACAGATGTGATTACATAAAAAAAGCAGTATTTTATCCATGTTTGTTCACGATAAAATATGAGATAAAATAACTGAAACAAACATACCTTCATGTTTTCCGAGGCGTTGCAGAAGTTTGAAAACGAAGGCAATACGGCTTGAGTCACAGCCATCCGTTTGGTGCGCTTTCAGCATTTATTAGATACAGAAATAATTTTCTAATGTCGCCAAAAGAGGCAAATATATACGTCGTCTTTTATATTTGTCCAAAAATACTTTGACATGTGCAATAGACAAAGGGAAGGAACCCAGAACTTAGTGTTAAAATCAAAAGATATTTACAAAAATAAAGTTCACAGTGGCATTAATGCTGGTGACGCTTTCCCCCTCTTTCTGTCCCCCTCTCTTTTTCTCTCTATCAGTGATAAACTTACGTTTAAGACCCCTGACAGTTGTGATTGTGGGTGGAGTTGAAATTTGAGCCTAAAATTTTGAAAGTGCATTGCAATTCAGTAAATTAAACTCAACCAAATTAACAGAATGAAGCAAAGTGGCCGACAAACTAAACAACACATTATTTATCTTATCACCTATTTAATTCTGCTATCCAAAAATATCTCTGCTATGGCTTTCTCAGGGCCTTTTAAGCGTAGATAAAATATGAATAATAAATGCAGTTGAATACAGTAGTTTAATTAGCTAACAATTCTCAAAAATAACATTTAAAATAAAAGGAATTTAAAAATCTTGAAATTAAATAATAATAAGAGTAGTTTAACGTAATGATAATAAGTAGTATTGGGAAAAAATTTATGTTTTTGAAACATAATTAATAATTAAAAGTAGTATAAACTACTATATATGTTAAGATGTGTGGAACATTGTTTGCAGACAGTGAAATATACATTTACACTCAGAACTCTAATTTCATGTGCTTCATCTCTCCTGAAATGAATGGCACACATAAAGTGAGTTCAGTGTCTGTGCGATTCTCAGAAGGCCGGTGTTCAGTAGGTGATTATGTTCTGGAGAGCAGTTATCAGTGTGCTTAGGCTGATGAGAAGCCTCCTGTCCCGTGTCAGATAATAGAGCTCTGAGTCCCTCTGATGCCTCTTTCTCCACAGATAACAGCACATACACACATTTATAACGTCATGCCTCGCCAAAGCTGCCTTTGTTTAAAAAACAGCATTGACTCATTTGAACGGAACATCATTTTCCTGCAGTTTTTGGGCTTGTGAGAACAAAATACACAATCGGGCTGGGCAAGGTCGCTCAAATGAGTGGCTAATAAACACAAGCAGATCAGTAATGTCAGTAAGGTCTTGAAATCGACTATTCCTGCATTTTGAGTCTGCAAGGTAAAAAGAAGGCAGAATATAACAAAAATGTCCTTAAATTTATATCTTAGTTGCAGGCTTGTGTTTAGCCTAATCCATTACTCCAAACAGACATCTTCACAGGTGACATCTCATAAAGTTGCTTCAGAGAATTCATAGAGTTTGCACAGCTGTGCAAGAGTGGCTACTTTGGAGAAGAAGGTTTTATTAACATATTTGAATCACTATGAAAACACCCATAATCCCATTTCATGTTTTTTCATGACTTTACTGTTATTCTAAAATGAGGAATACAAAAGAAATAAAGAATACGTAGATGTGTGCAAACCTTTCTCTGGAACTTTATGTCCAGCTGGGTAATATTTTAGAAAATTTTCGGCAGCATTCTCATAAACGTAATTTCCCTAAAGGTAGTTTAATTCTATTGCATTTAATATAGGTTTGCATTAAGTAGCTTCATGATCGCCACATCCCCTGGTATCTGCTTTTTGTTTGTGCATTTAAACCACAAGACTAAATAACCGGTTATTATTAGATTATCATGTGGGTGATCAGATCATTACCATACTATTCCGGCAACCAAATTGGCATTTTAGAAATAGCCTAAATGTAATCTAGAGGGTTATTATGAAAGTTAAAACAAAAACTAAGTGCTTGTTTTTTGTGAAAGCTTCATATGAAATGCTAGATTTTAATTATGTCTCAAATTACTTAGGCTTGGGAGTCAAAGGTCATTTATGAGGTGTTCAGGTAGGTTATCAATCCAATAATTTGAAAGTGCTCAATGATTAAGATTGTCAAAGCGGGACAATACCCAAGACGAGACACATGGCAAAAGCTGTTTTCCCTGTCCATGTGACACTAACAAAACAATCAAATGATCTCAGTTCCTCCCAGCTGCTGTAAACACGATGTTAGATTTCAAATACAGTTTCTGCATTTACTATCCTAACCACATGTTCAGGGCTGAGAAGAACTAATAAAACCACATTGGTCGACTCAACTGGATAATGGGAACGATATTTCCTCCTCACACTCTGTGGCTTACAGTCCTGCTTACTTCAGAGCTACACACTTTAATGGACACATTTAAGGTTGTTTAGAAGGAGAAGACACATACAGATGAGACGATTCTGCTCATGAATTTCCTGTCTTTGTCATATGCAGTATTAGCTCACAAGGGCCACTCATGGGAGTGTCTTTCTGCCTTTCTTCTTTTCATGTGATGGAAGGATGTGGTTTTCTTAAACATATGAAACATGTTCGTTTGTGTTTTTAATGTGTCGATGAGGAAGTTTGCACAAGTGAATGGGAAGGGAGGTTCAGCTGGTGGTGATTTATGCATCTGTCTTACCACTTTAAGTCATATAGACAAATACACAGATCTCTAGAATTTTTGAAGCTCTGATAGGTGTGAAGAACCTGGAATATTTGGAGTCCAGCACTAGAAGAATGTCAATTTGTGGGTATTTCCTCACAGCTTTGATCATCCTCAAGCAGCATTTTAGTGGTAAGTGTGTTCACATATTTATATTTCAATATAACCACTGTAATCTCAATCACATAGCAAATCACAAAGTATAAAACACTGAGTTTAAAAATATAAAATGTAAATTTAATTTCAATATATATATATATAATTTTTTTTTTAATTATATATATATATATATATATATTAATGGTTATACATCTGGATTTCAGACATTTTTTGGATATGCTGGCTTTTCATGTTTTACTGTTATATTTAACTTGAAAAGATCCACTTTAGACCAGCATGAATTTCCATGCTGGTCCAGGTCTTCTAATCAAGTTGGTTCACTACCTGACCACACATTGATATGAGTACTTGAATTGTAATCATATGTAACTAATATATCGTCTTTCAGCTGCTGAAATCTCTGTCCTACCGGCTCCTACCCTGATCCAGAAAGCCGCTATAGACTCATCTGTGGAGTTGATTTGTCTGGCTCCACGGGGTTATGGTGGACTTGAATTTAAACTTTTTAAAATGCGCAATCTGACACAAACCGTACAGCATTTAACCGAAAAACAAAGGGCTCGCTTTATGCTGAGGGGAAAAGATACAGAGAAAGAGAATCTGTATTGCTGTCAGTATGAAAACAGCATGTTCAGTTCCTACATGCAGCCAGAGCTAAAAGGTGAATATTCATATTATATTACATTATATTACACTTTATTTATTTCATATTTCATATCACTTTATTTTATAAGTAACTTTGCAACTACATGTCAACTAACTCATTAGAGTATTAGTAGGCTGTTAGGACCTGTTGTTGCAAAAGTAGACTTTCGAAAAGTGTTACCTATTATATTAGATTTTTTTTTGTGTGTTAATGTTCTTGCATAAATCTCTGTTGTCACATCGGCTGAGGCAGGTTTAGTATTGGTAGTTCACTGCTGTGTTGTAGCGGGAAAGGTTTTGAGGTCACAGAGGTGTGACGGTTAAAGAAACTGCTCTGTCTAGATGAGTTGAAACCTTCTGTTAGTAACCACCAAACCAAGCTACTCCACCCAGCAGTGCTTTACATCTTTAGCGTTGTATTTCTGTCTCTTATCTTTAGTTTTGCTCACATATATTCTAAAACGCTACATGCTCTTAACTTTCTTTGTTCTTCTAGACTTCAGTCCCCCTCCACCCCCTCCATCCCCTCCATCCCCTCGCTTGACTGTCGAGCCCCCTAGTGGGCATGTGACGCCTGGTGAGACGCTGTCATTCCACTGTCAGGCTCCATCTGACCATCAGAAACACCCCCCAGAGACTTTCCTCCTGCTCCAGAAAGCCAAAGGAACCCCAGGCTCCATGGTCGCCCCAGCCAAGCTGGTGTCTCAGTCCATGGAAGCTCACTTCAGTGTGAAGACAATGGGACGGGAGGACAGTGGGGAGTACATCTGCCTCTACCAACTCAAATTACCAAAGACGGGACAAGTGAACTCCACAGCAAGTCAGCCGGTACACATTACTGTCATAGGTGAGGAGAAAGCTCTTCTTTGTAAAAAATTATAAAACAATAATAATCCATATTGTCTTGTTTTTAAAAAATTTGATAGAACAACTAAGGCAAGTGTTAATATTAATCTACGTTTTGCATACCCCAGTGAGCTGCCTATTGAAGAATTTCAAAGGGCATTATAGGTGTATAACTTAATTATATCCTTTAAGGCAGAAAGCAATCTCAAAATGCACTACAGCAAGCTCAGTCATGGCCAATTTCCCTACATCATGTTCGAACCATAGACCCATCAAAATGTTGTGCCGATGATGTCATTTGCAGCCTGAATCTGCAGTGTAGTGATCGTGAGGATGAGCCACAGTATAACTGTCAATCATGGTTTTACACCCCTTTTTATAGCATCAAATAACTAACTAAAACCAAACTTATTGGAAAAACAATCAGTTAAACATATGTCAGCGTGATAAGAACTTCCTGAAATTACAAAAAATTTGATTACTTAGATTCCATTTGATTCCATGGAGAGGGCGGGATTATGAACTACACTGCAGCCATCCACCAGGGGTGTGATCAAAACATTTTGGCTTTACATTTTTTTAGGAAGTGCGTCACACTTGGTTCGAAACAATGCTTATAAATAGTATTCATAAAACAGTAAGTGTAAAATAACTGAATGACCTACCATCCTGCTGATATCGTAATATATCAGGTCATCATGATAATGACAACATGCGTGCCATGAACGTATTATGTCCGCATTGTGTTTATGTTTTCACACCTGCATACTTATAAAATATACTTATAATGCAGTACATACTCTGACAGTATGTGAATTCAGACGCAGCTAGGGAACAATTTTAAGATTTGCATCATAAATATACCGGTACATATTTTATTCAACATTGAGAAGTATTGATCAAAATCGTTAAGCTTAAGAAATGTATTATTTTACCCAATACTTACTCGGCACGATACTCGTTGACTATGTTAACATGCCATCTAGTAAGCGCTGTGCGAGTAAACCTCACTCGCTTGATCTCAAGAGGTGGCCTAGCCACAGATGCTAGAGGCTGCGGTCTTTAGCATCCTTGTTAGCATGCCTGTCTCCCATGCCGAAAACGGTGGTTCGAATCCCACTTGGAGCAGTGCTAGTAGACCCGGAGGCAGGAGGGGTTACACTAACGTCCAGAGCTCCAAAATGGGCGGCTACATTTATCATTGTTCAGCGAATTATCATGGGGCGAAACAAGTCATAGAGTGGTGTGCAGGTATGACATCACTTTGTAGGCCAAAATGCGGAAACTAGTTAGCGTTTTAGCACTTCCGGTTCCATCGTCCCGTAGTCAATGGGTTTTTTAAATGGGGTTTTGGTTAAATGGCTGAAATAAGGTCTGTGGTGAACACAACCTCAAGACACTTTCACGTTTTATTCTACGACATAAAATACATCAGTGTTACCCCACTCGTGATTTTTTGAAGCCGTTACGTGTCTTTAAAAAGGCGGTTGTGGTTAAATGAGACTACAGAAGCTGTCGAGGAGATTAAACGTCATCACACCGAACTGGTCAACTTAATCTGCTTGTACTGCCTCATTATATTTAGGGCCCAAGCCCTGAAAGGGTGAAGGCCCTATTGTTCTTCTAATTTATTATAATTTTTCTAGCAACCTTTCGGGCACTTGTGTGTTCATCTGTGAAAATGATCTTGATGGACAAAATGTGAAAGTATCATAAACTTTTGCAAATCCCAGAGCTTGTTTTTTTTTGTTTTGTGTAATTCAAAAGCCTATGGAAAATTGGGTTTTTGACGAGGGAACCAGTGTGATGCTAAATGCCGGTTGGCCTACAAAGTAATATCATACCTGCACCACTGTATTTCATAAACATACCACGTGATTGGGAATTTTGCATGAGCGTGAAAGATTTCTCCACACAAATTTCGCAGTGGGTTCACCGCGTAGCCCAACAGAAAGCTGATTGGTTTGAAAGTGACTTCTATGTGAGCAGTGCTTCATATATCAATACCCTATTGACGATAGACAATGGATCTTTTTGTCCAATGAAATTTCTCTAATGATTTACTTTATGAAGTTCTATGATGTTAAGATGCAGAAGGCAGACATCTCACTAGCTTTTGAAACCGAGCTTACTAACTGTGTTAAACTTTGGCATGTAACTTGTCTTATATATCTGTGTCTGTGCGTGTTTCCTCTCACAGAGCTCCCAGTGCCCACACTGTCTTTATCCCAACATGAGGGTGAAGTTCTGGAGTGTGTGGGGTCACCGGCATATCTACAAGGCTTCTTCTCCTTATTTCGTGTGGGTGTCCTGTCACCTGAGGCGACCCATCAGGCTTCCCCGACCCAACACAGTGCTAGATTTCCCGTACCCACTCATTATGAACCTGGTGCTCAGTATCAGTGTCAGTACAGCGTGTCTCTGGGAAACTTCTGGGCTTACTCTAAGATGAGCCCTCCAGTAACTCTCCCATGCAATACAGGTGTGTACTACTGAATGTAATAAACCTCATAATGTCATATAAATAAGAGCCTAAAATCCCGTTTATTTCATACTTTTTCAGGATATCCCACATGCACACAGGTCTCTACAGGTAAGATTTAAGTCTTACGGTGGATTTGTACACCACCATAGTAACACAGCAAATCTAATATGCCAGACTGGGTATCTCAAAACATCCTCTCCTTTTGTTTTCATGCACGTCTATGGAAAGGCAGCACAGACCTGGCTGTTATTGTTGGCTCCGTGTCTGCGGGTGTTCTGTTCCTCATGGTGGTGTCACTGCTGGGCTTCGCCGTGCACAGACATAGTGAGTCTTATTTTAGTTGCTCATAAGTTTGCTTTGGTTAAGTCTGGTCTCTCGTGAACTATAATATTCAGTGGTGGTTATCTTCTCAATCCGTTTCATTATACGCTGGAACAAAACAAAGTGAAAACACCTCTCGTTTTTCATTCATGCATGTAATCCTCATTAATATATATTGCATTGTAATCATTATCCATTTATTTGCAGTCAAAAACAAGTCAGAAAGAAGAAGAAAAAGGTGAGACAATACTGAAGAGCAAACCTGATATTTGATTAAAATTACATTTACATTTATTCATTTGGCATTCATTTTTATCTCAAGCGACTTGTTCATTCAAAGTATACATTTGATCAGTTCCCCGAGTCTAGCATTGTGCTCAACCAGTTGAGTTACAGGGAAAAAGTTATTTCAATCATTTAAATGTACACTACCATTCAAATTATTCCACCTATATTTTTCAATAAAAAAAATTCAAGGATGCATTAAATTGATCAAAAGTGACAGTAAAAACATTTGTATAATGTTACAGATTTCTATTTAAGATTTTTTTAAGTTAAATGCTGTTCTTTAGAACTTTATATTCATCAAAGAATCGTGGAAAAAATGGATCACGGTTTCCACAAAAATATTAAGAAGCATAACCGTTTTTTAACATTGATACAAAAAAATTCTTGAGCAGCAAATCAGCATATTAGAATCATTTCTGAAGGATCATGCGACACTGAAGACTGGAGTAATGATGCTAAAAATTAAGCCATTTTAAATGATATTAAGATAGAAAATGGCTATTTTAAATTTCAATTACAATTTACAATATTACGGTTTATTTTACTATCAAATAAATGCAACCTTGGTGAGCATAAGAAAAATAAAATCTTACACACCACAAACTTTTTAATAGTGTTTATTTCTATAATTATTTAAATAAATATTTATATAAATATTTAAAACACTAATGTAGATAATTGTATTATTATTATTAATATACAAAATTTTTTTTTGATAGTACACTCCTAATATGAGTAATATGAACGTTATACTTTCCACAGAGAACAAGACAAATTCTGGCAACATGTTCACTCCAAAGATCATATTGTTGGTAAGTCATCTCTTCACAGCAAGTATCATCCATTCGCTACTGCACATATATATGCGCATATATCTTAAGTTTATTGATTTTCTCTCACCATGGACTTATTTTCTCATCAGACCTCACTCTGCAGCGTGTTGACATTGGATCTGAGGTAATGACGCACCATTTCAAACCTTCTCTTGTGATTCGCTTTTCAAAAGGCCCACTACAGTAGTATCTCATATCTCGCTCCAGTACTAAGGTTACCGGAATGCTGATTTGTTTAGACAGGAAGGAGAGAAAGAAGAATAAGATCTCTTTACATCACGCAGTGTTTGCCAACATCCTGTTGCATTAGGTCCGCTATTACAAACATTGACTTGTCACATCTCTAACACGCATGTTTTTAATATGCACACGTTTCTAAACTACAGGGCTTTGGAGGGATGCTACGAGGAAGACCCACAGATTCAGAGGCCATCTATGACTGTCCCATGACAACCTTTAAGAACACTTCATTTTACTGACCATCTATCTAGCTGTCTATCTAATCTGTCGGTTGCTACATTTTGTTTGACGTATTCTGTATACTGTGGTGTTTATTTAAAGCTGAAACATTTTGTATTTTTAAATAATGTATGAGTAAACAATTGTCTACTGTTCTGTAGTTTGTAGCATTTTTCACTGAGATTTATGAATTATTCTGTCAGCAGGGGGCTCTGAACATCCAGATATAATGTGAGATCGATGTTTCAGTGGAGCATTGTTAGTGGTCAACAAATCTTTGGAAATCATTTTATTGATTTAATCACCCAAAGCTGAAAAGTAAAAGCTTTCATTTCTGTTTCTTTTCACAGCATAAGTTCTAGTAGTGCTTAAGAGCTTTTCATTTCCTCTTTGCTCAACATGCAACATGAAATAGGGAACCATTTATTTGACAGTCATTCCAGAACATTCCTGTAATTTACAGGAATGTAATGAAATTAAACGTGTATGATATAGTTTAAGACTCCCATGTATGTCTTCACATAGTCTGTCCGTACCGAAACTCTTTTGATTATCAAACCATAAACCATTTACAGCTTCTTTTTTTTTACAGTCAGAGCTGATCTAACGTTAGCTGTGGTCTACTGAAGTTTCTCTGCTTTGTTCTCACCTTAACCCTGTATTTACACAGAAACACTTAGACCTGCTTGATAGCTTACTGTACAAAACAATTCCAGTTACCAGAATGTAATACTGATTATATGTTTCGACAGAAACTAGCCTTAGTTCCGTTTTTCTAAGAATACTTTGTCATAACTGACTAATTCTTAAAGGTCAGTTAGACTAATAGACAATAGGCAGCTTTTCTCCAGTGGTAACGATAAGCTACTTCCATATTTGAAATGAGCATTCCCATGCAGCCTTCGCTAAATTGTGCTGAGAAAGAGTGAATAAATAATTCACAGGCAACTAGAGGGTTAGTAAAGCGTGTGTGTGTGTGTGTGTGTGTGTGTGTGTGTGTGTGTGTGTGTGTGTGTTTGTTATCTCACTCATTATGACTAATCTCGCTAGGACGTTTTCTTTGTGCCTTTCTACAGTTCTATCATCACCATGGCGACGCATTTGAATGCCCACTGGCGTTGAGTCACGGCAGTCGTGTGTTCATCTCGCACAGCACGGGCTGAGGAGGTTAGAATGGACTGTGATGTCATTAAAGGGTTTTTGCATGGAAGCTGAATGTAATGCGAGAACGTCGCCCTCTTTAATTGTTATATTGAAAATCAAAGCCGGTACGGCGAAAGCCTTACATCCTGGTCATTGTGCTTATTGTGAAGTCTGATCTAGTTTCGGACTCCAAGAGCCAAACCTCCATTTTAACCATGAGTCACATTCAGGTATTTGAGTTTCGGAAAATGATTCAACACATTCATAATTTGTTTTTTAAAAATCTGATCAACACTTATTTTTTTTAATTAATTTTGTTTTATTAATGTGTACATATGCATCAATAAAGCAATTTCCCAGTTAGTTTAATTTCACTTTTCTAATGAGTAATGAAATATCTATGCAATCATTTTTATTAAAATATTTTTTTTATATAATCCAGTCTGTTAGACTGTCTTGTTACTATGAGATGAACAGCTATGTTTATTGATTATAAATAACTGTAAAGCCGAGATTTACATTGAAAATGACAATTATTACACTGAAATCATTTGAGCTCTTGTGACACCAATCAACAATCATACCTAGTGATGCGTTTTGTAGATTGTTGTTTTGGATATCCAACTCGCAGTGTCTTTTTGAGGCAAGTGATTCTCTTCATCCACCCATAATGGCACGTGGTACTGCTGTCCTTGAAAAGATCCGGGAATTTTATGGGGAAACTGATAATTTGTTCATATGCTTTATTTTTAATGCAGGCGCACTTGGTTGTCCGGGCTGTTCATATTCTTTATGCCAGGATTCTGCAGTTGGCGTTCAGTCTCAGTTGTTGTCTTCCACATGGCCGTTCACCGTCCCTGACTCCCAGCGTTCAAGTAACGGGTTTCTCTGCCTTGGGATCTTTAGCGTTTTCTGTATTTATCAGAACATTAACAAGAACATTAGTTAGTGCATTTGAATCCGAACTCCTCTTGGCCACATGCAGAACCTGATTTCACCAAGTTCAACATGTTCCTGGATTAACATCTTTGTTGATCCTTGAACAACAAGATTTGAGGGACAAGTTTACAGTTTATGTCAAGTTTAGGCTTACAACCAGGGTACATCAGTGTCATTCACTATCATTTCCCTCTGATTTAAGCGATAACCACTGAATTTTAGCACAGTAAGGTTGTTCTAGGGGCAAATAAATATGTTGACCCAGGAACACATCTAACTTGGCAAAATCAGGATGTGCAGCATAAGAAGAATTTGGTCATTTTGTCATCATTGACCCTTGTTGTTTTAAACCCATCTTGACATTTTGCCCATTCATTCATTGTGCATATTCAAATTTAAGAAAATAGATTTGAGAAGTGAATATATTTCACTGAATAATAATTAAAAAAAAAAATGTATCTGCTCCCCAGACATAGATATATCACATAATATAAAAGCACAACTTTGGATAGCTTTTTTGTGTGTGTCTTTTCTGGAGCTTGACAGTCACCATTCACTTGTTCTATTGAAGAGCGCTTCAGAATGAATTTTTAGTTGAGGGTGAATTAGTCCTTTTTAAATTGTTAAAAAGAATAAACACAGGAGCAGCACATGCTCATTTATCAAGGTAGACACTCTTTCTCCAAGCAAATAAGAGCTGAGATGAGGTGAACTGATAAAAAGCCTCTGTTTTCAGATAAAGGCAATGTAAACTTGGCAGCACCAGTTGGTTTTGATTGTGTTTCTGTTACATTATACTTTCCTGGCTGCGGAAAATGATTCCGTGGCAATAATGATGACAGTCAAGATCTGATCTTGATTCTTAAGAATTCAGCTTGAACTTTGCTCTCGCTGGCATCATTATCTAAAGGGCGAAAAGCCACTTGTTCATAAGCGTCACATTTAGTGTCTGTGGTTGTGTTTGCACAGGGAGGGTTACTGATACTCTGATTACCTAAAGGTTGAAGAGCGTTGGTAGCCTCTTTATTGATCAAGTAACTCCCCAATTCGTGGTCTGAACCTCAACTTTTGGGTTACCAGCCCAAATCTTTAGCCACAATGTTACTAACACCAGTGATATACACATTTATTCCCGTAAAAGAGTGAAGAACAGAAATGATGCCACTTTTAAAAGATTCAAAGAAAAGATCCTCTACCTCTGACACCTGTTGTCTTGGTTCTTCATCGGTTTGGGGTGGTGGCCATGTTAGGTCCAGTTTTCCGGTGGATTGTCGCACTAGAGAAAGCAGGAGACAAATGTTTATTTCAGTGAATGAACAACAAGTCATTACTGAACTGGATGTTCATATCCACACACATGATCATTGGATGAGAAGACAATAAAGTAGCAGTGAAAAGTTTGGACACTACTCCTTAATTTGAACTATAATCCAGATTTAGAATATTAGTAACAAATTGAAGAATGGGAATTAGGCAATGGCCAAACAATTTAAATGATAAACAAATCATCTTGTATTTAAGATTCCTTCACCGTCCACCAGGTGTATGAACCCGGAGTGCTTTTTAATAAGGAAATTCATGTGTAGCCAGTAGGCACACTTTTTTTTTATTAACATATTATTTTATATTTCGCTACAAAACTTATTTCAAGCATTTAAATGTAAGCATTTAGATGAGAAACATGAATCGAGTGTGTCCAAATGGAATATTTAAAAAATTTCACATTATGAAGAGCAAAAGATTAAAAGATCTGTAGCAGCGGTCTTGGTTCTTAGAGGTAGAGGTTTAATTAACATATTCCAATATATACAATTGAGCAACAGTATTTACTTCTGTTGCATCACAATAAAAATGATATACAGTACTTGGTTTTCTTTGTAAAAAGTTATGACATCGGCGGCAATATTGGTCTACAACTGTTAGCTGCTCTTAAACAAATGCACCACATTTCCCACAGTTTCTGCAAAATTACCATAGTTGCTAAAGTTTTTGATATTACTGTAGAGCTGTGGTAAATTGATATTAGCCGCCATGAGTAGAGAAAGGATATGAAATGACAGAAGGAGATTAGGAGGTCCCACATTTATTAAAATATCTGTAGTTACATTGGCATTTTGGCATTGGCATTTTGGCAGAAATCATGTCATCATGCAAATTATGAAAGAAGAAAGATTTTCTGAGTAACTAAAAGTAGGGGGATAGTGTATTTTTTTTTATAAAAATAAGGCAGACACTAAAGAGAAAGTAGAAATGAAAAAAAATTACTGGAAAAAAGATTTCACTTCCCCTTATTTTATTGCTAAATGTGTCATTAATTGTCAGCATGCATTTATGGATAATTTGCTTTTTTAAGTCTAGCAGGCATTTCTGCAGACTTGTACAGTATAAAGATAAACTCAAGTCACAATCTTAGTTTATGTAGTGGGCATGCAAATCTCGCCTCACCTACTCCTCAGGTATCACCTGTCCAGATCACAGTACTCTTATCCATACTTTGTTCATTTCAGCACATTTGACTGACTCAGAAATTTCAATATCTGGCCTAAGTTAGTACTAGTGACATAACCCCACATTAGCATTTTGGCTGTTTGTTTGTTGGCTGCCATGGTGAGGCACAAACTATCCCAACTTCCAGTCAAATTATAAAATGTCTATGTAACTGAAGTTTCTACACCACAGAAAAGCTTTAAAAGTCTTACTATTAACTAATAGTTCACAAGTGTCGAGTTTTAGTGGTTTTGCTGCTATTAAGATTGTCCTGTATTGCTCAAACAGTAGAACATGGTGCTAGCAATGCCAAGGTCATGGGTTCATTTTCCCAAGCAATGCACAAACTGATAAAATGTTTATCTTGAATGCAATATAAATCACTCTAGATAGAGTTGTCTGCCAAATGTATGGCCTTCAAATTATATATTATATATATATATATATATATATATATATATTAGGGCTGTCAAAAGATTAATCGTGATTAATCACATCCAAAATAAAAGTATGTGTTTACATAATATATGTGTGTATACTGTGTAGAATTATTATGTATAAATACACACACATTCATGTATATATTTAAGGAATAATTGCATTTATATACTGTATATAGATTTATATAATTTATATTATATATAAATATAACCAATTTTTATTACATTTATACATGATTGTGTGTGTTTTTATATATATAAATAATTATACACAGTACACACACACATATATTATGTAAACACAAACTTTTATTTTGGATGCGATTAATCTAATTTAAATATATATCTCCTCTCTATATATCTTCTCCTGTACCAAAAGCAGTAGAGCATGGTACTATCAATGCAAAGATCAGTGGTACAATTGACATCAAATGCATGAACTGATAAAATGTATATTTTGAATGCTACATAATTTGCTTTGAATGGCTAATGTGTAAATGTGAGTGTTTGGCCTACAAATTAGTTTTATAGGATTTGTCACATAGGCATGTGTCCTTTGCATAGATTATCTGCATGTGCTCCAGTAGCTCAAAGTGTAGTAGTGTTAGCAATGTGGACTTCATTAATTCTCAGGAATGCATAAACTATTCAAATGCATGTTGAATGAATGCTACATAAGTTTCTTTTGAATGTTAAGTTTCGACTCCTTTCAACTGCTCTGTGAATTTTCACATGCTGCTTTACAATGACTCACCTGATGTAGTGGCGGTGAATATCTCTGATTGGCGGCCTGTTGGAGTCAAATTTGTCTGTGGAGGTGGGGAACTAAGAATCTCTTTGTTAAAGGATCCCGTTCCATCTTTCACTCCACTTTCTGTCCTCAAATCCATTATTGTTCCCCTTCCTTCTTCCAGATCCATGGCTGCTCCACCATAAAGACTGTTTCTCTGTCTCTGTAGTTCTCTATCCCTTTCTTTTGCCTCCTTGATATCCAGCTCCACCTGAGGCTGCAGAGTCATAGAGGAGCGGAGCTTGAAGAAAGGGTTCTCCTTTACTGTACTTGAGTCTTCAGCCATTTCAAAATGTGGTCTTTGTCTTGCATTTACAGGCTCTGCAGAAGTAGCCCTCGCACCCACTGGATTCATCACTTTTACAGATCCTCCATCTGTCCATGAGGCTGTCTTATAACCCCCGTTTGGTCCTCCCACAGTTGTAGGAATAGAGTTGGACTCTATTATGATTATCTGGCCCGTGATTCCCTCAGTTAGACCAGGTCCTCGAGCAGCAGGCGGGTTGCCGTTGGTGTCTCCATACTTGGTCATGGCTGGTGGGGTGGGAGAATTTTGAGAGAATTGCATTAAGCGTTGTCTAACTGCAGAATCAACTTCCTGTATTCCAGCAGCAGACTCTACGTAAGAGGAGTTTGAGGGAGATCTTCTGCTAAAGGCTGCCACTGATTCCTTCTGCTCTTGGAATGACTCAAAGAGCAGCTTTTTGTCTTGAAGCTGTACCTCAGTTCCCTTGTCGTAGAAGCCAGGTAGTCTGCCCAGTTCAACCAGAACCTTCTCCCTCTCTCTCTCAGCGCTGATTTCCTTCTGCATCTTCTTTCCAGCAAACTGCCGGTCCTTGTCGAGGCTTGGGTTGGGTCTTATCTGGAGGTCCTTGGATAGAATAGGTCTCCTCAATGGAATTTCCACAAACTCATTATTCCTGTTAGTTGTGTCGCACAGCCCTCGAGAACGCCGCAGACTCTGCTCTCTCTTCATAGTCAAACGGATCTCCCTCTCAATGGGAGTTTCGTTAGGTGGAGATTCAAAGGGCTGAGGAGCCTCCGTGTTAACAAGGCCCTCCGAGACATCTGTTGTGCTGTTGGGGGAGAAATCTGCTGATACACCGCTATCGCTCTGGCTGTCATCAAAATGATCCACCTGCATTCTGTTGACTTTCCTGTCTCCCAGATGAGACTTTGTGTTTGACTGGGACTCCGCTCTCTGTCCTTTGTTTTCCCGTTCTTGTCTTTGATCTTTAACCTCCCCCAGCTGCTTTCCTCCGGTCCCTCCTGTTTCTGTGAAACGCACAGTTTGCTTTCGCTCTTCACCTGTTTCTCTGCCCTCTCTCTCCTCCCTTTCACTGTCCCTCCTCCCGTGTGACATTATCAATGGCTCTTTTACTTCCGTAGAGATAGAGGGAGAGTTACCTTGCTCTGGATTGGCTGGCTCTGTTTCTAGGGGCGGAGCAGCACCACACACCTGTTGTAACTCATTCTCATTTATATCACTTGGGTTGTTTACCTCAAGCTCCCCCTGCTGGGCATTCTCTGCATTAACCCCAGATTCAGTTATGGATACACTTTGGATGCTTGATGAAGGTTCGGTTTCAGTGAGATTACATTTTGACGATCTTTTGGAATAAGTCAGGTTTGGTGGTTCATCACAATGACTGTCCCGTCTCACCCACTGCTCTCTGGTGCTAGGGAAGTCCAAAGGTTTACAGTCTATATTTAGCTCTTCACTGTTTTCTGATAGGAACACAATTGAGTCTGAGTCACCATGTGACTCAAGCTCATGTCCCTCTTCTTCTTTGGTCACCTTTGGCATTTGTGGTGAGTCTGTGCTTTTGTCTGCCTGTGTCATGCTAACAGGTTCTTCACCCTCAGTGTCTTGCACAGATGTCTGAACATCTTTATTGGTTTCAGTGTTTTCCTTCACTTCATCCTGAATCTCTGTGGCTTGACACTCATTTCTCTCTGGTTGGATATCTTCTTCCAGTCCTGGCACTGGTGGACACTGGTCACCATCAAAGTCATTTTCAACTGTACCGCACAAGTCTTCCCTGGTTGGCTCAATGGCTCCATCAGCTGGTGAGGAGGTGGGATGATCGTGAGGTTGAGGCTGGAAACTGCTGTCAGGTGTTTCTGTTCTTTCTAACCCACTTATAGCTTCTGTGTCCTTGTTCATCTCTTGCAGGTCTGTGGCTGTGTCTTTCTTTTTCGTCGTATGATCTTCTATTATTGCTGTTTCCATGTCTTGAGTTAAGTGGGCTTTTTCTGCTATTTCTGCTATTTCTATTTCTTCACTACTGCATTCATCCTGGGATTCAGATTTCTGAGGGCAAGTCATAGAGTCTGTTTCCATTTTGCTCTAGATCTGTATGAAATAAATGGCAAAATGTGTTTATTCACAGAATGACAAGCCAGAGACGGACTTCCTTTAGTTGATTGTGTTGGTAATAAACAAAGTTGTCTCTTTTTTCCCAGGCTTCCCTTTTCTCACCCTGTTTTTATTGCATAAAGGTTAGACCCCTGAAGTCCTCTCCTTTAAGCGGGTAACACTCAGTTTTTTTTTTTTTTTTTTTTTTTTTGCTGATTTAGGAAACAATAATCAGCTTATGTTTCAATCCTAGTAACTCAGGAGAGCTCATAATAAATGGAGTTATAGTGCGACTGCATTACCTTTTTCACTTGCTTTTGTGTTCTTGCTCCACAAATCTTTGACCTCTGTCAGTCTTAAATTAAATTCATTAGGTCATTTATTCTTTAACGCCCATGCCTCAAGTCAGATTAGTGTCCTTTCCTATTAAGTTCACCTTGATGTAGGTCACCTGAAACAATTACTTACAATATTTAGTTTATGTTTTTAAAATTTAAATTATTTAAAAGTAAGTTTACTTTTTTTTCTTTGTACCAGTCTGTACACTAAGCATTTATTTTTGTAACCATTGTCTTATTTTGCTATAGTGTCATTGTTCTGCACATTGATCCATACAGATATTTCCATATTAGCACATGCGATTGAGAATGATTAACAAAATTATTAAAATTGGAAGAACATTAAACAGCGTGCAAGGTCGAGGGTGGACATTTTTCACCTTCACAGTCAATGAAATTTCTCTCTATTCTTTAGAAAGTCAAAATTTAACCAGGTCTTCTGAGAATCATATTTACTTTAAATGCAAAATCCGATCTCCGACAACGAGTGGATCATTCACAATATAATATTTGGTCCCTGTATTGCATTGTCTACTGGAAACAAACACAAGGATTTAAAGGTGTGTCATAGCATAATGCTAATTACATAAGGAGCAGATTAATACCATTTAATCAGATTATACTGTGGACACGAGTAACAAAACAACATGGAAATTCTGATTCAAGAATAATACAATAATGGTGAGGTGTTCTTAGTGTCCTTATGAATTAAAACACACATAATACTTAATAAAGGTCATGATTGAATTTCAATCTAGTGAAAATATAAATATTATATATATAAACAAAACCTGTTAGCACACATCTATTTTTAGCTAAACTGAAAACTACTGTTAACATCCTCAAATCTCAAGCAAACTATTCCTGACATTGTCATGCAAAAAATATAAAGTAAACAAATCAGCTAAAGGGCTATTTAGATTACACAACCCATTCTTACACATAAAAACATACGATGAAAAAGGAAACCAGGCCTACCAGCTGTTGAGATGAAATAAAAGATGAAAGAAGACAATGGTCAGCTGAAAGACAAAAAACTGAAGTCTGCCCCTCTCACCTTCTTACTCTCTTCTCCTTCCCTTTCTTTCCCTGGTTTCCTTCTCTCTTTTACTCTCTCTCTCTCTCTCTCTGTACCTCCACCCCCTGCTTAGTAATCAAGGTTAAAATCTGTGCAGTTCTTTTCTCTCCTACTTCCACAGTACACTAAAGCTGCTGAGTACACCACAGGCCTTGCATCACTAATCCAAACAGCTCTCAAAGCTCTCACGAGTTTGAACAGTGAAAGCATGCGATCTTATTCTATTCTCTTTCTAACTAGCAGGTTCACCCACAATACTGCAATATTTAAATGTAGCTGTAATACTTTACAATAAGGTTCAGTTAGTTATCATGAAGTAACAATTTATTAATAAAAAAATTTACATATACAAATACATTTTAATTTCAATCTGCATAAATTAACATTATTTAATATATTATGCAAGGACATTGATTAAAACTGCACGATAGAATAAATTACGCAAAAATGACCTTTTAATTGAAACATTAAATGCTTGTTCATTGTTTGTTTATAATACTGAACGCATTAACTCGTGTTGATGAATTGAAAACTTATTGTAAAATGTAGCAATATAAGTTAGAGACAAACATAAATATGAAAAAGGTTCAAGCTATTGAATATTTAAAGACTGTGACAGAATACGCTATTCTTTTTCATGTTTAATGATGAAAGGATTATTGCCATTGCTTTTTAAAGCTATCGATTCTCTTTTATACATAACTGACAAAATAATAGTTTCATCTTTTCATTGACCGTAGCTATTATACCTCATTATATGCCTCCTCAACTATTTTTGTATGAAGAAAAAAACGCTTTAGATTAAATTTCATCATTTTATTTATTCTTCCAATGTAAACTTTCTATACAAAACCCTCACCGCTTCTTATTCAGCTCTTTGTATATACATACAGCCACTCAGTTAAGGCACTGAGAATTTGCATCACACTTTCCATGCTCAAAAAAATGATGTTCCTGAATCCAACTGAAAGCTTTGAATAATATTGATTACATATTGTGGTATGAAACTTGAATCGCTGTCACGCAAAATTTACACAACCGGTAAAAAAAGACAACAGAACTGTCAGTTGGAGAATTCACCTTATACAGATTGCTAAAGCGATGTATGCCATATACTGTATACACTGTTCACAGGGTCACATTAAAGAGATTAATTCTGTCATCATTTATTCACCCTCATGTTGGTCTAAACCTGGATGCATTTCTTCTGCAAGACAAAGACATATTTTTTTGTAATCGAAAGTTGTTTTGGAATCCATTGCCTATCACTGTACAGACAAAACAGTTGAAAAACTCTTCACAATATCTTGTGTCTTGCAAAAGAAAAACTCAAGGAGTTTTGGAACAACATAAAATAATTTTCAGTGCAGGATAAACTATCAGTTTAATGTCTAAAAACACTTATGTCAGCCAGTTGAAGACAATGTAACAATAAAAGCAATCAAATTGAAACTTAATTCACATCAGCAATACAAATCTCTTAAGATGTTACAGCATGTATAAAATCACAGGTAACCATTCCGTCTCTTTGTTTTGATTCATAATCAAGGCACACAAATGGTTTATAATAGATTATGCAACAGCTATTGAAAGTAGAGAAGTGTTAATTACCGCTGTGGATTGATTCCCACGGCACTGATAAAAACAAAATATTTGTATGTGGTAGTGTTCAAACCGCCAAGGCCTCTGTGGGTCGGCAGCCAACGCTCTAGAGTCGCCAGACATAAAAACAGGATCATAATCACTAATCAGACACCAGAGGCTGGGAATGCAACCAATGGTGACGCATTAACAACAACAACAACAACATGCACACTGAAGCCTATTCCAGTCCTTTCCTGCAAGCCAATGCACTTTACAAAGCTTCTTTTTACACAGAGGAATTATGGGCATCCAATATGGAAAGGGCAATGCCAGTCTTTACAGCTCCGTTTTCAAGGTATTCTTCAGTACATAATAAACCTTTTGTGCTTTGACGCCGCAAGTGAACAGCTGAAGATCAACATATGAACGTCTTGAAATACAAACTGTATATTCAGAGTAACAGTCAAGATGGAAAATAAAGAAAAATAAAAGAGTCACAGTCAAACGTTCACATGATTGAACAACACTGGCAGTTTTTCCGCTTTGGTGCTCCCGCGTCCTCTGCTGGATTGGTGGCGCTGGTTTCCAGCCGGGCCGCTGCTCTGGGGATCAGCAGAGGTTCTTGTTCGACGCGCTGCTTCTCGGTGTTGGACTCAACCAGCGGAACCTCCTGAAGTTGGCTGAGCGAGATGCGCGAGGCGGGCGCGGACTCCTCGTCTTTTGGGGTTTGTGATTCTGTTGCGTTTGTTTCGACTTTGGGTCTGATTGTTGGAGAAGGAGAAGGTTCTGTTGTGGAAAACATTGGAATGAGGGAAGCCTCTATAGGGTTATCTACTGTCACATTCTGGGGTTGCGTTTCAGTGGAGTCTGGGAGATGTTGCTCTATTTGCCCTTCATCTACGACTACCACATCCGCATCCGTTTCCTCAGCAGGAGTATCTTCAGTCACTTCGACCTGCTTCAGATCAACAGACGCTTCCGGATCATACTCGGTCTCTTCTTCAGCACACGTTGCTTCTGTGTCTTCATTTTTAGCATCCGTAGTAAGTTCTTGAGCCATGCTGTCATCTTCCTCTGGGATTTCCTCTCCTTCGTCTGTAATGATGACTCTTTCTGCTCGGATGATTGCTCCACCATCATCGTCCTCATCAACTCCCTGTCCGGGCTCCACCTCCTTGAAGCCAAGGAAGGTCATGGTTATTCCTTCAGCAGGGTGGCTGGCGAAGCCGTTAGCAGAAGCGGGTTTGTCCTGTCCTGGAGTATTGTGTGATGTTTCTCCTTCCACATTTCCGTTAATAATAGCTGTAGTTGTTATGGTGTCAGTTTCTGTCTTTGCATCAGTGAGCGGTTCCGCTTCCTCCACGTCGTGGTTCTCAGCATGCACAGAATTATCTGCAACAGAAACCAACAGTATGAATATAAAATAATAGGTTTTGACATTTATACATGTTAACAATAGTGGAATTGTCAATGGCAATGCTTTGATTCTATAATTGATAGCATATTAAAGGTTTTAATATTAAAATAATACTTTTTCATAAATCTGAAACTAAAGAGAGACTGTTTACACTATTAAGCGTTTTGATCGATCGGATTACACGTGGACGACGCTAAATACAGGTGTAAATGGGGTCTAAAACGTTTTGAGCTTGTCCACTTTCGACCACTTCCAGAGGTAGTCGAAAACGCATTCGACCGGATTGCTTTCATTGTGTAAACGCTCATGTGGTCGAACAGCCACAAAAGACCGTCTACTCGCCGCCTACAGACCTATGCAATAAACATTATAGGAAGTGCGCTTCCTATAACATACCAAGCATAATATTCTCTCACCATTCCTGATTTCTAACACACACTCACAGCGTTCGGCTGGTCAGAGCAGAAACAAAAGATAATGTTCTCCATAAGTTTTTCTGTCGTCTCCGGGCACGTTCATATGTAAATAACTCAAGCTTATTTTGTTCATTAGATCGAAATATCTGAAGAAGCCCATACATTTACCCGCCCATATTGCTATCTCCTCAAAGAAAAAAGGACAGAAAGAGTTTAAAGTGGACAAAAGAGACACTAAAACATTGAAACACCAGGTGTAAACGGGAATGTGTCTTCCTTGTACTTGTGATCCGATCGACCAAAACACATCTTAATACCAGGTGTAAACAGTCTTTAGGGCATTGCTAGGGTGTTTTACTGGTCTTGCCATATTAGGTCTCTCCCTCAATGTAAGTCTAACACCGTGTCCTAACTACACGCGACGCCGCGACACGCGATAAAAGGAATATTTTCCATGTTAATCAGAGTTTTTGTCCTAACCAGCCGTGACAGCGACACGCGACGATTCTATTTTAGAAACGGTTTCTATTTATTTTTCTGCAACAAACACAGTGTGGCAATGATAATCTCAGGTAATGTTTATGTGCTTTGAATATCATTTAGTGCTCCAGCTTTTTAGCTGTAAAGCAACAATGGATAATTCACCTTAGATCTTGAATTTAAACAAATGGAAACAAGAATGTTCAAACTGTAAAGAAACAAATGTATTATTTGACAAAGATTGTTTTAGTATCTCAGAAGCCTACAGTATGTATTTGAATACTGTTTAAATAGTGTAATATTTGTGAATTTAATTATGTACTGTACTTATCCATTTTCTTGCAATTGCCATCAATATTACTCTCTGGCTGTACACTTGCCGCGAGAGCCCGCCCACACGCTCTTCTGATTGGCTGTGGGTTTTGATTGATTTGTACGCATCTCGCGCGTCTAGTGTGGAGAGACAAATTATGTGTCGCTGGATCTTATCGCGTCTGGTTAGAATCGGTTAGGACACGGTATAAGGATTTTTTTTCACCTACTTTAGCATCTGCCAGAAAAAAAGTTTTATCACTAAGAAAAATAAGTAATCATCCCTCCTCTACAAACCACATGATAATCTCAGCACATATGACTGGACAGTTACCAAAGTCTTTACCAGGTGACACAGACAGAATAGTATATAATAATAGTATATAATATATAAGAACTGATATTTTATACCTCTCTTTTCCTCTTTTCCGTTCTCCACGATTGGTCCATTAGGGGCCGTCTCAGCAACTGCTGTTTGATTAGAAACATTTATGATTGATATTTGTTGATTGACTTTGTTAAAAATTAACAAAATAACTCATCTTAAGTTGCAGTGTTTTCATTACAAAATTTTATTTTAAATCTAAATGGTTTGATGCACTAATTAAGCCTAAAAAAAGATTGGCAACACTTTACAATACGGTTCAATTCCATAAAAAAATATTAATATTTTTATAAATATATACTACTGTTCAAAAGTTTGGGGTCTGTAAGATTTTTTTTAAGTATTTGAAAGAAGTGTTCACCAAGGCTGCATTTAAAAAATACAGTAAAAACAGTAATATTGTTAAATATTAATAAAATAACTCAACTTTAATATATTTTAAATTTTATTCCTAACGCAAAGCTGAATTTTCAGCATCCTTACTCCAGTCTTCAGTGTCACGTGATCCTTCAGAAATCATTCTAATGTGCTATAACATTGTTTATTTCACAAATAAATGTAAAAGTGTGTATTGTCACTTTTGATGAATTTTTAAAAAAAGCTCTTTAATGATATGATACATGATATTGTATTTAATAATAATACAAAAATATTATAAATTGTTCATTGTTAAAGTCATGGTTCCTCTACCAATGTTAACATAACTTTATAATGTTCAAAATATATTAATATTTGCCAGAATTACCATTACTGTAGATTTTATAAATGCTGTGAAAGTGTTATTCATCATTAGTTGATGATCCCTAAAGCATTGGCTAATGCGATCAAATTGATCATAAGCCGTACTGTAAACTCTTACCAATTTAATTAACTAGGAATGAATTTAACATAAAAGCACTACTGCTGTTTTGTCAAGGTGTTGTTTTATACTCGTGTGTTATCAATAATCAGGTCTAGAATGATGCTCTGTAACTGCAACAGACACACAGATGGTCAGCAGCGCAGAGAGTGGACAGATGGCACACACACACACACACACACACACACACACACACCTGTTCCCACTGGCTCCACCATAGTCTCGCCCTATTGGATAAACGAGAGAGAAAAGGTCAACAGCCATCCTTAGAGAGGACACATCACACTCTTTAACTGTTTAAACCATCTCATTCTGCTGGTTAATATTTTATTCAAGGCCATGGAACATTTATAGGAGGAACAGCTCGAGACTGGAGAAGTTTCCTATCGAAGTTCATTAACATGCACATCGATAACCCAACCTTCTCCCAAATACTGCAGCACTCTGGTTACAATGGGATTTGTAGAAACGCCATAAACCACATATTGTACACTCAGTATTTTTCCTCATTAAAAAGTTTTACGCACAAAGAAATTACGTTTTTAAAGAAATGCTTATTATAGCCATTTTATTGTACGTGCCCTATTCTGTTCAAATCACATGACCTGATATACACAGCTCACTTTATCTCGGTAACCCCCTTGTTATAGGACACTTTTGCCTATAGAATAAATGAATCATGGCTGACGGCAAATAACTAGAAGCTGACATGTTTTTAATTCATTCGAGTAATATTAATACCATATTCAGAACATTCAAAACATGAATCAATTGTAATATGAAATATGAGAAGAACTGAAAATCACCCGAGACTAGTAACCCAGTTTCAGGTTTGTGTGCTTATATTGTATTATAACTCACCCTTCCTATATTATTGTAAATATCAGCAGTCATCTAATTCCTGTGCAGTTTCCCCGTTCACTGGCTCATAACCGCTAACACTTTCTTTCACTCGGTTGTGTTGCCAGCTTCATTTATTAACATCAGCTTCAGTTGCCACAAGGTGGAGTCACGCCAACACTATATTTTTCATATTCAGTATTCAATGCAGGCAGTATTTGCAGTAATCAATGCAAAATTGTAATCGGAAAAACTAAAAACAAACAACATTTGATACGGCATGACTTTTCTTTGACTTTATTTTTCTCATTATTATAAGCAGTATTCCAACTTTAATTATTATTTGGAGTCTCTGAGATTTAAAAAAATTATTATTGTAACAGTTCATGTTTACACTTTATTTTGATGGTCCACTTTAGACATTTTATTAACTATATAAATTCTATTAACTATTTATTAAATATATCTAAGCAACTTTGCAACTAGCGCGACATGTCAACTAACTCATTAAAGTTGGCATGTTATTGTAAAGTTACTTCTAGTCAGTAGAATGTCTGTTAGAGGAGCATCAAAATAAAACGTTAGCAGATATTGAGCAGACAGTCCACTAATACTCTAATGACTGCTAGTTGACATGTAGTTGCAAAGTTACTTAAAGTTAGTAAAATGTCTAAAGTAGACTATCGAAATAAAGTGTTACCCAGTTCACTCCTGCCAAATGTAAATTGACCCAAAACAGAAACAATATAAAGGATTAGTATTTTGAGAAGGTCAGAGGAACGTACTAAAATAAGGGAAAATATGAGTTTAATTTTGAAATTTACTGTTGTTATTTTTACACTTAAGTGACTGGTGTCAGTAAAGTCAATCTCAACAGAACATGAACACCTCAGAACCTGTGCGTTTATGTTGACACTGACTTCATTCGTCTTGAGGAAGCGGTACTGTAAAACCAAGACTCAGCTTAATTCTAATTCAGTTCTATGATAAAAGCTGTAATCTTACAGCAGTTCACCAAAGCAACATATTCAACAGCCTTGCAGTGTGTTTTTAAAGTCAAAATAATGTGTTTACTTACGGTTCAGCTGACCTCCGTAACAAGGCTGTTTGTTGTGATGGTAACAAGTGTAAAATAAAAAAACAGCAATGACTTGCTGCTACTTATAAGCAGCTCATAATGATTTCAGAGAGCTGTGTATCATACAGTAAACTGAACATGAAGCGTATTGACTTAAATGTTTAAGCACTAAGGATTTTATTTTATAATAATTTATTTGATTATGTTGTTAACTTGCAAACCTTCTTATCTTACACCACCATTCAAAAGTCTGGGGCCAGTAAGATTTTCTTAAATGTTTTTTTGAAAGAAGTCTCTTATGCTCACCAAGGCTGTATTTATTTGATTAAAAAGAATATAGTAAAAAAACAGTAATACGGAAATATTATTATTACAATGTAAAATAATTCTCAAATTTGAATATATTTTGAAATGTAATTTATTCATGTGATGCAAAGCTGTATTTTCAGCACCATTACTCAGTGTCTATTCAGTGTCACATGATCCTTCAGAAATCATTCTAATGTGCTGATTTTCTGCTCAAGAAACATTTCTAATCATTATTAATGTTGAACACAAAACACTGTTCTGCCTGATGTTTTCACGGAAACTTAAAAATGTTTATGATCCTTTGATGAATAGTTCAACATAGTTCAAAAATTCAGAAGAACAGCATTTATTTAAAATAGAAATCTTTTGTTGCATTATATGTCTTTACTGTCTCTTTTGATCAATTTAAAACATCCTTGCTGAATAAAAGTATTCTTTTTTTATCTTTTTTTTTTTTATCTTACTGACCCCAAACATTCGAAAGGTGTAGTGTAAATAGTTCCAAACATGATAAAGGAGGTGAAAGAGCAAACATGCGGCAGCAGCGTGATCATTCAGTCGGACGTGGCGTCTCACCTTCGGCTGTGTCTGAGCATCTGTGCCGGTTTGAGTGGAACCGTCTTCTATGAGTTTCTTCAGTTTCATTTCTTCCTCTGCCAAGTGCTCAGACATCACCTGTAATCTAACGCACATACACACGTCATGTTTTATATGCTGGGAACTTACTTCTGGCTTCTGTAAGGTAATTGGAGAGGTAATGTTGGAGAATAGCTTTTAGAACTTCCTAAAAAAGTGTAGCGTGACAGTAGTCATGATTGGCAATTTCACTGAAGAACCTACAATTTCTTCCCCAATAGGTTTCCAAAATATACTGTGGGTTTCCAGGAATTACTATCAGACTAAACAAGATGCACAAGTGAACCTGCACTCACGTGGACTCATTTACTCACTTGCGATTCTCTCTGGAAATCACAGCATGCTTTATAGCTATATAAATCCGCATTGTAACAAATACACGCATTAAACGAACACTCCTCATAGGACGAGACGCCTCAGACGGCTGTTTACACACCATGAAAGTGTGTTCCCTATAGACCTGTGAGCAGCTTATTACTGCCAAACTTCGCTCTGACTAATTAAAGCCCTGCTTCTTCAACACAGAAGAACATCTCAGCGGCCAGCTTATTACTGTAATCACCATCTCCTTCAGTCAAGCAAATAAATGCTGATGTGTAGAGGAGGAACATCAAACACTCCTCCTCACACACACAGGCATAAATAGAACGATATTTTGGGGGATAAAAACCCATCACCTGCTTGGTGCTCCAGAACTTTGACAGGAATAATTAGTGGTGTTTGCAAAGGGAAGCATTCGTACCACTGTACGTGTGATAAGAGATCAAACCCCATAGTGTTCAAGTATTGAACTTCATTGTGTAACTCATCTCATACATTACTCATGAGAGTTTCTATGACAGTTTCAACATTTTAAGAACACAATCAGAATATGAGGGAAATATTTTATATTTTTTTAAATATGGGGAAGAACAAAACACTAAACGTGGTTAAGGTATTTATCTGACAAAATTATTTGGAAAAATAAGGCAAACTACAGATGCAGGTTTAATTGTAAATGTAAGAAAGAAAAAAAAAAGCTCATATAGGATATTTGCATACATTGATTATCAGTATTTAATTGGTTCGCTCTTGTTTTTGCATGTGTTCATAATTTCTTTGTATGACAGCCTGGACAAAAATGATGTTCGCACAATTTGGCAAGTTTCATAGCGTTATCATAAATAAAACAATTAACTCCAAGCACGACTGCGCAACATTCATATAAAATCTAGTTTTTAAGCATATTTAAATAAAGTGTGAAGATGTACATTTTCCTAGGCTGGACATCACTTTTGGCCACTACTGTATATATTATATATATATATATATATATATATATATATATATATATATATATATATATATTTCATTCTAAATGCATTTATTAAAAAAATACATTTTACAAGTACATTTCATAACCTATTTTAGCAAATAAAGGTTTCAATTAAATATATTTTGAAAAAGATATAAATCTGAAAAATATAATTTCTTAAGCTCTGCGGTCTACAACATATTTATCAAATCAAATCTAACAATAAAAAAAATCGTACTTGTTAATGTGCGTCTCAATCTCCTGAGGCTTATGGCCCCAGAGGGGTGATCGGGGTCCCGTACTGTCAGGAGATGTGGGAGGCCCTTCCATCAGCCATTGGTCTCTGAGAGACTTCCTCTGTGAGAGAAACAGGGAAAAGGAGGTAGAAAGAGAAGTCATTAATGCAGCCTTTACATTATTTAAATTGATTTCTTATAAGCAGTTCACAATTTTCCCAAAAATTGATAAATACGATCAAGATGCAAAGGTTACACTTAAAGGGATATTCACCCAAAAATGAAAATTCTGTCATCATTTACTCACCCTCAAGTTGTTCCTAACATTTATGAATTTCTTTCTTCTGCTGAACAAAATAAGATATTTTAAAGAATGCCGTTAACTAAACAGTTTTTAGACCCCATTGACTTCTATAGTATTTGTTAACCTATAGAAGTCAATAGGGCCCATCAACTGTTTTCATTTCTGGGTGAACTATCCCTTTAAGCATAACCTTTGCATCCTGATCATACTTATCCATTTTTGTGAATACTTTAGAGACAATAATGTCTCTAATATGCAAGTTACTAAATATTAACTTATTGTTTATTAAGCTATTGTTATGTTGCATGGCTTGAATTGTTTCAAGACACTATCAAATCTGAATCAAAATTGTGTCTTTTAATCTTTCAATTTCATCTATATAGTGTATTCCTAAATGTTGACAAAATAAACTTTTAGCAGATGTATGCATTACAAATTTACATTCTCTTCAGGGAAATGTTGTCTAATAATAGCTCTAGAATGACAATAGCTATATTTCCATCTATCCTACCCATTTTATGTGAATTTTGGGATAATGCATTAAAAATATGCTGGATGGAAATGCCAAGCACAAAAAGACATGCTCATAAACTCATGTGCATAAAATCCCTCGATGTGCAACAAAAAAAAGTTATGTGACTTTGCCTCAACAGATCAACTGGCGGATTGCATTGCACTGCATCTCAAATGTTGGTTTGTTCTGAAATGCCTGAGCCTGTCTGTTATCAAAATGTGTGGGTGTAATGACCTCCCAGAAATCTCTCACACAACTGCGTTCCCAAACACCAGATAACATGACAGCGTTTATAGAGTTTCATCTACACGCTCTGAGGCGCAAGTAAATTATGATGTATGAAAATAGCAACAGTAGCTTCCCCGAACACAGTGACTTTCATTTTTATTACCGATATTTTGCTCCAAATTCCCAGGAAGAGATGATTTCGTTCTCTTGAACACATGGGTCAGAAACAATGCTTTATTCACAAATGTTTTATGCGACATTCCAATTTTGCACAAGTAAAATTGACAACTTTAGATGGAAACATAGCTAATGTCTCTCCTCATAATTGTACCTGGCACTGACTAACAATAACAGGAAGCATATCACTGTTTGTGTCTCCAATTGCAATAATGCTCATAATCTGGAAGTGTCTTAATTGCTTTTGTCCATGGTACAAACTGTCAAGAGTGGAAAAAAGACAAGTTTTTGATATGTTCCACCTCAACTTCCGGTTTCAGCAGACAATTCAATAAAGAAAATATAGTATTCATCTAACCATTTCATTGGGTCTTTAAAGCACTAAAAATATGTAGAAAGTTGAAGTGCAATTGGAATGCATAATTGTGCTGCGAAACCTTATACAATTTAGAAAATGCCAAAAGGTTAAAGTCTAAAATAACAAGTATATTCAAGTGTGCTGTTAGTATACTTCTTTTAAACTAAAAAAATGATGAAGTATACTTTTTAGTCAACTTTTTATGTACTTCTCAGAAATATACTTTATCCCAGGAAGTGAAAAATTGAACTGCACTTATGATTAATTGTGCTGCAAAACATCCTTTATACAATTTAGAAAATGCCAAAAGGTTAAAGTCTCAAATTAAATTTCCTGCAGAGCGTAATGTACTTTCATTTTTCTGCTAATTTAATCTTCAAGAACAGAACCATCAAGACATCTAGAGTTACCCGTAATAAAACACATCTCTATGTAGGTCAACGGGGAATTCCACAACATGCACAGTACAGGCACCAGATGCCACACAGGAAGTGATGTGCACCATGGAAACTGAAAATGTAGGAGGACAAATATAAACTAACATTTCTGCTTTGGTATAGTAAATCATAATTATTACATAAAAAGACAAAAACGCAATTATGGCATAAAAATATTAAATTGACAAAAAGTTGAAATTATGACAAGTCAAAATTGAGATAAAAAGTCAATAAACGTCCTAATAACAATGTTGAACTTGTATTAAAATTGAGGGGAGGGGGGGTTCCATTTAATTTGGACTTTTTATCTCATAATATCAACTTTTTTATGCAATTATGATTTACCAGAGGAGGTATTTTTCTTATGTATTGGAAATAGGCTTCATAAGTGTTAGGAAAGGGCGTGAAATAAACGAGACATGAGAAGATAAGGAGAAGTCAAGGTAAATAAAGCTGTCATTTTGTCAAATTATGACAAAATATTATGTATACATATGCAAAAATGCATATATCATTTGAATAATTTGATTTGAGATTATTAATGTGAATAATAAATGAAATAATGAATAATGAAAAATATGACAAAAATGTAATTCTGCTGTGATGCATTATGTACACTGTTTAATACTAATGGAAGTGACATAACAAGCAGTGTGTAAAGTTTGCTTTAGGAAACTTTCTTTCTACAAGGAAATAAGGGCCCGTAGTTGAAGAAACACCCATGAATGTACTCAGACACACACAATGTAGAAAAAAATGTCTTGGAACCAACTAATAACACAAAGGAATAGGAAGAGGGAACGCCAATATGGAAATATTATTGAAACAATGGGGAGAGAGAGAATGTACACACACACACACACAAATTCAGAGGAGGCATTAAACCTTCCAGGGTAACATTTCAGTTCTCAAGAAGGGTGTGTGTTTGAATACACTGAATGTTGAACCTGTATCTGTATCTTGTGTTGTGTGTGTGTGTGTGTGTGTGTGTGTGTGTGTGTGTGTGTGTGTGTGTGTGTGTGTGTGTGTGTAGGCCTACGTTTGTGAAATTGCACGCCATGACACAGCCTGCTTAACACAAACGTGACCTGACGTGTCTGGCTGCAAAACAAGGTTCATGCAGGCGTGTGTGTGCGTGTGCGTGTGTGTGTGTGTGTGTGTGTGTGAGAGAGAGAGAGAGGTCACACCTTTAGCTGCTGAAGTCTCATTCGCTCATCCTCCATCTCCCTCTTGGCTCGCTCCTGTTCTTCCTGTATCCGCCGTTTCTCCTGAAAGCAGAAATTATAACAGACTTGATGTACGCTTGAAACACCTTTTCAGAATAACATGTTCCTTCCTTACTGACATGTACTTTGCAATAATGTGACCTCCCGCTAGCTGGATACTCTTCAATTTTGGCAGGGGATGTCACATCAACCATCAGTTTTTGAATCTTGATTTTTCTTTCTTTATTTTTGGCATGTCATTTTGACTGATAAACAATGGAACGGGTTTGACAGGACATTGGACAGGACATAGACCAGCATTCATAAGTTTGGGTATAAGAAGGAATATATATACTTTTTTTTAGTAAAGACACATTAAATCGACCAAAAGTGACAGTAAATACATTACAGTAACAACACTATACTTGAAAGCTTTTATGTATAATGCATTATAACAATATTCATAATGTACGTTATAATACATTATATATTTTTATAAATAATTGTAACCAAAATTAAAATGCATTATAATATGTGCAGATTACATCTGAAATTGGTTGCTTGTCATGGGTTTTAATGCATTATACTTTCTACAGGTGTAACATTGAATAGTTACGTATTATCATAAATGTGATTATTACAATTATTCCAACGCATTCTCATCCTAGGGCGTCATATACTGACACTTTTGACATTTCGTCTACATCCAACGCACATGGCACCCTTTAGCGTCAATATGACACGCACAGAGCTTTGTTCGGTTATGGTTGGGTTTAGGTCTGGGGTAGGGTTAGGGTTAGACCGCTAGGAGGCGCCTTCTGGCCCATATCTATCTGCGTCTCATATTGACGCTAAAGGGTGCCATGTGCGTTGGATGTAGACGATATTTCAAAAGCGTCAGTATATGACGCCTTGGGATGAGATCGGCTGATTATTCATGAGACCATGTAATGCATTGTAAGGTGTATTAATTCATGCTTTAAAAACAATTACAATAATGCACTTTATTACACGGCTCTGTGGAATACTTGATTCTGATTGGTCAATCGCGCCATCCAGCGGTAAATTATTCCCAGATAACAACCGCTCAAAACAGAAACACAGGCTCATCCGGGTCACTGGAGTCAGCAGTGCTATGCGCTCGCTAGCAACCGCTTTTCTTCGTGGAAGTTTTGCGTTTGGTGAGCTAATAAAATATTAAAACTCAGTTGAATCAATATTTTGAGTACAGTTATTTACCGTAATTATGCCATCCAGTATCGTGTACACAATACTCTCTTGTTTCACAAATGCAACTGCTGCCATTTTGTGACTATTGTTTTGTCCTCATCATCCTGTCGGGGGGTATTTTGAGAGAACCACCGGCTGGATGTACATTATCCCTTACATAAATAAAGGCTTTAAATAAAGTGTAAACACAAAGTAAATGCTGTTCTTGATAAATCCTGCAGCACTGTTTTCAACATGCAATGTTTCTTGAGCACCAAATCAGCATTATAATGATTTCTGAAGGATCATGTGACACTGAAGACTGGAGTAATGATGCTGAAAATTCAGCTTTGATCACAGGAATAAATTACATTCTATAAAATATTAAAATACAAAACAGTTATTTCAAATTGTTACTGTTTTACTGTATTTTTGATCAAATAAATCAAGAAAATCTTACGTCATTCTTTTAAATGGTAATGGATCAACAAGTGAGTGTGTTTGCCCAAGAGTATCATCTCTCCACCTGGACTGCATTTCCCATCCCACTGTTGTCCTCTGTAGCTTTCCATATTGGTGCTTCTTACATATTCAAACGTTAGATTTTAGACACAGGGCTCCAAACAAAAAAATCAAGTAAGGAGCCATTGGCTCCTATAGGGGGAAAAAACAGGCGCCAAATAATTTTTTTAAGAGCCACATAATAATGCATTTACTTTTAGTCACCCTGTTGTGTGCATGTCTCTCCTCTTCTTACAGTTTCAGCATTTTCATCTTGTGAATGTTCTGGGAACTGAAGCTTATTTGGGAACTGAATGTCACTTCCGACTTATGAACTATATACAGTCCAAATTTTTTTTTTATATAATAAATAATAAATTCCCGCAGCTCGCATGCACGAGAAACTGCACGTGCTAACGGTGCAGTCTGTGGAGCATTCTTCGCGATTAGCCTATGTGATCGCGTGCATTTTTATGCTTGTTACTGTCCCTGTGTTTTCTCACAGTCTCTTTTTTGAAATGGTTAGTTCCTGTAATGAACTCCGTTTTCCCCGCTATTTCTTTGCCCGCTCTTGAACAAAAGTCACAAAAAAAAAATTTGTGTCTCGTGATCATACCTCAGTAGGGCTGCACGATTTTGGCCAAAATTATTTGTTGATTTGTCACATAGGCTAATTATAACTGCTTTTTACATTCATATTGTGCTACATCTCCTGCTAATGTGTATCAAAATAAAATGGGTCCTCTTATTCACCAAAATTCAGTGCTTCTCCAGAATAAATAAAAATAAATTATTTATTAATATTTTAAATTGTATTTATATTTTATATACATTGTATTTATAATAATTATTAGGATAGACTAGAGATATTATCTTCTGTTATTATTATTATTACCTATTATTACATGGCTTGGTTAAATTCTAATGTAGAATGCAGTATGTTATTTCTTGATAAGACACAGTTGCCATGAAAAACAGAGCGTTGTCATGGACACGGAAGCAATACAATCGTTTTTAAATCAATATTTTGTGTCAAATTATTGATTTATTTGGAAGGTAGCCATGTAAGCGGGATCCCGATGTCAGTTAATAAAATTCTGTAGTTGTTATTTGAAAGGTCTCTTGTTATTTGAAGTCTCTCGCGCGCAGACACCCTTATCGGTCTCTCTCGCGCACAGACACACTCTGTCTCATCTCGTCCAGTTCGCTTCGCTTTTGTCCAGTCCGGCAAAACATTTTAGTTTCTACATCTAGAAACTAAGCTGTGCGGTGCAGGGAACAACTCTGATTATTGGCTCGTCATGGAGTCAGCGCTAGATTGGCATTGCAAAAAAAAAAAAAAAAAACTTTCATATGGAGCGTTCTATGAACAGAATGACGCATTTAAAATATCCCATATTTTTTGTTAGCAGAGGTGTGTCATGCGTGCTGGTGATTGACAGAGATGAGGATTGCTTGAAGAAGTCCAATATTTTTCGCTTTGACATTTTTTTGTCTGACGCGAAAGGTGACATTCGTTTTACCCGCTCATATTTTGGCGCTTTCACTCAGTTCACACAAAGCGTCTCATTTCATGACGTTAACAAAACAAATGAAGCGATAGGCTACTGGTTATAAAACATGCATGTATGATGCAGATTTTACAATCAAAGGGAGTAAATTTGTATTGTCGCCAATGGCGACCTTGGCAGAAATTTCACTCGCAAATAAATATATTTGGTCGCAAATGCGACCATTTTAGTCGCAGTTTGGAGCCCTGAGACATAATCAACCACTGAGCCGCAGTGTCATCATGACGTGAAATGAATACTAAAACGCATTCAGAGGACATGAATATTTTGTATGTCGGAGAGCGAGTGAGGAGGTTCATGGGTACGGCGTCAGTGCTGTTGTCTGGTGTAGTTTTACCTGGTCTGGACAGACTCCATCACACTTAATAATTCAGGGTCGTGAACACCGCTAACACCAGTTTCCATGCCTGTGTGTTTTGTGTATTGTGAGAGTATTTGTCATCATGCATGTTTCTATTAAAAGTACATGGTACCGCTGAATGTCCACAGGTACTGCAATAATAAGTGCTGTCAAACAGCAGACGCTAATATGATGGATGTGTCTGTACGTTTCCGCACGACACTATTTGCGGGGCTCAAGTGGTGCTGTCATTTAAACGGTAAATTAATCCACTCACGCTGTTAGCAGGTTCTGCTTGTCATATAATGACATATGAAATACAAACATGGCTTCTATGGGACGTACCGCTATAGCCTGCAGTCGCTGCTGGTATTTCTCCGCTTCATGTTCCATCCTGGACCTGGAATATAAGAGACATTGGCTGCATTATTTATTTCCAGTCTATTTTTAAAAAAGGTTTCATTTTAAATTTAAAATCCAGTTACTATACAGATGATTAAACTTTGCATGGGCTATTTAAAAATAGCACAATATTTGAAACATCAATTATGCACATTATAATGGGATATAATGGATTTGAGTAATCACAATGAAATAAAAAATGCACTTTTGTTCAATAATGATGCGGTTTTATATAAATTGCTGCACAGTAAAAAAATAAGTTGCTGCCTTTAAGTACAATCAACTTTGATGTTTAAGTCATTTCAACTTAAATTTTAAATTAAATTAAACTGACTTAAAAATTCACTTATTTTGATGAGTTAAAGCAATGTCAAATCATGTTAACTTATTGATCATATATAAACAAATTTACAGTGTGTAGACATTTGTTACAAATGCCTATTTGTATTTCATAAATGCTGTATTGTTTAAATAATCCACGTGTAGCAATAAAAGCAAGTTTTTGCATTCTTATATAGATATTCAGGTGAAATTTCATATTGTACTTTATTCGCTTGTAGCAATTCTCATAAAATGCCCCCACAACAACTCACTAACTGGAAAAACTTAGATTCATCTACCCATAATAAGGGTAGTTTACCCTTATTTTCTTATTTCTTATTTTACCCTCTTTCTAATCATTGACCAACAAGCCTTCGCTTGCATCCGTGTCAGAGGTCTTGTTTTGAAGCCGCACGCAGCGGCTCAGCATCTTCTGATGAAGCTGGAGTCTAGTCTGTACGCTTCAGTGAAGCTTTCTCAAAGACTCGGATCAATCCTTATCTTGTTGCCTTTTTTCTTTCTATTCTGTTCCGATTTGCTTTCTTCTTTTAAGATAGTAATGCAACAGACTTTTGTGTGTGTTTTCGCCATTTCGCCAGTTCTTTTTGCCAAAGTGTACAGTGACGTGAATTATTTTGTTACAAAAGTTAAGAAATGATTACTTTTATATTTAGCAGTGACACATTTAATAGATTACAGTAAAAAATGTACATACCAAAAACTTTTTGAGAGAGAGAGAGAGAGAGAGAGAGAGAGAGAGAGAGAGAGAGAGAGAGAGAGAGAGAGAGAGAGAGAGAGAGAGAGAGAGAGAGAGAGAGAGATCCCATACTCAGAATTTTTCCTCTGGATTTAACCCATCCAAGTTAGTGCACACACATTAGGAGCAATGAGTAGTGAAGACACAAAACCTGAGGACCACACTGCAAACCGTGGACACACACACACACACACACACAGGAGCAGTGGGTAGCCAATCAGGAAGCGATTGGTGGTTAGGTGCCTTGCTCTGCAACCACTGCAGTCGTGGGTTTGTGGGAGGAAGAGAGTGCTGCTGTTCATTCACTCCCCCATCTACATTTCCCTGCCGGTATTGAGAATCAAACCCGTTCAGGTTATGAGTCTGACTCTCTAATCATTAAGCTCGACTGCCCCTACTATGACTAACTATGAGCATCACTGCTCAGTGTCGGAGTATGTGCGTTAACCAACAGGGAACGTTCTCAGAACTTTGGCAAACAAATGTTGTTCCAGTAACATTCATAGAATCTTTGTTTGCTATATGATCTTTAATGTTCTCAAAACGTTAACATAAAAGAGTTATTTATACATCGTTTAGGAACTTTTTTTCAGAATTTTTTTTATTTCAATGTTTATAACACTAGTTACATTTTTTAAACTGGTTTCAGACCATTCAGAGAACATTCAAAAATGTCGTTAGCATAATGATTGGAAATTGGTCAAATGGGAATGTTCCTGTAACGTTCATATAACCAAGATAAAACGTTTTTAAAAAATGGATGTCTTGAACTTTCAGAAATAACATTTTAACATAACTTAATAATAACATTACCAAAAAGTTCCTAGAAAATGGGAAGCCACGTGATTTTTGGGGCATTTACACCAGTTCATGCAGTCAAACGCATATATCGAATGTTTTATATATATTATATATTGACTGAGCAAAAATGTTTCCAGGAAGACATTGGATCATTCTCAAAGCTGTCATACAGGCCTGAAGCGCTAACAGAGAACAGAGAGCTGAGAACAGAAGCTGTTCCCTTCAGGTCACGTTCAAATATGAATACATGAAGACACACAGATCGAGCCGTTTGATCCTTGTTGATGTTCGTACCTGGAACACCCTGAAGGAGAGAGACTGTTTCTCAGGGAGGGAAAAAATATGGGTGTGTAGAATAAATATATGGAAGTGCAAAGGCTACACAGAATAAACCCACCTTTGTTTGAGTTTGTGCCAATGTATACAACCAGACCAGTAAATACAGGAAGATTAAACAAAACGCTTCTGTCTTCCTGACTATAGCTTGTTGCAGAGCTTGTTTTTGACACCGGGTTTCTATGGCAGTGAATCACAGGACTTATAAACTCTGTCAAATGAGGCCCTGACTGTGACAGAGAACCTTCCGGTGTCTCTCATGTGCTTTGCGAGAGAGGAGAGATATGCTTTTACCAAAAATGAAAGTATTTACTCGTCTTTTCCCCAAGGCTAATGGGTAACTTCCAAACGGCCGTGAGGGGAACCGGCTGTCTCATCAGAGTTCTGGAGACAAACTTTGCCAAGAATAGCACTGAGGAATAAACAAGAACGAGCCTTTGATGATTCATTCTCTTCAGGTCTCAACAGAAAGTTCGATGCTAATTAAAATGTGGAGCTTTGCGTATCCGTCAGGCACAAATAAAGAGAGGAGAAAAAGAGAATAAAAACCAACAGAAAAGGCAGGAGAAACAATGCGCTCCTCTGCTTTCTCGTTTCGCACACTTCATTAACAGGTGTGGCCAGCCAAGCTGTTGCTATGGAAACATGACGACATCTACAAAGGAACAACGACATCAACGCCCGCTTAATTGTGACCTGGAAACTCATCCGGAGAGCTACATTATATTATGATCACACAATAATATGATAGACATTTATTCTCTTATAATGCTGTTGCTCACATACGTGCCTCAAAAACTATTGTCTTGTGCATTTATGTTGTTGTTTTTTCCAGGTGAAAAAATTTCCTTGAATTGAAAGCAAATTTGCTTAAGACTTAGTTTTAGAAAACATCTCGCCATACTGGCAAACTGATTTATTTTAAGCATAAACCTCACTAAAGTCATGTAAAAAAATATATATATATATTATTAACTAAGATATGTTCTCTGTCTTAATATCTTTGAAAAATCAAAGCATATTTTTGTAGTATTCTAGTAAGTAAATAAATATTGTTTTAAGGATGCTTAGATGTTAATTGAACAACAAGGGGAAGATAGTGACTAAAACAATAATTGTGTGCACTGTGAAGGCTGGAACATTTTTTCCTGCATGTTTATAGCATTATTTAATAATTTTGTCATTTCAAATGTTAAATTTGTTTTATAGGGTATTAACATTCTGTCCAGAGACTACAGATGAAAAATAGACTTTGGCTAACTCTGGCACATTTACTGTAATGTTGATTAATGTGCACTCACTGTCCTTCCGATAAACTAATAATAAAAAAGATAAAATATAGCTGAAAGCAGCAATTAAGGGGCCAAGCACAAAGAAAGCATGATAAGTCATGTCAGAATGGCTGGGAGCATCAGACCAACTGCAACAATGAGCATTTAAAGACATTATTGTAGGCCAAAATCACAGAAATCACTAGTAATATGATTGAATGGTTTATCACTTTTGACCAATAGGTGGCGCTGTTATGAAATTGATGTGGTGCGGTCACAGTACGGTAGCAATAAAACATACAAAGTTTGGTGTCAATATGCCAAAGCATTAGAGATACACTCTCAGGGTACGTTTACACGACAACGTCGTGCTAAAAATGGAAACGTTTTTTCTTTGTACAGATGACAATGTTATCAAAACGATCCCGTTCACACGGACCCGCGAAAACAACTAATAATGCTGTATTACACATGCCAAACAAGTAGTTGGTGATGTGACTTTGTAAAGAAAGACTACACACCTGCACACATTCACATTGTTTTACAGATCACTCGAGCCGAACAAACATGCTTATGAACACAAATTACATCATCTATCATTTTTTCGTCTGATTTTCATTCTAGGGATGTTAATCTTGATAATATTGTATTATTACTTAAGTCTAATCACCCCGTGATGAAATTTACCCAGAAGACAAAGACACACCTGGACACTAACAGGGAACTAATCATCAAGAAAACTACAAACTGTGGCACAGGAAACAGGAAAAGAACAGGACAGAATGCAACCTTAAGTTTCAAATATCAAAAACACAAGCAGGGCTCCAGACTAACTTTTTTCACTAGGAGCACAGTGGCCCCCAACTGAAAATTTTAGGGGCACAACCAGAAAATTTAGGAGCACACACCGTAAATCAACATACTAACCAAATATTCACATTTCTACCGATTTCCAGCGTATTACTAATAAATATTTAGATAATAGATGCAGAAATTACAATGGCTTTGCGCTCTGATTTAACGTTACAGCCTCTTGTCTTCTAAAAGCAACCGGCAGTTGATTTATTAACGTCACCGCATACTCTATGCTTGAGGATAAGATTGTGTTTAAATAGAGTATTGTGTTTAAACTGTGAAGTGCCTGCACTGTCGGCAAACTTTGTGTTCCCCGCAGTTATGGGGTAGCGACTGCAACATTCACAGTTCATGGAATTCGTCTCCTTACAGCACTACCTCAACCAGCTGAATTCTCACAGCCAGTCTTCCCGAAAATGATGGTTCGGCCTTTTTCACCACTAAAACCTCTCACTCTGAATCATCATCCGACTGTGACACTGTAGGGCTGCAACGTTTCAAATAGCTCACGGACACGGTTCAGTTTGTATCACGGTTGTAGGTTCACGGTTTTGGTATGATTCGGTATGTGCTGTGTTCAGGGGGAAAAAAGACTACTGTAAAAAAAAATTAAGAAAATAAGAACAAATAATCTAACCACAAGCAAAAGCACAAATAAAGGCAATAGAGCAAAGCTAGCCTACTAATAAAATAAACTATGCTTTTCAGGTAGGTCTAACATTAGTTTTCAGGTACAGAAATTGAATAAAATAATCAAATGTAAAATAACATTGAATATTTGACTGTATAAATTAAAGATTAATCCTTATTAAAGTTACAAAAGCTATTCAATTCAGAGCTGATTCTGTAGGCCTACTACACCGATACTGTGATGAATGTTCACTTAAGGCTTATGTCTGCTAGGATACTCATCAAGACGGACATTGTATGAGTTTGTCCATTCAAGTGCAAGACTTGAAAGATAACTCAATATTTGCGCGCTGTCTGTTTACAATTTACATATTAAACCTAGTGTATGAAATGGCAAATGTAAATTATATAATTGCATTTTCATTTTCATTTTGCACCAAACGTTGCACAAATGTATGGGAAAATGTAAATGTTTGCCAGAAATGCATTGCCATTTTACATATTGAATTGTCATTTTGCATATTACATATCAAATTGAATATTGCTACTCATAAGCTTCCATATGTCTGAGATGATAGCCTACGCATACACACAGACACACGCACACACACACACACACACACACGCGCGCGCACAAATCTAGACGCGAGTTCTCTTTCGCGTCTTGCTCTTGAATGTTTACATTGGCAAAACATAAATGATGAGTTTAGTTTAAACACCGATGGTAACGTCTGCAGTTCAGGTCTCGTCTGCGCTCGTGCGCGATCAACTCCCGGGTGATGACGGCGTAAATGACAGGTCATGTTTGAGCATTTGTCACTCGCATTGAACAGTGTTTACAAAGAGTAATCGTTTTGTTCACGTTTTTTTTTTTTTTATCGCTGTCGTAATGTATTATTTGGGAAGCCAGCAAGTAAATTTAACTGGCACACTAGCCGCACGTCGGAAGAACGAGTCAATAGTTCGCTTGCTCGTTGCTCAGACGCACATGGCAGGTTATGATATTTGTCTCCGTCTCCTTCCCACAGACGTTTAAACGCGCGCTCGATTATCTCTAGGACCCTCCCCCTCCACACATTAGCCACTTACAGTGGCCATTCCCTATTCTTCTCGCACTGCCACACACATTACGGATTCATTGATAAGCCCCTTCCACGTTTAACGTGTAAAAAAAAAAAAAAAAAAGTGACAAATTTACTGGTCGCACATGTGCGACTGGATGTAAAATTCAGTTGCGCACACTAAAATTTTGGTCGCAAAATGCAACCATTTGGTCGCAGTCTGGAGCCCTGACAAGGTGCAAAAACCCGGGAATACGCAAAAAGACTGGTATTCAGAGAATGCGTATTTTTTCACTTTGTAAACCAGTTAAAACTTGTGAAAAAATTGCCAGTGCAGTATAAGAAAACTTACATACAAGATACAGTCTATGGAAACAATTCTTAACATCTTATGAATGCTTTTCAAGAAAAGAATACTTTTTTTGCAGTGCGTGGGTGTGCAAAAACTAGCAAGTGCTGACTTCAGTCTTCAAATTAAGTCAGGCTCCAGACCACTTGTAAATACAGCAATGAGCAGAGATGACGTGGTTTTAGGTCAAATATGTGTGTGGGACGGTCGGACAGAGTGTATATTTACCCTGCTGGAGACCAGGCCTGACTGACATACCCTACTGGAAACCGTGAGAGATGAATGGAGCCTCAGGGGGAAGGGGATCATGGGAACTGAGATGAAACACTCTCTCACCTTCAGATGCACACACGCATATCCCAACACGTTCCCTGACACTAATATTCACAACCGTTTACATGAAGGAAGGCTGCAAATGTGGCAGAAAATGAATAAAGGCTCTTTCATCATATAGCTTTACTGTTGTAATCTACACTACCCATCCTCTGAATTATGCACATTCTTTCATGAGAAACCGCAGTAAACCCTGAGGAAACAAAGTCAGCACCGTCTTTGTGTATTTGCTCGAAAAATTATTTCATTCTCTATGTCAGCTGCACATTTTTGAAAAAGGAAAATGAGAAATGAACAAAAGTTGTATACTGCCTCATATATACTGTGAGGGTGTCACACAGGTTACTTGCTAGTCAAAACCCACAAGTCTCTGATATCTTGGCCTCTATACGGCTCATGGTCTCTCCTCAATAGAAGTCTATGGATTTTTTAGCCTGAAAATCTTTCAGGAATATAGGTTCTGTACAAGTAAACTCAATCAATGGTATTTGACAATGTTGATTACTACAAAAAATGTATTTAATAGTAAATTTAAATACAAAAATCTGTGATACAACTTACAATTGAGGTTAATGGTCCAGTCCGTAAACGTTAAAATCCTCACTGTATCAAAAGGATAAAGATATAGACGATATGCGTGTTAACATGATTTTAATGTAAAGATACATCCAATTTGACAACTTAGCTACCATAACAACGTAACGCCATGAACCCTAAAATGACTTAAACTTATTTAAACAACTTTAAAGCTGAAACAATACAGAACTTTTTCAAAGAATAGTTGTGTCTGCTTTTAAACTGAGGGTCATTTGTTTATTTTCTGCCTGGTCAAATTCTATATTCATGATGCAGGACAGAAATCATTATCAAAATAATAACTCTCCATCATCACCGAGCAGCAAATGACATAAGTGTGACAATCCAAACATGGAGTAGAAAGCAGCCACGTGGAAGCCACCGCTGCTAAGCTTCTGCCCCGGGACAGTGTGACACACTTCTTCCCCACACCGACTTGCATGCTATCTGCTTTCATCCTCTCCATTTAGCCAAGGTTTACCTTATTCTCATGCCCCATATGTCTGAGCGGACGGTCTCCACAGCTGTGCTGCAGCCCTGTGATTGGCTGAGGGAGTTGTCATTACTGTGCAGTCTGTGGCAATGCTTTATGAATGCTTATCGATAAAGCTGGGAATGATTTCATAGCGGCAACAGCGAAGTGTGAAAATATAATTGTTTGCTGCTGAGCTGCACTTCAAGAAGTTGACCAAAGTATTTCAGTATTACATGAGAAATCTCTTTTCCCAAAATAGGCTCATTGGAAAAACCTACCTCTACCTTCATTACAGCAAAATGCAATTCAAATAACTTTTATTAATTTTCACACAAATACTCACTGGACATTTCACTTTGAAAAATTTTTGCGAAACGTGCAAGCAAGGCAATATCATACTGCAGAAATGTCACCACAGACACATTTTCCAAATGATTCTAGGTTGCCTTTCCACTTTTTATCACCTACTAATTAATTAAAAGCAGTTTTCACAGTGCTAGTGCCAACTAGCACGTTGAAAAGATGCCTAGCAGGAATTCTGACAGCCGTACTAAAGCTCACAAACCTATGATAAATCCGTCACCGGCACCTGGAGCAGGGCACGCAGCCCTCCGCAGGGAGAGGAAGCACATCTGTGCTCAACTAGCCTTGAAAACGCCAACAGGAAGCTGCATTGATGCGATTGCTGAGTGTTTGTAGTCTTGACCTGAATGAGCGTACATTTCCCACATTTGAGCATGCAGAGAATTTCAAACAGAGCATTAGCCACTGGCAGCTCAATACCAGCAGTCTACTGTAATAAACACTTCCAAACAATAACAACATCTTCAGATATCTCTATAGCAACTGCTCATTTTTTCTCAACAGAGGTTTAAATCCTGCTGTTACTGATTGTGCTTCTAAACTGATCTGGACTTCACGCAGTTCCACACATCTAGATTTTACAATGTCTCTCCGCCAAAACCAATGCTTTGACACACTATAAACACAGGTCGTTACTAAAGACTTTAAAATATCTGAGCTCCAAAGCATCATTTTTGGTCTATGTATTGGCCGTGATGTTCCGCCTCACTGTTTTTTCAGTGTGTACTTTATTAAAGCAATAAGCCATGTTTTACAGTGGATTTAGAACAGCTAAGGGGCGTTGTTAGGCACGACGTTGAGCAGAGCTTTTATAAAAAAAGTTACTCCAGAAAAATATTCATTTTTAATATTTATTTTATTCATAAAATAAACACCAGCAACAAAAATATAGCGTTATTAACACATGTATTCCTCCGCCAAGCAATGTAGTTCCAAAGAGGTTGCTAAGCAACACATGTAGCAACAAAGAATCACAAATGTCAGTTACGCAGTAATACTAATGTAATGCGGTCACAGGTGTGTGTTTGTTGAGTAATTTACAACGGCTTCGAACGCGGCTGAACCAATCAGAATCAAGGACTGGAACCATCCGCTTTATAAATACACTTTCCCCGCATTCGAAATGTCATACTTTGTGCATAAATGTGATGGCGAACTTTCTCAGCCACTAAAAAGTACATTCTATAAAGTATGTATGTGTGTGTGTAGTAACAATGCCTGTTTGAATGTACTTCAGAGAACACCGATGACAGGCTTGTTTACAATCTGTCTTTCAATGTGACGTGGCTTGTCTTCAACAGACATCTAGTTTATCACCTCCTTGTACGGTTGACAAGCTCTGCGGTCGTTCGCTTGACATCAGTATGTAGCTGTTGGTGAAAGTATTTCCCCTGCATGTCAACCCAACACCCCACATTTAGATAAGGCTGAGTGATCTGACCGGATGTTCGTAACACAGGCATATTATCAGATTTGTCTTGGAGTGAAGAACACGTCAAGTCTTTTCAGTTAAACGGACACAGTACAATAAAAATAGGTTTCTTATTCTATTGCATAAGCCGTATCTTCTTTAGTTTGAATACCCATGGTTGATTTGTGCAAAAGCAAAGCTCTTTGTGGAGGCTATTCCTTTGAATACAATGCCTTGTGACGTAAATGAGGCAGAGATTATACAGCACATACAACAGTGGCAATGTGGTTTGCGTTTACAAATGTCCTGCGATTATGTAAATAAAGCATATTATAATAAAGACATAACTGCAGTTGATTTAGTGAATGCCTTTTCAGTTCTGTGGTTTTCTGAATTTTTGCTGCTTGTCTGGGAATGCATTGCATTAACAATGAAAGAAAACAAGACAAAGAAGCATGAAGTTTTGCTTTGTAGCGGTGGGCGATATGAACACAAACTTATTTCATGATAATATACTGTATAATATATATATTTTATATTTTTTTTAAAATAAGAACAAAGATGCAAACAACAAACAATAGGACAAATTAAATATACCCGCACCCATTTTTCTAGTACAGTAAAAGTAATATTTAATAATAGTGATCTATTTCTTACCACTATTAATTAGACTTGGATTGAACAGTTTGATGCATAGGATATTACTTTTATGATCTCTTTATGAATGTTTTGAAGCATCGGGTTTTGGGTGAACAGACTTTCAATGGAGGGACAGAATTCATAAAAAATATATGCATTTGTGTTTCGAAGATGAATGAAAGACTTTTGCTTTTGGGAAGACACGAGGGTGAGTAACTGATGACAGAAATTTCATTTTTGAGTGAACTAACCCTTTATGGCCTAATATGTCTTCTTTTTTGAATGAACATTTAAAAAGGACATATAACATTATTAAACATTCATAAGAGTAAAACATATTAAATTACACTAGGTCTCCATTTTAAAATGTGCTTGCAGTGGTTTATCATCCTCAAGTCTGAGGTAGTTTCAACTTTCTAGCATTTCCTCCATCATCAGAGTCCTGGTTCATATTTCTGACTTCATTACTTCTCTGGAGTCAGCTCATCGATTCACTGTGGCTGTTTTCTGCAGTCCGGCCCCGTTTCCATTCTCCTTAGACCAGAGACACCAAAATAGTGTTTGTGGAATTTGACTGTAGCACTGCTTTTGTGTGTCGTGAGTGCTTGTGTGTGTGTGTGGGGTGTGAAACGTTCAGTGTGGCGGTTGTTACGCTGCCAGTTGTCTGTGAGTGACACTTTAAACGGGCAGCTTATGAAAACACAGGATTCCAAAGTTTGTTAAAAAGTTTGTGTGTGACTCCAAACAGAATATGCATGTGTGAACGTGTGCGAAAGTGACTGTGTATGTGACAAATAGCGAAACTATTGTTAGACACACCTGCGGGCAGATTCCAATGGGTGAGATGAGATCACATGGTATGACGACATGTACGCCTGGAAACAACAGAAAACGGAAACGATGTGATATTTTCTCACAGGTGCCATATGTACTGTGGACTAGAATGTGTGAGACTTGTCGACTAAACTGCTGCTGCTAGTCGACATACTAATCAATTACATTCAATCTTTTTTGCACATTTATGTTTTGTATTAATATTGTATTTTTATATTTTTACAAAGCTATGTTCAAATTATTGTCATGTTAATGTTACATTTTAAAAATATAGATTTGTATTGTATACCTGGAGCAGAAAAAATCATTTTATTTTACTTCAGACTTTGCATGTGTTTAAAGACTTAGAAGAAAATGGAACAGTTTTGTGTAGTCTGTGTTATGTCAAACTGGCATATAACATTTAGGCTTGCTTATAGGCTTGTTGCACTACAGTTCAAAATTGCCAACTGATATAACATTTTATATTGGCTTAAAGGGGAACCATTATGAATTAAACTTACTTTACAATATCAGATCCTATATCCATGTAAACGGGAAGTTTACTATATGTATGTGTATAGAATATATTAGAATATGTAAGGAATAACTGACGACAGTGTGTAACTGTGTATGACTAAATTTCTTCGGCATCTCATCCCAACCCTTTGTTGTCAATTCCAAAATGTAATTTTAGAGCTAAAGTAGGCTATTCAAAATGATGTAAAGACTTTTGTGACTGTCCTCTGGGGGGGATGTTAGACTAGTCTAGGGGTTCTCAAACCTGTCCTGGAGTTTTGCAGTCTCTACTACAGAACTCAACTCAACCTGGACTTGTCAGTTACAAACTTTTAATTTAAACTTTGATTAAATTAGTCATGGTGCACATCCCTACTGTGAACTGTCCTCTGGTGCAACATACAGTGGCAATTTCAGCCTGTACTCATCAAATTAAGTTAGTGTACATTAGTGTTTATATCTGAACTATAAACTTTTAACCCAGTACTTCTGTGATGATTTGAATCATTGGAAGACAGAAGACAATACTATGTGGTTGAAAAGACTGTTTGTTAAGCGGTTTCATACCTAAACACGACAACTCTCTCTCAGCAGTTAGCGGCAGCGCAAACAGTTTTGAATGCTCCGGTATGATTTTGACAAAGGTTTAATAGACACAGGCAAATTGTTGTCATTACGGAATAAGATCACGTCGGTGTTTGAATCTAGATTGCTAGATCTTTTAACGATTAATCGTGCAGCTCTATGCTATAATAATTTCCGTCACAAGCAGACTTCTTTTCGCTTGACCCTCTGGCCTGCAACTTCAGTCCAACCACTGGTGTAATAACATTTCTTAAACCTCCCTAGGGAGGACCAGGGGTTGCTGGCCGACAGACAGCGGACTGTGTCGACCTCCCTGGGCGTCTCTCTATCTTGCTTGGGATGTTATTGAGTAGGGCTGGTAGAACTGGATCAATGGCCTCTCTGTCAGGTGCTCCTGTGCTAAACGTTAGTCGTCTGGCACAATAAAGTCTCTGTTCAGACAGGAACAAGCATCTAAAGCTCTCCATCTGTAATATTCTCTGCACAGTTCCAGACCCAGGTGAGACTCAATGGATGGAACTCATAACAGTGATATGGCACCTTCTTAGAAGCTCAAAAACACTGTTTATGAATACGGTGGAGTTCAGCCGCCTCTGCTAACCCTAAATTGGAATTCATGGAGGAGGAATGAGGAGGATGTGTGTGTGTGTGTGTGTGTGTGTGTGTGTGTGTATGTAATGCCTGCAGTGCAAGCCTCATGACCGTGATCTAATGAGCTGCGTTGATAACCTGACAGTGTCACCAGGCCAGCCGCTGTTTCTGATAAGGCTTTGTTTGGTGTTAGTCTGATGGGAAACCCTCGCACCTCCCACTGACCATTCACTGACCGTCTGATGCATATTGCACACAAAAATACCAAAAGCTCAAACTGTCAAGCTCTGTTTTGCTGGCTTTATGCAATTTCCAAGAGTCATGTGCTGCATTCCAGTCCAAAAGTGTCATGCCCTTCACTCGCTAACTTCCCTCCGTCTCGTTCGCTCGGATGTACGTCATTGCTTACGTTGCACGAGTGCCACTCCTGGCAGAAACTGCAATGGGCTGAACTGGAACGTCCTAAGCCCTTGATCACTTGGAATCAGCCGTTGAATTAAATTTTTGGAATAATTTTTTTTTTTTTAATCCCTTTAAGAATTTGTTTACTGCAGCATCTAAATGTATATAGGTGTGTTTGGGTTGTTTTAAATTAAAAAATATATAATTAATATATCGTAGAGTTGTTTGTTGTGAGGGTGATTAGACGAGACCTGTGGTGACGTCACAATCGTACTGCACTGTGGGACATATAGGTGCCTGAAGTGTACATATGAAGTAGAGGGTCTGTCCATATAAACTTCCCTCGTCCACTTCACGAAGTGGAACGCACTTCAAAATGGCGGCAGGAATTCGTCCCAAAGGGGGAAGTTAGCAAGTGCGTGTCTAAAAATGGACTGGAACGCAGTTTTTACCAGTCCACCAGGAAACAAAGTTTGGTTAAACAAGGTTGCCAGGTTGGAATCTTTTTATATGTCAGTCACACTGCAAAAAACTACTTTTTCAATTAGGCCCCGTTTACACCTGGTATTAAGATGTGTTTTGGTCGATTGGTCCACACGTGGACGATGCTAAATACAGGGGTAAACGGGGTCTAAAACGTTTTAAGCTTGTCCACTTTCGACCACTTCCGGATGCGAAAACGCATTCGACCAGATTGTTTTCGTAGTGTAGATGCTCATGTGGTCGAATGTGTTCGAAAAGCAGCAAAAGACCGTATACTCTCTGATGTCAGATTTTTTCTTTTTTACATTTCTTTAATATCTTATGCAGCATTGATTCACAAGTGCATTTATCCTTAAATATTTTTAAACATTTTAACAAGAACAAAAATTCTAAAAATATTTTCTGCAGTGGTGTCTGTCTTTTCCTGTACAATTGGGTTGTTCTTGTTCAGCATGTAAATGTCCTGAAATGTCATTGAAAACAACAACAGTGATTGGTTTTTACCTTTCTACTTCAAGGTTCCAAGACAGGCAACCAGCTGAACTCGCAAGACTACTTAGATGTTGTGAAAGCTACCTAAAGATTTTTTGGGGAAGGCAGGTCATAGATCAGAAACTGGGTTCTTTCACAAGCACTGAAACAAGTCAATAAATCATATAGTAAGCTAATCATCAAGCTGAGATTCTCAACACCAAGTCTGTAGATTGCTGCAAGTACTGCTATCCATCAGCTTAACAGGAAAGCCGGTGAGATTTTAACTTGAGATTTAACACTGCATGAGTTTATTTCATGGTGGATTCCAGGTGTCAGCTGGAATATTTCAAATATTCTGTGGCTTGCACTAGGATGTCTGAACATGCTTCTCTTAATCAATTTAGGATGTTTGTCGAAGTGTGCAGGAAATGCTTGAATGAAGAAAAAAGAAAAGGAAAATGAACGCACATTAGGAAAGGTCAGTTCTCATCAAAATGCATAAGATGACAGTTCAGCTAATTATAAACTGGAAAAGCCACAAATCCTCTGATTCATAAGAGGATTTCATATTTCAACAGTGCAACCAAATGCGCTTTAATGCTGCTGTAAGTTGTCAAATCTCTGGCAGGTTCAACAAAATGTCACCCTCTGGGCTGTCTATAATCTTCTGAAGCCATAACGTCCCTCAAATCCACTATCAATTACCATCAAAGATTATTTTTAGAGACTAATTGTTCTTTATCAAGTCAAGCCACTAAGCTCTGTTTGAGCAGCTTGCGAGAAACGCAGCCACCTGTGAGCAAAGGCCACGGATCGAGATGCAACTTCTGAGTCATGACTAGATAACCACAACACCACTGCAGGCACAGCGTGCAACGTGCATATTAGTGCCATGCTGTTACCATGACAGAACAGATGTCAGGTGCCTTGAATGATAAAGTGCTTTATTGGGTTTCCCCGTCGCTCGCGTTTACTGAATGGTTGCATCGTTTCCGGTTCAGGCCTTTGTATATGCTGCTTCGTGTAAAAAAAAAAAAAGGAGTGAGCAATGATAAGCACAAGCGTATATGTAAATCATATATGCAGATTGATATTAAAAAAAAAAAATTTGTATTAACTTTTAGATATTTAAATTAAATTAAATAAAACGGCAAAATAAAAGGAATTAGCTAGATTAGCTGATTCCCTCAATAGATATCACCATCAGTTCATGCTGCTGTAAACACGTTCTCCAACAAGTGGATGCAATGAGACCTGTTTTCCTGTAAGTTCATCGAACGTTCGGCATAAAGCCTATTGTCAAATTTTTGAAGTCATGCTGCACAGGCATAACTCAAATCGTTTGTTATGGTACTTGCATGCTTGGGACTTCGAAGGGCGGAAAAGTGTTTTGTGCTTTTTATTTCCCTCTTTTTAGGACTCACACACACACACACACACGTTACAGAGGAAGGGAAGAGCCCTTATCAAGGACAGGAATGTGTGTCTTCTATGTTCCCCTTTTCCTCACTCTCAATGTACTGGTGGAATGCCCAGATTCTGTTTGCTTTTTGGTCTGTTTTTAATTCAATCCTCTGTCTCCAAATAAAAAAAAAACACCTCCAAGCTATGTTGCTACCAAGGGTATTTTCAGCCAAATGTTTCTCATGTTCTTTTTTAATGATGCAATTAAACTGGGTGAACAGTCTGAGGAGATTTCACTACACTGTAAACCCTAACAAGTTAGCAGCAGAACTCAAATTGAGGTAATCAAACGCAGAGATTAAAAGTAGGGTAGGCCATTTTCAGATAAGCTAGCAATAGCAAGCTAGCTTTGAGCGTTTCCAAAGCAACGCCTCCTTCAAAACACATGAACAGTTACAGTAGGGAGAAAACAAAAGCACTACGAGAGACTGCGTTAAACATCTCAAAGGACATTACATTACAATAATAATGAACATAACTCAAAAGCACTGACCTGTACCACCTGACTGCTACAGATTCATTTCAGCATTGATAGTGTTGACATTGAAACACAAATTCGAGTCACGAACCGCTCCGAGTATAACATCACAGGTCTCTTCCAAATGACAGTAGTTATGGCGTGAACGCAGCATAAGCTCGTTGTTTTGGTTCAGGAGGAATGACGTGATGTCTGCATGAACAGGTGCGCGGAGGTATGGAAATACATATATTGACAGGCAGGAAGGACATCGTATCATTGCATTCAGACCGATTACAATGATTGGACGAACATTTTGTGGTCCTAAGCTTTTTACAGATGATATACTGTATATAAATACATTTAGACCGCCTAACTTGTTATCAGGATGTGAAGAGACTTTCAACCAGCATAACAAAAAATTATTCTGAAGCAAATCACCTACCCTGCCTTTAAGTTAGCAAAACGTTACATTGAGTTTGTACAACAACAAAAAAAATTGAATTACAATTTAACTGGAAAGAATGACTACTACTACTACTACTACTACTACTACTACTACTACTACTACTACTACTACTACTACTACTACTACTACTACTACTACTACTACTACTACTACTACTACTACTACTACTACTACTACTACTACTACTACTACTACTACTACTACTGTTCAGGTTGACAAACAGTATTGAGTCCATGTAACTGTTTTCTATAAAGTACAAAAGGACTTTGAGTAACATTTAAGTGAAATGAACTCATTCACTGTTCTTTTAAACGGTACATAGGAAGTTTTTTTTTTTTCTTACCGAATTGTTCTTATTCACTACCTAACCGCAATCCAGTTTAACCAGGCATCATTGAAATTTGCTTAGTGCAGTTCTATTCCAGTGCCAATAAAGTCATTATTTCCATGCAAACACATCTCCTTTCATGTAAATTAGGCTTGTTTTGGCTTGCACCTTGATTTAAAAAAATGTTTGGCACACTTTTGGGATGTTAAAGAGTTTAGGTGCCTGGATTGCAGTGGTGAAGTGAGGTTCTTAGTTCAGGAGACTTCTCATCTATGTTGAAGTGCACACTAAGTCAAGTAGAAACTTGTTTCAAATGTTCCCTCTAAAATTCCTCACAAGAAATAAAAATAGGTAAAAGAGTCAATTGTTTTCCTCACAAGAAATAAAAATAGGCAAAAGAGTAAATTGTTGCCATACAGAAAAGTCCTCTTGCAAAAAGGCATTATACTGCAGGCATGCTCACAATGCAAAGATTGTTACAAAAACTTGACATCATAATTATGCAACCTTTAAGTTATCTTGGGTCGCATCATGTATTTTTACGAAGAACGCAAACCCGCATAGCTCAGAAAAATAAAGGTGGATGAAGCAAGAAAAAATATTGCATTCTAATTTTTAGCATCAATTTGCTTTGTGCCTGACAGATTAATCGTAAACTTAGCAACAAACTAACAAATGAAGTGTGTCAAACTGGATATTAATTCAAAAGTGTTTTGATAGTAATTTTGTCAGTTCAGGCAGCATTTGACTTTCATTGGGCCTTTTATATAAAAAAAATCCATTATACACTACATGCCAAAAGTTTTTAATTGAATTATTCATTTAAGCACTAACATCATGGGCATGTCACTCATGTCGAATGTATCGTAACTTGTACTGTATGTGAACAGAACGTGACAGTATATTGAGTGTCAAATCTTGAACTTTACTAACCAAATTCAAAGGTGTAAAAAGGCAGGTACAACAGACACCCAGATGGTGAGCACCTGTTCTGACGGGCCCTGACAGCGCCTTGGGGCTTTAGGCATTAAAAAGCACGTCACCCAAAAACACCTGACATTCCACTTCTGCTGCACATCGCCTACATTCACCGGAACAAACAGCTCTGATACGGAGACCTGAGAGCATATAAAAATGAAGCTTTTATTTATTTATCACCTTTAATATTGCAGCATATTCAGCATCACTGTTGTGCCTGCGCTCAATCAGTTTATTGCTGATGCATGGACCTAGATAACATCAATGTGTTAAAGTGAACTTCTGTTTCCCCCATATTCCTACAAACTCACCCAGTAATATTACAAAATTATAGTCTTGGCCTCAGACAGCATGTCCACATACCGATAGCTCCAATCTGATTGGCTGGCTGCTACACAATTTCAGTAAGTCAATGTGCACAAGATTTAATCTAGAGATGCACAGATATTTATTTTCATGTTATGAATGATAACCACCAATGAATGTCCAATATCAAAATGTGATACTATTTTGTCTCAAATAAAACAATAATCAAAAGCAATCATTTTAAATGCATAAAAAAACTGTATATAATACAGTAATGTACAGTAAAAATGTATGTTACAGAAATATTCAATATTATATTAGAGAAACGCACTGAAAATATGCACTGCAACTGAAGAAAACGCCAGAAATATATACATGAAGATTACTAAAACTTTTGACATTCATCTGAGCTTCTTTTAAGCTCCAATGTCAATTATTAATTTTGACTTTAATAAACAAAGAGTCAGTAAGCCATGGTCAATGATTAAACATCCCTTTCCTCAACATGAACTCAAAGCACACTTTCATGATGAATCATTTCAGGATATTTCTCCAGATATTCTTGAGATGCGCAGGCAAAGTGACATGTAACGGCACGTTGCTGTTGTTGTCTGGGATTAGTGATTTTCTTAAAGAGGTTTAGGGAAGAATGTGAGACTAGCCTAATCCTGCCTAAACCAAACACGCCGATTGCCATCAGCACGCTTTAGCACCAGGACCTGGAGAACATGCAGTACTTCAATGTCATTATACTCTGTCAAACATTATTATTGACCTTCCCCACATACTTGAGTCCACTTATAGATGACCTTGTTTCGTTGAAGCTGCGGAGATTGTCTCTGAGCTGTGCCCTGCTTTTCCTGCAGTTACAAATACTGTGAAGATAGAATGAGCACCTATGAGCAAACTATCCACGGCATACTGCACTAATAGTCCATTAGTAATAATCATGTAGTCCATTGGATGAATATGTGGGACATTTCTGGGGTAATTAAGTAACACTTTCAGCCCATATGCTGAATTAAATGCACAAATCTGTCTGCTCTGTCAGTCCAATCAAATGCAGTAATGAGTTGGAATTACAAATGAAGATGGAAATGCCCTTCTCCCATTTTAGTGTTTAAAGTCAACATGAAATCAAAATAGATTCTATTTACTGTTCCCTGCCTTATACTTAATTCATCACAGTGCATGTTATTCCAAAGAAAGAAAATGTTTGTGTTTGTAATCTTTCAAAGAGTTAATGACACCATAATCTTCACAGACTGTTAGTTAATGTAAATCAGTCAAATAGCTAGTTAGGTTGGGTGTTGCATACCGGTAATTGGGTCTTGCTCAGGTCTGGTCTGAACGGTGAACCTGATTTCAAGTACAACATGTTCCTGGATCATCAACAATTCCAGGCTAATCAACCAATCATATTTGAGGGACAAGTTTATAGTTTTTTGCAAGTTTAGACTTACAATCAGGGTAAGGTACTTCTACATCAGTGTTATCCATCATTTCCCTAATAGTTAAATTTTTTCAGACAAAAAAAATCCGCCCTTATCATCCAGAAGCACGGAGTCATTGTTCTGTCTCCGTGGATTAAGTTTCTAATGTTTAACACACATGTGCTTCTATGATGCCCTTAATGTAGCATAGACAAATTAAAACCAGTTAGAAATCACAGAAACAACCGAATCAAAATATGATTATACAATGTTGAGACGACAAGTACTAATTTTAACACTTCTTTGCTTCTCCATAATACATATAGAGTTGTTTAACTCTTTAGATGAATCTCACAAACTGCCTGGGTCATATTTCACCTCAAAATCTAAAGGGAAAAGGGGCAGGTAACATTTCTTTGATTGTGACATTAGATAAATTCATCCTGTTATGTTTTTTTTTTTTATTCAAATCAACACAAATTAAATTCAGTGCAAAAGATACCATTGTATAACTGTATTTAACACATGTACAATCTAGTACACATGCACTCATTTACAGGGTGCACTCAGTATTTGTTTATTTAAAAAAAGTTTTACGCATAAAGAAATAAGACATTTTTGCATTTCTCTGAAGTTTTCTTTTATCATGCACAGTCAAACTACAGAAGTGAGCTTTAGTTATCTTTGACTGACAGCACTAGCTAATTATGCCTAATAGCTCAACCCACTTTACAGGGAAACTGACATCAAACTGCACAGCGGGAAGTCTTTTACCAACACTACTGCTCTCATGAACTTGGGTGCGTGAAATGTGAGACAGCATCTCATAGGGATAGCCTGCAATCCTTTGTAGCATGTCAACAAGATAATCGGGATAAAGAGGTGGTAGAAAGGTCAGAAAACATTGACGGGATTCCACAATCAAGTCAATAAAGCAGCAGATAATTAGTGCGAAATGAGTAGAGAAAAGAGTTCCCTGGCATGAAAACCCCAATGATTTTGTATATTGAACAAATTAGCAGACAATATCAATATCCGTAGTCAGAAAGTGTGCAAACAAGGTACACCAAAGGTTCATTAAAGCATTTCACAGCAGTAGATTTGAGCGTTTTAGGCATGTCTTTAACAGCACCAGCTGAATATAAATAATATCACACTGCTGTTCATAAATAATTACAAGCATCCCTATCTGCCCTTCATGCAAGCAGAGGAAATTAATCAGGTAGCGTTCTTCTAACAGCAAGCCTGCTTTCAAAATATTCATAGTTTTTATTACTAATTCCCAGCTCCATACGGCACAGATGACAGAAGAGCTGTGACCTCATATCCTTCACGCTCTGCAGGGTATCTGAGCATCTGCTGGGTTTATAGCCTCTTCATGAGGCTTATTCTTTGAATATTTTTACGTCAAATTGTGGAGTTCAACACAAAGTGTCTTTTGATCGGTCCTTGATAGATTCATTTGGAGAGGCCACTTTATGGTTATTAGATAAAGTGTTTAGATAGTATAATCAAACCCTGGACTAAAGGCCAATTCACACTGCACTGACAGACGACGACCAATGCGGACATTTACCAGATTACAGTACGAACCTTTACAGATATTCCTGACAAAACAAGCACTGAACAAAGCCAGACACCGACAAGGCTAACACACTAATCCGACTAAAGTCGACAAAGTGTCTGTAGCCGTTGTCGTCATCTGTTGGTGCAGTGTGAACTGGCTTACCAAGTCAACTGTTATAGGTTTTCAATGGCTGATGCTCACGCCAATTACCACCAAAGACATTAGGGGACATGTCAATTTCATTACAATTAGAATAGCTATTAAATAACATGGTGTTTCATTGGCCAATTTTTAAACCTTTATATTTGGTTGCATCATTAAGAATATATAGAAAACAAAGTAGGCACTGGCCGATATAATGCTGACAATACAACTAAAAATAACAAATGAGTCTTGAAACTTGAAATGAATGACATTACATGGGGAAAAAAACTGAAATATTTAATCTGCACACAAAAGTTTATTGTGCACATTAATACAATTTCTTCAAATGTCACTTAAGGGGCTCCATACATAACACAATATTTAGTCAAAACAAATGAAAGTTATCAACGAAGGTGACACTCTTTGTGTACTTCTGTTAATCAGCCAAGTGGGAATGTTTATCGGCTGGTGCGATCATTCTCAACATCTCAAATGCCCAAATATTGGCTTATTCATTGGCCTGAGCAATATATCAGTCAGTCACCCACTTTAAAGCAAGGCTGCTACAGAAGAGCTGTGATAAGTTTATAGTAAAACACTTTTACTATCTAGAGAAAAAGTCATAACATTCTATTATTGAACTATATTAAACTGTAGTCAAGTCAGGTCCAATTCACCATGATTTACTCACTTCTAAAGCTAACACAGCACAGAGCAGAACCTCTCTGAGGGCCACTGAGCCCACCAGTAAAAATAGACAGAGGCGCTTGGTAAACTACAGATTTATTACCTGCAGGCCGATGAGAAGGGTGTGTTAGCTTCCTAAAGCCGGGCAGTTTCTCTTATATGAAATAATAATAAGCTCTGAGTGACAGTGAGCCCAGTGGAGATGTGAAACCACTGCATATTTTTGACCTGAAATTAGGATGGGATACAGGCAGTTTGATTTCAAACAGCTTCACTTACACCGTGAAACAATTATGAAAAAGGAGGACTATAGACACACACACTGAAATAAACAGTTACCATGTGAGACGAACATTACTTCCATGCTATGACAATAGGAAACACTTTCCCACAAAACATAATTTGGCTATTTTAGATGTTTTCTTGATAATATATTATTAACATTAAAAGAGATAGTTCGCCCAAAAATTTAAATATAATTTGACACAAAAGCACAATAAATGTATCATAAAAGTGGTCCATATGGCTGTATATATTTTTTTCCTTTTGTGTTCCAGGAAAGAAAGTAATACAGGTGTGGGACAATTTGAGGAGGACAAATCTTTCATTTTTGGGCTATAGCCTATTTCTTTAAAACCGTTTGCATGTGTGTGAAACTGCAAGTAAAAAAAATCATTAAAAGTGATGTCGCCCCATTGTCCTCCTGTGGTTTTCCACAGTGGTTCCCTATCAAAAGCAAACACATCTCCAGCAGCTAGCCAATTCTTTAACCAGCAGGACGCTGTTAAACGCTCCAAGCACACACTGAGAGACGAGTACTGAGACAGCAGCAAGGGATGATGGGGGAATATTATTCTGTGTAAAATTACACCGTCTTTGGCCCCAGGCTGTTGTACAAAGAGGTTCTCTGGAAGGCTGTATGTATAAACAACAATTTAGCATCGACACTAAAATGCATCTAATAGCACAACAACACAAATCTCAAAGTAGGTTGCCAACAGAGCTTTTTGTCTTATTTTTCCTTTGGGGTGAATTCTCAGATTGATTTTAGCCCTCTCTCATCTCTCTTAAATGATCCTGGCAACATACAGCTCCAACGCCTACAGAACAGGCCTGAGAGGAACCTAAAGAACAGGAACATCTCAGCAGAAGCACCATCCTGCAGCATTCCTTCTGAATTAGCACATCACAGATTCAAACCAATCAACATCAACCCTTCAATCTTGTTTTCATAGGATTTGGATGTAGAACATGTAGAACTACTGACTTTTTATACTGTAACAAACTAAGTTACAGTATAAAAACTATACAGTATAAAAACAGTATAAAACCTAAGAAACTATGTTTCTAACAAACATCTTTAAAGAGATTTTCAAGTCATTCTCAGGATACGTTTGCATGACAACGTTTTTCCTCTGCGATTTTTTGCGTACAGACGACAACGTTGTGAAAACTATCCCCGTTCACACGGATCTGCGAAAAAGATTAAAAACGCTGCATTAAGCTGCCAGGCCAGTAGTTGGTGATGTCACTTTGTAAAGAAACACTACACGCCTATAGACAAACACATAATACACAAGCATGTGACGTCACCGTTTTCACCCGGGTTCGCAGTTTTGCAGTTTACATGGAGATGATAACAGTGTCGTTTTCAAAAACGTGCACTTTGAAACCTGTTTTCAAAAGTTTGAGTTTTCAGGCCCCCAATACGTCATTTTCATGTAAATGAATGGCCAAAACCCATAAGAGGTTTTAAGTTTTTAGCTAAAAACAGTGTTGTTTAAACGACCCCTCAATCCAACAATTAAATCTGAAATTATGCACCATTAGCAACACCTAAAAGAAGTCCTTAAACACTCCCCCCATCTGTCATTGGTCCCCAAAAAACAGCTAGTCCCGCGGCCGCCCCAAACTCGTGCCATTAGTCATTGTTGCTATGTCAAACTGATCTGCAAGCTTAAACAAATATTGAACATTTTCATAATGCCACAGAAACACAGCTGTATGCACTTTAGGGTGGATTTAAATGTTTTAACATGGAAAAACATTACACACTTCAGCTTTAAATGTTTTTATCACAAGAGAGAGGCAGTTAATCACTATCTGTCAAGGTGTGTGTCCAGCTTTAAATCCAGAGGCAAAGTAACGCTTCAAGCTGCACAGGTCATTTTTCTTTGTGTGATTGAGTATTTGACGGCATGGTGACTCCATGGCAGTGAGGGATTTCCTTTCAGCAAACTGAACATTCATCATCTAGGGGCAAAAGGGCGTTACAGAGAAACTGCACCTGGACACGACGGACAAGTGAGTTCCATCTCTATATACTACTCAGTTTTTTCTTGCTGACTGTCTGCACTTTTATTTTAATTTTCTAAATCTCTGAACTTTTCACTCTGGTGGACCTGAACTGCACTGCAGTTCTTCCCTTCATGGGTGGAAAAGCACCATGTGGCATTTCTTTAAATCACTTGAACAGGTTGCAACTGCAATGACAAGGAGGGTTTCCAGCTTACCAGTTTCATCAGACCGCCTTGTGTGTTTGTTTTTTTTTCAAATTCCAGATAAAACCTTTTTTGTCAATGGTAAACAGTTCTTGCACAGACAAGCAGGCAACTTAAGAAGCGAGGAAAGCTTCAGGTGGATTCTCTTTTTTTCTCCAATCATTCAGTTCAGTGAATTTTAAGAGCTCCATTTTGTTGTTCATGCTGTGACACATACTTAAAATGTCCAACTTCTGTGTGTGCATGCTTTTAAAAATGACTGCAGCATGAAATTGGGTTGGCAACTAATCCTGCAAAGTATCAGACATTTTCTTACCTAAAATATTGAATATGTAAACTTGGTACTTATTTACAGGTTATAATACTTGTGTTCTGCTATGGATTACACAGAGCAAATCCAGCACACATTAACGTACATTTATGATCCTTGCATCAAATGACAACTGATAGTCTGTGAAAACTAAACTGCTGTGTTTAGTTCTGTTACCATGTAGGCTGATGGGATTAACAGCCCAGGGCATTGCAAACTCCCACTTTAAACATGGAGACAGAGACACCCTGCTTGGCACATCAAGTTACATCAAGCCATATGCGATTAACTTTAAACAAATTGTAAGGATTACTTGACTCTGTCATTATAAGTTTCAACAGCATGATGTAGACTATATTTTATTTTTCATTTTTAAAGATCACATTTTTTCTTATGTTTGAATCATTGACAACACTATTCTCATTATTATTATCCAGATGTAGGCCTATTTCACTATTCAAAAATACAAGAAACGCAATTCATTAATTAAAAGACTTGAATAAACCTTTAATGTAAATCATTCGGTGATACATTTCTGCATTCTTAAATTCATTTTGATATTTGTGTGGGGTTTAATGTAAAAAAAAAAGTCTAGGTTGTGTAACTGTTTAGCATGAAAAAGGTATTTTGTCACGTGACAAAACAAAACTGAGATGACCCCATGGTTGTACATCTCAAGGTTAGAGCCACACAAAAATAATTTCTATAATATTGCATAAATAGGCTAATAGGCTATTTTTCAAAAACATATAGAGCAAACACGAAGAGTAGCCTATCCAAATGTGTTTTGAACGAGATTTAAAATAACCTTTTTTAACATCTCAGCCAGCGTTATTTGTCATTATACAAATGAATAATAGCCTAATTCTTGCAGATAATTACGCAGGACTGATCGTAAATCGCGATGCATGCGCGCAGAAAATCCCAGTAAAACCAATAAAGACGCTACCTGTTGACTAACATGAAGCAACTAACCAACACCCCTCGATAGCTTTAAAACATCCTTACCTGATGTTCTGGTCCGTATGTCCTGCTGAGTAGGTAATGAAGTGTTAGAAAATCTACAAACAAAACTGAAAGCGGAACTAATATTTCAAATGAAGACGAGTTTGCAGCGCGAACGAAGATCGACGCCGAATAGACGTAATCCGCAAACTTTACCGCGTCTTCTGCTGGAAGAACAAAACACCTGAGGAGTTTCGCCAAGAACAAAGGCAGGATTTTAGCTATTCAATTCAACGCTTAAAACCGGTTAGTTCGCAACTGCTGCCAAGCGACATTGATAACTTCGTTTTGACATAAAATAAAACAAATTAGTTCCAAAACATCCACTGAAAACTTTGTGCCTCTCGACGGACTTCATGCGTTTCATGGACGACTGAAGGGGAGTGAGAGGTTTCTAGTTACCTGACTGACTCGAAAGTTCCTGTTTGTGAGGCCAACCCACTCCTGGCAAACGGTTTCCTTTTTTTTCTTAATAAAAACGGCAAGGCTTCTTTATATTTGTTTTTTGGACTTGTTAAAAATTAACTGCTCATGTGGTGTGCAGTTAAGCAACTACTGACCCATTTTATCAGCTAAAGAGAGTAAATGAAATCAACCTGTTAGAGACTTGTCATGATCTGTTACACATTTAGACAAGAAGAGGCAGGCTACATGCAGCCTTTCCTTTAGAACCATATAGTGAAAATGAAAATTCATTATAATAAAATTTGCACAAAAAAAATTCATATGAATTTAAGATTTTCTATTTGTTTTATCCTCTATTGTTTTAATGACAGCATTCAAGTTGTATGAACTTAAATTTCTTTAAAACCTGATGTTCTGTGTTATCCAGCATGTTATGAGAATGTTCCAAAAAGCATGTTGTGCTTCAATGGAAGCAATATTTCTTAATAATCTCTTCAGTGACATGATGTAGCCTACATATTTTTGTGTCCAGGTGCATTATTTCCCTTTAAAATAATTTGATAAATTAATGACATATCACTTTTATTTAGTCTATTTATTAATTTATCTAAAATAATTTAGTATATTATCTTATGTTTTGTTATCTTAAACCCCCAAAATGTCAGGTGGTGCAACTGTCCAAACAAATGAACAGACTAAGTAAACTATTTAATAATATTAATTCTAATAAAAATATTTTGTTGTATTTTTATATAAGTGCTTTTCTGGGTACTCAAAGCGCTTTACATATGGAAAGGGGAATCTCCTCAACCTCCACCATTATTATTAATGGTGTCTTCATAATAAAATAATAAATAACATCATTTTAGGTTTGAAACCTTTCACAGTAATAAACACATTTTATAAATATCAGTAGTTTTAAAACTGTATGGGTAGGTTGGTACAATTTCCATGTCAGGTGGTACAACTACAGTATACAGTACAACTATTTGGTTGTGCTGCCTGACATAAAAAAACTGTCAACAAATTAATTGAAACACTTTGAAATTGTATTTAACAACTAAAACTTGTTTAAACACATTGTTCATCATGACTCAAAAATATGCATTACATCAGTTTTTAAATTTTTTAACACCTTTTTTGAAGATTTATTTGTCAATGACGGAATATCTCTTATTCATTTTACAATTATTTACATTTCTTCTAAATCGTTTTCTTTCTTTTCATTTTTTATACACTTTTCTATATATTTCCATTTAAATATTATTAAGAATCCCAGAATTTCACTGTAGTTTCAGAGTTTTGAACTGTCTTTAAAGGGCACCTATTATGGAATTTTGAAATTTACCTTTCATGTAGTGTGTAACATAGATCTAAGTGAACAAAAACATCCTGCAAAGTTTGAAATACAAAAGTAAGAGTCGACTCGGAGTCATTTTTATGAATCGTTAGAAGACCGAAGCTTTTTCTCTGACTAGATGACGTCAACTTGTAAAGTTATTTGAATACGATACGCCCACTTATTGCGCTCCAAGGCCAGCAAGGGAAAATATGGCGACGAGACGCTGTGTTCTGAAGTGCAACTCAAAAGCCAACTTTTTCCATCTGCCCAAGGAGGAGCATTTGAAGACTAAGTAGCTACAATTCATATAACTATACCACAGAAGTATAGTCCGAGCCTTGTGCTTTGTTCGCGCCATTTTGAAGATGATTGCTTTTTAAAATGCAATCAAACTGGGATTCGCGAGCCGGCTGATATTGAAGGAAGGTTCAGTTCCAAGTGTATTTGCATCAGCTTCCTCCTCCATATCACAACCTGTAAGTGTTATTAATAATTGTTGCTTTTATGTTTTATGTAGCATGCTTAATAATTATTTTGTTTGTTGTGTAAGCACCGTTTAGCTTCTAGGTCTTCAATGGCAATTTTATTGAGATAGCCTATGTGAAGAAGTGTTTGTCGTTGTTTTCGGAGTTGTCTTAAAGAATAGAATATAATACCTCGTAGTAACGTAACGGCATTTTTTTTTTTTTTTTTTTTTTTTAAACCGTTATGTTTATGCATCGGGCTAATGCAAACAAAGACTGATTGTGCTTTTACAATATGAATTCTGGTCTATGCTCGCTAACATAACATTAAATTCTTTATCTTATTTTTAGTTTTTTACTACAAACTACAAAGCAGTGGACTATAATCATTATTATAACACGATTTAATTGATAAAAGCATAATTGTACTCCGTGTTAAACAATTATTATCTCTGTAAACACTGCTGGGTCATCTGACCAATCAACGCAGATTAGCGTCGCGCAAAGGAGGGGTTTGAAAAGTGAGTCGTTGAACGAATCATTTGGGAGTCGGTGAGCAAATCAGGTAAAAATAAATGCATATTATACGAAAACAAAAGTGTTTTTTGACATTGCATGCACGTAAAACTGTTGTTGGGGACTCCCTAAACAACATTAGGAACATTTTAAATGTCATAATAGGTGCCCTTTAATATTCTTTCTTATGTCTTTTTTATTCCTTTTTGTTCCATTTTTAAAAATGTATAAATTATCCATGCCTGTCAAAAATTCCACTGCCATTTCCATACAATTGACTTGGCCACTGTCCACATAACATAAATCAGGGTGTGCAAGTTCAGGGCGACCTACTTTGGATCTCTGCAGCAATGCTCTGGAGGATCTCTATTGAGATTGCTGCTAGATTTGGTGAAACCTGTGATGTATGTGTAAGAATTGTGCCAGTTACACAGCGAGGCCAGATTTTCACCCTCCTGTCATCGATTCAGTTTCCCTTCTGTTTTCAGTGTTTATCATCTGATAAAGATTGAATGGAAGGAGGGAAATTCCAGGTCAAAACATTTAAAGTAGCATGAGAAATAAAAGGGGCTGCTTTTCAAAACGGCAGGCTGGAAACAGGCCTAAGAGGATAAAACGGTAGTAGAACATGAAGCACTTTTACATAGATTTTAGTTTTTGTTTTTTGTAAACACATGGGTGGATTCTGACTAGCTCTTTTCCAAAACCTTGTGAACAAACCCAAGTTGTACAACCTTTTGGCCCCCTTTCATGTTTATCTATCTATCTATCTATTCCAACTTTGTCTTATGTTGTTTTTACTTTATTTTAATTTTTATCATTTGAGTAGTTCTTAAACAGCCCAACTGTGTGTTAACACCACCTAATTAACCCACCAATTAGTGCAGTAAATTCAGGGACATGTGCAAAGGCTTCAGATGCGCAAATGTGCATGAATCTAGAAAATGTGGGCTGCATGAGCACAGTGTGAGTGAACTCTGTTAATGTCGAATTTTACCATGTGCAAAATATAGCTGCAAACAAATGGCGGCAGCTTGCGCCTAAAGGCAACATATTAACAATCTTCATAAGTGGCTGATTTAAAACGCTCTAGGCAGCAGCTCAGCACAGCACACAAATAGTGTCCGACACAGGGGCTCAATTCGCATTTAATTCGAAATTGCATACTCTCTTAAATGGGTACTTATTTTGAATAAGTAATTACTTCATGGCCGCTAAAGATGTACATTCTATGTAATCTGGACATACTTCAATCGCCATGTTGCCCTTATCACGCGGTCTACCAGCTTCAGATGCACCTCCATTCACAAATCCTCTCCCGTGGCCTCATGGCATATAAAGTGTCCATCGTATGCACACTTCAGAATCTCTCAGGAAGAGGTCATCCGGGTACTTTTTGCCTACGTTTTCATGAGTACTGTGAGTTCGGACATACTCCTTTTGTCACATGCTGTTTGATGCATCCTTGCTGTTAGTTAGTGTAATGCTAAACTAATATACTCTTATAAGCAAAAAACAAAAAAAAAACTAATAAGATAATTCAATTTTATTAATACTTTATAGTGTTGAATGAAATATGAAGTATAATGTATTTATAATCCACATTTCTCTTGCTTCATCCACATTCTTCTTAGATAGATTTGTTCTCTGAGATTATTGCAATGCATTATGGCATTGCCTTCTCTATGGATGTGTGTTGTTGCCTTAGAAGTGAGGCAAACCAGGGATCTTTAATGGATAGACAATTCTGTCATCATTTACTGACCCTCATTTTGCTCCAAACCTGTATGACTTGCTTTCTTTTCTGAAACACAAGACATTTTGAAAAATGTATTTTTATTTTCCAGATCTACATTTACATGCAACCAAATAATATATTAATAATCAGATTGATGCCTCAATTAGACTGCAAATCCTTCATGTAAATGCCTCAATCCCGAAAAATGTAGCTCAATCTGATCGATTGTGATGGACAAAATCAGTTGATGATCACATTCTTCAAAATAATTATTTTGTGTTCTGCAGGAGAGAGAAAGTCATGCATGTTTGGAACAACATGAATGGTATATAAATTGGTGAAAGATCTTTAAATTTTGGGTAAGGAAGCAGCGCACTGTTTCACAGTATAATAAAGTACACACTTTTTACCTAAAGTAATGTACAACACACTATTTGCTGTTAAATTCCTTGCTCAAGCATGTCAGTGATGATTCTTACTGTAAACCTGAAGTTCACAGCTCATGTTTGTCTGTGGTTGTGTTCTGACCTATTATCAGCAGATTCAGCACACATCATGCATGACATGTAGGCTATGGTACAAATGGGAAAAATGTGACTTTTTAACTCACAATTGCGAGTTTACTGTATATCTTACAATTCAAAAAAGTCAGAATTGCGGGAAATATTTGTATCCTAAATTTGGATCGCAATTATCTTTTTTATTACATGGCAGAAATAAACAAATGCGCAGGCATCTTTATTAGAATTATGTGTTTGAACTTCAATTTTTGCAGTAGCTCTATATCTCTATGTATGGCATCACTGTCGAAGAGTAATGGTGAAGTGGCTTTACTTACTGTAGTTGAGTTAGCGAAAGTTACAAACCGGAAGTCAGAACACAACAAGCACAGTGCTGAAAAGGGGCCGTGCTACATATGGCCTTTAAGATAGCAGCATTGGCTCAATCAAGGGTTTGTGTTTGTGGCGGAACTAAAAGTTGGCAGGTTGGGGGAGTGTTTAAGAAACACGTTTGAAAACAGTGATTTCTAATTCCCCTCAGTGCCAAAAGGGTGCACAGAAATTACGCACTTCAGTCAATGTGACCAAACGTTTTATCTTTGTACAGTTTAGGTAAGTCAGTAGGCAATCTTATTTAGTTTTGATAGTTCAGATTAAAATGAATTTGCTTAACGCATTCTGTTTATGCATAGTTAACGTGTTTCTCTGCTTTATTTAGCTTGGCTTCTTCTTACTCAAAACATTGCAATCTTCGCATAGATTGTCGTCCAAGGGATCCATCGATGTTAAAGTGTGTAAGGGAACGTCTCTCTCATGAGGCATGGTGCCCGAGTTTCCATGGGAACTGCAAATCTACCTCCCGCCCTACATGTAGACCTTGTGATATTTTTTAACAATGTCATGCAGCAGTACTAGCTCACTAAAGCAGTGGGTTAATCATAGTCCCCTCCCTCTCTCTGTCCTTTATTATTCCAATTGATTTATTCACAGCTTTTCAGTTTCATCTTTTTTTGTTTTATTCAGCTATACTCCCCCACAGCATATGCAAACACACTGAATTTCACAAACGATGTGTATTTATGTCAAAGATCCTATATAGGTTCTTTAGAGAGAAAGGCTCCATTAACTGATGCTCTATAAGTCACAAAGCTTTGATTGATTAGAATGTTAATGTTATTTTTTAACTCCATAGAAACGCTGAAATACTGTACCTTAATGAGTTATTTTTCACTTGATTAAAGCAGTTAATTTAGAGCACATTAAGCACATTTTTTCCTTTAGGTTACATGAAATTTACACCAAAAGAAATTGCAAATTATTATTATAATTTTTTATTACAGGCACAAAAATGTTTCCTCTTCTCTCCCAGCATCCTTTGTTTGCTTTTCCCTCCTGTTTTTCGCTCCCATTTCATCTGTAATTCTCTCTCATACTCTCATTCAATGATAGACTATTAATGACTTAGCTTGATCTTTGCTCTTGAATGCTGGGACATCAGTCCAGTTTATTCACATTACATCTCTTAATGTGAAGAGGGGTGGCGCTGATGCCACTGGCAATGTGTGAGTGTCGAGAGAGAGAGAAACAGTGAGAGGAGGAGAGAAAAGAGAGAGAGAAGTGTGGCAGAATGCCTCTGATGAAGAGACAGCCGTTTACACGCAGAGAGCCGAGTTAAGCAGGTGCTGCTGTTTCATTCACACACACTTCTAAAACCACTTGTGTTCACGTCCAGCCGGAATGGCTGTAATATAGCACCTTGACTTCCATCACTGCCTTTGCCTTTAGAGGTAAGCTATCTCTATCTCTCTCTGTTTCTCACTCTCGCTGATGTGTTTATAATGGTGAATGTGGGCAGGCATTCGGGTGGCTCAATAAGCCGGCTGTAATGGATGCAATGCTTTTGAATGCAAAGGCAACAGAGGTGGTTCTAGATCAAGGCTGTTGCAGGGAGAAACTGTTCGGGCTCTGACCCACATCGGGGAGTCGTAGCGCAGTGGCACTGTGTCGCACAGAGAGACTTTGTCTTTTCCTCTGAACTAAAGTAGACAGTGATGGAAATCTAAAGTTTTGCACACAAACTGACTGCACGATGGAATGCATGTGCTTTTGTTTGTGGGTTTTAATAGTGTGTGCCTACAGGATAGTACACAAATGTGTGTGTGTGTGTCTAAACCCGAAGCCCTAAAGTAATCAGTATGTAATCAAAATGCTTCATCCCCCAATTTCGAGTGTCAGCCTCAGACGAAATGCCCACGGTCCGCCCACAGTCTGTTCACTGACCGTCTGATCCAAATTGCACTCAAAACTGACAAGCACTATCCAAAAAACAGTTTACTTCAATGTAGCTAATTCTGCTTTACTTATATTAAATATTAAAAACTTTCGCACTTATTAAATTGTTAGCATGGGTCAGAGGTAGAAGTAGGACTTTTTACATATGGCCCTGGTTCAATTGCTATACTGAAATAAGTGTATTATCCTTTTTAAATACATCAAGTAAAATTGCAAGTCTGTGCCAATATGTATAACAGGAGCAGGATCTAATTTGGTTAAATAAAATTCATAATTTCACTGACTTTATTAGCTTGACCGCAAAGACGTGATGAACTGCTGGCAGTTTGACCCATCGTGCTCTATTAGTAATGAAGTTTTATTTAAAAACCTGCCAAAGAGATTAATGTTGTCATTTGTATTGTATGAATGAACAGTTGCACTACTGGTCAAAAGTTTAGTGTCGGTAAGATTTTTTGTGATGTTTATGAAAGAAGTCCCTTATGCTCAAGGCTGCATTTATTTGATCAAAAATACTGTAAAAAAGTAATATTTTGAAATATTATTACAATTCATGCAATTTATTTATGTGATGGCCAAGCTACATTTTCAGCATCATTACTTAAGTATTATAATATGATTCTTTAGAAATCATTCTAATATGCTGATTTGCAAGAAACATTTCTTAATATGATCAATGTGTAAGGAAGATTTGTTACTTTTATGTGAAGATGATGATCTGTGATGTCAGATCTTCCATTTTGTTAAACATTTTACAAAACTGTGTGGCACACTTTGGATTGATTCCAAATTCTGTATTCTAAAATCATGTTATTTTTCAGGGCAATACGTCAAGTTTATTTTTTTAAACTCAGTGAAACTGATAGCACCCACCCCCTAAAGTTTTTTTCAATGAGCCCTTTTGAGAAAGAAAACATCACTAGTTTTGTCAAAGTTTGCCTGGTTAATGGCATCATTAGTGCCTATATTTTTTATTTGATTTCATAATGAAGAAAATTATCTAATAGTAGAATTTTGTTATGCTAGTTACATGAGTTTGACTGTGAAATCTGTATTTAAAGATTACAGAAAGAAAATTCTGTCATTAATTACTCATGTCGTTCCAAACCTGTAAGACTTTCTTTCATCTCCGGAACACAAATGAAAATCTTTTTAATGAAATCTGAGAGCTCTCTATTGATAGCTACACAATTACCACTTTGAAGCTCCAAAAAGTTCATAAAGAGATTGTAAAACTAATCCATATGAATTAAGTGGTTTAGTCCAAACTTTCTGAAGAGACTCGATCACTTTATATAATGAACAGATTGAATTTAGGCTTTTATTCACAAACATTCATCAGCTCACACATCAGTTGTGGTAAATGGAAGCTCAAACATGTTCGCTTGACGTGTGAGAACCAATGAGGATCATTCTCGTGTTACGCAGCACGTTTGAGCTTCTGCGAGAACCAAGAAGGTTCGTTCTGATTCATATCTGTGGACGTATCTTGGCCAGCATGTGCTGTAGAGGATAAAGCAGCCTGTTAGCAGCTGGTACTGAAGATTTCTGCACTGTAAGTGACACAGAGACCCACATGCCCCCATTTCTGTGTGCACACAGAGAGCATGAAACATCTGAGCACTGTCATAACATTCATTCTGTAACTTCAGATCAAACTGGATGAATAAGGGGCATGTCTGTCTTTGAGTCCTTTGCTGATGTTTGAAATGCTACAGTGCAAAAAGATAGCAGCACTTGTCATGGATCTGATCAGAGATCCATTGTAGACATTCACAGTTACTGCATGTGGTTAACAAAATATAGTGTACTGTACTGTAGGCCTTTTTACACGTGAAATTCTTCACTTAGGGTTCACACCCTTTTTTTTTTTATCCCGGTATTAAAATAATCTTGTTATTTTGTTCCATGATTTACACTGTTCATACTTTACCAGTAGTCATTTTTCCTGGGAAGTCAGATTTAAAAATTTCACAGTGTCAATGATGAAGCTGGTTGTCAAAAAAAAAAATCTCGCTGGTTTAGCCATTAAACATTAAACACTAGCATTCCAGAATCGCATGCTGGTGACCAGACATAAATCCGCTCTGGTTGTCTCAAGTCTCAAAGAAAAGAAAAGACAAACAAAAACAAAAACATAGAAGGAAAACAGGAACTTATGTTGCCACTTTTTGATATTTTTATCTGCTTTCCTCAGATGCTAAACATCTAAATGGAAGTTTTTGTTGTTGTACCCAGTGCATGAATATTTAAAGATGTAAGCACTGAGGCAATTTTGAACAGTGTAGCAAAACTCTTTTTAGTAGCCGAATGTTTCCTAAATGTGTTGAACGATTTCAATCATTTTGCTAACTTCCATTGCATGTTCTCTAACCAATACACTATCCTCCAAAGACATGCAAGCCAACCTGATGTCAGAATAGCCTAGGTTTTTGCTGCTTAGCATTGTCCAGTTAGCTCCTGCAGATAGATCCCATAACTACACCATTATGGGAGCAAATAGGGCTTTTCTTCGTTGGCAACCATGTACTGTATTCTGACAAATAGATCACTCCTATTTCATTATATTATTGTAGAGGTTTTATCAGTGCTCTATTTTTGGAATGCTCTTAAAAGCTTGAAATGGGCTTATATTTATCTGCTGCCTTTCACATCACATCACAGCTCAGGACAGTCACTAGTGAAGGGTTTGGGATTGCGCGCGTTCTTGTGGTTCCATCAACCAATCAGTGTTCTTCTCAGCGAATTCGGTTTTCTTTTAGTAGTATAGTCTCCTAGTCTCCTCTTGCCTTGTTGTCCTGTCCTGTCTTGTTCCTCTTTGTGGTTCTTCCTTCCTGTCCCTTGTGCTCTACTTGTTTGTAAAGTACTGCTTTGCGGTGACCTGAATTTGTCTTTTCCTCTCTCTGTTGCTAAGAGTGAATGTTTTAAAGAGCTCAGAAGATAGACGTATCATAGGGGGTGCAGTCTTCCCTTTGAAGATAGATTTCTTAAGAACGTATACACCTATGCTCATTTTTCCTGTGCTGTGTGTTTGCTTTAAATGTAGCGGCCCACTTTTCAGTGTGGTGTGAGATTTTATGATGCATGTCAGTGGTCTGTCAGTGTGTTGTTAATTGCAAGAGCAGTGTACACTAACACTCATATAAGAACTGACGTTTTGACGGTTCACTTTCAAGAGTTTCAACAGTATAAAGTCATTACACCTACTCAACAAAATCAAGCTTTTAGGAATAAAGGATTATACAGATGCAGCTGGTCCTCAGGACAAAAACTATAATGCGTTAGTGCCGCTGTCACTTCAACAGCAAGTCAGCACAAGGCTTCAAACAGAATTTTAGACATGAGAAGAACATGGCAGAAAGGTTTGGTTTAGCCCAGTTATGATTAGCCCAGCAAACACAGATTGTTCCCCTATTATTACATTAATTATCATGATTTTTACTGTAAATTTTTTTAAAAACCTGCTAATTTAACGTTTCTGGGCTGTAGAAAGCGCACGACGAAGGGTATGCTGAAAAACTAGGTATTTAATATTGAACTCGGGAGTAACATACACGTTCACACAAACAATAACCGACAAGGGATAGAACAGAACAGGGAGTATAAATACACAGGGTGAGATCAGGAAACTAACTAGACTACCGGTAATCAAGGATTAACAAGAACAGGTGCGGACAAGACAGAACATAATTGTGACATTACGCCCCGCTCGGAAAGGTGCGTCCTCGCGCCGTGATGACAACAACAACAACCAAAAAAAACAGGCTTCGGCTGAGGGCGTGGAGCTGGGGACGGACTGGAACCTGGGGACGTTGGCCATGGACACCATGGTGGTGCAGATGGGAGGAGGAGCCAGTGTGGAGTCTGAGCTGAACGACACTAGGGAACCGATCAATGGCGACGAAACTGTGGGTGGCTGAGGATCCCGTGGAGCTGAGTGGCCGACGTCCCATGTCGACACCGTAGACCCGGAAGACGGGAGCTGAGCTGTTGATCTGCGGGACTGAGGCGGTGGCGTGGGGATGGATGACCGGGGTGACGATGTGGTGAGGGAGGTCAGAGGAAGGGAGGAGTCCAGGGGTGCAGCCCAAATCCCGGAAGTCCGTGGCTGCCGCTGGTCGTCGACCGCTGAAGACCGACCTGGAGTGTCGAGTGAGCCCAGTGGAGCTTCCGGGCAGATGGACCGCGGAGGCGATGAAGCAGTAGTGGGTCAAGGTGAGGGCGACGGGCTGACAGGACGAGGTGGTGGTGTGGGCCTGGAGGCCCAAGGTGTAGCCGGGGATTTGGCCTCTAGACGAGCTGGTGGCAGGGGAGCCCGAGGCGCGGAGAATGAGCCGCACGGAGTGACCGGCGGTGGCAGAGCCGAGGAGCTACACGACACGGATCCAGGGGGCTGGTCGTGACCAGCAATGAAGACGGGATAATGATGACAGGCAGGGACGCGGACGGTAGAGCCAGGTAAATCCAAGCCAGGTAACCCAGATAGGGCCTGTTCTCCGGGTGAAGGAGAAGCTGCAGCGTGGGTGAGTCCATCAAGTTCATCTTTGTTTGGTCGGTTATTCTGTAACGTTTCTGGGCTGTAGAAAGCGCACAACGAAGGGTATGCAGAAAAACTATGTATTTAACAGTGAACTTGGGAGTAACATACACGTTCACACAAACAATAAACGACAAGAGAGAACAGAACAGGGAGTATAAATACACAGGGTGAAATCAAACTAACTAGACTACCGGTAATCAAGGATTAACAAGAACAGGTGCGGACAAGACAGAACATAATTGTGACAGTTAATTGCTCTATTGTGAAACTGTAATGGATTTAATGGGGCATTTCATGTAATTTTACAGTAAAATGCTTTTAAATGTGAAAAAGAATGTGAAGTGAAGTCATCTTATAATTTGTGGTGAAAAAAAACGTAAATTGAAATGAACTGAAATCTCCTTGTGAATTTAATTTAAATATCTCTTTCTTAGTTTTTTCTTATCAGTTATGTAGGACTTATCTTATGTTGTTAAATTAATGTTTCTTGCAGAATTTTCGTTATGTGTTACCATGATGGTGTTTTTAATTTGTGTGTATGACATACGTGCATCCACACACTTGTTTGGATTATTATGCATACACTTTGGATTATTATGTGTTCTGTTGGGTAATGTTAATAACATTCTAGAGATTTTCTGAGTGTCTTTGAAACCTTGATTTCTGAGTGTCCTTAGGGCCGTGTGTCCACTAAAATCTGATAGATCTGATCTAAAAATCTCTAGAATGTAATGAATTAACATTACCCAACAGAACACATAATTGTTCAGAGAAGTGCTTGCTTACTATAACAGAGATGTGAGAAGGGAGAAATAGTAATTAAAAAAAAAAATGTTACAAAGAATAGTGAAATAATTATTGAATAGAACACCATTGTTAGATGTTTTAGCTAAACCAGCACCAAACCACCATACTGTAAACCAGCCTGGTCCAGCATGGACATTTGAAAATCGGTTGGCAAAAAATAAATGAATATGAAAAGGTCTGTTTGGGCAACAGATCCCTGCTGTATAAATTGTTAGCTCTACGTTTTTTTGTGGTAAGTGTAGACTGTCTTTTTAAATTGTTAAAAACTTTACAGCACCAATACGAAGCACAACTATCTTGTTCCTTTTTTACATTTGGTAGAGTTTCAGACCCATATCTTAATTGGCGCATAAAATCAATTTTGTTCTTTTTCAACTTCAGCCTCAGCATTTTTAGACGATGAATTTTAATGGCTGTGTGTAGATGGTTACGGCTACAAGATGTTTGTGGTGTTGTGTTTGCTGCTGGGCCTGAGGAACACAACGCTAAAGACAGAAGCTAAGCCGCATGATTTATTCATCTGTCTTTATTCATCTCTCTCCCCCTCATTATGTAACAATAGTGGAGAAAACATAAAAGTGATCTTGATCATTACAGAGTCTCAGAAGAGAGCTTATATTCATATTGTTGGTCTCTTTAATACTAATGCATTCTTTGCTTGGGGCAACATGTATGTGAGTGTGTGTTTGTGACCTATACATCAAACGAGATAATTCTGTGCTCTCTCTCTCAAGTGGTGGACTAAGATTATAATCTCAAATTCAGATCCACGTTTTATAGCTCATCTTCTGTTCAGCACAGTGGGAATTCAGTTCTCGTTCAAGTCCCTGCTGCAAATGAAACGAGCATTTGCTGTGCTGATAATGTTCTTGATGCTGCACTGCTAGACGGGATTTCAATTTGAAGATACAGAGTTGGTGATGGAAAAATTGTCAATGCATAATAGTTTTATGGATAAGCACATGCCATGGTGCCATAGCTCATGGAATATCTGCAATAATATGTCGTACTACAAAAACATGCATCTGGACGCCCTGTAATCTTCAGTATTTATGTCATGCATTATCACAGTACAATAATCTGATTACTTTTTCCCACAGAAATAAAGTGTTATCTTTAATTATTTTATGCCCCAATGTCTCATTTCTAAGAGGATAATATTTTCATGTGTGAAGTGTGAACCATGTAAACTATGTTTGCAATCAGCATCAGCTGACAGCGCGCTTTGTTATATATTTTACCCCAGTTTTGCAAAACAAATGTGTCATGCTAGGATCTACATAGGGGCTATAATCAATCTTTACACCCACCAAAAGTTTGAGTGAAATATGAGGTTGGTAAATGCATTTTTTTTTTCTCTTCAAGTTAAATTTTTTTTTTTTTCTTGTCATATATTACATTGGGTTGTTCTATCACGATCATTGCATTGTTATTATAAATGTCAGAATAAACATGAACAAAGAATTGACAAGTACGGTAAACAATTGAGATATAGAGATAATGTATTTTTGGTATACTGGTGGCACAGCAAGTAAGAGCAGCCCAATGTCTATATTGAAGGAATGATGCATTGACATGGAGCTTGATATGTTTATTCAATAGAACCGGTTCATATTTGTTCTTGAATTGGACTACACACGTTATGCTGTACTCTATGTCTCTATGTCTATGTCCCCCAGTGCGAGAAACACTTAGGTCTGCGAAATGTCAGAAATGTTATGAGTTATGCTCTTTAATGAATATGTTAATTCTCATCGATTTCGGGCTCTTGCAAACTATTCTTTGAGTTCCTCTTACAAACTCAAACTTTCAGAGCAAGTGTTAAAGGGATAGTTCACCCAAAAATTGTATCATATTCTCACCCTCAAGTTGTCCCAACCCTGTATAAATGAGGGGAAAAAGAAGATATTTTGAAGAATATGGGTAATTAAAAAGTTGATGGGCCCCATTGACTTCAATAGTATGGGGAAAAAATACTATGGAAGTCAACTGTTTGGTTACCCATATTTTTCAAAATGTCTTCAAAAGAAAAGAAAGAAATTCATACAGGTTTGGAACAACTTGAGGGTGAGTAAATAATAAAATATTAATTTTTGGGTGTACTATCCCTTTAAATAAAGACTGAAAAAGTCGCCAGAAGCTTAATGGTGGTGGCATTGATGTCAAGCGAATGTGGCGTAGTACGTTTAGCTTTTTACTTCTGCTGATTGTATTTATGAACTCATAAAAGTTGTTAATTTGTGAAAATTATCATGATGAACCATAAACTTTTGTTGGTCACAGAGCTTATTTTCTGCAATGATTCAAAAGCCAGAAAAAAATCCTATTGGGTATTTTTCGAGGGAACCGGGGTGATGCTAACTTCCGGGTTGGCCTACAAAAAAATATGTCATCGCTGCAGCGCACTGTAGAGATGATAATATACATGAATTGTCTGCATGCAGAGTGAAGTTGTCATTTTCTGCCTGTGTTTGTTCCAGGTGTCTGACTGACGTACTGAAGACAGGAGAGATGGACAGAAGGATTGTGGGGAGAGGAGGAGTTAAGAGGAGCAAATATATAGTGCCATGCTTCTTGTTAGTAGAGGTGAGTTGTAGACTGGTTCACTTCTCAGTTCATCCTTCCATACGCTTCCATATTCACCATGTGATTGTCATGAATGTTGTGCTCTGCCCTCTAGTGGAACTAAAAGCAATCTAAGATTTGAAAGTCTTCAAAGGGCTAGTACGCTCCCTTGGGTCAACTTGTTCAGCATTTTATCTGGTCTTTGTAGCTTATGAAATACCATAGAAACTATCCAAGTTCACCATGGGAATACTCATGCCTGGGATTATTTAAGGAATAGGCCTTCACCCAAAAATAAAAATTCTGTCATTATTATATTTTAAGACCTTTGTCAGAGTTTTGTATTAAACAGAATACAGATTTGGAATGACATCTGGACATGCAAGTGAGTAAATATTGGCGGAATTGTAACATTTGGGAGAACTATTTATTTTGTTTGTGTTGCAGAGGCTGGCAACATCTTTAAGTGGTATAGAGAATTTAGAAAAAAACTTGTAAAATGTTTGACATTCCTCTGTAAGAAAGAGAAGAGGTTTTTGTTTTCCCGAACACTCCACCTGAGACGTGCACTGCTATTTTCAATAATCTGTGGAGTGGAAATACATTAAACTGTACCTGAAACTGCTCCCCTGACTGGCAGCTCTAATAAATACTTCCAGAAGCAAACACATCACAGTCTCACTGTATACTTGACTGCGACGCATGAGTCACTTAACATTAACATAAACCAGTCACAGTATACTTTCAGCCTGCCAGAACTCCATGACCCTCTTTACTCATCTGTGATGTTCTCTTCCCACATCCCTTTATTCCAGAGTCCTCGCTGGCTCCTACTGTGGGTCTCAGAGGCATATACCCTCAAAAGTGCTCTTAATTAATCCTGCTAATGAGCAGTGTTAGCGTACACACAGCGTCTGATTGCTTCAATCGCCTTAGGCCCAGTGCGGAGGCAAAGACTGCAGCCAAAAACATTTGCATCAGTCTTACGTAGAAATTTGATGGGACTAAGTTTTCACAGGCTTTCCAAAGTAAGTTAAACCTGCCAGCCAGATATTAAGTATGTAGTATATATTAAAGTAGCCAAAATACACATTTGTGAATTTATATAAATATATATATATATATATATATATATATATATATATATATGTTCAGTGGTTCTCAAGATTATTTTCTTGCTTTCTTTTGCGGAACATTTTAGAAACAAGAAATCTTTTCTTTTTTTTCGTCAATGCAATAAGAGTTAGTGGCATCCTCTGTTGTTTTGGACATTCTTTAAAATATCTCACAGAAGAAAGGAAGTTTGGAACGTCAAAACCGTATTCAGAATTACAAAATGTAAAATTTTGGGTGAACTATCCCTTTATGTTAGCATGAATGACATCATGAACTGGATATGCCCAACAATATTCAGAATTATGAACATGACTTAGACTTGTATAAATTGACATTTTGTTTTCTAAGATTTTTTGGATTTCAGTGATTATCCCTGCCTCAAGTGAACCTGAAATTAGTTTTTTTTTTTTTTTTTTCGCTTACTTTTGTTCATGATTTTCAGGACACACCTGTGATCCTTTTTTTGGTCATCCACCATTTGAGAGCCACTGCCCTGAAGACAGATCTGTGCTTTAAAGAACATCCGAAAGATAGTCAATTAGCATAAACTCAACACCTGCTATTTCGCAGATGCTGTTCATCCAACCTTTTAAATGAATACACTCACTGCATGGATTGAATAACTCAGAGATAGAGTCTAAAAGGTTAAAGCTCTCGTAGTCCTCTGACCACCCACAGCCTGTGCAGAGACCATCTGGAAAAATTGCACACTAAATTAAATGTGAAAAGTTCTAATCTGATTGGCTGGCTGCTCTATTCAATTTCAACATAATAAATACAAATACAATACAATTTCCACTGAGAAACAAGATTTTGTTTACAGGTGAGCAGACTTCTAAACAAATTTGTATATTCCTACCAAATGGTTGTTGAATATTTCAAAGTCTTTCTAATCTTTTTAATGTTTTGATTGAGCCAGTTTGTTATAGGTATTTTTGTTTTTTAATACAATCATTTTAAGATTTAGCTAGCTTAAAAGAGAATTAATAGCATACTAACTTAAGTAGCAGTATGTAGTGTGCATTCTGGGCACAGTTTATTTATTTTAATAAATTCTAATTCTTATTTAATTCCTTCTACAATCTATATTTTAACTCCTTATTTGATCAGAACAGAAGTTACGACAAAAGTTAAAACGTTAAAACGTTACAGAATTTTTATTTTGGTTTTAAATGCATTTAAGTTGATAACTAGACCACTCATATAAAATGTGATGAGGTCATTTGATAACAGTGTAGCATACTAATGTTAATAAACAGTGGAGATATACAGTGTATAGTGCACAGTATTCCGTAAGTGGTAAAGGTGCGTTCACGCCATGTTATAATTACCGTAATTTAGAGATTTCAACTTGTAAAAAGCGTTCACGTCCTCGTAGAGCTCGTGATTACAGCTTGTAAGATGGGAATTTTCTGAGAGCTCCTACTTGTACCACCTGACCACTGCAAATTAATTTAGGCATTGATAGCGTTGCCATAGAAATGCATAATTGAAAAGCTCCGAAGAGCATCACGTGTTGTCATATTGAGACTACATGCAGCTAGTGTGCCAAACTGAGCCAAAGGTTGGTGTTAACCAGTCCCGAAGAGCCTCCTCAGTGTCTCCAGCACACTTTCATGTAGCAAAGTGGCGCTCTCTGCTGGAATCCAGTCCTCTCTTGTGGCCAATGATCCTTTGTTCTACATTTGCATCTCATTATCAGTTGCTTTTGGTAAAATTCTCTCTGGCATTTCTCTTTTCCCCTTTCCTTGATGCAGTTCCAGCTCGGTATCGTTCGTGCTTCATCTCTGCACTGTGGGACATATGTTATCTGCACGTTAAAAGCTTGAGGATCTCTCAGCACTGACAAGCTTCATCAATGAATGAGTGCTTGGTGTGGTGGCTTAGAACTTTTTTCCAGGAAGTCCAAGCTCCATGGCAACTAACAGATCTGTTTATTGTCATTCAATATGTATAAAATGCCCCTCATATAGACCTTAATCAAACTGCTCTGTGTCGATATAGGCAGAATGCTTTATATTCTAATGCAGGGAACTTATTAATCTACTAATTATTATATAAGACAAAATTAATAAATTATATAATATAATACAATATTAAGCTGAACTTATTTTAAAAAGCTCACTATACTGTATACAACTCTATCTGTTAGAACTACACTGTAAAAAATTCTAACCTCCCCAACTCAAAATTTTCTAGTGACTGGTCACATCAAAATTTTTCAATTGGCCCAAGTGAAATTCTGCAAATTGATAAAATTAATTGAAAAATTTAGATGTGACCAGTCACTAGAACATTTTGAGTTGGGGAGGTTAGAATTTTTTACAGTGTAGGCAACTAGCTATAGTAAATACAGCTGGAAAACAGTGAAAAATCAACCTCATTAATTGTTCAAGGCCCAGTGCATGATGGGAACACCAGTATCAGAAAAGTTGAGTAATTTTACTTCATTTTATAACGTTGATATTTACGCTTTAATTTCTACACACTTGAATTGAGTAGGCCTACTAATATATAATTAACTTATTAATTAATTCTTGGCTGAACTAACTTTTTCATGTAGAAATTACATGAAACATTCTGTAGAAGTGTTCCCTAAAATGAGGGCACGAGGCGTTGCGTCTCGATGACACTATGGGGAAACTTGTCCTCTCTCACAGAATACTGAAGCTTGATTGGTAGCCTATAACGATATTGCATTGCAATGTCCAATGCCATTCAAGCGCGTGAATCAGGGGCAGGAATGTGCAGTAGCCTATATAACGTAGCCTGGCTAACGCCAGACCCAATTCTCGTTGAGACTTGGGTCTGGGAACCACATGTGCATTTTCTCGTATTTGAGGCGTGGTTTACGAATGCCCGGCACCGTTTATTGGGTGCTAAGAATGTCTATCAAATGCGCCTGTACGTAGCTCATAGCCAATCGTTTCCATTATACCATGATGTATGTAGAGCGACAGAAATTAGACAAGGAAGAAGACGATGGGTAAGATATTTTTGTGTAAATAAACTTGCGTTCTAAACTACTTCGCGTCTGCTGCCATGTTGAATCCATAGATATAAACAAACTGCTTAGTTGTGTGGCATAGATGTCGTCATCGTCTTGCTGCTCCCTCCCCGGTCTGTGATTGGTTCCCTAGATGAGGCGAAAATCTGGTCCATGGTATCCAGACTGCCTTTCAGCATGAATAAAATCGCGCTGCGCAAAGGCAGTATGGGGAAACCCAGGCTATATATAACGTGCATATCCTCAGAATCTTTCTCCTTCGTGCAAAACGGTGACAACTGTCATTTTGTCGTTGAATCACCAACGGAAAATTTACGTTTTTGTTAAAGATTCGTAGCAAGAAGTCTACAAGAACCCCTTGTGCGTTCCGGCATGTCCCTTAAAGCCTTGTTTCGTCTGCACAGGACCTATCAGACTTCAAATTGGACACAAGAAGAGGTGCGTCTTTTTCCTGAGCCACGCCCACGCAGAAGCCGCCGTCAAGGAGAAGGGTATAGCTGAAGCCTGGAGATCTCCAAATGGGAGTGGGAGCTCCAAAATAGGGCGTGGTTTCCTCCCATTGACAGAAAGGCACATGACACGAATGCGTGATTTATTCTGCTGTTGTTTCTTTGACTACAAACTCCACGACCCACTCAAAGCGGTCTTCCGGCCCACCGGTTGAGAAACACGGCTCTAAATCACAAATCTTCCCTTTGGGATTTGAACCTGCAGCCTTTGGATTATTAGCCCATCTCCTCAACTCATGAGCTGCCACCAGTGTACTTCTAATCTGTTAGGCAATTTTTGTGAGGGATCAGTTTTTGAAGTCCCCACTTATGTCCCCCAGAGGAGAAAACTCGTTCCCGTATTGACGTTCAGCGAGTGTGTTGCTGGAGATTAGATAAGACTAGAGATAAAAGACTAATTCTGAACTTCCACGGAACAGCAGAGGTGGGCGGAACACATGGAAGTGTTTGCCAAGAGGAAAGATTGTTACTTTGATCACAATTTGTCTTGGCTTTTTGCAGCCCAATCACAAAAGCAAGTTGAAAGTGAATTAGATGAAGAATGCAATGTTTTATTTGGAAAATGTAATGGTTTATAATAACTTAAAGTAAGAATCCATTGGAAAAATTCTCCCAAGTAGAGAAACAGAAGTAAGTCCTCTGAAGAAACTAAAGCAGTGCTCATACAATGTTAATTGAAGAAAATGTTAATAGAAACGGCAAATTCTGTGACATCAAGGAATATTCCATGAATAATAAATTTGGCTTGCTGAGAAAAAAAAAAGATCTGGTAGAATTTGAGCAGTTTGCATAAAAAATAAAATTTTCTGGAATATTTTGGTTTCTTTTCACTTTCTCATCCTAAAGTAGGTCTACTTTTTGTAATAGTAAAACCTTCACTAATGTATTCTCTTGCATACAGAAATACTTGCACAATAGTGCAATTTCGCCGAATAATTGGTAGACGTGCCTCTATGAATTTTCAATTTAGCATTAATTTAGTAACTTGCTGAAACAAACAACAATAAAACCATGCAAAAGAGTTCTGTTCAAAGTTATTTTCCTCTGAGATTTACAGACCCAGTTTGTTATTCATCTCAGATCAGTTATTTTAACAACGTGTGGGCATCACTGAACGTCCCACATGAGCTTCAGTGAGCCAGTTTTTATGATCTCACACCTTCAGTAGTTCTGCCACTTTATTATGTTTTCAGCTACAGAAAAAACATGTTACGGTCAACAAGTTGCGAAATGTAAAATCTAAAAGCATGTAAAAGCCTACTAAAGAAAAGATTCACAGCTTGTGGCTCTTTGGGTTTCTAAAAAAGGAAGAATAAGATTAATAGGAATGATCCACTTCTGACCAAAGTTTTCTATTTGTCCTTCTATAAATAAAAGACTTCATCCAGAACATAACTTTGCATGCTTGCCATCTGTTCCCAACGGCAGTTTCGCATGTGTCGCTAAAGCACTATTTTTGAATGCAGTCGCTCTGCATAAAAGCATCTGACAAATTCCGTGTGTGTGTGTGTGTGTGTGTGTGTGTGTGTGTTTGATTCAACAAATTCTGAAGTAGCCCCCCAAGACAACATCATGTTTTTTTTTTGTCAGGTAACTGTTCCCTACATTAGACCTGGATAATTAGAGGAAGCCTCTTTGTAGGATGACATAAATAATCGAGATATCAGTGACGGATGAGTCTGAAAAAATATTTGAACTGCCTTTTAAATATAAGTATGTGAACAGCAGAGGGCACAATCATCCCGCTCTGGGTGGGAAGCTCCTTGGCAAATGTATTATTTAGATGAGATTGTTAAACTGTAATATTGCTGTAAAGTTTTCATCAATTGTTTAAAGATACAAGATTTGTTTTACTGTCATTTGTCAGGGAGGCTTATTTACTTTTAAATGGCTCACAATTGGTGAGTTTAAAAAACTGATTTGAAATCAGCCAGCAAACAAACAAACAAAAAATCCTTAATTTCTGGTTGTTTTCTGGTCTTAAGTGGTTTAAGTTTATCTTCTCCCCCAGCCTAGCAAAACCGAAGCTGGTTTAGCTACAGTCAGTCAGCTGGTCCCATCTAATACCAACATAACTGTCTTGGCCAGACTGGGAGACTGAGTAACCATCCTAGACTGGTTTAAGCTGGGGGGTTTTCAACACGATCTCGTGAAAGTGCATATCTTTACCACAAATGTTATTTCTCGTGTCATTTATATGCCAAAACATATGCCATGTTTTTTTGCATGCATATGCTACGCACTGAAAACCCTTGGGTAGGATTAGGGGTGGGGAGTGCGTGTGTAGGCTATTACATGCCAAAACTGCATATCATATGCGCACAAAAACTATTTTTGGCATAGAAATGGCACGAGAAATAACATTTGTGGTATAGATGCGGACTTTCATGAGATCGAGCTGTTTTTTTCCCACATGACAATTCCTGTTTCCTGTGTGTAAGAGCTAACGGTAATAGCTAAAGTTAGCCAAAGACATTTCTTTCTCTCTGTCACCGTCTTGTCAGTTCTCTCCATGTTTTTGACAGAGTGGCAGAGTTAGCATGACAGCTGAATTTTTATTTGCTAGCACAGCAGTTCAAAATTCAGAAAGAGTGAAAAACTGACTACGCAATGGCCTCGCTCTGAGAAATGAGGCCAGAGAGAAGTGGACCGCTCTTTAAAAGTCCCGTGTGTATTTCTCTCAACAAAAAAAACAAACAAAAAAATGCTATTTGCATTAATGGCATTTTGCAGCACTCACCCAATATACGTCAAAACTATTGTCTTGTTTCTTGGTACCATTTATAATTATTTCATCTGAAAGTGTTTGGTTCATTTGACTTTGTGTCCATCTGCCCTGTTATCCTGCTGTTTGTGTGAATGTGTGACCTTTCTTCAGCATTGCTAAACAAGGGCACATGCCTTCTGCTCTCAATTAGCAAGTCTGAAAAATGAGATAATGAACTTACTGTCACTCCTGTCTGGTCTTTGTGCAATGCATTTATTTTCCACACTTACTCATCTTGACAAAGATCCTCAAGGTTTAGCCGGAACTGATTACATAACATAACATTCACATTAACATAATGGCTGTTTAATATCAGGGATTTTTGTCAAAATGAAATGCACAGTCGAGTCTGCTTTCATTGCCTTTCAACCGTATGTGGACATGGGGCAATGGAATTGCATTTCTGGTGATAATTTTACATAAAACTATTTTTTAGCTTTAAGACAATTATATACACACATGGAGCATTATATAACACAATACAGTGCACAACAGTGTTTATTAAGTTTGAGGTCTGTAGTATTTTTTTAAAACGTTTTTATAAGTCTCTTGTGCTTTTGCAAGTACATTTATTGGATCAAAAATACAGTAATATTGTAAAATATTATTACTATTTTAAAATGTATTTTATTCCTGTGATGGTAAATCTGAATTTTCAGCATCATTACTCCAGTCTTCAGTGTCACATGATCCTTCAGAAATCATTCTGATATGCTGATTTGCTGCTCAAGAAACATTTCTTATCAATATCAATGTTGAAACCAGTTGTGCTGCTTAATATTTTGGAATTTTTGGAAACCCAATACATTTTATTTTCAGGATTCTTTAGTTAGTAGAAACTTCAAAAGAACAGCTTTTAGAGATCTTTTGTAACTAAATATCTATATTGTCACTTTTAATCAGTTTAATGCATTAGTATGAACAGAGTTGTGTAAAAAAAATGTTGGGAAATACAGGAAATGAACAAATTGTATACACATTCATGCGTTATAAAACAGTACAAATTCAAAAAAAAAAAAAGTTTTATTATATTATTATTAAAAAATGATAATAATGTGGAAAATAATATAAAATATTAAGACACATATAGTTAGTAGTAAGTAGTTTGGTAAAGTAAAAGTGCAGTAAAAAAAGGTTTGTAGTTGGAATCTTCATAATTTTTGAGAGTTTTTATTAGTTTATATTTCAAAATGCTAGATTTATTAGATTGAGTACTTGGACTATATTTTCATTGAGGGTATGGTTAGAGTATTGAAGAAATTGCAATTATGGAAACAAGCTGGAGTTTTAAGTTGGATAGCATTTGACTCAGGTTTTGAGCCGGCTAGGGTAGATGAGAGATTTAAAGAATGGGTTTGGAGAGGTATCACATCTTACTGTTCAGTCATGTCTAATGGGAAATTACAGAGTTATCAGGCACTTTCAAATACATTTGGACTAGAAAAGCAGGATTTTTATAGATATTTGCAGGTCAGAGATTATTTTAACAAAACATTTTAAAGTAGATTGACGGAAGATTATAATTGAATTACAATATTTTCAAATACGTACACATTAGAAGATGCAAAAAGCTGATTTCAAGACTGTATGGAAGTATGCAAGCATCCAAGGGCCATCCATCAATACATTAAACAAAAATGGGAGAAAGAGTCTGACTCACAAATAACAGATGAAGACTGGACAGATAAATGTGTGATACAGGCAAATACCACAAACTCAAGATCCTGGAGGGAATTTGGATGGAAGAATTTTGTAAGATTTTTTTATAACTCCCAAATGAACAGCACTACATACAAGCACACCAAGCCTTGGCTTTTGCTGGAGGCAATGTGAAACCCCGATGGCTAATCATTACCATATTTTCTGGGCCTGCCCAAAAATAAAATAATTTTGGCAAGAATTGGAAAAATAGTGGGAGTAGAGGTTGTTTTTTTGTTCACTACATTATATTTAGGTAAAATACCAGAAAATGTTTTAGACAAGGATAAATACTTATTAAAAATATTGTTAGCAAGCAGTAGGAAAGCAATAACCCGTAAATGGTTGCAGGTTGACCCTCCAACAAAGGATCAATGGCTAGGGATCGTAAATGAAATATACAGTAGGCTATGGAGAGACTTACATTTATATTAAGCCTCAAATTGAACAAGTGTAACAAGTTTTGTAAATGGATTATGTACCTAAACCATTGAGGAAAGTGTGAATTTGTATATGAAGCTGTTGGAAATATTTTGTGTACTGATATTGTAGCATCCATGATAACTTTGTGTTCTTTGTTCTAATAAAAAATGCTAGATTTATTGCAAACCATTTTGAAGAGGATATCTCTGGGTTATGTTTATATTAGGGTTATTATCTACAAGCAAATAGTTAATTCCTCACTAAAACTGAATTAGAATGTTTGTGTTTAGAATACAGTAATCAACACAGGATTTGATGCATGAGTGCATTTATTATTCCGAGCCTGGTGTCAAGATTCCGAGCCTGGTATCAGTTGTTAGCTGTAAACTACTTTGGAAAGCATAATTTTGCCTTTGCATATAAACCTTGTAAAATAGGACTGTGTGAAAGTGGAAGGAGTCAAATTGGGTTTTATCTTTTCTTTCCTGCCAGGAAAGATTTAAAAAATATGTCTTGGATTGGATATTATGTAGCCTGATTAAATTAATTGTTTGCCCTTTCTTCAAAATAAGTTTTAACGTATAGCCTACCTGGCCAATCATGGAGAATGACATACAAGCTCTTGTATTTCATTACGAGGAGAAGATACCTAAAGGCAGGCCCGTCAGTCATTTCAAGGGGGCTCACAGCAACAACCTGATACCCTAGCTACGGCCCTGCTTAATCACTGCGTTCACGGTATCAGTTTTGGGGATTGACAGTCGTATTTACTTACAAGTGTGAGTCTCGAAACTTACATCTCTGGTCTGTATGAACATGCAACAAGGACCATATAGCAAAGGGGTGACCAACAGGGTGTTTTTTTCACGGGAATGACAACTTATTCTATATCTGAACTCACACCCAAACATATTTAGGACTCACACGTGTCTACTGAGTGAGTGATATTGGTAACTATCAGCCATGGTGTCGTCTGCTTTAGATCCAGTCGTTGTTCTCCACCGGAGCTGCTCCTAGTTTTGTGTTCTACGCGTGACTCAAATGCACCGCTCTCTATCCAGATATAAAAGCTGCTGAAGGTTTGATGGATGAACTCGTGGAACGATTGGACTTGACGTGTGAAAAGTAATTCGAATTTTCGGTTTTATGGACGCCGTCATCTTTGATATTACTTCAATCACTGTGGCTATATTTACCGGTTAGAGAATATGAGTTTGACTCCCATTGCACATTCATACAGACAGTATTCGAGACGCTACTGTACGTTGTAATCTGACTGTTGTAAAGTACTGTAATCAATCCCAATAACTAAAAGTGATTATTTTTCACCCATTGTTTTTGTTTAAGAGTGAATCATTGTAATGATGGACATGTTAATGAAATAAATGATACTGTTGAATCATAGTATAACATCAGTGAAATACGTTTCTGGTTTGGTGTTTATGAAAGGCTATCTCATGGAACTGTTGGGTTACCTATGACAAAAAAATGCTGTGAGGGCCTACAAAGCAGACTAAAGCTGGGTGCAGAACTCTGCTAGAAGTTAGAAGAGTGAGAGCTGAAAACTCGTGTTCATGTTCATGTGGGACAGAAGCTAGAAATAACATGAAAGTAGTCACAGTGGGGGGAGAGAGAAGCAGTCAGCAGAAAAGATCATAGTAGAGTACAAGAATGAAGCAATAACTAGGCAACAGTTTACAAGAGCTTCATTGAATTTCAGAATTGCTTGTCATGAACTAAACCGATGGATGATAGAATTAGGCAATTATCATCTCTACCACTGACTCCAAAGAGACCAGACCAGAAGTTTATTTAGGCTTTGGAAAAAACACACTAACCATACGTGTAGACAATCATGTATATCTCTGCCTTTAAAGAGCTGGTATAATTCCTTTTTCACAAGATGTAAAATAAGTCTTTGATGTCCCCAGAGTGTGTATCTGAAGTTTTTGCTCAAAGTAGCCCACACATATTTTTATATAGCATGTTAAAGTTGTCACTTTTTGAGGGTGAGCAAAAACGCACAGTTTTTGTGTCTGTCCCTTTAAATGAAAATGAGCTGCTGTTCCTGGCACAGGGGGTGGAGCTACAACAGCTTTTGTCCTTTTACCTCACACACAGACATGCACTAGAAAAAATTCAAACCGAAGTCAGAAAGATGGAGAGACTCAAGATGAAGCGACAACATGTAGAGAACATTTCTGATTGGTTAGTTGGTGAATTTATGTATCTTTGTGTAGTTATCTTCTAGTCATTGATTAGCATATTCTGTCGTGATTATCTATAAATCGTGTTCTGAGGTCGCGGTTTATGTAAATTTTAGGGTTGGTGATGTCACTTACCCGGGAGAAATGTCGTGTAGTCCATACCAGCCGTTTGTTGTAGTCCTTAAAAAGCAATTTCTTTAAAAGAAAATGTCTCCCTTTGCTTTGAACTTTGAGCATTGTGACTTAGCAGATGTTGTTTATGAAAAGTGAAATCATATTCAACCACCCATTTAAGTTGCACTTCTTCTAGCCTTTCTTGTACAAGTTTGTTTTCTCAGCATTTTAGAAAAACAATGAAAGCATGACCATCTAATTTCTGTAAAAGCTATTGAATTTTTATTCAACCCAGATATAATGTTGATGAATGGAGACATGCAGATTGGCTGATGAAAAACAAACATTTAAAAATAAAACAGTTTTATTTTATTAAAAATATTTTGCCTTACACTAGTGTTAAAGCAACTGTATATGTGTGTATTTTCTGCGAATTTGGAGTCCCTACATTTGAGTGGAATTCACTAACTAAATTATTTTAGAAGCCAAGAATATCAGTGTTGACTGATAATGTGAGCAATATTGCAACCATAACAAAAAGAAAAACATGAATGACAGAAATGCTTAGTTGATAAATCTGAACATCAGCTGCTACAGTATAAGGCTGCGCTGAACTATAATCTGTTAATCTTTCATAGGACATTATGGTTATGGATCCAGTATGTCCTTGCTGATTCACACAGCTGCACCTAAGCATGCATGCAATACTTTCCACGAATACACTTGTCTCAGGATTTTTTTAAGCATTAGAGCCACAAAAAAAACTTGTTTTTTATAGTAAGAACTATTAGATTATATTCAGTTGTAAATCAAATAAAAAAATATGTATATTAATGGGAAATATGAGTTTATCAAATGTACACCAACACCTGGCCCCAAACTAGCAAACTCCAACCGTTTAATACTACCCATTCTACCATATTTTTAGGTAACACTTTATCTTATATGTCCTTGTTACACATGTAGTTAGATGCTACTGTATAGTTATTACTATTGTGCATAATTACATGCAACTAACCCTAAACCACACTCTTACCATAGTATACATGAAGTTAATTATACTTAAATGTATAATTACTGTAACACGAACACCTTAAAGTAAAATGTAGCCTATTAACTTTTTTTTTATATATATAAAATGTGTATTGCTAAAAAAAAAAAAAAATACAGACAATTATAAACAGCTTATATAATATTTAGAGTTGACGTCAGAATTTTCTGAAGATTCTGAAACAAAGCATGTCATTACAATTTGTTGAAAAGAAAAATTATATATTTTTTGAGTTTCAAACCCTATTTTGTACCCTATTCACTGAAAGTGACACTCTAAATTATAAATGTACATAAATTATTTTAATAAATGTAATGCTAATTATCTTTGCTGCCCAAAAATCTGAAGAGCTGCATGCATTGCTTGTACTAGCAATGTATTCCTCTCCCGCTGTGAGCACAGATGCACACGCCCCCCTTCCTCCCTCTCCCTTCCTCCCTCTCTCTCTCTCTCTCTCTCTCTCTCTCTCTCTCTCTCTCTCTCTCTCTCTCTCTCTCTCTCTCTCTCCTCTCTCTCTCTCTCTCTCTCTCTCTCTCTCTCTCTCTCTCTCTCTCTCTCTCTCTCTCTCTCTCTCTCTCTCTCTCTCTCTCTCTCTCTCCCATCTCTCCACCCCCCCTCTCTCTCTCTCTCTCTACAACATTGCCATCTCCTTTCCTCCTCCCCTTATTTTTCTTCTCTCCCTTGATCATTCTCATCTTCTTGTTTTCTTTTCCGTAAAATGCCTCTCTTTATTTGTGTCTTCCATGCCTCTTTTTTTTTATTATTTCTATAGATAGGCACAGCTGAAGGGATTCTAGCCGTTCTCACAGTTTCCTTTCATGCTCCCTTCACTCATTCACGCCACAAAATTTCCTGTGACTTCTCTCACGGGGGAGAATTGTCTTTTTTATTTTCTTCTTTTTCTTCCTTCACTCAGCCGAAGATTCCGACTGCAGCTTGTGTTTTATTCCACAACTCCACCGTCCACCTATTAGAACGGATTTTCTATTCTAAACTGGAATCATGTTCTATTTCCAGCTGGTGATCATGGCAGGAACGGTTCTCCTGGCATACTACTTCGAGTATACGGACACATTCCCGTGCACGTTCAAGGATTCTTCTGCTTCGATAAAGCCTTCTCCAAGCCGTTTCCAGGACCTGAAGACGACAGCAAAGCTCCCCCGGTGCTGGTGTATTCTCTGGTCACCGCCATCCCTACTGTCACCGTAAGAGTTTTACTGCCATTCATAAACTCACACTTCTTCTCTGAGGTAACACACGTGTGTATACGTCAGTGTGTCGGCGTGGGGGATCGCTAATGAGTGTGTTTGAGTGGGAATGTGTTGTGATCTTATACATTGGATATTTCACTAACTTATTGGCCATTTGTTTACTAACTTATTGGCCATCTGGATAATGAAATGAGAAAAATTGCTACTAAAGTAATGTCTTAAACATAGTAAAAACATAAACATACATATAAGGCAACTGTTTACATGCATTATAAGTATACAGTAGCTATAAAATGTATGTGTATAGAAGCTATTGAGTTCATATTGAAATCTGTAGACAAATGGCTCCATGCTTGCTTTTTAATCTCATTGTAATGTATGAGAAATAATTGTGATCTTAATAAGAATTATTACTATCAGCCTAGATTAAGGGATAGTTCACCCAAAATTTTTATTCTGTCATCATTTACTCGCCCTCATGTCGTTCCAAACCTGTAAGACGTTTATCTTCGTAACACAAAAGGAAGATATTTTAAAATCGAAGCGATTTCTGTCTCTCATAGACATACGCAATTACCACTTTGACGCTTCAAAAAGTTCATAAAGAGATCGTAAAACTAATTGTGAATTGAGCGGTTTAGTCCAAATTTTCAGAAGATACTCTTTCGCTTTATATGATGAATAGATTTAATTTAGGCTTTTATTCACACACATTCATCAGCTCACACATCAGTTGTGGTAAACTCAAGCATGTTCGCTTAACGTGTGAGAACCAATGAGGTTCACTCTCGTGTTCATTCTCATTCATTCTCGCAGCACGTTTGAGCTTCTGCAAGAGGTTTGTTCTCGCGGATTAAGCCGGTTCGGATGAGCTTCTGTTTATGTTCGATGTTTATATGTGAATAAAAGCCTCGATTCAATCTTTTCATCATATAAAGTGATCGTGTCTCTTCAGAAAATTTGGACTAAACGGCTCAATTCATATGGATTGGTTTTAGATCTCTTTATGAACAAAGTGGTAGTTGCGTAGCTGTCAATGGAGGGACCGAAATCTCTCAGATTTCGTAGAAAATATCTTCATTTGTGTTCTGAAGATGAACGAAAATCTAATGGGTTTGGTACGACATGAGAGTGACATGAGTTTAACTGGTTCAACTGGTAACACTTTAGAAGAAGTTGCATTTAATATTAGTAGTTATTGGTTTGTTTTGGGCACATTCTGGTTGTGGTTGGTCACCTTCCAAGGTCACACCAGTCAGGCTGGTTTAACAGAACAAAAACTGCGTAACCAGGTTGTGTCAGTTACAGACTAGAATTGTTAATCTAAAACTAGTTTGAGACCATTTTGGATTTTTTGGGGGAATTAAGCTTTTTTCAGCAGGGTAGGGAAGGGATAAATCCAACATTTTTAATCGCAATCCATGTGATCAGGAGTTTCCCGTTCGGTGAAAGATTTCGCATTGGTTTTAAGTTGTTCATCACATTTGGCGTGTTGATCAACAGAACGTGGCTTATTAGTTTCAAAGATAATTCTGTATGAGCGGTTCTTGATGCATCGCTACACTTGATAATGGACTTGATAATTGAAAACCTTTTTCCCTACAAAATTTCGCTAATGTGACTACATCATCTCTTTTGCCTACCAAGGCTGCATTTATTTGATCAAAAATACAGTAAACTAGTAATGTTGTGAAGTATTATTACAATTGAAAATAGTTTTCTATTTTAAAATGTAATTCATTCCTGTGATTACAAAACTGAATTTTCAGCATCATTACTCCAGTCTTCAGTGTCACATGATCCTTCAGAAATCAGTATAATATGCTTTTTGTTTTTGCTGCTCAAGAAAATTTCTTATTATTATCCATGTTAAAACAGTTGCGCTGCTTAATATTTTTGTGAAAAATATGATAATCTTTTCTTTCAGGATTCTTTGGTGAACAGGAAAAGAACAACGCCTGTTTGAAATAGACATTTTTGTAACGATGTATTAACGGTTTTACTGTCACTTTTGATACATGTAATGCATCCTTGCTGAATAAAAGTTTTTTTTTGTTTTTTTTTAGGTCTTATTGACCTCAAACTTTGAATGGTAGGCTATAGGGTTGCCACCTTCAGTGTGGCAAAATAAGGGACACCCATTCACCCCCCCCCCCCCCCCCCCTCAAATGCTCAACTTTGACAAAGTCATTTTTATTGTTATAATTGTGATTTCATAATATGTAGATATGAATCCAACTAAAAGCTATTGAAAATATGTATTTTAGTCAAATAGCAAATGGTGTAGCTCTGCAGCCATCTACTAAAGTGATAATTTCTTTACTTTTAAAACAGCATTTTCCAAAAGATGGGCAAAAATCTTACACTAAACCATGTCAAATTATCTATATCCATGAACGTTAGAAATGTGGGTCTTTTATAAAGTGAATTTAACTTTTTTTTACTGTTTTTGTTTAAAAAATATTTATTTATATAGCCTAAAGTAAAAAAAATATAATACATCCTCCTAAAACTATAATCCTAAAAAAAAAAAAATTATGTTTTTTCAAAATGACATTTTGTTGAAACAACACAAGTGTGACTTTTTCCCCCCACACTAACATAAAAAAACAGATATTATTCAAATGTATTTAATTTTTTTTTTGTAGATGTAGAAAGTGTTGTCAACCGTGCAAAGTCTCACATCATTTGGACAAATATAATGTTTTATTTATTTCAGCAAACGTCATTTGGGGTCGAAAAGACCCGAACAGCGCACAAGGGGTTAAAAAACGTGCAGGTTTACAGCGCATGTTCACGAGACTCAGTCGCTATAGAAACAAAGACGCTAAAATGCAATCACGCAATGAGCTTCTCTACTAAGAAATTGATTTCTTTATATTTGCTATTAGTATTATCCATACTGCAAAATCCTTATGTTTTTATTCAACTATATGTGGGCCTAATGTAAAATACGGGACAAATCGCGTCCCTTATTGATTTGATACGGGACGCATCATCTTACTTGTAAATACGGGACGATTCCGTATTTTAAGGGACGGGTGGCAACCCTAGTAGGCTAGTCCATGTACTTGCGTAGAGAGTGTGCTTTGGGCTGCTCTGTCTCCGGTTTGGATGTCAGGGTTGGAATGTCATGTCATGTCATTGTTACTTAGGTCAGACCAAACAAAAGTGACATTAACAAGGTTAGATATCCACAGTGTGGTGCAGAGTAATAAATGTAAGCTAGATGAGGTCAACACAAGTCTCGATTCAACTAGCCAGGAAAAAATACCGATTTCCCAGCGGTGTCAAATGATTCATTTTCAGAGGAAGGGTAAATGAATGTCTGTCTCTCACCCAACATCACAGAAACAGATGGTGAGATACCACTTTCAGACATCAGAGGGGCTTTCTTCACTTTTGAGTATTTATACACACGCTGCACACACACACACACACACACACACCTCATCTGTGCAAATGAGAGCAGGTGAAAAATAGCTCTTTTCTTCCTTCACATGGAGATGACAGCAGTGTGTACAGGGACACCTGAGGCTCCCTCTGCGGGCTGAGAGTCACCTGATGTTTCATTTGGACAAAGCTGTGTGTTTTCTTGCCATGTGTGTCTAGTCTGTGTGTGTCAATGTGAAGTCTGAAAACAGTAAGAAATTGGTTCATCAAACATGGTTACATATTTTGCTGTGTGTGTATTCTGTGATGTGCGTTTTATTTTATTTTAATTCTACTGTTTCATTTTTTTTTTTTATTGTATTTTATTATTTATATTATGTCATAAAATGTAATGTACAGGTTTCTATGTGAGCATATAAAGGGGTGAATCATGAAATGGTCAGGTCACTCATAAATGGGACATTCAAATTTGTTTTTGCAAGATTTTCACTGAGAAAGGCTTCTTTTTCTCAGCATGTGTGAGCATGCTCTCTTTGTGTGTAACTGCCTTTATCTCTTTGTCTTGAGGATAGTGAGCGTTTGCATCTGCGCCGTGTGTGCGTGCATGTATGAGTGTGCACGTGTGTGAATATGTGGGTTCTTGGAGTGTGTGTGGGCGGCTAGTGCTTTCTATCTTTTGCTGAGAGTTGAATCTGGAAACGGTGATCGTGAACAGGGAAAAACTCTCCCGTCAATTCTAGCGCCTTATAAACAACGCAGATTTTCATGCTGTAAACACGCGTTTGAACCTCGCTGAAGTGCTTAATTGAGACACGCTGCCTCTCCACATCTGAAGATGTCAAGTGGCCCTCTAATTCTCAGCAGTTGTGTTCCCTAAAGAGTGGAGTGCCACTGAGTACTGGATTGGGGTCAGTTCCTTTTCAGTACAGCTAGTTTATAGGGATAGTTCATCTATAAAAATTCTGTCATCATTTACTCACTCTAAACCTGTATGCATTTCTTTCTTCTGCTGAACACAAAATAAGATATTTTAAAGGGGTGGTAAAATGCCCTTTTCACAAGATGTAAAATAAATCTCGGATGACCCCAGAGTGTGTGTGTGTGTGTGTGTGTGTGTGTGTGTGTGTGTGTGTGTGTGTGTGTGTGTGTGTGTGTGTGTGTGTAAAGTTTTAGCACAAAATACTCCACAGATATTTTTATATAGCATGTTAAAGTTGTCACTTTTTAAGGGTTTGCAAAAACGTACCATTTTGTGTCTGTCCCTTTACATGTAAATGAGCTGCTGTAGAGGGCGGGGTTTCAAGAGCTCATGTGTGTGTTAGCAGCTGCGATTACCTCACGCAGACACACTAAAATGACAAAAACTGTTCTGCCTTTAATGTTAAAAACAGATTCAGACAAAGATGGAGAGACTCAAGAAGAAGTGACAACATGTAGAATTCAACAGGACGTCTCTGAATGGTTAGTTGATGAATTTGTTGCTGATGTGGAGTTAACTATCTTCAATTAGCATATTCTGTCATGATAATCTATAAATCGCTCGTATAGGAACTGTTGTGAGATGCACACAGAGTGACTTTCTATTGCATGTGAAAAGATGGATGCTAAAGTTTGAGCTGACTCACAAATGTCGTGTAGTCCCTACCAGACGTTTGTTGTAGTCCTTTTCTTTATATCTTCCTTTGCTTTGAACTTTGAGAACTTTGTAACTTTGCAGATGTTGTTTATGTTCAATCAGCAACATTACACACTAACTAAAGTTAGAAAAGTGAAATCATACTCAACCACCCCTTTAAAGAATTTTGGTGATCAAAGAGATTTGATTTCCATTGACTTCCATGAATACAACAAGTACAATGGAAGTCAATAGGGACGAAAACTGTCGTCTCTTTAACAGGGGGAGTAATGTTCAGTTCACAATGCCTTAAATTCTGCCTAAAATTGAAAATGCTGTCAACATTTATTTATGTTATTCCCATCCAAACCCATATGACTTTCTTCTGTCAACACAAAAACAGAATGTCCAGGCGGTCTTTTCCATACAATAAGAGTGAAGGGCTATCAAGCTCTGAATATAACTAAATAAATCACAATAAATTATCTTAACAACATTATGTATATCCCAAGTCTTCTTTGAATGTCCACCTTTGTAGTAAACAATTAACAGAGAGAAAAAAAGAGCTCAAAGACTTAGCATGGTTGCTTTAGCAAACGTATTTTTACCTCAAGATTATTCCGAACTACTGCGATGTTCGCGTTTAGCGATAGTGGAAACGAATGAAAAGTTACATAATCAGGTGATCTTTTTTCAAGTAAGTACGGTAGCCTATTAAAGACAAGTCACGCATTCCTTTTAAATTTATAACAAAATATCTGAGTTACTTTTTCAAATACATAACGCAAGTTCCTTTGTTTTCCCATTTATTGACTGACACCTCTCCTGTACCTTTATTGAGAGAAATCATGAGTAAGTGCAGAGGCGTTGTGTGCGCTGTGTGAACATGATGCTTATTGCAGTTCTAGAGTAGACTAAATGTGAGCAGGCATTTACTCATCTCACATGCACTAAAACAGATTCAGCATTACTCAAAATAAATAGAAACTGTGAAATGCAAACTAAGAATATTACACAAACCTGCTATAGTTAAAGGTATAGCGGAGGATCTTTCCTAATTTTAGAAAAGACCCGCCCTCTCCATCTTTTTTTTAAAATGCACATGCGCAACACTCTATTTGCTCCCGAGAGGGAACGCTTACATTCACTTTTACTAGCAGTGATTTTAAATGGATTTCCCCAAATAGCATGACAAACTTTAGTTGAATCTTCGCGACTGCGGCATCAGTGGGAAGCCCAACCTGTGCTTCTAGCGCACGCCAGCGTGTGAAATATTCACCCAAAATCACTCTGGTCTTGTTTCTATATTCTGCGGCCTTTCTCTTCTTATCATACACTTCGTATACATTTTTTCTCTTTCGACCCTCAGCCATTTTCAAAGGAATGGCTGAAACCGTAACTCATCACACATAATACACCAGAAAGCGAAAACTACATAGGGACGAGCACGTAGGACGGCCTTACGTAAACATATCACCAGAATGATTGACACTTAGGTGGACCAATAGTATAGGCTACCCACCCGGAAAAAGAAAATCCTCCGCTATACCTTTAAATATGTTAAATTACACAAATATACTTTATGTATAATCTCACTTTATGTGTCCAATGTCTTTGCTGCTGACCCTGCTGATGATCCAATTCAACCATACTAATAAGCAAAAATGACTTTATTGCTGAAGTATAACTTTCTTCTCCTGCACCCTATTCTTTGTCAATCCAGAATGGCAGCACTGCTGAAACCTTTCAGTGGCGCCCTCTACTGTACAGGCATAGAAAAAACATAGAAATAGAACAAGCAAGCCCAGCCCAGGTGAGAGAAAGTAACGCAATGCATTACTTTCCAAAGTAATGCAATTAGTTACTTCTTCAGAGAGCAATGCAATATTGTAATGCATTACTTTTAAAAGTAACTTTGCGCCACAGATACATTTTTCCAACAGGGATGAACTGATTTCAAAGCACTCTTAATGCCAGTGTATTTATTGAAAAACGCCATTGGCAGCTGTCCCATTTCTTCAATTAAAAAATAATTTCTGCTTTGTATCAGCGGTATTTGTTGATAAATGCATCATTGTTATTATTTCTCACAGGGTTAGTGATTTGAACAAACCTTTGACCCTAATACAGACTAATTAAAACCTCAGATTGTGCGGCCAGTAAACAACCACTTAAAATCAGACCACCTCTTTGTCGTTGAATGGTAAAATATATATTTTTCTGTGTTTTCCATGGTTCACAGCAGGTTTGGAACAGCATAAGGGGGAGTAAATAATGACACTATTCCATTAATGGTGCTTTTAATGAAGTCTACAAATTCTAACAAATACACCTTAAATTATTCATCTGAGTTTTTGGCAGTCTGTTTTTCTGGTAAACATGGCAGCTCCGGTACAGTCTGTGTCTTTGATCTGAAGAGCTCTGGCCCAGCAGAGATGTACAGCTTCATCCAGTGAGAAGCTGCAGCTGGCTGGTGTCACAACTCTGTTTTCATGATGGATGTTTGGGGACTGTGTGCTCCTATATGCCAGTAATGCGGGTTTGCCATAAGTGTGTTTCTGTGACCTCATTCTGTTTGTCTGAGGAGGCTCACGTGATACTAGAGAGAGAGAGAGAGAGAGAGAGAGAGAGAGAGAGAGAGAGAGAGAGAGTAACGCTGAACACAGACAGTTGGAGTAAAACAAACAGTAAAACTTCCCGGTACTGATCGGCCAATCAAATTTGAGGAACGGAACTAAGTGCATAATTGTTCATGTGAGAAGGGATGATGTTCTCACAATACACGGGGTTATAAAAGCTCTGGTTATAAAATACGGTAGCAAAAATGATTGTGATTTCACGGATTTAACTTACATTTACAGTAAATGTACATTTGAACTGATATAATGTGAATAGCTTTTTTGGAGCTTTGTCATGAGCAGAGATAATACTAATGTATAAGGTGCACACAGTGGCATGCACACACACAAAAAACTTTCATGGTCACATGACTAATATAAACATGATGTAATATGTTCTATAATAAATATAAACATAAGATGTAACATAAAACCCTAATGTCCATAACTGAGAATAAAAAGCTAGTTAATTTGCAGAAAAACTGTAATATGAGATGTCACGCAGAATTGAATGCCAATTTACATGTTTTTTTTTTCACTGTAAACTATAAGCTGTTCTTTTTCACTTCCAAAAACTGTACATTTAACTGGATTTTACTGTAAAATTACATGAAATATCTTATTAGATTTATTACAGTATTTCACCTAATTAACAGGTTTTTACCTTAGCATTATTAGTGTTTTACAGTTAAAATTAGCCTACAATGTTTTTTTTTTACACAAATGAGATGAGTTTTAATGGGGCATCATCAATCCTGAAATTATCCACTTTAGGCCTACCTTTCTAATAAGTGTTTGAGCAAGGCAATAGGAAAACAGTATAGATGGAGAATAGCAGGGTGTAAAAAGAGGAATGGAGGAAGAGAGAGAGAGAGAGAGAGAGAGAGAGAGAGAGGCTCACACACACATAAAGATGATATTCTTATTGAGATCCGTGTCATCCGCTCTTGTAAGTGTACAGCAATGCCCAGCGGATGTGTTTAACCTCTCTCTGTGGAGACGATCCACAGCCTAATCTTAGTAAGCTTTAGATTAAAGCATCAGCTTTTGTTTAACACTCCTACACAGCCTTGGGAACACTGGGAGTTGGCCATGTGGGCATGGAGCGAGACATGTGCTAGAGGAAAGAAAGAAGTGGGGACTGTTTGTGGATGGAAATGTGAAAAATGGAGAACATGAAGGCCTTTTCACATGACTTGTGACAGGACTTCAGTGCACAGCTCAACCCAAGCATCGTGCACGGCTGTGACCTTCACATGAAAAGCGTGGCAGATAGCATCACGAAAGGGCGACTCTACAAGGTTGCTAGGTAGCAAGAAAGCAAAAAAAAAGTATAGCAAGAAAGCAGGAAGTGTGCACAGTAAGCAGTAAAATATGTATTTTGAGTTTACTATAGAAAAGAGGCACTCAAATCAAAATTATTAGTGAATAACAACTAAAATGAGCAACAAACAATATATTCATTAACAAAAAAAAAGGAAATGTTTGTAAAGAGAAAAGGCAAACTTGAAACTGTAAATGTGCATTAAAATAAGAAGCTTAGTAAAATTACAAAATGTATTAATTGCAAAAAAAAATACCATTGTCTGTCTTAATTGTATTGAACTTTTATCTTATGACAAGCCAAATAAAAATAATAAAGTTCAATTAATTAAAAATAAAGATATTTATTATTACAGTACCATAGGAAAGTTTGGGTTTTGTAAAATGTTGTTTCAAAGAAATTAATACCTTTTTTCAGGGAATACACATTACAAGATTAAAAGTGACAGTAAAGACTTCTATTTAAAAAATGTTATACTTTCAATTCATCCAAGTATCTTGAAAAAAAAAACGTAGTATGGTTTCCACAAAAGAAACAACATAATAGCAAAATAATAATAATACATGTTTTTTAATAACTAAGCATATTACAATGATTTCTGAAGGATCATGTGACTTTCAACATTCAGGAAAATTCAGCTTTACAATCACATAAATAAATTAAAAAGTTCAAATAGAAAACAGTTGTTGTAAATTGTAATAATATTTCCCAATATTAATCTTTTTACTGTTTTTTTCATCAAATAAATTCATCCCTGATGAGCATAAGCGAAATATCTTAAAACATTAAAATAATCGAACCAACCCTAAACTTTTGAACGGTATGATTGATATAGTATATATATTTTTTAAATCATACATTTCTATCTAGTACGTTTTTCATGCCTGACATCACTATCAGTGTTGTGAAAAGGGAAACTGAGTGAGAATAAAATGGGACTTTTATTTTGAATGGGAAATTATTGGTCGTAAAAAGTGGGCGTTACCAGAAAGGAGTCAGGTGGTTGGAGGTGAGTGGTTGAAAAATAAAAGGGTAGGTGACATCAGCTAAGAGTTGTTGTTTTTTTGTTTTTTTAAGAAATATTTAAATATTTATTATATTAAAGCATATACTTTACCAGTACTCGGTTTGTTTTGAAGGACTTTGATTTCACAGGTCAGGATAATCACTGAGGTTTTTGTGCAGTCTTGTGGTGCCATCAGCCAAAATGTGTTGTCATGCTGTCATTTTTCTGCAGCTGAAAAGTGATTAGTCATTTGGCGTTTACGGCTCAAGACACGTGGCAGCAGATCTGTGCCCAGAATTCGGCAGATTTTAAATCGTGTCCTGCACTAGCCGAGCAACTTGTTGTTCCCGTTGAGATGGGAATGCTAACGAACAGCACTGTGTATTTCAGACCTGCATCACCAAGGAAAGGCATTTCAGAGGAAGAGCGTTATTACATTTTGATGAATAATTACAAAGACAAGCATTTGTTTTTCCTCGCAGTAATGTGCACTGATGAATAATCCACAATGGGACTAAAAAGATGCTTTAGAAAAATAAATGGGGTCAAATTAGATTTCATGTTGAGTTTAAAGAAGAGAATAAAGCATGAAGAGCTGGTGCTGGTAGAGAGAGATAGAGGGATGATGCTAACCCAGTTTCTCTATATGATACTTGGAGAGATGCCCGCAGAAAGACAGAAGGACAAAATCCCAGAAATCAGAAATGACAGAGTGTAAAACCCACAAAAAGGGCAAGAGAAAAGAGCAACTAGACGAAAGGAATGTAAGAAGGTTGTGATAACAGTGGACACACATTATGCGCAGAAAAGATCAATGCAAACACACTGGTACTGGTATCTCAGTTCAGTGTATTCAAACGACAGCTAAAAATTTGTCTGACAGCATGTGGAAATGAATGTGATCTGTGATGTGGTGCGGTCTATTTGTGATCTGCATTGGATTAGCAGGAGCGTGAGTGCATCAGCTGTCATACTGATGCCATGGTAACGCTATGAAAACAGAGCAGGGTGTATTCGCCTCGCCTGTATCCTCGAGCATGTCACCCGGAAAAGATCCTAAGCGGGCTGCCAGTCTCAGGACGAACTGGAAAGTCTGCTGAGCAAACTGTTAGTGTGTGTTGAAGAAGTGCAACATTTCGGAATAAGCTGATGTCCAATTTGTTCTTCATTTCTGTCGTCATTTACTCACCCTTATGTTGTTCCAAATCCGAATTACCGGTACTTGTTTTTTTATGTGGAACAGCAAATAAGAAAGTTAGCCGAAGGTTAATGCTGCTGCTTTTCACATGAACAAGGGAATGTGTGGAAAAACAAATGCGAAACATGAGCTGTGGTGTAGGGAAAGGCGTTGCAAAGTTTCAAAGATAAAAATGCACGATAAATGGAGTTCTTGCCTCCCAAAAGAAAGAAATTATCTTTGAAACAAGTCGTCAGTAATTCCAGATTTCCTGCACTAACCCAGAGCCTTTGAAAAATGGCTCTGCACTAACCTATGGGGGTTTGTAACAAATTTGCATAACACCAGCCTATTTGCTGCCCTCGAACAACGTTTGCTCTGCCCTCAAACACTGTAGTTAAAGATGAGGTCTGGAAGAGTTTGGTTTGTGTTGTCGACATGTTGGGAAGATGCTTTTTTTGCGCTGTGAAAGCAACACTTTGCAAGCACTTTCCAAGGATTCGGGCTCGAATACAGTAAAACTGACTCCATCGTTACTATTAGTATCACTATGTATCAAGTACTGAGGAAGCTTCCGGAGCTGAAATTCAGATATATGCGCTTTTAGCGGTAGTCCAATCACAACAGACTGAACCATCTGACCAATCACAGCAGAGTAGGCTCTCGGAAAGGAAGAGTTTAGAGAGACAGGATCCTTGATCCAACTTTTTTAGACACTGTGAGAAAAGAGGTGACCCTTCAATGTATATTGTGAGAAAAATGAAAGTGTTCTTTGACCGTGGATGAGTCATGAGCTGCTTTTGAGTTCCACAGAAAAAAGAAGAAAGATTTTTATTTGGAATGATGTGAGGGTGAATAAATGATGACAGAATTTTTATTTCTTTTGGTTGAACTATTACTTTTCATATATTACAGTAGTATCTTATCGTAGCAATTCTGTTCTTTTCCCACTTCTCTCTAGAAACGATGACCGTGCTCCTTTTTCAAAAAGCCCCTGGCACATGAAATGTATAATGAATTATTAATATTGTTCTATGTCACTATGGACTGTACGGTATATTATAAGTACCCAGTCCAGCGAGAGAATTGGTTTGGCACAAGAGAAGTGGGCCAACGCCTGGGGCTTTGCACTGCCGGTGAAATGTCCAGTATTGGTGGTGTGATACGGTCCAGCTCCACAAACCATGGTTATTCCAGGGGCACCATCCTGCAGAAATGTTAAATCATAACTATATGGTGTTTTTGATTTTGGTCATCATCATAAAAGACTTGATGTGCTGGGGTTCCCACCAGGTTCCTTAAGCAACAAGCAAGATTTGTTTGGTCAACCAGCTACACCAGCCAAGTCTAACTGCTAGACCAGCACCAATAACCAGCTTTGACCAGCATGGACATTTATGTTGATTAAGCTGTAGCTGGTTACATAAACAGCTTTGACTATAGTCTTACAAGTTTTTCTCTTTAAGACTGGTCATAACTTTTTAAGACATAAGCTAGCTACTTGAATCTGAAAATTAAGACTGATTGCTCGTTGGCTAACTGCTAGTTCTTAAGACAGTGTTAAAGTTATGGCTGTGTTTATGCACTTGGCCCCTGGTCTTTTCAGGAAGGTACAGTGTCAGACAAGACAGGGTTATGTAAATTTGGCAGGCATGCTTTATGACTTAATCAAGCACGTCTGTCTTTTTCTTCACACAGCCTCAGTAAAAATTACAGAGCAAATTACAGACTGCTTTTTTTGGCTCAGGCATCCTCTGAGAAATTTAATTTCTGCAAGATGTATTTTCACAATGCTTCTCATTTAATTTGACCTTTGTCAAATACCATAATTAAAGTTAATTTAGTCCTTGCTCAAAAATCTTCTGGCTGCATTCTGCACCTTCATTTTGTATTTAGACCCTTTTGCCAAGTTTTTGGGTAAAATAACAGATGGTGGTTCAAGTACTGCTGATCATCCCATCTGATGTAAAAATGCCATCCCATTTTTTGACCTTACTTACTTTAGACAGTACTGTGCAACAGTTGGGTTTCAGATATTTCAGTCATTCCATCCCTTTATATTTATATCCCTTCACATAGAGATTTTGATGTCAGTACAAAACTACCATGATGTTATCAATGATAGATGCATCTATTGAAGTCAGAAGTCTGGTACTTCAGGTATTTCAACTTAATCATAATCAGCGTAAGCAAATTGAAACGCCAAATTCCATGTGAAGAACTGTATAGCCATAATGTTAAAAATAAAGATCCAGTAGTCAGATAACTGTGGTAAACATATCAGTACGATAGAGGTGGCCAACCACTCCCAAGTAGCATTGTGAATGAGTCAATGATGTAGTTGAGTTGGTGTGATCTATGACCAGTCATAGGTAAAGCGAATATCATCTCCTAACAAGGCCACATATTAAGGTCTGGGAAAATTAGATTGTAAGAAAGTTCTCATAATCAATGTATTGGATGCAGGAGGAATGGGCAGGAATAAATATCTGAGGCTTGTGGGTTTCTCTCGGTCAGCAGTGGTGAGGATTTGCCAACAGTGGTCTGAGGAGGGACAAACCACAAACCGGCGACAGGGTGTTGGATGCCCAAGGCTCATCGATGCATGAGGACAGTAAAGGCTATCCCGTCTGGTCCGAGTCACACATAAGGTCTACTGTGGCACAAGTGACGTAATGATGGTTATGGAAGGAATGTGTCAGAGAAGGAATGTGTCACAAAACACTTTGCATCACACTCTGCTGTGTATGGGGCTGCGTAGCCTATGAGCCTATGACCCCTGTCCACCATTGAAAGTGCTTTCTAATGGGCCTGGAACTGGACCTTGGAGCAGTGGAAGAAGGTCATCTGGTCTGATGAGTCCCACTTTCTTTTACATCACTGTTTACCTGTGAAGTGATGGCACCAGGATGCACTGTGGATCCACGACAAGTCGGTGGAGGGAGCGTGACGCTCTAGGCAATGTTCTGCTGGGAAACCCTGGGTCCGGCCATTCATGTGGACATCAATTTGACATGTGCCACCTACCTAAACATTGTTACAGATCAGGTTCACCCTTTCATGACAATGGTGTTGCCTTGTGAAAGGGGCCTGCCACCGTGTCACACTAAACACATTGTTCAGGAAGGTGCATTTAACAGTGTTGCCCTGGCCTCCAAATTTCCCAGATCTCAATCCAATTGAGCATCTTTAGGATGTGCTGGACCAACAAGTTCAATCCATGGCCGCTCCACCTCGCAACCTACATGACTTGAAGTATCTGCTAATGTCATTGTGCCTAAAAACACAGGACACCTTCAGGAGTCCTTGCTTCGGCCTTTTAGGCAGGTGGTCATAAAGTTTTGGCTCATCAGTGTAGATATGTACATTTATACAAATAGCCAATGACTACACATCAATAGTTTTATATTGTAATATTGTTTCTGATTTGATTACATGATTTGCAGTACTTCATCCGATTGTATTTGTTTTCATGACACCTCTGCCAGAATGTTTGGATCATTCGGTAGTGCTTGTTTGTTTTATTATGGTTTATTTTTTGACCGACAGTCTGACACCCACAGTAGAGGGTTTTCAACATCGCTAAGTGCTTGCATTTTTTGGTGCTCTACTTTTCTGCTAGAAGCTTTGGATTTGACAGCATTCCCAGCTGCCACAAAACGTCTGTGTCGACGATGTTCACATGATTTCCTTAGGAAACAGACAGGCCCGCCACTTCAGCTACCATCTCTCTTTCCTCTTTTATTTCTCCCTCTTTCAGTGGTTTATCGATCTGTTTCTTTCGGTGGTTTATCGATCTGCTTCTCACCATGTTCTTTTGCTTTGAACTCCTTGTTCCCCTCCTTCTGTCTTTCCCTCAAAGTCTTCAGAGTCAGCAGAGCTGTTTCATCAATTAAACATGTAAGCACTTCACTTCAACAGCTTCCATTAATCCGCTCTAAAGACCGTGTTTTTTGTCCTCTCTAGCTACAGCTTCTAGAAGACAAGTTAAACCTTGTCTTAATTTATACGAAATGACACTGACAGCTCCCTCTTTGTCTGTTTAGTGAGCATCGAGAATGTTGCCTTTAGGGTTTACTGCTAGTACTCAGCACTGAGAACGTCTTGCTGGTTTATCAGTTTCGTTCTTGTTATCTATGTCAACTACAGCAAAATGCAGCAAACCACAGCTAAATGATACTGACAATGTCACTGTAAAATAATTCTGCCGCTTCAGTTCAAGCAATAAATTAAAAGGATGAAAAGTGAAATGAAAATGAAGTTGAAAGTTTTATCATTATTTACTCACTCTCATTCGTTCCAAACCCATTTGACACAAAAAGGAGACATGATGAAAAGGAAGAAGCAACAGATAATTTCTCCCGTATTAAATTATGTACTGTTCATCCGATTTAAATGGATTATCATAAAAGAAAAGGACTTCGAGATCTGGGCGATGAACTCAAAAGTGGAGGCAGATGAATGTGAGCTTGCAGGGTTTAAGCGGACTAAATGATTGTTTACGTCACCAAAGACAAGTAATTTTCACTAGAAGGTCATTATGACATTTATTCAAATTAAATGTATGCAAGGATAACATTTTCACAATAAGAGAAATTTTGAAAATAGATAGGGTGAATATTAACTTCATAACTTTATAGGTTAAAATTAAGTAAACCTATTTTTTTTAGGTTTTTTTTAGCAATTTTAAACACATAAAAACGTGATAAATGTGTTTTGTTTTTTTAAGTCTCCTAATGTTCTGAAAATCTCAATTGAAGTACCATAAAGTTTGTCCATATGATGCTATATTAAAGGGATAGTTCACCCAAAAATGAAAATTCTGTCATCATTTACTCACCCTTAAATTGTTTCAAACCTGTATGAGTTTCTTTCTTCTGTTGAACACAAAATAACATATTTTGAAAAATGTTGGTGACCAGACAGTTGATGGACCCCATTGACTTCCATAGTATATTTTTTTCCTACTATGGAAGTCAATGGGGTCCATCAACTGTCTGGTCACCAACATTCTTCAAAATATCTTCTTTTGTGTTCAACAGAAGAAAGAAACTCATACAGGTTTGAAACAACTTAAGGGTGAGTAAATGATGACAGAATTTTCATTTTTGGGTGAACTATCCCTTTAAGTCTTCTGAAGTCATAATTTGTGATAATCAGACCAAGATTTAAGTTACAGATTTTGTTTCCCCTTTATCACCACTTTCAAATCTTACATGTAGTGGCCAAATGTGGCCAATTTTATTAGGTTTGGTTAAACCATCAAAATATGAGAGAAAAATATATATAATTTAAAATTACTTTTAATGCTACAGGTTTGCAGCTTTTTTAAATAAAATGCATATAACAAAAATCTCACAGAAAAAAATGCGTACGTTGACTAATCAGTTATTAATAATTCTTTGGTTCTTCAATTTTTTCATGTATTCATAATTTATGTGTATGACAGCCATCACCAAAAATGATGTCCGCACAATTTGGAGCGTTTCATTGCGTCACAAATTATCACAAATAAAACAATTGACTCCAAGCACAATACGCAATATGCTTACAAATACTTTTTTTTGTAATTTTTAAATAAAGCATGTGTTCCATTGAAAAGCAAAATCATATGAGTTTGGAGTGATGTGTGAGGATGAATTAATAACAGAATTATTATTCTATTTACAGAATTAACTTCTCCTTTAAATGGACAGAAACGTTTATTCATTTTGAATAAATGTTTTACTCAGCTTTATTTTACGGAAGTATAACGCAGAAATTACCACAATATAAAACAACCTAATGTTTCCACGAATGTGAACTCTGAAGTGCTTTGAGCTCCTTTAATGTTTGACACTGAGGCATTCATTGAACTCCAAACGTTTTCTATATCTGTGTGTTTGTCAGTTTTCCCAGAGTTTTGAAACTCTTCAGAGCAGATGTGTTATAATCATGATGTGTGTTAAGGATTTGAAAGCATAATGGCTGCCATTTCACTGCGGCTTCAACACTGCGGCTTCAGTGCACTCAGATATATCAAAGATGTTAGTGAAATATTCATTCTCTCTCTTTTTCTCTCACTTTCTCTTCCTCTGTCTGTCTATTTTCACATTTTTTTGTTAAGCCGTAACACAAGAGCCCTCAAAATGCCACAATACGCCCCACAAAACATCATTCATAGAACATCACGAAACATTTGAAGGTCACTCTGAAATTTCAGGCTTTTATGTCCCTGAATAATATCCATTTTCCCAGCTCTGTGAGAGGGTTGGAGTGGCATTGGTGAAAATTAAGCATTAGACATCGGATAAGAGATATTTGAGCACAGGCAACAATGCATAATAACAAGCACCGCTTTTACAACATGCTGACCTGGATCTTCATGTCTATGGAGGTTAAATAGTTAAAAGACTTTAGGTTAAGTAACACTTCAAATGGTGTCTCAGTGTGAACCCTGACGTCTGATGTTTGAGGCAACCGAACTTTTTCACGAGTGTAACTAACTCAGACACTAATTGTGTCTTTTTAAAAGTATTTTCTGCTTGAAAATACATTCATAAAATGACTTATGAAAACACTGCGTATATGATGAACATGTTTTTCATTTCTGAATTAAAAGTAATTTAGCTATTTTTGGTGGTGGTGGCTTAAAATATCAAATCAGATGGTGCAACCAACATGCAGAAAAAAATATTATGTATAAAATGAATAATTCATGATATTTGTACAAATGATTTTAAATATACTTTAAATAGCCTACATTTCAAAACTGTATAAAGCAGTATGGTCTAGTATGGTCTAGAAGTAAACCTTTCTAGAAAATGGTTTTCAAAACTAAAAAATTCAAGATTGTCTATCACCGACATAAATATAGTCCTATATATTTCTAAGAACACTTTTCAGAGTTTAAATATTTTCTTTATCATGGACACTTTTATTCGTCAGCATGTAAGTGTTGCTTTCCAATCGTGAGGACTCATGTTTTATGAATGCAGTCTCATTACGGCACATTGAACATGATATATATAGCCTACATTTAGCATTTATACATTCATTGGATTGAAAATGAGATTCTATCGTTCTCGTGTAAATTCTGGAACTGGATCACGAGCGGTCTTGACAGTGACAAATGTTGCCTTGTACATTTGGCAATCATTTTAATCAGTTTAAGGAAAATAAATATTGTGGTTCCCCCTAAGCGCTGTTCTCTGTAAGCTTTCTGCACCTGAGAAATCTCATTCCCACGTCTGTCTCCTGCAGATACTGATGGGGGAACTCGCATCCTTCTTCACTAAACCCGAGGCCACACAGGAGAAGACCATTATAGCGGCTGACTGCTGCTTTTTCAACCCACTGCTGAGACGCATCGTACGCTTCCTTGGTAAGCAATGCCTGCAGGTTTCTTTGCTTCTTGGGTTCTTATTCAAATATAAAATCAAACTTTTCCTTCCACGTTACAACTTCTTTTCTGGCATTTTGGGCATTTTTCTATTCTAATATATTTGAAATGTAATTTACTCCTGTGATTACAAAACTGAGTTTTCAGCATCATTAATCTTACTCCCTCCAAAATTTGTGTATATATCATACTAAAGTGTATATCAAACTCTAAATGGCCAGCATATTAAAATCATCTTATAATTATCAAGTGGTTGATGAAACGTTAATTTTTGCATCTTCCTCTTGTTCTCAGGTGTGTATTCTTTTGGCCTCTTTACCACCACCATCTTTGCCAATGCAGGGCAGGTAGTGACAGGAAACCAGACACCTCACTTCCTGTCCACATGCCGGCCAAACTACACCGCACTGGGCTGCCATTCAGCGCTGCAGTACATCACAGAGCGGAGAGCCTGCACCGGAAACCCGTACCTCATCACCTCGGCCCGCAAATCATTCCCCTCGAAGGACGCGGCGCTGAGTATGTACTCCGCTGTCTATACGGTGGTGAGTATACATCAAACATGACACAGCATGTGTAGAAATCATTGTCATCCCTGACTCTCCTTCAGCAGTGCTTATATATATATATAGGCTATATATACTGTATATGTGGCAAAACCCAGTTTACGATATTACAATATCATTTCTTAAGACATTTTTGCTTGTTAAAGAAATTCATAATTCACCAATGTGGTGTTTAATTAATTATAATAGAATGAAAAACATAATATAGAGTAAATAATTATTAATGTCAATTGTTTTTAAATATTATAATTTTTCATACTTCTAATAATGAATTGTGCCATTTAATTAATCAAACTACAAATAAAACAAAGTAATTACAAATGTTTAAAATAACTGTTTTATATTTTTTGATATTTTTAAAATGACGGTTTTGTGCTGTGATGGCAAACCCCAGTTTCCAATATAGTTTCTTAAGAATGTTTTTGTTTTTGAAAGAAATTCATAATTCTATTCATCAATGTAGCATTTAATTAATCAATATATAATTTAAAAAAAATTATAATATAGTATATAATCTGTAATATTTAAAATAACTGTCTTATGTTTTTAGATCATTTAAAAAATCTATTTTAAAGGTTGTTTTTGCTGTGATGCAAACCCCAAATTAAAATATAATTTCTTAAGATTTTTATGTTTCTGAAAGAAATTCCTATAAAATGCTAAAGAAATGTAGCATTTAATCAATATACAGTACAAAGTAGTGATATTGTAAATGATTATTACTGTTTGAAATAACTATTTTCTATTTTTAGATATTTTAAAAGGAATTATGCTATGCTGTAATATAGCAAAGCCATTAATTTTCAGCAGCCATTAATCCAGTGTACCGTACAAAGGAAAGCCTGTGTTATATAATCCTTAAGAAATTATCATAATGTGTTGATTTGGTACTCAATATCTTTTTCCTATTATTAGCACACTTGAGAATGATTATGCAGCTTTAATGAAGTGTGGAGACGGAAGTGGTGCAGTGTCTTTTGCACTTTTGCACTGAACTACACTTGTATTTCTTGTAAGTCGGTGTATACTTTCAAGTTTCAAGTCAAATTTTGAGTTTAAAAAGAGTCAAAACAAACAAGTTTGAATAGAAACCTATTAGCCCCATTAGTGTGTAGATCTTTTAAGGGATGACGTCTATTCCGTAGACTACTCAATGTATTGTAACCAGCACAGAGAAAAGTGAACAGTCCAGACATCAGAGTCATAGTTTGAGAAACAGAAGCTCCATTGAGCAGCACACAATAAACTCCAGCAACAGTGAAGAGAAGACAGAGATGCTGCTGTTGGTCTTCAGGCAGAGTTTAGAAGTAAAAACACATCTAACACAAATAAAAGGATAGAATGTGCAAAGTTTTGGCAAATGATTAGACAAGAGTATGCATAGATAAATCTATGTTTGAGGTGCTGTGAGAAGCACCCTACAACAAATGTTGCATTACATTGTATTGTATACAGCTGAGCGAATTGTCGTGAAATATGTGTGTTTATGCAATGCATACCAATGTGTATTTTTGTGTTGTCTGCAGATGTATGTAACTCTGGTATGGAAGACTAAAGGCACGAGGCTGACCAAACCCACTCTCTGTCTGACTCTCGTGTCATTGGCTGTTCTGGTGGGCATCGTGCGTGTAGCTGAGTACCGCAACCACTGGTCTGATGTTCTCGCTGGATATCTCACTGGAGGAGCTATCGCTGCTTTTCTGGTGAGAATCTGACAACCTTGGAGACCAGAACATACAGTACAGCGCAGCCAGACTGTTCAATGTATTCTTCCAACCCGATCACACTAAATATAGCACACTCTATAGCACGCAGTGTGTTTATCGTGTCATTTTTATGCGAAAATTTTGCATAGGATACACATGGGTTGGTTAGGGTAGGTTTAGTAGTGGTGTGGGGTGTGTGTGTATTATACGTTTGGGTAGAATTAGTGGTGTGGGGTGCGTGTGTATTACACGCAATGAAGTGCGTATCAAATGCACGTGAACACTGCGTATCATATGCACGTAAAAACTAATTTTCGCATATAAATTGCACGATAAACACACTGCGTGCTATAGAGAGGCATTTACGTGAGATCAGAATAGATAAAGAATTCATCCCCATTCAAAAAAGTATGCACTCATTCAAAAGTTTGGGGTCAGTAAGATTTATTTTTTAAAGATGCATTAAATGATGCATTAATTGATCAAAAGTGACAGTAATATTTATTATGTTACAAAAGATTTCTATTTCAAATCAATACTGTTCTTTTAAACTTTCTATTGATCAAAGAATCTTTGAATGCAGTTTCTATAAAAACATTAAGCAGCACAACTGTTTTCAGCATTGATAATAAATGTAATGTTTCTTAAACAGCAAATCAGCAGAATGAATTCTAAAGGATCATGTGACACTGAAGACTGATGCTGAAAATGTGTCTTCGCCATCACAGGAATAAATTACATTTTTGAAATGTATTAAAATAGAAAACAGTTATTTTAAATTGTGATAATATTTCACAATATTACTGTTTTTACTGTTTTGATCAAATAAATACAGCCTTGGTGAGTGTAAGAGACTTCTGTCAAAAACATGAACTGATCTTACCTAAATCTTATCTTACTATAATAGTTTTGAGCATGCAATAAGATAGTAAGTCATTGTACTACATTACATCTATGCAACATCAATGAATAGCTAGAATTTGCATAATAAACGGTACCGTTGTTACATGGATAATTTGTAAATTCATCACAAACCTTACCACTTTGGTAAGGGCTTATGAACAATATTAGTTCAAAAAGAATGCCAAAAAATCCTCCCTGAAATAATACTATTTTCAACCAACTAAGATCTAAATTTCACACATCCTTGCAAACTATTTAGGATGAATAGTGTGTGAATTGGAATACATCTAAAGTCTCACGCCATGCCAGAGGGTGAAACGGGTCATTACTCTGAGCACAGACCTGTTTAACAGCTAATACGAGTGCTCAGATGTTTAGCAAGTCTGCAGCTAATCCTCTGGCTTTACACTGCATCCTTCATCCTCTTAGTACAATCACAAACATGCTCTGGGCATAAAGCCTTAATCCTGCATTGTCATACAGTAAATACCTTGCACATTTTTGTTGCCATTATTAACCTCCCCTCTTGGGTCTCCTCTAGGTCTCATGTGTGATCAATAACTTCAAGCAGACCCAGATTTATCTGCCCCCCTTACCGCCCCCCGTGCACCCTCAGCGCCTGGAGCCCTCGCTCAACATGCCCATGGTGGCCATGCCCTGCGTAGAGAGTCCACTCGAAAAGTTAAGTGGCCCTCAGGTAAGGGGTGACGGGTGGGTGCATTGGACACCAGGATTGGGAGTTGGGAGGGGAAGTGTGCTAACTGTACTGTATAATAATGTGCCTATTCTTCCACTGAATCAGGTCTGCTATCCACATACTTGTGGTTTTAAAATAGCCGTGAATAATTGGATCCAACACTGGATTGAGACTTGTAAAGAAGCTGGGTTGATTTGACCCTATTTTGGTTAATAATCATTCATAATAATCAGTAACCGAACAGGTTTTGGACTACAAGCGTGAACGAGCAAATCACGCAAGTTCAAACAGTTCAAGTTTAACTTTGCCTATCCATGTTCGTGCCGCTCATGAGAGTAGAAGGAAACTAATCGGAGCCGAGAGCGAGCAGTCTGACTCGAACAGTGACCGGTGACTGATGACCGGGACTTGAGAGTGATTAAAGTGCCCCTATTATGCTTTTTCAAATATTACCTTTCATGCAGTATGAAATATAGCTGTTTGTGAAAGTGGACGATTGTCTCTAAAACACAGAATCGATTCTGAACTGCCAAAACAAGTCATCAGCAATTCCAGTCTCAGTTCTTTTTTTTATTTTTTATTTTATTGTTTGCCCACAGTAGAAAATTAACATTTACAGTATCACAACATAAAGTTATAATAGTGTTACAGGGTGTACAAAACATAAAAGACAGGAATAAGTGAAAGAAATAAAAATAAAAATAATAACAACCACAGATAAACAAGGTCACACTGACTTAAAGCATCCTTTGGATAGGAAGTCAAAGAAAATGAGCATAAATTAGAAGCGGTCCGGTATGCCTGTTAAGGGAGTTCCTTTATATATTCCCAAAGGGGAGACCATATGAGCCAGAATCTGTCCGATTTTTTATGTTTATCGTAGGTAAAGCTTTTCAAGTGGTAACCATGTAGCAATTTGTGATGTCCACATTTAAAAGGATAGAGCCTGAGATGCAGACCAAAGTCCGGTCTCAGTTCTGTAACATATCAATGTAGGTTTGTAACAAATTTGCATAATGCCAGCCTATGGTCTTAATTGGCTGCCCACTAACAGCCTCTACTTTGACTCTCAAACACTGTAGTTTTAGCTGAGAAGCAACATGTTGTAGCATGTGTTGTCATTGTGTTGAGAAGACACGGTTTTCTGCGCTGCGAATCCACTTTGCATGCACTTCCAAAGGATGAGGACTCGCACTGGAATTGATACGGTAATACCGACTGTAATAAGGTTCAAGGATAAAGGAAAAAGAAATCAGGGCAGTGTGAATTCTTTTCAAATGTATTTATTAAACAACTCAATAAATCGTGCTTCCAGCACATCAACTCAAACCAACTTAAACCTGTTGTAGGAGACATCTAAAACAAAATTAGGAATGTTTAAAATAGCATAATAGGGGCACTTTAAAAACAGTTTAATCCTATCGATACGCTATAGCCTAATACACAGATTATTCTCACTTCAAAGTGTTTATTACAAAGCTTCGGTCTGTGTGTTTCTTTCTTTATGAAAAAAAAGTTTATTCAAATGTGATATAGTATCCCTTTTTAAAACTAAAATAAGAAAGTATACTTTCAGTATACTTTTTATGTACTTCTCAGAAATGTACTTAAAATTGCACTTAGTTATATTTGACTTATACTGACAGAAGTATAAATATAATAATATTTAGGTCTGTATGGTACTATTTGGCCTATACTTGTACTCAATCCTTTGATCGAGATATACTTAAAAGTATAATGAAGTACACTTGGCTTGTAGTTGTGTTTACTCTTTTGATTGAGTTGCCATTAAATACTTTTTTCACATAGTTTTACTGTCTTATAAACTTACATTGTTTGAATATATTGATTTGAAAGAAAACGGATATTATGTTAATTCTGAGTATTTGAATTTTTGTGTAGGTTATAGTCCACTGGTATATTTACTTCAAATCTACTTTACTCTTTCTCCGCCACTGACTGAATTTTCCTGCTATTCTTGTTTTCATTGTTATACTGTTCACTGTTAGCCCAGACAAGTTGAATCTACTTAAAAAATTGGAGCAATCTGTTTGCCCTAAAATAATTAAGTAATGGTAACTTAAGAATTCGAGTTAATTTAACTTAAAACTGTTTTGTAATATCAATTACTTTGCAGTTATTACACATAGTATATTTAAGTTCAATGTACTAAGTTAAGTTAAATCTGTCAATTGATTTATTTTTAATTTGTTAAACAAAAATTTTCAAAAACATTCTATAAATAAAAAAAGGAAATAAACCTACATTCATACAATTTTCTGTTTTATTTGAATTCAATTCCAAATTTTCATTTGAAATACAACAAAACGTGAATTTTCCATGCCCTGAAAACATTTTCCTCATAAAGTTTCCTCAAAAGTAGTTTGTTTTCATATTACCGGTATTAAGCATGTGAACAGTCTATCTCAGAATCACAACAAATTGCACCAAAACTATATGGTTTGTTCACACTCATGAGTTCACAATATTGTCAGAATTTAATTTTGGGTGCCAGCTCACCTTTTCCCAGGCTGAGCATTGCCTGCTGAATAAAATTTTAGTTGTTTTTCATGCAGTTTGAAAAAAAAACGTAAGCTATTCAATATTTATTCAGCAATGTTTATTTCATAAATAGACATTTATCCTAACCCAGCTGGGTCAAAAGAATCAAACCTTTTGTTTTGACCCATTTTTTTATTTATTTTTACCCATAATCCAAATGACCATTTTTTTATTTAGAGTGGTATCCAGGCATACAGATTTTTTTGGGTTATTATGAAGGGGAATTTGGTACACTGTGGTTGATGGTTTCAAAGTTTAGCTCTATTCCAGTATTTTAAGGCATCGTATGCTTTAGATGCTCCACAAGATATCAGTCACCTTGTGTTGAGCAGATTGTAAGCTGTTATGTTACCTTAACCCTGTTCTCTCCCTCTCACACTCTTCAGAAACGCTTTGTTTTTCTATGCTCAGCAGGTTCCAGGGGTTTTATACACAGGCATCACATGACCATCAGCCATACTTGGTCCCCGCCCCTCCCGATGTCCTGATCCACTCACGTCGCTCCATCTCCAGCGCAGTCTAGACATGCCTTCAGAATATTCCACCTACGCCCGCCCTAGACCCTCTCTCACAAGATCATACTCCACTCAGGTCTAGAGGCTCCTGAACTGACAGAGACAATACCACAGCAATATCCACACATTTCAATCGGGAATATGGTTTTTTTTAATGAGAGCGTCTCGTTTATCTGAATCCTTTCGTTTTCAGTCTCTTGTCTTTTGGGTGTTTATTTTTAAAGGAAAGTGTTTGAACTGATAATAATCTCCCACTTCTGTAATTTTGCAGATTATTAATGGCCGATGTTGACATATGAACATTTTATGTACACTCTAAGAAGATTTTCTCATCTAACAGCCATACAGAAACTGAATATCAACTGTGAAATTTAAGATTTAAACGTTACACTTTTACTGATATTTAAGAGTGAAAAGTGGAAACAAACGATTCTATTTTTGGAAATATAGATTGGTATGATGTAGCAATCTACTAGTAAATGTATTTGAAAGATAATAAATAGATTATTAGAACTATTTTTATGGCTAAGTATTTCGGTTAAGTATCCATGAAAAAGAATATGGGTCATATGAGTCAAAACTATAGTTGTACAGACAGAGACAGTTTTCAAGACTATAATATATAATCTATAAGATGGGATGTAAAGGAGACAAATGTGTATAGGATGTAGCAAATGTTTTATATCTTACATTGTATAAAATGTGAATGTTTTTCCCTCGGAAATCTCCTGTTAGAATTATTGACGTGTTAAGTCAATTTAGTGATATAATCCAGAACCAAAAATACCGAGACTAAGGAATTACCTCAGGTTTCATCCTAAGGTTATTGGGCAACATCTGCCGACTGTCCGTGTCTCACCATAAGGTTATATCATTTTTGTAAATAACTGTATTTTTCACATCATTTTTGGCATTTTACATACAAATTGCTAATGAACAACTTTAGTCTTTAGTTTAGAATTTACTGATCACATGTTCAAGAGACTTTTGTGAAACACACATTTGTGATTTTTTTTTTCGAGAGAAAGAGAGATTGTGAAAACTGACATTGTGAAACTGAACAGAGGGAATTGTTATCAGACATTTTGTCTATTGATGTTATTGGCTATTTTGTAAGCCAGCATTTTTCTACACAGTATGTCCACTGAAGAAAGTGAGATAAACCTCTGTATTTAACATGGTGCTTGAATGTGACTGTTCAGGTATAGCTACCCCTTTCATTTTGTAAAAAAAAAAAAAAGAAAGAAAATTGTTCAATATGAAGACAGATGATTCTTGCGAAACAGATCAACTGACTGTTAATTAAACATTTAATTAAAAGGAAATGGCTTGAAGTTTTAATTGCAGATTGCCCCCTGGTATACAGTGTGCTGGTAATAACTGATTACATAATCTGGATTACTTAATCTGGAAAATGAACTTGTTATTAGTATAATATTTCATTTTAAAATACTCGTACAGTTACTTTTGATTGATTACATATTATTCGCAAAATGGTAATAAATTATTCAGAATTTGTTGATTCTCCCTTTTCATCTTTTTAAATGCTCCTTTCTAAAAAAGCATCAGAAGGTCTTCCAGGTTTGTGGAAATGCACACATAGACCAACGACTAGTCATGAGCCGATCACTGAAAACCGAGAGCCTCACATCATTTGATCACTGGATTTACAGAAATCATTTCACTTTTAAGAAGGTTTTTTTTTTTTTTAAGCACCATCAACTAGCCTACTGACGAACAATTTATTGATTATCACTCAATTATTAAATTATGACTTATGATAATTTAACTATGACTTTGAAAGCCTTTAAGTAGCCTACCCTTCACAAACTAAAAAAATTGTGGCCTGCTTATTAGAGCAGTCGTGTAGTGATTATTTTCACCGTCAGAGGGCGCTGCAAGCTACACTGATTACTTGGTCACGCACCGCTACTGCATCCATTAAGAACCTAGAGGAGAGCAGAGCACAAATGTTGGTAACAGTTAATGGGCCCCGTTGACTTCCATAGTATTTTTTTAAATATCCTCTTTTGTGTTTAGCAGAAGAAAGAAATTCATACAGGTTTGGAACAACATGAGGGTTAGTAAATGATTGGTTTGAAATAGAAATTACTTAGTCCCTTCCTTGCTAAATAAAACACACACACACACACATATACACACACACCTCCTACTTTATTGTGTACACCTTGGTAATATCAGGTTAGACCCCATTTCAGAACTGCATAGATTCAACAAGGGTGCTGGAAACATTCCTCAGAGATTTTGGTCCATATTGACGATAGCATCTCGGAGTTGCTGCAGATTTGTCGGCTGATGCGAAGCTCCAGTTCCACCACATCCCAAAGATGCTCTATTGGATTGAAATCTGGTGACTGTGGAGGCCATTCCCAGACATCAAGATATTGTCGGCCCAGATTCGGCCCACATCTGGTACATGTGGGATCCACCTGGCCCGGATCTGGGCCAACATATATGTTGCTGTCTGGGTTTGAGTTGATAACTCACTTTCATGTTCAAGAAACCAGTTTGAGATGATTTGAGCTTTGTGGCATGGTGTGTTATCCTGCTGGAAGTAGCCATCAGAAGATGGGCACACTGTGGTCATAAAGGGATGGACATGGTCAGCAACAATACTCAGGTAGGCTGTGGTATTTAAACAATGCACAATTACTTAGGGGCCCAAAATGTGCCAAGAAAATATTTACACAATTACACCACCAGCAGCCTGAACCATTGATTTATTAATGTCTTATCAGCTCAAACCAGTCAAACCAGTCTGTCCATTCACCTCTGACCTTTGGCTTCAACAAGGCATTTTATCCCACAGAACTGCCGCTCTCTGGATATTTGCTCTTTTTCGGACTCTGTAAACCCTAGAGATGGCTGTGTGTGAAAATCCCATCAGACCAGCCCGCCTGGCACCAACAACCATGCCACGTTTAAAGTCTACATGCGTAAATGCGTTGAGTTGCTGCCATATGATTGGCTTAGATATTTGCAGCATTAACAAGCAGTTCAACTGTCTGGTGTACCTAATAAAGTGGCCGGCGGTGAGTGTAGTATGTGTCGTGTCGTGTCATCTCAGTATTCTCTCTTTCTCAGTAAACTGCATAAGGCTGAGAATAGCTGAGACAATAGCATGGCTAGACCAGCCACCTTTTTCACTTCATTATCATCTACAAGTAACACACCCTACGCACGCTTGGTTTTCATGGATAAGATTACAGATGCCACATTTTATATGAAGCAGAACACATAGCCGAGCAATGTTCAAACACGAGCTGAGTTTAGAAATCTCATTTGCTGTCTGCTTATCTGGTGTGAGGTCATGTAGCAACAAGCCTTCTCTTGAAAATTGATCTCTTTATCTCTCATGCCACTGAGTATATCAGATGAAGAGGAGGAAGAAGGAAGGTAGAGGAGGGGGTGGGCCAGTGGGATTATGGGTAATCCAAAACCTCTGCTGCCTAAACTACAGCCCATTCTTTCACTGTGTGTTTGCGTGGCTCTCATACCATATAAGGAAGAATCAACCCACCTGAGGCCTGTAGACTCATACTTATGCTTGTCGGTGTGTTCATCTGTTTTTCTGCGGCCATTTGTTTTGTTCAATTTAGCATAAGATTACTTGGACGAATCTATTTGTTGTCTGAGCTTCTCTGTGACCCTATACATGAACTTTGACTTTTTGTTTTTTTCTATAAAAGAGGACTGTTTACTTAGTTGACAATAACAGCAACATCATTTGCAGTAATCAATGCACATATCTGGCAACCCCTGATTGACACACAGAGAAAAATGCAATATCTATAAACGCCCATGAAGATAATCTGTCAGTAGTTTACAGGCCAGCTTATCATTGTCACCTGACCATTGTTTTATATTTTATGATATCCAATGGGTGACTCATGCCAAAAGCAGTATAGGTTCACTTTAGTCTCCCCCCTCCTTCTCTCTCTCTCTCTCTCTCTCTCTCTCCACCTCCACAGTACAGCTCTTTAAATAGGGAAGATCACTGCAGGGTTGCAGGTACAGACAAATCTCTGCATTCCTTTACCACCAGCCTTCCTGCACTCCAGCTTTCCTGCATTTAGGCTAATATTCAATAAACTCCATCTGAACTGCAAAAGATATTACGATTTTTGTATTATTATTGAAGTAATATAAGTAATTATGTGTGTAAAGTCAATTTGCGTGTATATTTTATAAGTAACCATTTAAAATTCTAAAACTTATGTTTATTTCCTTGCTATAAGCCTAACCTCCTACCCATAGACTGTATGTGATACACAAAATGTCATAACCAAACGTCACTGTTTTGGCATAATAATGGACGCGCTAAATAAATGACCAATCAATGAAAGCACATGTCTTGATTGACACTTCCAAAGAAGCGCTAAATCAAATGGGCGGGACATGGGGTTTGTCGACGTTTTATAGCCGCGCCCACACAGCTGATTTAAGAGTCAGAGGGAGTTTGCTGAGAGAAGTGAGAGGAAACTAGAGAGCAGGACGCCGATGAACAAGCAGGAAAGTATCACAAACCCCCAGAGATTTTCGGATACATTTGTCTCAGCTGTGTCATTCTTCCTAAGAAGAAAATTTGAAGATTTGGCATCGGGTCTTCTCAACAAACGGTGCCTGAGGGAAAAGAGGTGAGTGAACTTTTAACATTCAGCCACATTCTCACCTGAGCGCGCACCTGAGCCTTTTCTGCACAATCAGCCCATGCACGCGTGTGTAGCTGTGCTACTCGATGAAGTGATACAAATATTTTAAGTAAAAGAAAATAAAGTTATTAATGGTATTAATTTAGGTAGACTCCAACAAACGTATTACAAACCAGAATATTATGACATGTTACTTTATTTATTATTAATTTTCTTTACCTCTACTCAAAATGATGTAAAGTAGAGTGCACGAGAAACTCCCCTGTCAGTAACATCTCAGTTAAGGAGATCTTTCTGGCTGCTCTTTGCAACACGCCCCAGTTTGCTTTGAGACCAGTTTCTTGCAGTAGATATACGACCTGATTTGCTCAGCCCTGAGGACACACATTCAGACCATACGCGGAACAAGAGGCCTTAACTGTTATGCAACAGTGCCAGTTACAAAGTTACATGAATGTGTCTTAATATCATTGTGAGGTCTTTTGCACTAGAATGGGTTCACCTTGCACTGCATAAAACGCACTGTCTCCTGTGTTGCTGTTGTTGACTTTCTCAGAGCTGTTGGTATTTGAACTAAGCAAGGATTGAACATAAGCCAAGATCAGTGGGATGAGAGAACGTGCTGATGGAGGGATAAAATAAGGTATGGCACTGCAGGTGACCACTGTGACGGCAGGACAGACTCACTGGTAAACTCACTCTTTAAGAGTGAATCTTATGAAAACATTCCATATATAACCCCCTTCAAATAAGAAATTACACACACATAAATTGTTTTATGGGGACTTTCCATAGATGCAATGATGTTTATACTGAACAAACTGTTAAGTATATCCCCTTAACCTACCCATCACAGAAAACCTTATGCAAAAAACTTAACTTATTATGTTTTATAAGCTCAAATCATGAGGACAAAAAAAGTCCCCACAAGGATTTCAGATGTTGACATCTTTGTTGGGACATTTTGCCCCCATTATGTAGGGTTTACCAGAACACAGACCCTGTTTTGCTAGTTAATGCCATTTATTATTTTGCCACCACGTGATCTAGGCATATTTCGCTCCCAATTAAAAAAAATGGTTTAAAAAGCTTATTTTTGGATCATTTTTAAAGTAGGTGTTTTATTGTAATATGCAACAACAAAAATACAGAAATTAAATGCTTGTATTTTCCAACATAAATTGCTGTTTAAAGGCATAAAAGTTGACAAAATTGCCAGGAAATATTTATATTATGTGCATTTATCTTGATTTTGGGTCAATTATAACAAATATAACAAGTCTTGTGTTGGCCAAAAATGCCCATATTTGAGTGAATTTCTCAATTTAAATATGCCCAATTACTAGTTTCAGGCTGTTTTATGTGGTTCTGCTTCTGTTACACTTATTAAATTAAGACAGCAAGCTCTAACATGTTGCCTTCTAAGGTCTTGCATTAAAGCGCTAGAGGAAGTGTGTCAGTGTGGTGAAGCAACTTTTCAATATCAACACGTTCCAGAAACCATTTCACTATTTTGTCGCGTCACGGAATGCTGTTTGTTCCTCCTTGCTCAACCGTGATTAACTCTTTTGTCCCTTAAATGTATATTATGCACTCAAAGTTTGTTCCTTTTCTTTGAATCGGCTGACATCCCGTGGTGGGTCAACCCAACAAAGGTGCATGTCATGTGCAGGCGCACGTGTGGTCATCTGCATTTAATCACAGTGACTGTATTTGAGCTGCTAATGAACTTGCAGACAGAGATGACACCCTGCTAATCTCCTTATCCCTTCGTCTCAACAGTACGCTAAAGCTGTGCTGTTGTCATCTATTTTCACTTTCTAGATGCCTCTTAAGTGCTCCCATTGGTACCGCCACACTTTGTTTGGCATCTTGTTGGTCTTTTTCCCCACTCTGGTTGAATTGGTAGGAATTGGCAGATTCAAATAAGTTTAGAGGTCACTGACAGTAAGTACATTCATAGTCTGGATAGGCAGAGAACTTTCAGAAGCCTCACTTTCCCTCCCGCCTGAGGGGCTGATGTATGTGGGACACTGGAATACTCACTCACCTGAGTCATATGAGAGAAATCATAGCTGTAGTGCACATTTATATTTCGTTTTCTTCTGAGCATTATATATTTTAATTGCACTACATTTATCCATTAACCTTATTACAAATTCTCAACTGAATTTCTGCACCTTGTCTTTTGCAACCAACTCTTGTATACAATAGAGTTAGGTTATAAATATATATTTTTAAATATTGCAGTAATTTAACGGATACTGATTTGACACTCATGTGACTGTAAGGACACTTGCAAGGACATTTCAAATACAAATTTTGTGGGTAAAGAGTTTGCACACTTTGAGCATCTCCTATTCTGTTAAGATGCATGATTTTGTATTGAGATTTCATTTTTTTTAATATCTCTGGCATCTCCAGTTTCAAACTGGTTTCTTCCGCACCAGTAGATATGTATGGTTAGAGATATATTTAGATTTTATCTTCTTGATTAACATTGGTATGATAATCATAGTATATTAGGATTTAGCCATTTAAGATCTGGAAAAGAACTTGTCTCTCTCTGCTGTCAAATGAACTTTGCATAATTATTCAACTAATGTTTCTTATCTGCCGTCTGAATATTTCTTAAGAGGACTCTTGAGATGCAGTTATTAAAAATGTCTAAACATGCATAGTGCTCTTTAAGCTGTTAAGCCATACTAGGTTACTTTTTTTTTTTTTTTTTTTTTTTTGGCTCTTTAACATTCTTTACTCTTAATTTCTGAGTTCTGGAGTCTTCCGCAGGGTGTGGCAGGTAATGAAATCGTCTGTCCAAACTTGTTTAGGAATTACTCTTCAGTGCAGATGTTCTCTCCACTTGGGCAATAAGAGCTTGTTTCTTGTGTATGTTTGCATCAGCACACAGGTTAATTTAGTTTGTGCATGACACCATAAATGCTCAAAGTTATGGAAACTGTCTCTCTACATCACTAATAATTGTATTGTTGATGTATGGTTCTGTGCACAAAATTGTGTGCACAATTTCTTCAGAATTCACAAGACACTTTATAAAATGTATGTAAATTCTGTGGTGTTCATTTATTCTGTTTAAATTGATTCTAGATTTTATCCTAAATTGTGAACCGTTTGCTGATTCATGATTTCTGCATGAAAATGTTTAACATGTGCACACACACCCACTTACTGTTTGTTTTACCACTTTTCAGGTTAGTCAGATTTTGTTTCTAGGCCAACACAAACGTTACCAAGCACTTGTATTTGATGATCTGAAGTTATAAAACACAGTTTGATGGTATTCTGAAATGAGTGTGGGAATTTGTGGAATTCTTATAATTGGGGGTTGTTAAAGGAATTTACCTTTAAGAATAAATGGGGGAAGGGAAGCAGCAGTCCGAGGCCTGAGCAGGCGTGGTTCATTTTATACAATAATATTGACCCATACATCAGATGTTTGAACGAGTCACTGTGTATATGTTGGTGTACAATTGAGAATTTATTTTTTCAAGTGACTCGTCATGCTGGTTTTAATTCTCGGTGTTACTGTGATATCCTGCATAACTTTTTTAAACCATTAAAATCAATCATACATTTCTTTCTTTCTTGTGCGTAGTCAAAATGTCAGACGCAGAGAAGTTTCTCTATGCCGACCGCAACACTATCAACGACCCTTTGGCGCAGGCAGACTGGTCCTCCAAGAAGCTGGTATGGGTTCCCTCAGAGAAGCTCGGCTTTGAGGCCGGTTCCATCAAAGAGGAGACTGGAGATGAGTGTCTTGTGGAGCTGGCTGACTCTGGCAAGAAGATCAAGGTGAGCAAGGATGACATCCAGAAGATGAACCCACCCAAGTACAACAAGGTGGAGGATATGGCGGAGCTCACCTGCCTGAATGAAGCGTCTGTTCTGCACAACCTGAGGGAGAGATACTACTCAGGGCTCATCTATGTAAGTCTATCCATGGATTATTTTTTTTTGTGTTCTGATGCATTAAAGAATTTGGTTTGATTTTACTTTTATATAAAATGAAGCGTTTTAAAGAGAGTGCAAGTAACGTGTGAAATATTGAAGTAGAAAGACTAAAATAGTATTTTCTTGTAAAACGTACCCCATAATCTTTGTAAAAATTGATTTTTTTTTTCAAAGTTGTAAATAAAACTGTGTAGGTTGACAAATTAACACTTTGACATTTGCATTTTCTAAATTACTTTTCTGCACTGTTTCATGTAGTTTCATTAACTCGCATCATTAAACCATGAGAATCATCTAACGCCAAGCTATTTGTGGTTGCTAATTGGTTAATGTTTATAAAGAGTTGAGTATCAAGAATGATTAGTCCAAACGGTTTGAAACAAATGTGCTTTTTGTGATGAATGGCATGTTTAAATCATTGTTTCAGACGTACTCTGGGCTCTTCTGTGTGGTAATAAACCCATATAAGCATCTGCCCATCTACACGGAGGAGATTGTAGACATGTACAAAGGCAAGAAGAGGCATGAGATGCCCCCTCATATCTACGCGATCACCGACACGGCCTACAGGAGTATGATGCAGGGTGAGAACATTCCCTGCGTGACGCTATTATTCAGGCCAAAATGGCACTGTTTATGCGATGGAGCACTGTTAATTGATTTCATACTTGATTATTCATAATTTTCATTTATATATTTTTTCTTTTTTTTAGATCGTGAGGATCAGTCCATATTGTGCACGTAAGCTTGACTTGGCACTTGTGATATACCAGTAACAAAATGGTAGTCAAATAGCCAGCATTGTAGCTTCTAAACTTTAATTAAATTAATTCCCCAGGGGTGAATCTGGTGCTGGAAAAACTGAAAACACCAAAAAAGTCATTCAGTACCTTGCTCATGTAGCATCATCCTTCAAAACCAAGAAAGATCAAGTGAGTACAATACTTTTTTTCCTCAGGGTTGTGTCACAGCGGGTGTTGCATGTGCTCAGAACATACAAGAGTTGTGTATTAACAGTTTTCAGGTTTGAATCCGACCTGCTTCATCTCTCCCCCCCACCCCATTTACATGGACTCAGTCATGGAAAACGGTCATCACAAGTGAATGTTGATTCGTGTGCACAACCGCCAGATAAGACGAGTGCTGATTGTCATGGCAGAGCTGCTCATAAATGACCACATCCATTTTTAATATCAGCTATTCTGTCTCCAGCCCCCTTCGTGGAAAATGTTTTGTTGATGTCAGTTTTATCTCTTCCTGTTTTTCATCCTCTTTTTTTTTTTTTTTTTTTTGAAGTTTTCTTCCCACAGGGGTTTATTACTCTTCTCTGTCATTTGGACAAGGAAGTCAGAATTCTGTGTTTTCACATTCCTGTATCAGGTCTAGACCTGTTCCCACGGGATCTCTAATGACTTTGTGAATACCTGCATATTTGTGCATAGTTTATATTACACTAAAACCCTTTTCTTTTTTTACTGCAAGTATCCAGTTGTTGAATGTTTCCCCGTACGGTTGAAAATGTTCTAAGTTTGAGTTCCCCTTCATTTGTGTCCATATTTTGAGACTTTCTCTCTCTGTAATCCTGCAGAGCAGTGTCACCCTGTCACATGTGAGTTCAACCATACCATCCTTCACTTTTCCCACATCCCACTTTTCTGGTCATGTGACTGGTTTTCTACAGGCTTGATTATATGGTGTTATGTTGCGAAGTCTCCTAACTGCTTCGGCTAATGCATATTCTAACACTGGTGTAGAACAAAATTTAATGCACGTATGGTTTTTAGCATTATAAATTTAGTGGAAGAATGTACTCTCCTGCAGAAATGGGCATTAGTTGTAAGGCAAAGCTTTCACTTGCAATTCTGTGATCTTGGTCTACTGTGTATTGATGGTTTGATACCTTTTGTTTCAAGATATTTTCTTTGTTTCACTAATGGTCTATTAGTTCCTGAAATTGAGTTTAAATGCGCTCATCCCCTTTTATCAACTATTTGTCTGCCAGGGTGAGTTGGAAAAACAGTTGCTTCAGGCCAACCCAATTCTTGAGGCTTTTGGCAATGCCAAGACAGTGAAGAATGATAATTCTTCCCGATTTGTAAGTGTGCACAGACCAATCCAATTGACTCCTTTTTAAAGGGTCCCACTTAATTTTGACATGAATCAATGAGATTTTTATTCACAGGGAAAGTTTATCAGAATCAACTTCGATGTCAATGGTTACATCGTTGGAGCCAATATTGAGACCTGTATCCTTTTTATTGACTGAACCACCACTTAGGAAATGTGTATTGTTAGCTTGTTGCCATTTTAAAGGTCTCATGCTGAATGTATGACTTATTCTGTTAGTTCCCTAACAAGCGTTTTTCAGATCTGTTAGAGAAGTCTCGTGCGATCAGGCAGGCCAAAGATGAGCGAGCCTTCCATCTTTTCTATTACTTGTTATCAGGAGCAGGAGACAAATTGCGTGGTGAGGACCATTTTCGTGCCATGAACAAATTTAATCTATGAATTCCTTAAGATCATATACATGCAGTTAGGGTCAACTTTTTGTTTAAATGAACATGTATGTATATTTTCCTAATGTGAATTTAATCCTGAATACCCATGTGACAGTGTAGTATGCTCTAGGGCTAATCTCTATGGAAAGTTTTTATAAAGTCTGTTCTCTACTCTACAGCTGAGCTGTGCCTAGAGGACTACAATAAGTACCGTTTCATGTCAAATGGAAATGTAACTATCCCTGGACAACAGGATAAAGAACTGTTTGCTGAAACCATAGATGCCTTCAAGATTATGGGCATCCCTGAGGAGGAGCAGACAGGTATAGAGACTCAAAGGCACTTTCATCTGTAATCACTCTACACTGCATTTAATCACCTGAAGTTGCGATGTCTTTCATGAATCGGGTGATAGTTCACCAGGTTCTCGTGCCGAGAACTATTCTGTATTGTAGTATTTTGACTGAACCTGAAGTTTGGGGTTTAACTTGAGGGGTGATGTGTTTATTATTGTTAATGTAATGTGTATATATTGTGTCCTAGGTCTTTTGAAGGTGGTGTCTGCTGTGCTGCAGCTAGGAAACATGAGTTTTAAGAAGGAACGCAACTCGGACCAAGCCTCCATGCCTGATGACACAGGTCTTTCCTCATTAACTTGCACTACAAATTAGTCCCAAGTTAATTTCATTACCAGTACTTATTTTTGCGTAAAAAATGGCAGAATTCACATTCTCTTGTTATACATATTGCTTATTCTAGACTGGAATCGAAACCTTTTCTGAGCTCAAAAGGTAATGTCCAATTTTTTTTTTCCAGCTGCCCAAAAGGTGTCCCATCTCTTGGGAATGAATGTGACCGATTTCACACGTGCCATTCTCACACCACGCATCAAAGTGGGCCGTGATTGCGTTCAGAAGGCACAGACTCAGGAACAGGCTGAGTTTGCGGTGGAGGCCCTGGCCAAAGCCACATATGAGAGACTGTTTCGCTGGTTGGTTATGCGTATCAACAAAGCTTTAGACAAGACCAAGCGTCAGGGTGCTTCTTTTATCGGAATCCTGGACATCGCTGGATTTGAGATCTTTGAGGTATGAAAGGGTTGTGAATTACTATTTGACTCTTATAATTGGCCATTTTGATTAATGCTATCTTTCTCTCTGTAGCTAAACTCGTTTGAGCAGCTCTGCATTAACTACACCAACGAGAAGCTTCAGCAGCTGTTCAACCACACCATGTTCATCCTGGAGCAGGAGGAGTACCAGCGTGAAGGCATTGAATGGAGCTTCATCGACTTTGGCCTTGACCTGCAGCCCTGCATTGAACTCATTGAGAAGCCTGTAGGTTTATTCTTTTCTCTTCAAACTTTGTAGAATTATTTTTCTCGATTCAACTCTTCTGCATGCCTTGATTAAAAAAAAAAAGAATTATTATTCATTGGTCTTTCTCACTGTCTCTCTTTTTTCTTTTCTTTTTTCCCCCTTCAGAATGGTCCTCCAGGAATCCTGGCTCTGTTGGATGAGGAGTGCTGGTTTCCCAAAGCCACAGACAAATCCTTTGTGGAGAAAGTAGTCCAGGAATTGGGCAACAACCCAAAATTTCAAAAACCCAAGAAGCTCAAAGATGATGCTGACTTCTGTATCATTCACTATGCTGGCAAAGTGAGAGCTGTTATGTGTCTTAAATACTGGGATTAGCTTCATATGTTTGTAAAGTGAAACTGTGGACGTCTAACATTTATCATGAAGTCATATTTGGTAAGCAATGTCTGTGGAAATTGCTGAGGTGGGCAACTGAATTAAGGCATCACAATGTTCTAAAGCAAAGTATGAAAAGTGAATTTACTTAGACATTTGCATGCTCTAGACTGAGCATTACATTTACCTCATTTAAAATCTTATCCCATCTGAATAGGGTTGAAGATAATTTTATGTTTAAAAGTGTATCATGTATGTCTGTCTGGTCCTCCACAGGTCGATTACAAGGCTACTGAATGGCTAATGAAAAACATGGACCCTTTGAATGACAATGTGACAACTCTGCTTAACCAGTCATTGGACAAATTTGTGTCTGAGCTCTGGAAAGATGGTATGAGACTCTGCAGATGACTAACCAGTAGATTGATTAAAGAAATGCTAATTTGGGTATTTTCAGATAATGATAATTTCACTAATGTCTAAAGTGTTGACGACAATCCACCTGCTGCATTGAGCTTTTGTTTGTCAGGCTTTTAGGTCGTCATAGAGAAAAGTGAGTCTGATTCTGCCAGTGTGTAATACGCAGGTTGTCTGCTACTGTTCATCCTGGACACAAAAAGACTCCACAATTAAATATGAAAAGTCATCTTAAACGCTCTTGTTTTGGTTTCCTGCATAATGTTTTTTCTTTTTTCTTATCAGTGGACCGAATTGTGGGATTAGACAAAGTGGCTGGAATGTCTGAATCCTTGCATGGAGCTGTCAAGACTCGTAAGGGAATGTTCCGTACAGTAGGACAACTGTACAAAGAGCAGCTAACAAATCTGATGACCACCCTCAGAAATACCAACCCCAACTTTGTCCGATGCATAATCCCCAACCATGAGAAGAAGGTGTGAAGAGAAACTTTACATCCCGTCCTCAACACATTTGTATAGCCAGGTTGTTTTCATCTTTTGTACTATCTAACAATTGTCACTTCTCTTCTAGGCTGGTAAATTGGCACACAACCTGGTTTTAGAACAACTAAGATGTAATGGAGTTCTAGAAGGAATTCGGATCTGTAGACAAGGGTTCCCCAACCGCATTGTCTTCCAAGAGTTCAGACAAAGGTATTTAGATTATCATGAATGTTGACTATTTGAATTACGTAACAGGGAATTATGCATACCCAGAATGCAGGGTTTGACTTTAGAGACTAGAAGGAATAAGATGATTCAAGAAGTCTATAGATGCTAATATATTTTCCCCAAATGTAATTTCAGATATGAGATTCTCACACCAAATGCCATCCCCAAGGGCTTTATGGATGGGAAGCAGGCCTGTGTCCTCATGGTAAGAGTTGATGCACACCATTATGTAACTCTACAATACATTTTTAAACCATAAAGTATCAATTGTCTTAATGTATTTTCTCTCTCAGATCAAGGCCCTGGAGCTGGATTCGAACTTGTTCCGTATAGGTCAAAGTAAAGTGTTCTTCAGGGCTGGCGTTCTTGCCCACCTGGAAGAGGAGAGGGATATGAAGATCACTGACGTCATCATCACCTTCCAGGCCTGGTGTAGAGGCTATGTTTCTAGGAGGTAGATGTATTTAAATATATAAATTTACACTGATCAGTTTTCCAGGACACCACAGCTAGGATAGATTTTGAAGCACTAAAAATGATGGTCTGTGTTTGCAACCTTGGCTGATAATTTCTAGACTCTGAAATGTTGTCTTGGGTGATAGATGATTGAAGATGTCTGTGAGGTGTTAAACAGGACTGTTTGACTGACAACTTCGGTTTGTTTTACATAGAGCCTTTGCTAAGAGGCAGCAGCAGCTGAATGCCATGAGGGTGATCCAGAGGAACTGTGCAGCCTATTTGAAACTCAGAAATTGGCATTGGTGGCGACTCTTTACCAAGGTATACATATAGGTTCAAAAACCAGTTTATTAGAGGTCAAACAGAGATCTAAAAGCAATGTTTGTCTCAATGTTTTCTTCAGGTGAAGCCTTTACTGCAGGTGACCAGACAAGAAGAGGAAATGGTTGCTAGGGAGGAAGAGTTGGTCAAGATGAAGGAGAGACAGCAGGAGGCTGAAGACCAGCTGAAAGAGTTTGAGACCAAACAAAAACAGGTATGTATGGCTTTTTTTTTTTTTTTTTTCACCATAGGATGACTTTTTATTCTCTTGGTGTCCATAAACGTATAATTGTTATTCCCTGTAACAGATAAATGCAGAGAAGATGGCTCTTCAGGAGCAGTTGCAGGCTGAGACCGAACTGTGTCAAGAGGCTGAAGAGATGAGGGCACGTCTTGCTACACGCCTGCATGAGCTGGAGGATGTCCTGCATGACATGGAGTCCCGCTTGGAGGAAGAGGAGGACAGAGTCACACAGTTTCATACTGAGAAGAAGAAAATGCAACAGAACATTTCGGTGAGGAAGTTTGATGAATGAAATTGACTTCCCAAATGCAAACTCTAAATGTCTGTTTAGAGCTTCATACCAAGTTAGTTGATTCGTGTTCAATTGTAATTGAAGAACCTAAAATCCTTTCTCAGGATCTGGAGCAGCAACTGGATCAAGAGGAGGCTGCCAGACAGAAGCTGCAGTTGGAGAAAGTCACCATGGATTCCAAGCTGAAGAAGATCGAGGAGGACATTATGATTCTTGATGACCAAAATGCCAAACTTGGCAAGGTCTGACAAGAATGTCTTCTGCTTTTACATAAATCAACAATGTAGTTTCAATTCACATTTCAGAAATTGGGGGAATCAAAATATGGTTTTGATTCCACCATATATTCTTGCCCCGAACAATTAAATTAATGCTAATGTTGAGGTAGTATAACTACTACAAACATCGTTCTCCCGAAAGTTGTTTTTACTACACGTGGAAACGGTTACCTCTTCAATCTGCCTGCAGTGACTGCATAATCTGCTGCAAAAACTATTTAGTGCTGCTTTTTTCTGATAGTGATGCGGGTATCTGGTCTTACAGGAGAAAAAGCAGCTGGAGGAGAGAGTCTCGGAGTTCACCACTAACCTGGCTGAAGAGGAAGAGAAATCCAAGAGCTTGCAGAAACTCAAGAACAAACATGAGGCCATGATTACTGACCTGGAGGGTAAGCATAATTATTTGAGAGTCCTGAATATATAAAGCAGGATTTTAAAAACTCACTTGCGTCTAAAGCCAGCCAAAGAATGCGGATGACAAAAACTTGAGTATGATATCTCTCTATGGCTGTATTTTCAGCAACAAAGAATTGTTGCAATGTTCTCTGCTACATCTCCATGCACTTTAATCGTTCACTGCTCTCCTTCACACTCAGATCGTTTAAGGAAGGAAGAGAAGATGAGGCAAGAGTTGGAGAAGAACAGGCGAAAGCTGGAGGGCGACTCTACAGAGCTGTATGATCAGATCGCAGAGTTGCAGGCTCAGATCGCAGAGCTCCGTGCCCAACTGGCCAAGAAAGAGGAAGAGCTCCAGGCTGCACTAGCGAGGTAAGTGAAACGTTTATATGGTAGCTGTAATTTGAGATTTTTTTTTTTCTAACGGTCCCTCACTTCCACTTCATTTAATGGTCATTTAACACTTTTCCCTTAATTTTTTTTTTTACTCTAGCTACATTTTGTGATATATTTTTTGTTTTTTGTTGTAGGATTGAAGAAGAAGCTGCTCTGAAGAACGCTGCCCAGAAAAACATTCGTGAGCTTGAGGCCCAGCTCTCTGAGTTGCAGGAAGATCTAGAGCTGGAGAAAGCTGCCCGTACTAAAGCTGAGAAACAACGCAGGGACCTGGGAGAGGAGCTGGAAGCTCTGAAGACAGAACTTGAGGACACGCAGGACTCTACTGCTGCTCAGCAAGAACTCAGGTCAGCCATGAGGAAAACTGACTGGGCTTGACTTATTTGACATTTTTTTGCAACAACTGGTTTCTTCATTTCCATAGATATAAATTCAAAACTATGATGTGTTCATTCTGGCTGTTAATTAGTTGAATTACACAAGGGTAACATGTCATTCCTATTGGAAAATGAAGGTATTGCAGTGTCTTATATCATTTTAAAAATGCTTTTCTTCCTGTCTGAAGGGCAAAGAGAGAGACTGAAGTAACTCTGCTGAAGAAGACTCTGGAAGATGAGGCTCGTTCACATGAACAGATGCTAGGTGAAGTGCGACAGAAACACAACCAGGCCTTTGAGGAGCTCAATGAACAGCTTGAGCAGTCCAAGAGGGTGAGACCATGTGCCTCCCGTAAAGCATTGATGGCTTTTAACTGTGCTGCTTTAATTAAGGAGTGGAAATCTTCCAAAAAATGTGCTGATTCTTTGAGTTTGATTTAAAAAGGTGCTGCAGTTATAACACATTTTAAAATGTGCATATTGTACATGGCAATAAACTCTTACTTGTATACTTCTTAGACACTACCTTACCAAAAAAAAAACTGGTCATTTTCTTTCCACCCACAAAAGTTGACCACCTTGGTGTTCAGAGCTTTCAGTCGCTCTGCCCCTTGTCTCTGGAACTCTCTTCCACCAGACATCTGTAACATTGACTCACTTTCCAGTTTTAAATCCCACCTGAAAACACATATTTTAAACTGCCATATCCCACGTGATCTTTCTCAATCTTTTTTCTAATTATGTACCCTGATTTTATGCACTAATTATAGTTGTTAATTTTATTGCTGTACTGTTTTGTTTTCTGAGGTGACCTTGAGTGCACAGAGGTGCCTATAAATAAAATGTATTATTATTAAAAGCAAACTTTGTAGAAAAGTGTTAACTAACTCACTGTTGTGTTCCTCAGAATAAAGCATCTGTGGAAAAAACTAAACAGGCTCTGGAGAGTGAACGCAATGAGCTTCAGATTGAACTTAAGTCATTGTCCCAAGGTAAAAATGAGTCTGAGCAACGCAGGAAGAAAGCCGAATCTCAGCTCCAGGAGCTGCAAGTCAAACACGTAGAGAGTGAGAGACAGAAACAGGAACTGGCTGATAAAGTGGCTAAAATGCAGGTATTGAGACTCAAATTTTCAATTATACATCAAAAGTATACAAATCTCCTGTCTGAGATCCATTTAGAGCAAACTTGTGTCTAGAATTATATTGTATTGCATATATTAAAGTAATGTATTTTAATGTTTAGGTGGAGCTTGATGCTCTTCATGGAACCCTAAACAAGGTGGAGAGCAAATCCATCAAAGCTGCCAAAGATTGTTCTACTGTTGAATCTCAACTTAAAGACGCGCAGGTACAACTTGGTCATACACTATTGTGCATTATTCACAGACGCGCATCACCGGAGCTTGCTGAGTGATTGTACTGTTGGTCACAAGTAGTTCCTGCTTGTCCTAAAATAAATGTTGAGCTAATCACAGGTGTTGCAGGTAAAAATAAGACTTCTCTGAATTAGTTTATATTTTTTCCCTATGTGGTTAGGTGTTGCTGGAGGAGGAGACCAGGCAAAAGCTTGTGCTTTCTACTCGTCTTCGACAAATGGAGGATGAACAGAACAATCTGAAAGAGATGCTGGAAGAGGAAGAGGAGAGCAAGAAAAATGTTGAGAAGCAGCTGTACACTGCTCAAGCTCAGGTGTGTGTGCCCTTGAGTCTGTGGACACGTTCTGGTGGATGATAATGCTGTAGGACCAGTTTGTGTTTGAGAACTTTCTTATTCCACTTAGATTTTTTTTACTTAGAAATTTTATTCTGTTTTTTGTTGTTTTAAGTTGGCAGAGATGAAGAAAAAGGTTGAGCTAGAGGCCCAAAGCCTGGAGAGCTTGGAGGATGGGAAAAAGAAATTGCAGAGAGAGGTGGAAGGCATCATGCAGCAGTTGGAGGAGAGGAATGCTGGCTACGATAAACTGGAGAAGACCAAGACCCGTATACAGCGGGAGCTAGATGATGTCCTGGTTGACCAAGATCACCTGCGTCAGACCGTTCAGGAGCTGGAACGCAAGCAGAAAAAGTTTGACCAGGTAAAGAACAGTATTTGCCTGGAAATGGAGCAGAAAAGTATTTATGAAAATGTCATGGTGTATTTCAAATGCTGCTACTGTGTTTTTTTAAAAGTTGTAAAAAACATAATTGGTAACCTTATTTTAGTGTCAGTTACATGCATAAAATTATGCATAATTTATAGTTTTTACAATAGTAACTGCAACTACCCACAAACCTAATTCTAACCCTATAGTAAGTACACTTACTTAATATTAGTAATAATACTATATAGTAAGTACAAGTTTACTTAATATTACTCACACAAATTATACATTTAAGTACTAACAAAGACATCTAAAATGATTGTTACACTATTTTAAGATCACCTTCAGTCTTCTAGTTCAAGTGATAAAATACCTCAATTTGTGCAGATGCTGGCAGAGGAGAAGAATATCTCTCTGAAGTACGCTGAGGAAAGGGATCGTGCCGAGGCAGAGGCCCGTGAGAAGGAGACCAGAACCCTGACTCTGACCCGAGAGCTGGAGGCCATTACTGATTTGAAGGACGAACTGGAGCGGGTCAACAAGCTGCTCAAAACTGAGATGGAGGACCTGATGTCATCCAAGGATGACGCTGGCAAGAGTGTATGTGAAACGCAACCATTACATGTCTAGAATGTGTATTAAAGTCCCCCTGTAGTAAATTGTATCCCTTAACTCATCTTTGATCACCAAAATGACATTTGAAAAAAAAAAATCCTTATTTCCTTTTCCCTCATTTAGTATACACTGTTCTATGAATATGCAAATTAGCCCCACCTCTACACCCTTGCCTCATTTAGTAATACGCTGTTCTAGGAGTATGCAAATTAGCCCCACTTCCACTAACTCACAGCAGTTCAGATCCACCCGTTGCCTATCACACGTTGACTTGATTGGTTATAAGGTAGTTTGATGCCAAACACCAGCGATTTTTGAGACTGTCTTTGGTTCACCTGCAGTTTTAAGGAGAAAATACTCAGCAATTGTGTTGACTTATGCTTTAAGACAAATCATGTGCAAATTAATATTAAAAACACCACGTAGACATATAAGCAACATTTTAAAAGCTTTATTTTCACCACAGGGTGACTTAGCTCCTAGCCTAGACATTGAAGACCTAGCCTAGGCATCGAAGACATAAAGCAAAACAGCTAAGAGCTGCTTTTGGACAGAATTTACAGCAGTGAAGGCAGCTTGAGAATGAAATAAGTACATTTCTTTCAATACCAAAAACGACTTATTCAAATGGTTAAACTGTTACATTATTCAAGCGTAGAAAAAATGGCTTTAGAGCATGCTAACTGTTTTGGAACAGAGCTAATGTCTAAAAGCCAAGATATAACAAAAAGCATCTGTTAGATTAAAGTCTAAATATGTAATTAATCCTTGTGGATTTTGTAAGTTAATTATATCAATTATGATGTTTTTAAAGTCTTCGGCCCTGCAGTTAAAATAAAATGCTAAGTCCCTGAGGGTCTAGCTCATTGTGGTAAACCAAGAATGTTTAATTGGCATAAGGTAAGATTCATTATCATTAAGTTTGACTGGTGGGAAAATATTGCACGCTCTTCCGGTGCGCTTTGGCAACAATTTGATAAAAAGGAGGTCATGACTCATGATTGATTCTTGTCACTTATCTTAGTTGTGCCCAAACTTTTGTTCTTTTCTTTTAAGGTGCATGAGCTTGAGCGGGCCAAGCGAGGAATGGAACAGCAGTTGGAGGAAATGAAGACTCAGCTAGAGGAGTTGGAGGATGAACTGCAGCTCACGGAAGATGCCAAACTGCGCCTGGAGGTCAACATGCAGGCCATGAAGGCTCAGTTTGACCGAGACCTGCAGGCCAGAGATGAGCAGGGTGAGGAGAAACGGAAGCAGCTAGTCAAACAGGTATGTGCTCACCTGGCTGCCCAATGCAGAACAATGTTATTTGTGGAATGTGAAAAGCTGATAAATGTTGGTTAGCTGGGAAATAATGCACAAAAACTACTGATATTGTAATTGAATGTTAGGTGCGTGAGATGGAGATGGAGCTTGAGGATGAGCGTAAACAGCGGGTTCAGGCTGTATCTGTGCGCAAGAAGCTTGAGCTGGATCTGTCGGAGTTGGCTGCTCAGATCGACTCTTCCAACAAGGCTCGAGATGAGGCCCTCAAACAGCTCAAGAAACTTCAGGTAAGAAACTACACTTGCACGTTTTTCATGAGCATGGGCATTACTTTTGTATTGAATTGGTGGGGACATTTTTGGTTTCTAGATCCAGATATCAGGTCTGTATTTTTTCCCTGATGAATAAAGTTACCTCTAATGCATTAACTTTGTGACTCTGACATGGTATCTGTCATTCCCTCTTTTGCTTTGTAGGCCCAAATGAAAGAACAGATGAGAGAGTTTGAGGAACTGCGTCTATCCAGAGACGAAGTTCTTAACCAGGCCAAAGAAAACGAGCGCAAGATCAAGAGCATGGAGGCTGAGATCATTCAGCTACATGAGGTTGGTCGTGTACTTTCAGGTTGGATCAGAATTGTACTGCAACTAGAAAATGATTCTAGGGTCAATTTGAGTGTTAGTTTACTTTAGACTGAAAGGATTCTTTATGGAAGAATTAGGCATGTGGAAAATGTTTCCCTTTTTATCTCTGTAGGATCTGGCTTCTGCTGACAGAGCAAAGAGACAAATCCAGCAAGAACGAGATGAGCTACAGGATGAGATCAATAGCCAGAATTCCAAGAAGTGAGTTACCTGCTGTTATTGTGATGTCTGGTAGGATATCATGCACCAAACAGTTAGTCCTAGGAAATCAGTGTATTGGGTATCTTATAGTGTTGAGTGGTTTAAAAGTGCTTTCTCTCTCTGTCAGCTCACTGAGCAGTGACGAGAGGAGGAGAATCGAGGCACGTATTGCTCAGCTTGAGGAGGAACTTGAGGAAGAACATCTCAACGTGGAGCTGGTCAATGATCGACTGAAGAAAGCAACACTGCAGGTAGAGTACTGCGAGCTTAATGAGACGCACTCATCCAAAGTGTTCCCAATTTCAGCTATCATGCATTCATCATGATGCTCTGCTGCTAATAGCTTTATTTCGCTTGAACCACAGGCTGAACAGGTTACACTGGAGTTGACTGCAGAGCGTGGTAATAGCCAGCGTCTGGAGGGTTTGCGCTCTCAGCTGGACCGCCAGAACAAGGACCTAAAGCAGAAGCTTCAGGAGTTGGAAGTAGCTGTAAAGAGCAAGTACAAGTCCACCATTGCTGCACTGGAGGCCAAAATCCCACAGCTTGAAGAGCAGTTGGATATAGAGATGAAGTGAGTAATGGTAGAGATGGTTTGTGTAGATTATTAGAAGCAACTTTCATATTCCACAGTTACTACATGGAGATCTGCTATAATATTGACTATACAGCACCTCAATTTCCCCAGTAACCTTTCAGTTGTCAGCTTGAGTTGTTAGGTCTTTAATAACCTTCCTCAGTGACACTTCATTGTGTCTGTGCTTCACTCTTCAGGGAGAGGCAGCAGTCCACTAAACAGGTGCGACGTGTGGAGAAGAAACTCAAAGAGGTGTTGCTGCAGGTTGAGGATGAGAGACGCAGTTCTGATCAATTCAAAAATGAGGTGGGTTGGGCTGAATTAAAATGCTGTAAGCTTGTTCAAACTAGTTCAAAGCCAAGGGGTATCTTAATTTAATTTTTAGAGGAAAGTTGTCTTCAGATGATTATTTGATGCACTTTAAAAAAAAAATTGAAATATAAAATTCCATACTTGTTTTTCTTACCATTCTTGTCTTTATCTGAAATTTAAGTATTGTGGTAAGGTAACCTTGTATTTTGAGTGCTGTTTATAATGAAATCCTCTTCCTCTGTCAGTCTGAGAAGCTGAACACTCGTATGAAGCAGTTGAAGAGGCAGCTAGAGGAGACGGAGGAGGAAGCGGCTCGAGCTAACGCTTCCCGCAGGAAGATGCAGAGAGAGCTGGAAGATGCCACGGAGTCTGCTAATGCTATGAACCGAGAGGTCAGCACCCTAAAGAACAAACTCAGGTGCGTAATCCGCTGCTTCGTGATAGTCATGGTATCATTTCTCTGCAAACATCACTTTTAAACTTACTGACAAATCAGTCTGAAACATTTGCACTTTTCTATGCCACATATTTAGTGTTTATATAAAACTTATGTCTTGTCCAGGCGTGGAGATTTCACTGTCAACGTACGCCGTGCAGTTGGACGCACTGGTGTGGAAAGTGATGAGGAGAACGATGTGAAAAGTGAGGGATCCGAGCCAACGCCTGAGTAAATTTCAGTCTATGAAAGCTGAGCCCATTGGTGTACCAGATGAGCTGCTATTTTCCTCCAAGCTTGTCTTGTCTGTTTAAATGATTTTTGTGTGCTCTGAAGGCGACTGTATCCTTAATGGGGGTTTCACTGCAATTCTCAATGTTTTAAAGCAGTTTTTGGCCCAAACAATTATCCGAGCCATTAGACTAAATTTGCATCCAAGATAAAAAAAAAAAATAATAAAAAAGTTAAATCCGGTTAAAGAAATCTTTCATCTTGCCATTTAACTCTTTCCAATGAGAAACTGTTCATTTGGCCTAATCCGTTTTACCCTGTTGATAACTGCCTTGAAATGCATTGAATGAATATTGGCTATTTATATTTTACATGGGAGTATTTATCCATTTACAAAGTAAATAAAATGTTTGGACATTTTTATTAATTGATGATGGGAAGAAATTTCCTTTTGCAATATGTAATCCAGGATTTGCGGGATATTACCCATCAACCAAAGAGATTCATCTTCCAGCCGTTTTTTTCACGAGCACTTCAGCACCAACTAAGCCTTTTCTAATTATTTCACTGCCACTTTTAAACACTTAAGACTGTTTGCCTTAATTACTTAAATATTGTTAATCTTTTGAGTTCTCACTCAGGACTTGGATGCCACATTAATATGAACGATTTGCAAGTTGTTTTTTTGTTCTTTTAATTTTTACATGATGTTTTGAAGGTTCACACTTTAGGTGGTGGGTGTGTAAAAATGTTTGTATTTGTCAACTTTTTATTTTTGGTACTTTTCAATGCATTTGCTAACTTGCCTCCCTTTCATACAGTATTTTTGCTAGCATTATACTCCCCCTTTTTCTGTATGTGTGTAACAGATGTGATAGACCTATAAATTGTCAAACTTCCAGTGAAATTGTAGAGGACTAACTGTATTTGGAACAATTGAAATTTTCCTCACTTTTAATGTCACATGATTTCATTGCTTCTGATTAAAGCTTTGTCTTTTGTACTCTCAATTTTACCACTAATATTTCTGCAAACAGTATTTCATTAAAGACATTGATTTTGATGACTGGTTCAATTTGTTTTCTTAATGAGTGAACTAATGGTTAAAGTTATGTGCCGTGTAGGTTAACCTTAGAAGGGCTCATCCATGAGATGAAAAACACCAGGCTGCTTCTATAGAGGCTGTCTCAAGAATGTGCTACACTATATTAAATTAGTGAATGAATGTACTTCAGAGTTTGACCAAATTCAACTGGATTTTATTTACATGTTGACAACTATGACTCAAAGAACAATACCAGTAGGCTAATAAACTTCAGTGTGGTAATATAGGGCAAACTAATTAAAAGCTCTATTTTAACCCCAACTTTAATTCCAAAATGATGTATAATTCATTTTTGTTATCCAATTTATTACAAATAAGTGATAACTGCATTGTTAAAGGGATAGTTCACCCAAAAGTGAAAATTGTCATCTATTCCCCATCAAGTTGCTCCAAACCTGTATCAATTCTGCTGAATGCTAAATATAATTTGAAGAATATGGGTAATTAAACTGGGCCTCACTGACGTGAAGTTCTAGGCATAGCCTGGGAAGAGAAAGGGAGAGAAAAAACTTTGAAAGTCAGTCACTGTTTGATAAAACATATTCTTCAAAATATATTTTATGTTCAGCAGAAGAAATTCATACAGGCTTGGAGCTTGGAGCTTTTTTTGGGTGAACTTTCCCTTTCAATGAGTCACTTTGTAAGAGATCGGATTCGGAACACATATACCGCAATGTTCCAGTGGAGGCATCGCACCTCACGCATCAAGTGTCTCTAGCATGGACAGGATGGGTCTCTAGTCGGAGCACGTGTGACACCGGCACCGCTGGAATAATCGAGCTGAAACCGGTTCTTGCCCGTTGTTCTGGAGTGGAGACTGCGTAAACATTACGCAGGAGTTGCGTAAACATTACGCAGGAGTTACGCAAACAACGCAGAACTTTCTTGCGCGAGCGTACAGCGTAGCTCCAAACTCAGACAGATACGGTCTTCGCGGAGCAATGTGATATTGAAAACTTGTGCAACCTACGCACGACTGCTGTTTCACCTGCAGCTTAGCAGCCTTTAGCCGTTGTTTGAAAAAGGAAATTACGCAGTTTTAGACATCGAAAAACAGAACAATTGAATGTAAGTTAAAGTTTGTTGATTATGATGAAGTGAACGGGGACTGTTAGCATTACCGGCTAACTGACATAAATCAGCTGACGTGTTTCCAATACCTATTTCCAATATTTTTGTTGTGTATATTGTCAGTTTTGTATTTTACGAAGAAAACAGCATAACTTATGCGTTGTTAGCCGATGCCGATTGTTTGAAACGCGTTATGCTTGGTCAGAAGAATTAGCATTAGCTTTCACTCCGATCTGACTTAGTAGTTTATTGTAATTTGACATTTATTGATTAATTTAACATTTATTGTGTGACATATACTGTGGTGTGCGGCACATTTCTACTTGTTTATGTAAGATTTCAGTAATGAAATGGTGGTTTCTGTGTGTAAATTCGTTGGCCATCTCCTTTGCACCGTTGACAGCTCTGTAGAGTGACAGAAAGAGCGAGAATCATGATGAAGATCAGTCCTCATTCACGGTTTCTCTTCGGCCCTTAACAGACAGGTAACTATTAAATATAACTTAAATCTGTCTAACAGCCTCTTATTTTATTTAAATGCTTTAATACACGTCACTAGTTGATTCTGTATTTGATTCTGTCTTGATTATGTGCTTGGTTTTGTGTGAAATTAGCAGTGGTTATTTAATTAATCAGGTTGGGTATTAAAATGATTTCTCCATCATACAGTCTGGAATCTTAGCTTTGACGTGTAAAAAGACATCACGACGGCCATAGAAGAGCTAAAAAGGAGGGAGTTGAGCTCTTCCTCTGTGCAAGCTTCATCGTCCTCCACTTCATCCGCAATGGAGCTTGCTCTGGTGAGTTTGTGGTATTGCTATGTGCTTTAATGTCAATTCTGTTGAAGTAAAATGTTGAATGTCTGTAAAGGCAAGTGCACACTACAGGTTTTTAAAACGTCGGGCTGAACTGTGCAGTTCACACTACATGACTTGCTCTCTGTGAAATCAGGAGTGTTCAAGTTGTTGAGCTGTTCACACCACACGACACAACGTGATTGATCCGCAACAGGAGGTAACTCACTACACGAGGTGACAACAACTCTGTCAGCCAACGATTCTATCTTGTCTACAAACCACGTTTTATCACGAAGAAATCACGCGATAAAACGAACCGGAAATGACGCAATACAGCACGCGCGCCACTACCCAGCGAAGAAGAACACAAGTACACAGAGGCCGTTTCTCAATACCAAGTACGCAAACTTCGGACTTGCGTCCTTGGTAGTTCAGACTTGCCAAGTTCGACTTAGAAGAACGAACTCCCGAGGACGAGAGGACGCAAGTCCGGTTATTCTGCAAATGGGACAGCGGCGTTCTTGATCGCGTCACTCAGCACGCTCTGGCTACTCCGGTTATCTCTTTATGTATATTTTAGGCAACAATAAAACGAAATATGGTATAAAACAACACTCTGCCTCTTTTCATTAAAAAAAAAATCTTAAACATATTAAATGGCCACACAAATGTGGTTCAGGCAACGTGTACATTGATTATCTTCACTGCATAACAACACGAAATAAAACGCAACCCTGCTTCTTTTTGCTTTCATTTTAAAAATATTAAACATTATTGAACATTAAAACTGACATTTAAAAAACAGACGGGGTTGTGTCATTTTATTTTATTATACATGTACAGTGAAGAGAATGCTATAATAAAATAAATATTAAAATATATATATATATTTTAAAATATATAGCCTAAAATAAAATTACACAACCCTGACTCTTTTTGTTAAATGTCCGTTTTAATGATCTGATATCCAGTATAAAAGTATAAGTAAATAAAAATAAATAAAGCAAACAATTCAGTCAAACATAAGTCAGCTTAAAATAGCATAAATATATAAAATTATGAAACTTCACTTTGCCCTCAGCCAAAACGATTTGCCATGGAACAAATTATAGATTAATGAGACCAAAGATCGCCCGTTAGATATACACAAGAGAAGACGAATTATATCTCATGTTTAACCTCTAGACTAGAGACACCAGAGCCAGCGGCAAACATCAGAAGCACTAGCCGAGGTAAGGCTGTTCCAGTCGGGGTTAATGAGCGCTGAGCGCCCGGTGATCGCCTGGATCTCACAACTCCGAAAACGTCAGATACATTTTTTAAATAGGCGCTATCTTTATAAATAAATCTCAGATTTGAGCTTTAAACAACTACATTCTCGACTGAAACACTCTTAGAATTACATTTCGTGACACGATAACAGTAGTAGTTTGATATTACGCGGGTTTTCTCCTCTGCCATTGACGCTTGCTGGTGGGACGAGATGCATTCTGGGATCCCTTTCTGTCTCAAGTCTGCACAAGTCACCTCTACATGCATCCTCGGTAAAAGGGGCGGATCAAGAACACATCCGGGGATTTGAACTGGACTTGGCTAGATGTGAACTTTTGAATTGGGACAGTACTTGGGCAGCGACTGATGACGTTTCACAAGTCCACAAGAACACAAGTACAGACAAGAACGCATATTGAGAAACGGCCATAGACAGTATATAAACTGGACACAGCGACCCCATAGACCCTTTTACAGCCCACGTGATCAAATAGTTGCGCGCGCATTTTGGCAACGGAAGTGGTGTTGTTCCCCACTGGCTCTAACGTGTTAGCAACTCCGAAAGTTTATCAAAACGGTTTCCAAGCATCAAAATGTCTGGTTGTTACGTTTACGGTTGCACTAATCGATATTCCACCAAGGGGCTTAAAGGTTGTGTAGGTAAGAATTGTCTAAAGAACTTTTTTTCAAATTGGCTTAAACTGTCTTTATATACCAATACATAATTAAAATGTAAGTACTTTGAAAAAGAGAGTATAAAACTTGAGTGACTATAGTATATTTAATCTTCAAAAAACAGCTCATTAGTTCCTACCGGGACGAAACAAGTGATTGGCTTGCGCGACTGTCACTCTCCGTCGCCATGACTACCGCCGCTATTACTGGCTCTGCCCACGTGCGCACTCTGCTGATTCTCGCCATACTTCCGTTGCCAATATGCGCGCGCATACGTTGCTACGTCATCATTGTGTACAAACAGTAAAAGGGTCTATAGGTTTCAACGGAGAGAAGTGAAGTCAATTAGAAGCACTCACTTCCTGATCGCCAGGCGAACTGCGCAGACTCAAACTGAGCTTGACGACGTAGATGTGACGTGAGCAACCTGTAGGTCTTCTAGTAGCTGTGCCGAGAGAAATCTGAATCATTCCCTTCCGAATCTCGCTGAGACTGAGAGCGTGAGCATTAGCTGTCCATGAGCTAGCAGCGGGAGCAACTTTATCACTCTCTATGGGCTTCTCCCTTGACTTTATGCCTCCACGCCCTCCCGATTGCCCGTGAGCTTCTCTGCCTGTCCATACGGTAATTTCTCGACTTGTGCGACAGAGTCTCGCGATTATGACGCAATCGTTAGCCTATTTTTACAAAAAACTGCTTCTACGGGGCCATAACGTAAGATACAAGGTAATAGAGCCTTTTATACATTTTCGTGTTTCTTTAGAAATAAACAATGGACAAACGGTGTCTTTAAACGCCTCAGATGTAAAGTTATTCGCTGTCAAAGTGACGCCAAAATGAATGAGAGTCAATGGAATGCTAACAGCAGGTGGGGGTCCGCTAGCCAATTGCGGCGCCCAGGGATGCTTCAGTGTCTTCCGAAACACTGCCCCCCTGCAAGTACACAACACGCGAGTCTTTGTTTGAATATGGACGTCAGACAGAAATTAGTGCTGCTAACTGTTTGCGCGATGATTTGCTCTGGATTTTTTTTTTTCCCCATAGACAGTATATAAACGGTATTATTTTCCCAGTGACCTCAACCCATGCCTTGCTCTGATTGGCTGTAGCTCATGGCATCACATGTGGTTGAGTCGTGTGACAGCTCCAGATATCTAGCATGCTAGATATTTTTCTGGGCTCGGCGACGCGTCCGCGAGGCGTCTGCGAGCGTCTTTGATGCGTTGTTGGCTCTTTCATACTAACAGATTGGCGAGCGTTCATCGGCCGCTAATCCCCCGCGATTTGCACGCGATAACAACCCGACCTGTCGGCGAGCTCAACGATTTGCAAATCGGGCTTAAAATCCTGTAGTGTGAACTAGGCATAACCTGACCGTTGATTCTGTAGGCTTTTTAATACTTCAATGTCATGCTTTTGTAATATAATCTACATTACAGATTGACTGCATTACATTAACTTCTGCTTGAATGTGTGACCTTCTATTCAGGAAAGAATAGTAATCAAAATGGGTTTTTTAGGGGCCGAGACGAGGTAAACGTACAATGCAATTTGCAATGATACCAAAAGAAGCACACCCCAAATTTCTGAAAATACGTGAACATTTATTTGACACAATATTAACTTAGAATTCACTTAAATATTTGACATTTAGCATATTACATCAAGAAGGCAGTCGTATTGGAACTGATGCAAGCAGAATAAACTTCCACTTGTGTTAACTGATCATGATTAACTCAAAATGGCCAAATAATTCTGACTGACATATTAGTCAATAAAAGCAATCAGGGTTTGTACTTATTTGTAATTGTAGGCCAGAGAGAACGTGTATGTTATGATGACACTGTTTTCCAACCACATAAGCGTTTTATGTGCTAATGTCATATAAAGATCTGAAAGTATTTTTTTATGTGCAACTCTGCTGAACCTATGTTGGAATATTAGGATGCATGCATCCAATGAATGACCCACATTTTCACACAAGCACACGCTAACGCACATATACATATGCCTTTGGCAACGGTATGACTCACGCTGTGCTGAAAGCACTTGATCCGATGGAGAGGAACACAAATGAGGAGAGTGAAACCACGGATGTGCGTTTAGGTGTAAAGGGGTGAGTGTGGAACAGCAGCGCTGAGAACGGCAGGCATGGAGGCTTGTGGATTAAGCCGCTGAATCTCCTGCTGGGGGTGGGAGGGGGTTAAAGAGAGATTTCTGGGTATTGTGTGTGAGAGGAGAGAGATGGAGGCTTACTTTGTCATGTGCTGTTAACGGCAGCAGTAAGAGTGTGATAAAGAGAGATGCAAGAGAAAAAGGACCCTCAGCCCAAATCTACCAGCATCCTGGGAAAGGTAGGGCAGATTAGTCAGTGGCTCACTGTATGTTTCTCTAGTCAGTGTTGTGTGTGTGTGTGTGCGCGCATCTTCCCATCACTCGTGTCATGCTGTTTTCGTGCTTGTAAATGAATCTCAGCACTCCGAATAGCCTGTCGGCAGAGCTCGAGTCGTGATGTGTACATCAGTATGCGTGTGATGATGCTGACAGTGTCAGTGTGTGATCGCGCATCTGTGTTGGATGTGATTCTCTGTGGTATATCTGTTTTGAAGTGAATTTATGTGTATTGCGTTTTGCAATTTTTTCATTTGCATACATACATGCAAATGACACCGTGTATTGTAAGGTTTGGCGTCCATGCAGGGCACCAAATGCAGAATGGATATTCAGTGTGTGAGAATATGAGAATATCCTTTTATCTGGGGTGTCAGTGTTGGTCACTGTGGTGTTTTTAGTGTCCCTGCAGTAGATGGTGACTTTTGTGTTGAGAAAACTGCAGTTTATGTACCCAAACCTGTTAAAGGGGTCATAACATGAAAAACAGGATTTTTCTTGCTCTTTTGAAATACAACTTTAACAGTGCAAAGCTTCCTCCCTAGTCCACACAGTGCATGAAAACCAAGCTACTAAATTAATTTGTTCATTATCGTGAATTGTCATGGTTATGACTTCACAGCCACATTTTATTTTAATGTATTAATTACATTTTAATAATCAAAAAAACATGTGTAATCAATTGAATTGACAGTTTAAGGAATATTTTTTTAATGAAATGAAAATATAAAAACTCCTTTTTCCAGTTGTCAAATGAAGTGCTGCATAATTTTATTATAAACCCTAATATAGTCATATTTTCAAGTTAAACCAAACCTTTACTTTGGTTTATCTGTGTTGTTTTTGCCACACTTTTGAAGAATTAATCCAAAAATGGGCAAACCCTGTGGCATACCATAAATTCCTTTATGCCTACATTCCAAGATTCTTCACGTCTTTTCCACATAGCGGAAATCATAGGGGCCTTTTTTTACATATGAATGCTTACTTGGTATTCAGGAACTTGGTGCTCATTAAGAACAACATTTTAAATTGTGTAGTTAGTAATATTTAATTTTTAATGTGGTGCAAGAAATATTGACTAACAAACATTATAAGTGGACTAAAAGGAAAATAAAATAAAATGCTACATGTGTTGAATATGGCCCCTTTTAAAGTGCTTCCTGAATTATATTCTCTTAAACTGTTGTTTCATCATCTGATCTTTCTATTCATCTCACAATTATTTGTCTTCTCTTCTGCTGTCACCCCACATTTTGTATCCATCCATTCATACTCTTATCTAGCTTTAACCTTTGTCTTCAGTCCTTGTTTTCTCAAATTCTGTCTTTCTTGGTTTGTTCTCTCAGGCTCACCCTGCCCTGAAGGCCTTCATGTGCGGCTCTCTCAGTGGCACCTGCTCCACTCTGCTGTTCCAGCCGTTGGATCTGGTGAAGACCCGACTGCAGACCCTGCAGAACAACATGCTCCCGGGGTGAGACGCCACTAACTGACAGGCCTGCTGTGACCCGTTATCATGTCTATAAGCCTGCAGTTATGCTGCTGTCCTTGTGCTTTCTTATCTGTCTGGTATTAGGCGTCAGTGCTGGGTTTCATGACTTGATTGGCAGATAATAAACATGTCCTGCACAGTTAAAATGCATAATCATTAGGGATGTTCCGATCAGATTTTTGCCACCGATATAGACTACAAATTTCTTGTCATCATGATCGGCCGATCCCGATCATTCAAGCTTTATATAATATGTAAGCTCTCTGTTGACTCCTTACACCCTGAAGGCATTTTTAATCATTTCACATCTAAGGGGCATACAAAAAACAAGCTATCATTATGTAAAATGGTCTCATTTGATAGAAAACCTTGATTGAAAATATATATAAAATCTATTTTGAAAATTGAAAATAGATTGTAAGAGTAGAATAGATTATACTCTTACAACACTGCTGAGAAAATCCCAGTAGCCTATAAATGACAGGTCATAATATCAAGTTTGAACTTGTTCTCAATCATGTCGACTGAGATATCAACACAAAATTGGCCCAGATGCAAAGCAATCAAAAGTTATAGCATTTGGAACAATGGTAGCTTTTTCAAACAAGTGATCTTTGAGTGTTTTTCTGAACATAAGAACTAATTACACATATAAACGCCACGAAACATACAAATATTTATAAGTACAGAGAATACGTCAAATGTAATAAGATTCTGGTTGATGATCTTCCAGCGCTGTACGGTAAATCAAGCGATCGATTTTATATATCACGTTGGAAAACACTGCGTCATGATCTCAACGCATTCGGATAGCTTAGCCAAGCAGCATGTCATGTCACTCCGTGGGAATTTTCTCAAGATCTACGCGTCATGTTATGTTGTGTGTGTTGACTCGTTTGAATCAAGACACCATGTTCTAAATAAAGACTATTTACAATGGTTTAATAATGTAGCAAAGCCGAATGTTGCACAAAAGCCTTGTCTTCTGTATACTGTTTACATGCACGTTGGCGTAGACGTTTTTCATCAATAAATTGCGTTCGGTTCGTGAGATTGGCCACATTTAGGAACTACCGATCGAGTCATAGAATGTGATTATCAGCCAATATCAATCTGTGGCAGATCGATCGGAGCATCCCATTTCTGTTGTCATTCTGACAAGGCTTAATTAGCATGTCATAGATTAAAATGACTTTAGTCCTTGCAAGGGAAGCACCGTTATACCCAAGTTTTGCCCCATACCAATAATTAAGAATTAGTAATGTTTGCTAAGACATGCATAAAGTTGAACATAAGTGATTGGGATAACTATTTAGAGCACTTTACCAACCACAAAGCAGTACCCCAGCAACTCCATAGCAACGCACTAAAAACTAGACCACTTTACCAACCACATAACACCCTTACAACCGACTGTGAGGTTTTAGGCTGTTTTTTGGTAAGATGCGTGTTGAGTGTCATTGTGTCTGTGTTTATATAACTGGCCTCTCTGTATGCTGTGTGGGAGTGTCATGTGCTCTATTATTAAACTGTCTGCCTCTCTGGTCCCCATGTCAAATTGTTTAAGATTTTTAGCTCCTTCTCTCTGTTTTCACCCATCTTTGTCTCTCTGCCCGTGTCTGTCCTGATAATTTTTTATTTCTGTCTTTGTCTCTCAGTGCTCCTAAAGTGGGAATGATTTCAGTGTTTTTAAACGTGATCCGCACAGAGAAGCTGTTTGGCCTGTGGAAGGGGGTTTCACCGGTAAGTCTACTGTGTTGGCTGATTTCTCCATTTCCTTGGTCAGCTTTCAATGTTTGATCTCACAACAGCACCAGTGCTCTGATCTCAGACGTATGTCCTGTTCTTCATTTGTCAGAGTAGACGGCATATTTAATGTGACGCAAACAAAAAGCCTCTATTGAGTGTTTTCATGGCAATCGTTTAGTGCTTGTCGAACACGACTATGAATTCAAGGTGCACATTTTCATTACGCAAAACTGTCTGTTACCATAAGCAAATCTCTTTTGAACTTTATACTAATCTAATGTGCGTGTGCCACTAAAACCAGCAACAGATAAAGGAGAAAACAATCATCAATCAGACTGTACTTTACTGTTTGGTGATAATTCAACTTCAAAACATGATTATAGTTTATCAAACCGATTTGTCAGATGTGAATATATGCAGGTTAAAAAGTGTTTTAAGTTCTTCTCATCATGTAAGAACATATTATTACTTCAAGAAAAAATTAGAGAAAATAAAACGTATTACAGATTACTGTATTATATGCCAAATATAATGCTGTATGAACCATTTATGTTAATTATGAAAAATCTACAGATATGTTTGTGAGTCTGGAAAATTACGGAAGTTTGAAATGAAAAATGTGTAGGAACCCTGATTATTACATTATTTATTATAATTATAATGTAGATTATTATATCAATGAGTGATTTCTGACTCACTGTTTCTCTCTTTTTCTGTCCTGCAGTCGTTCATGCGCTGCATCCCTGGTGTAGGGATCTACTTCAGCACATTTTACTCGCTGAAGCAGCATTACTTCGAGGATGGGTCTCCGAGCGCTGGCGAGGCGGTGTTGCTCGGGGGAGGGGCGCGTTGCGTGGCAGGCGTGGCCATGCTGCCCATCACAGTCATTAAGACTCGTTTTGAGGTGAGGACCATTGCAGAGACACTGCATATACATTGAAAATGCATGTTTTCGGGTGTATCTGTGTGTTTATTCACCATTGCACGTTTTATTTCAGAGTGGGCGGTACAATTACGTGAGTGTAGCCGGAGCTCTTAAAAGTGTGTGTCAGATCGAAGGTCCCAGGGCTCTTTACTCCGGGCTCACGGCGACTCTGCTCAGAGATGCCCCGTTCTCTGGCATCTATGTCATGTTCTATAGCCAGGCCAAAAAGGCTTTACCACAGGGTAAGCTTCTGATCAAATGAAAATGTGTGAAAGTGAAAATGATGTTGTTATCTGAGGATGTGGGATTGTTTAATAATGTCTGCTCTCTCTCATTCACTCAGAGATCAGCTCATCATCCTTTGTCCCGCTGGTTAATTTTGGCTGTGGTGTGGTGGCTGGTATTTTGGCCTCTCTAGCCACTCAGCCAGCGGATGTGATCAAAACCCACATGCAAGTCAGCCCCGCATTGTATCGCAAGACCAGCGATGCTGTACGCCACGTTTATGCTGTAAGCATCATGACCAAATTCTTATTTCACGATATGATCAATTTTATTTTACCATAACGATATGTATCATTATATAGTAATAATGTTTTATCTTATCTCATTTCTGTTATTTAAAATAAGAAAAATGAAGCAAATTACAAACAATAGGACAAATGCAATATAACTAAAATATGAATGAAACAAATTAAGTTTTTCAGGGATGATAGGTTTATTTAACATGTAGTTAGAATTAGTACAGAAATGTAATAATCAAAAATGTAAAAACTAAATATTGTGTAGTCTTCACTGTATGAATTAAATATACATTTATATATATTTAAATATAAATTTATACAGCTAAAATTATTCAGTCAAGAGCAGTAAGGTATTTTCTCTTTTGTTTGATTCGCATTAATGAAACAGAGCAGCAGGTACTGTAGGTATATTACGCTGCTGTCACTTTAAGACCAAACGCACGGATCCATTACACATCCGGTTTACACCCAATTTTTCACTTTCACTTGAGCCAAAACCGGCTGTTTACATGAACACTCCATACCATGGGCATTTTGACTTACCTGACTGTGTATTCAACCATTCAAATGCAATAAGACGTGAAAAAGAACTGAATTCACGATCGCATGCTGAGCGATGCGGATTTCTGTGAACGTGTGTACGCTGTGTGTCAGTGAGTGCTTGCACCGCATTGAGTTTTTTTACTGCTTATAACACTTTAACATCAAGCACGTCCCAAATTTGCGATCGCCTTCTAAGAGAGGTAGTTTTCTGTCCACGCACTTTGGCAGTGTGCCAGTCAGCACTTCAGAATAGATTGCACTTATAACTCTCTTTAACACCAAGCACATCCCGCTCTTTGTATTCTCATTCATGCATTTTATCAAATGGTAGTATCAATAGTGCTATATTTACACACCACGATATACACAAAATAGCAAAATCTCTAACATGGTAATGATATATATCGTCATACCGACCAGCCATGCGACAAAACATATTTGTTGACCTTTGAAAATCTCTTCAAATATAAAGAAAAGTCAGATACAAAATGTTATTTTAAACCCAGCATGAAATCAGTTCCCTAAAATACACTATTCAAAAGTTGGGGGTATGTAAGATTTCTTTTAAAGAAAGGATGTATTAAATCAGAAGTGTTAGTAAAGACTTTATATTGCTACAAAAAATTATATTTGAAAATAAAAGCGGTTCTTTTCTACTCATCAAAGCATCCTGAAAACAAATGTAGCACGGTTTCCACAAAAATATTAAGCAGCACAACCGTTTTCAACATTGATAATAATCAGAAATGTTTCTTGAGCAGCAAATCAGCATATCAGAATAATTTCTGAAGGATCATGTGACACTGAAGACTGGAGTAATGATGCTGAAAATTCAGCTTTGCATCACAGGAATAAATTACATTTTAAAATATATTTAAATAGGAAATGGTTATTTTAAATTGTATTTCACGTTTATCAAACGAATGCAGCCGTGGTGTACATAAAATACTTTGTACATAAAAAGATCTTACCAACCCAAACTTTTAAATGGTACCCTATTTATAATGTTCCTGGTGCAAGAATCATGATATTCTATAATAAAAAAATGCAACTGAAAGATAGTATGAAATCATAATAACATATCCTATCCAGTTTCCCCTTTTCATTATCCAGTCAAATGTCGATTGATGAAGCCAACATTATTTTCTTGACTTTGTCGCATTACAGAATTTAAAATTTGTTCTGAATGTTGTTTTGTATTTTTATAAGTCACAGGTTTGTTAAAGTAACTTCCCTTTCATTCTTTTCTCTGTTGTTTTAGAAGCATGGCTTGAGCGGGTTCTTTCGGGGGGCGGTTCCTCGTTCTCTGAGGAGAACCCTGATGGCTGCCATGGCCTGGACTGTGTACGAGCAGCTGATGGCACGCATGGGCCTGAAGTCCTAAAGACACCTGACGCACTTTTTCCGTAGACTTTTCAAACACTGGCAAAAGATGGCGTTCTGTCATCCTCGAAGAGTTGATCAAATTGAAAGCAGCTAGTGTTGGCTGAGGTACCGGTAATAGAAGGGTTGTGTGTATGTGTTTGTGTTTTAAGTGTAGTGAGTCTTTACCCCGTGACACCTCTGACAGTGACATTCCTAAATTGCCACGTTGTGAGTTTGTCTGCCTTGTTGATGCCTACACACTGAAGAATACCAATGAGAGACAGACTGCTAAATCATGTGCCGTCAGCTCACAAGAAATCTCTCCTCACTAACCAATGAACTCAATATACCACATGACCGTGTCATTAAAAAGTGCCCACCCTTGCAGGTTTTTGGGAAATGCACGACTCTGTGTCTGAGACCATTAAGCCTAGTCCACTGAGTTGAAAATCCCTTTTAGTCGAGGATGAGGCAAGCGGGTGTCCGAGACATGTTGACCTAATATTTCAGCGCTCCGACAATCAGACCGAATTACTCTAGAGCTGAGAAACTGAACTGACAACACATGACTGTCTCATCAACATACTCCGTTCCGACTAATAATTGCACGTCTATATGCGATGATTTGTGCTGTTCCACTGATCTCCTGTGTTATATGACTGGATGGATTTATCAGTGCAGTTCAGTACACTGGGTTCTTTATTTTCTTGAACACTCACTGCTGGGCACAGACAAAGCCAGGATTTGGATTGAATGAGACTAAGATTTCGACCTGGAGAAACACTTAATATTTAAGATGGAAACAAGTGTAGTTTCTGAGAAAATTATTTTTGAAGTGGAAAGGCTGAAGTGGAAATGATCATACGTAATTTATTGTATTTGCAAATGTGTTGTCGGACAATTTTAATTGACGTTTTGTTGTATTGAGCTATTGTGTAATAACTGCTGTAAGATGCCATAGTGTCATCAGTGGTGCTCGGTGTGAACAACTTTTTAATGATCCATAGGTTGATTTTTAGGAAATCTGCCACGAACATGTCGGGGTGGTTAATCACCCTTAACACAGGGAGAACCAATAAAAAGTTTAAAGAAAATTAATCTTGTTAGAACTATTAGGATTTTTGGTACTGTGACATTATTTTCATTGCAATTAGGCACATTTTCTTCCCAAATTATCACTTGAGATTTTTTGAATATATATTTATATATACTTATTCTGTACACCATGGTAGTCTTTGTTGTATTTATTTTGTTTAGTTTTTCTCCAAATTTTAAATCAGCATATTACAGTACTTTTACTTAAAAATTTGAGTCAAAATGCAGGGATTCATTAGAATAATGAGAATTTAGGGGAAATAGGCTTAATCGTCATGTAAATAATGTAACAATGCAAAAATCTTAATGTATCTAAATAGATTTCAATAATTTCTTTCTTTTTTATTATTATTATCATCATTTTTTCCTTAAACTTTTGGGGGTAAACATCACCTGGACACATTTTCATGAAATTTACCCCAGAAGTGTTTGAGATTCCCATTCTCTCCAACGTTCTGTCTTATGGGGATGGTGGTACTTTGTCACTTGCCATTTTATTTAATTTGAGGGTTCAAGTGAGTTTGACCATTTGAATTCAGGAATTTTATGTACTTTATCATAGTTGCATTAAGTTGGCTGAAATCAATTCAGTTTACTAATTGTTTTGAATTGTCTTGATTTGCTTCTCCCGTACAAAGCAAGCGTATCTACTGCCGAATGCAGTTTAATACCCATAATATGAAGTTTGAAGACTAGAGCCAAATGATACACTAGTTTTATATCAGTTAAGAGGGTTTATAAGTTTCGATCACACTACATGCATAGTTTGTTAAAGCACTTTACATTCAGTAAAGTTGGCTCCATTCCCCAAATTGAATCTGGGTGGTGTGTGTGTGTAGTCACATGTTGCTATGTAAGCCATTGTGCTTTGTGCTGTACTGTGGAGATATTCGTTTGCCTTCACATAATCAGTATTGTCTTTTCAGCATTATTGTTGATATTTTGTCTTTGTGTGAGATTTTTTGCACATGCAAATGTCGTGCCTATGTTAATATGTGAATAAATCTACCCCGTTTTATAAATGGTGGTAAAAGTTTGTTTTATGCATCTAGTTTTGTAAGCTACACTACATTTTCAGCTTTAACACACAAAGTAGCCTACTGAAGATGCTTTAAAAATCATTGATGCTCTTTTTGCTTTAATTGACCGAACAATGGTCTAGGTCTATATTGTTAAGGTGGCACAAAGTGGTCTTGCGTCACTGTTATGCTGTGCTCTGCTGGGTGCTACTGATGGCACAAAAACTGACAGTCTGATAGCCATCAGTGTCCCCAGACATCCATCCAGACAGAATAAACGGGGTCAGCTTTGAGGACACATGGAGGGACTGAATCACTGCAATGACACAAATCAAAAGACTAGCAGTAACTATAACTCAGACACCAGACTTCATCATCTCTTTGAGTTATGCGAGACTCCTGTCAGCTTTTATTTATAGCTAGGATCTCTAAGAAAATTATAATGATATTTCTATAACGTCCTGCATAAACCAGCAGGATGCTGTTCAAAATGCAGACATTAGACTGTTTTAATTATTTTAGTATATAAAGTTAAACCAAATTAAAATTATTAATGTTAACTAGATAAAAAATAGTTTATAACGTTAACGTTTATTTTTTTATTAGTAACGAAAATGTTTTTGAATGGTTTAGCAACTAGAGTCCGCTCACATGTGATACCTATCTTCCTCCAGTAGGGGGTTGTATGTTGATGTCTCGGTTAGACAGGAGAAATGCAGAGAGCAAGAAACCTCCCTAATATGATTGGTGGCCAACCGAGTATATATATCACGTCATTTCCTCATCCCGCCCTCTTTTCGCCGTGAGGTGCAGAACTCCATACGGCGTTGTCTCGTGGTGAGCAAAAATATATAATTTTGACGAGTTTTAAACGTCTATTTGAGTCAGACTTTAAAAAAAATAAAGCTAATAATTGCCAATGTTCATCCGTTTTTATGTTAAATGTGAAAGTTTGCGCTACTTCCCTTAAAATATGAAGGCCTTAACCGCGGCGTGTGATCTCGTGCAAGGAAGCGCGTGTAGCAGCTAACGTTAACCGTTACGGCTAACTTACAGTCAGTGTAGCGCTCGCTGTGGTCAATCGTGAGATAAATTAACTCTCTAGAGTTGTTTTATTAACATTCAGTCTCTACATACTTTTTATATTCTATTTTAGTTAATTGTTAAATTAAGTTCCATATTTAATCGAGTTGGCGAGTGTACGTTATGTGTAGCATCTCACGTGTTTCTAATGATAATGCACGATCGGTCTTAAAGCTGCTAAACATCACGCACACCATTAAAGCCTGGCACTGATGTCGGTGTTTGGGTGTCGGAAGTGTGCTAGAGTGATAAAGCTGGGTTTTCGCTAACACCATGAGGGCTGATGGTGCCCTATGACTGGGGTTTGATAGTGACCAGAGCTACATTCATCCCAATTCATGTTAGAAATACTTACTCCACTTATCTATAACTTCTTGACTAAACTCTTTGTTCCTATTTCTCCTCCCAGCTCTCCCAATAAACTCGTTACACAGGGAAAGTGGTCACGATGTCCGGAGGTCTGGATGTCCTTCAAATGAAGGAGGAGGATGTGCTGAAGTTCCTGGCCGCAGGAACCCATCTGGGAGGAACCAACCTGGACTTCCAGATGGAGCACTACGTCTACAAGAGAAAGAGTGACGGTAAAAAGCACAAGACTAGAATATGGCTTAGAGATGCCTTGCAGGTGTTTTGTCAATATTAAACTAACTTACAGTTGATTTTTGGAATAAGTTGCATGTTTCCTCATTGAGTTGACATGTGCATGTGTAGCATCTCATGTGATAATGGTGCAAGGTTTGTTTAGCCTAAATCTGTAAACATGCACACTGTTAAAGCCTGGCACTGATGTCGGTGTTTGGGTGTCGGATGTGTGCTAAAGTGAATTAGCTGGGTTTTCGCTAACACCATGAGGGCTGATGAGCCCTATGACTGGGGTTTGATAGTGGCCAAAGCTACATTCATCCAAATTAGTATATCGAAGTACAACTGTATTATTATTATTATTAGTAATACTTAGGTCTTAATTTTTTGTTAAACAAAACCATCAACAATGGATAAAAAAAAAGAAATGGTTTAACTCCATGGGACCAGTAGCTGATGACATAGAACAGTGAATGTTGCTAAAATATGGAAATATTAACTTAATCTTAGGGGGTTCTTTAAGAAAGTACTCTTTCCAAAGTGTTCAGGTTTGGTTACCCTTACTATAACTGATCAGTTTCACATTTCTGCAGGCGTGTACATCATCAACCTTAAAAAGACCTGGGAGAAACTGCTTTTGGCTGCTCGTGCTATTGTGGCCATTGAAAATCCAGCTGATGTCTGCGTTATCTCCTCCAGAAACACTGGCCAGGTAATTGGGAAAACTCAGTGACTAGACATTGGCAGCAGCATTTCTTAAAATCCAATGTTTAAAAAGAGCTTTTTAGACAGGCACACTATTAAAACCTGGCACTGTTGTCAGTGTTTGGGTGTCGGAAGTGTGCTAGAGTGATTCGGCCGGGATTTCGCTAACACCATGAGGGCTTTGCCCTATGACTGGGGTTTGATAGTGACCTGAGCCACAATATTTTGATTGAATGTTTTTTGTGAACATGGCTCTTTGTGATTTTTAGTGATGTTGATTCCTGTTCTTTCCTGTCAGAGAGCTGTGCTCAAGTTTGCATCTGCCACTGGCGCGACCACCTTCGCTGGTCGTTTCACTCCTGGAACCTTCACCAATCAGATTCAGGCTGCTTTCAGGGAGCCCCGCCTCCTGATCGTGACTGATCCTCGCGCTGACCACCAGCCGCTGACTGAGGCCTCTTACGTCAACATCCCAACCATTGCCCTCTGCAACACAGACTCCCCTCTGAGATACGTCGACATTGCCATCCCATGCAACAACAAAGTATGAATGAGAGACTTCACCGTTAATCTATATGCTATGTTTGTTCTGTGTGAAGCTCAAACGGTAGAGCATGGTGATAGCAACGCCAAGGTCATGGGTTTGATTACCCGCGGAATCAAACCCATGTTTTCTTAATGCATATTATAGATATTATTGTGAAAACTTAATTCAGGGTTCAATTCCCAGGCAAAGCAAGAGCTGGAAATTGTACCCTAAATGCAGTGCAATTTGCATTAAAGGCGTCTGCTAAATGCATATGCTATATTTTTAAATGTGTTGTGTTTTAGGGTCCCCACTCTGTGGGTTTGATGTGGTGGATGTTGGCCAGAGAGGTGCTGAGGATGAGAGGCACCATCTCCAGAGAGCACCCATGGGAGGTCATGCCTGATCTGTACTTCTACAGAGATCCTGAAGAGGTATGATGTGGCGCTTGAATTATGTATACTCTACAGGTGAAAGTGTATAGTTATAGAAGTTTACTATAAATTGTACTGAAATAAGTTTTTTTTAATACAAAATATATATTTTACAAAATAATTTGAACACTAAAATCAAAGCCATATGTCTGTTTTAAATTTGAATATTGAGCCTGCGAATAAATTATTTGAATGCTAAATATCCTGGCACAGGGACACTGAGGATTGTGTTATGCACTTGGAATATAACTATAATTTACTATTAAAGATGTGCTAATTGTGACTGATTTTGCTCCACCTCTAGATTGAGAAGGAAGAGCAGGCTGCGGCTGAGAAGGCTGTTGGTAAGGAGGAGTTCCAGGGTGAATGGACCGCTCCAGTGCCCGACTTCAACCAGCCTGAGGTTGCTGACTGGTCTGAAGGTGTTCCAGTTCCTTCTGTGCCCATCCAGCAGTTCCCAGCTGGCATAGAGGGTAAGCTGCCTTTTATATACATTTCCCCACGTATTAGTTGTTAATTGAACCGTTTTAGGAGAACAAAAGTGTTACGGTGATTATATTTGATCTGAACATAAATTGATAATGCTGTGAAAAAGTCCTGTGAATTATAATCAACTTTTCTTGACTTCAGCTCCTGCCAAACCTGCACCAGCTGAGGTGTTTGCAGGTAAGCAACATTTCCCTTTTTTGATTATTTGACAGCATAGACTGCACAATGCGAAATATTAAGGCGTCTATAACATCTGGGGTAACTTTAAATGGCTTTCTCTTCAACAGAGGACTGGAGTGCTCAGCCTGCCACTGAGGATTGGTCTGCTGCGCCCACCGCTCAGGCCGGAGACTGGGGCGGCACCACTGCAGACTGGCCTTAAGCGTTACCTAGTGATGCTTGTGAATCAATAAATTTGATTGTTTAAAATATTGCTTCTGATATGTTTTCTTATTTGTTGATTTCTGAATAACCGGGTTCCTACAGTTTGGAAAAGTACAGAATTTGATTTGAGTAATTTCCAGGTCTGTAAAAGTATGGAAAAGAAAACCGAGTATGGGAAAATATTAGCATTTCCAGGCTATTGCCCCTATTTAGTTTAATATAATAGAAAATTAAGAATTTAATGCACATAAATGTATCAGAAGTGTTTTCATGGCAGCTGTTTAGTGATTGTCAAACACGACTGAATTCAAGGTGCACTTTATCATTATGCAAAAATGCAGGTTAAGCGTTTAGGGATTCTTTTGATATTCTTAGCACCGTATTACAGAGCCACTAAGGATCTTTGCAAAAATAAAAAATATGCAGACTTTAGTGTGCACATGAGAAACCATTAAACTTGGCATAGAAAATTTGCACTGAGCCACCTATTGCACCATCAGCCCATTTCAGTGTGGTTTCTTTGGCTGCCAGAGTGTTAAAGCATACCTAAGGCCTTGAAATATGATGTACTGCCCTAATGAAAGCCCAATGGCGCTTATGGGCCTAGATTTCTATTAATTCATGTGTGCTCTCTTTTCCTTCATAAGCTGGCAGGGACGCACGCTCAAAGGACATAGGTTATAATATAAAACTAGAAATTGTAAACATGCTAAATATTCCTGTGTGCATGTGAAAAGTTTCTCGAAGGCATGCAAAGGTTTCTCGTGTGCAAATGGAAAATGTGTAGGAACCCTGGAATAAACAGTTAGGACCCAAAAGCATAGTGTTTTACCAAGTCCACATCTTTTACATCAGTAATGATAAAAATCAGACATTACAAATCGTCACCTTGGAATTATAAGGTTCTATCTGACATTTTTGTCAAAATTGAGTTATTCACATATTCTTATTCTGTGACAACTTATTTACATTATGTGATGTTTTTTAAGTTGTGTACATTTTATTTAGAAAATAAAAAGGTTCTTTCTACACAGTCGAATGGAATGCAAAAACTTTAAAGCTCAATATCTCAAAACCAGTCAGAATGCAGATAGAACCTTATAATTCCAAGGTGGTGAAATGTAGATGGGCACGCTTTAAGTCTTGTCAAATGTGATGGTTTAATGAAGGGATAATGTAGTCAGCTGAACAGTATTTTTTAATAAATCCTAACTAGGTAAAATGTAAGCTAGTTTGTAGACACAAGTGACTTGTTGCTACAGGGTAGCAGTCATTATTTGACCACTGAAATCTTTTCCATTTAGTTAAGCAATAAAATAGCCATATTGTGTGTGCGTTCTTTCTTGCAAATGAAGGTCAAGAGGCAGAGTTCCAGAAGTCAAAGCCGAGATAGATCTGAGAATCTGAATTTGTGTTTGGCAATGACCGTGCAACTAATGTTAAAAGTACACAACTTCCTTGAGTGTGAGTACAGATACTACAGGTCAAATAATACTGTTACAAGTAAAAGTTGTAAAGACTGATTTTTCCTTAAGTAAAAGTACAGAAGTACTCGTTTTTAAAAGAAGTAAATGTAAATGCATTGTTGTATGTAATACTTGCAGTACCTTGTGCCTCTGAATCTGTGCCTGCCCACCTACCCTCATATCAATATAAAATGTATTTCTAGAACACAGTTCCGGTAGTGGGATTGAATAAATGCAATCTGGGGTTCTGACGTCAATCCGACTTTCATTTCCAACTAAAATCATCCTCTGACTGACGTCACTACTTTCTACTTAAGGACCTTGACAGACATGTAGTGGAGTAAAAAGTTTTACTCCACTTGTCTTTCTCTTTAATTGTGGAATCCTGCCAGTTTATAATCAACCCCCTTCCCTATATGCCCAAATAATATTTAATATACCTTTGCCAAGGACAACCATCCCTTTCCCAGAGTCCAGATGTCTCCAAGAGATATATTTATTTCACACCTCTCAATAATGGGGTTAAGACCTCATTGGTGTTTCAGTGGGCCACGAATGGATTTGACCTTCTATATAAATTATTTCTTACATCTTTATAATACTGCTGCCATAATTATTTAATATATTGGATAAAGTAAAGTTGTGTAGACGTTTTGATTGCAAGTGGTAGTACCAGTCCACATTAACGCCTGGTTTCACAGACAGGGCTTACATTTAAGCCAGGATTAGGCCTTAGCTTAGATCAATTAGGATATTTAAGTATCTTAGTGTGCCTTAGAAAAAGAAAAAGAAAATGACTGATGTGCACCTTGAGACAAAACAACAATACTGACATTTTAAGATACGTCAGTCAGTGCAACAAAGTTGATTCAAACTTCCCAGGAGAGGGCTTGAACACATTATACCAATCAAATGGTCATATTATTTAAGTTATGATGAAAATGTTCCACCCCAGATGGGACTCGAACCCACAATCCCTGGCTTAGGAGGCCAGTGCCTTATCCATTAGGCCACTGGGGCTTTTACAGTGCTTGTGTGACAACCATGCTTTGTTTATATATAATAATATTTTAAAATATATATTTCTGGATGGCAAACTTTTATATTTTTTCTTCCCTGTATCTATCTTCTCTGTATCAGCATCTCTGTGATATATTTTAATCATCTTTCGATTAAAAACACACGGCAAAGCTCTGAGAAAGAATCATATCACATGGTGGTCTTCTGCCATGGATCTAGTGAAGAGTGAGTTGCGTAGCAACAGCGTGATGCCGCGCCGCCAAACACTGCAGTAGAGATTAGCTAGCTCACAACTCCACGTGCAAGTATATTCATGCTCTGTGTTATTTTATATTATTTTATTTAGTTCGGGAGGTAGGATCAGGTGTGGTGTTCAAAGGCGAACGAAGATCTGCTTAACATATTGTGTTGTGCACACCTAAACATAGTCGCTTAGCAAGTTTGCTAGCTAGCAGGCTATCTGGCTAGTTCACCTCTTCATCTACAGAAATCCTGTTCCTGGATTTACGGATCTAAATCAGCGTTGTTTGTATTGCGTGTGATTCATTTGAACTGCTTTATGGTGGTCAGAGTGATTGTAAAATGGCTGGTTAGTTTCAGGACTGTGTTTGGGGACAGTGAATCATAATCACCATGGTGAGTATCAACCAACACACGGTCTCTGCTGGATTTGGTTTGTTATTAAAATCATACAATATACAATAAATTGTCATATATATGAACAAAAGTCACTTTAAAAATCCCTATTGTTAAATATTTATTTTGCTGGTGTATTATTACCTTTTGAACTATATCTTATAGATGTATTTATTGCCTGTTTTAATTATTATAATAACTAAACTAAATTCATTTTACAAAAGATTTCTATTTCAAATATTTTAAACTTTCTATTCATCAAAGAATCCTGAAATAATGTGTCACGGTTTCCACAAAAAAAGTAAGCAGAAAAACTGTTTTCAACATTGATAATAATAATACATTTTTATTTTAGCAGCAAATCAGCACATTTAGAATGATTTCTGAAGCATCATGTGACATTGAAGACTGGAGTTTAATTACATTTACAATGTTATTTTTATATTGTACAATACATTAAAATAAACTACAGTTATTTCAATAACTGTAATAATAGTTCACAGTATTAAATGCAGCTTGTGTGAGCATAAGGGAATTCTTTCAAAAACAAACTTTCCTCCCCCAACATTTTTAATTTGTAGTGTATACAGTAATTGTGCTTGTACTATCTATAAGTGCAATAAATTACTTGTATTATAAAATAGTCACTTTGTGCAAAGATAAGCTGTAATGCATGACTAATGTGCAAAGGATAGTGCAAATGTTTTGTAAAACAGCCAACGATTAAACTTGCACAAAATATGCACATATCGCTTCGGATAAAATAAGTAGATTTGCTCAGGCTAATGTTCTAAATGAGTGGATAAATAGATATGTACATGAATGATTACAAACTGGAGTTACTTATAGTGCGATAATATCATTTAGATGAACTGTTGTACATCCTAACAGCACCAAACTCTTGTTTCTGTTCTGAAGCTCTTATCACGGATGAAACCAGCAGTGGGCGGAGAGGCGTCCACCGGTTCCAATGAGAAGAAAAAGAAAAATAAAACAAAAAAGATTCCAAGACTTGAGGATTATCTAAACCAAAGAGACTACCTGGGAGCTCTGACTCTATTAGAGGTACAAAAACAACCACATGAGACCTAAGATTACAACTCCATGACATTTATATGATCTTATGAACTTTCGGACACTTTAAACTCTCTTGTAATATCAGTTCCAGCGTAATGGCGGAGAGTCGGTGGAGCATGCGGACCTTTGGATCGGATTCTGTGCCTTTCATTTGGGGGACCACCAGAGAGCAATGGAGGTTAGAGAAAGAGATTCTGCAGGATGTTTATGCTTGGTTGAGATTCAGAGATACAGAGATTCTGGAAAAGACACTGATAATGTGTCCTGGGATTTTTCCCGGGAATGTTTGATTTTTGGTTCATTCACACTGCCAGTGATTTTCTGGAATCTGTGCACGCGTTCACACACATCCCGTAAAGACACGTGACGCTACAAAGACTTCTGGCATTGGTCATGCAATTGTTCACACAGGGTGTGTTCCAGTACTGATCCCAGCAATGTTATTAAGTGCCCATCCCGGAATCGATCCCGGGATCAATCTCGGGACGTTTGCGTTCACACAGAAGGTGTGCAATTCTATGGGAATTTTCTGGGATCAACGCTATATGTGAAAGGGGCTTTAGTAGAGTGACATTATGGCTGATGTAAATTGGTTGTATATAACATGACATATTCTTACTTGTCACATTTATCCAGGAGTACAAGGCGCTCACTTTGAGGCCGGAGTGTCCCGAGGATGTTTGGGTATTTCTGGGCTGTGCGCTCTTTTTCCTGGGGCTTTATTCAGAGGCGGAGGAGGCAGCACTAAAAGGTTTGTCTTCACAACCTTTCAAAAGTTTGAGGTTGATAAAATTTTTATAAATTTTGAAAGAAATCTCGTATGCTCACCAGGGCGCATTTATTTGATAAAACAAACAAATAAACAAACAAACAAACATCATTTTGGGGAATATTATAAGTCAAAATAACTGCTTTAATATATATTAATATATTTTAAAATATTAGGCTATTCTTCTTATGATGGTAAACCTGAATTTTCAGCATCATTACTCCAGTCTTCAGTGTCACATGATCCTTCAGAAATCATTCTAATATGCTGATTTGCTGCTCAAGAAACATTTATTATAATTATAAAAAAATGTTTTTAAAACCGTGGTATATTTTCATTTTCAGGATTCCTCTATGATTTAAAAAAACTGCATTTATTAGATATTTTTTTGTAGCTCATCATCCAAATGTTATAGCATGCTGTCTTTTTCAGGGCCAAAATCTCAGCTTCAGAATCGCCTACTCTTTCATTTAGCTCATAAGGTCAGTTTTTCCATAATATTTCATCCCCTACGTGACATTATTATGGTAGCGCTTTGAAGATAATGTCATTTTCTGCTTTGTTCGGCTCTCTGAAGTTCAACGATGAAAAGAAGCTGATGGGTTTCCATCAGAACCTGGAGGACGTGACCGAGGATCAACTGAGCTTGGCTTCCATTCACTACATGCGCTCTCATTACCAGGAGGCCATTGACATCTACAAACGCATCTTACTGCAGAACAGGTGCTTCACAACACATCGACATCACATCAGCATATGAACAAGCATCTCTGAGAAACAATAAAATGCAAAAAAAAAACTTTACATTGACTAATGACTCATCTCTCTCAATTCTACAGAGACTTTCTTGCCCTGAATGTGTATGTGGCTTTGTGTTACTATAAGCTGGATTATTATGACGTGTCTCAGGAGGTGTTGGCCGTGTATCTGCAGAGTATTCCTGACTCTACTATCGCCCTCAACCTCAAAGCCTGCAACCACTTCAGACTCTACAATGGCAAAGCTGCTGAGGTCAGCTACACTAATATGTATACAAATACACAAATTATTTTATAACGTTAGGGCCTGAGGTTGTGTAGTCAAGGCCAAAGTTACTTTGATGATTATGAACTTAAGACAACATTTATTTACGATGCATTTACATTCAAAGGTATGGGGTCAGTACGATTTTTAAAAGAGGGTTCTTATGCTCATCAGGGCTGTATTTATTTGATAAAAAGTACAGTAAACACAGTAATATTGTAAATTATTATTACAATTAAAATAACTGTTTTCTAATTGAATATATTCTAAAATGTAATTTATTCCAGTGATTGTTAAGCTGAATTTTAAGCACCAGTCTTCAGTGTCACATGATCCTTCAGAAATCATTCTAATATGCTGATTTGCTGATACATTTTTTCTCTCCAAAATTTCAAATGTCAAAACCGATTCTTTGTTGAATAGAAAGTTCAAAAGAGCATAATTTATTTGAAAACAAAATACACTTTTGATAAATTGAATGCATCCTTGCTGAATATAAAAAAAATCTTACTGACTTTTAAACTTTCAAAAATTGTAGCAATTTATTTAATTAATTTGTGATCTGATTGGATTAAGAAATGTGATATGAAATGCAGTAATGTAATGCGAAATCAATGTTAGACTGGTTTTAGGTCTTTTAGAGGAAACATGAACTGATCATTTGTTTACAATAACATTTATTAAGAAAGTAAAATGCATGTGGGTTTTAAATTCTCTATTTTCCGTTTTTCTCCTCCTTGACTCCTTAGACTGAGTTGAAGAACCTTATAGATATCTCCTCCAGCTCGTTTCAGTTCGCTAAAGAGCTCATCCAGCACAATCTGGTGGTGTTTCGCGGGGGTGAGGGGGCCTTGCAGGTTTTGCCTCCTCTGATTGACGTCATATCAGAAGCCAGACTCAACCTGGTCATCTATTATCTCAGACAAGGTGTGTTGATCAGGTGTGGCCTTTTGTCTTTAGCAGATGCAGTGAGACTGGCTAATCAGGTTAGTTATTAACTCTGTCATCTGACTTTTAGATGACATTCAGGAGGCCTACAAACTCATCAAAGACCTTGAGCCCACCACACCCCAGGTATTTAGGCCACGCTAATGCTTGTTTCTCATACATAATACAGCGCAATGATTGGTTTAAAATAGTTCATTATCGTGAATAATGCAGAGAAAAGAACAGAAACTGATGATGTTGACACGTTCTCTCCATCACCACTCCAAATAAACGTATACCTCACATTTGGTGCAACTATGCTTTTTAAACTGGAAGAAAGAAATGGTTCTGAAATTCCCCTTAATATTAAACATTAATTGTGAAATCAGGCGTATGAGTGCTATTGTTGTTTTCATTGATGTGCAACCTGTACATATGTGACCCTGGACCACAAAACCAGTCACATGGGTCAATTTTATGAAATTGAAATTTATACATCTTATGAATAGCTGGATAAATAAGCTTTAAATTGATGTATGGTTTGTTAGGATATGACAATATTTGGCCGAGATACAACAATTTGAAAATCTGGAATCTGAGGGTGCAAAAAACTCTAAACATTGAGAAAATCGCCTTTAAAGTTGTCCATTTATGTTCACGATTGTGCTGCATTCACTCACAAATATTTTTTTATATATATGTGCAGTGGGAAAAGATACAAAATATCTTCATGGAACATGATATTTACTTAGCCTAATGATATCCACAAAAAAGTGGTTCTTCAGCGGTTCTTTGCAGTGCTTATGGTGCTATATAGCACCACTGCCATTTTAAGAACCTATTAAGCCCAGTTTGGTTCTTCAACGGTTCTTAAGCGGTTCTTTAGGGTGGTTAAGGTGCTCTTATGGTTCTACATAGCACCATTTGACAAAGGTAAGGTGCTATATGGCACTTAAAGTGGGTCCCCAATGATTACAAGCCAATGAACCACTTTTAGTGCTATTTAGCACCATTTTTGTTTAGAGTGTTGACCCATACAATGTATTGTTGGCTATTGCCACAAATATACCCGTGCGATTTATGACTGGTTTTGTGATCCAGGGTCACATATGTTAAAAGGATTGTTCACCCAAAAATGAAAATACTGTCTTTAATTACTCAACCTCATGTCATTCCAAGCCTGTAAGACTTTCGTTTATCTTCGTAAAGAGATTGTAAAACGAATCCATATGAATCGAGCAGTTAAGTCAGAAATTTCTAAAGAGACATGATCGCTTTATATGATTGAATTTAGGCTTTTATTCACGTATAAACATTGATCAGCGAACATAAACAGAAGCTCAACCAAACCTGTGTGACACGTGAGAACAAACCTCATTGGTTCTTGCTGAAGCTCAAACGTGCCGTGTAACACGAGAATGAACCTCATTGGTTCTTGCTGAAGCTCAAACGTGCTGCGTAACACGAGAATGAACCTCATTGGTTCTCGCACGTCAAGCGAACAGGCTTGCGCTTCGGTTTACTACAACTGATGTGTGAGTCGATCAATGCTTATATGTGAATAAAAGCAATCTGTTGATCAAATAAAGTGATTGTGTCTCTTCATAAAATTTGGACTAAAACACTTAATTCATATGGATTCGTATACGATCTCTTTATGAACTTTTTGAAGCATCAAAGTGGTATTGCGTAGACTGTCAATGGAGGGACAGAAAGCTCTCAGATTTCATTAAAAAGATCTTCATTTGTTTTCCGAAGATGAACGAAGTCTTACGTCTTTGGAACGACATGAGGGTGAGTAAATGATGACAGAATTAAACATTTTGGGTGAACAATCCCTTTAAAATGTATTTTAGGGTTTAATGACCTTTAAAATACATTGTGGGTCTAGTGATAACATTTTATTCTCTGGTGTGATTCACAGGAATATATTCTGAAGGGGGTGGTGAATGCTGCTTTGGGACAAGAAATTGGATCGGTTCGTGAGGTTTATTTATATCAGTTAACAGTATTTCCTCTCAAACTCCATTTCTCAGCAAAGCCTTTGTGCATGTTTCCCAAATCAATGTTCTCTAATCTCGTTATATGTTTGTGTATTTTTACAGAGGGACCATTTAAAAATTGCCCAGCAGTTTTTCCAGCTGGTTGGAGGCTCAGCCAGTGAATGCGGTAACATCATTGTTTAGGCTAACAATAACAGTATTAGCGCTGGTTCAGCAGCCGGCCCCTGTGCTGTATGGAAGAGAGTCAGTGACAGAGTTTGTTTTCTTGGCACAAACTATGCCTGAACCTACACTAAAGAGGTGGCTTTCAATTAGATGTCCTTTCCATTTTAGTTCTAAATGTAATTTGTGCCTAACATGGTCAAGATAAAATATATGATATATTATTATATATGATATATTATCATTAAACCACTGTTATGAAACTAACCATTTAAAAAAAATAGCCAAAATAGATAATTTGCTTGAATTCCTGTAGATCAGATGAGTCACGGCACTGTTTATTTACACGAGCAGCCCAACGCACATCAACCATCTTCCCAAATTTGATATATATATATTTTAACAACAACAATAATAAATTATTACTATTATTATTATTATTGTATTGTCATATTGAATGGATTCCATTAAAACAACAGTGTGAATGTGTCAAGTATAGAGAGATTCATTGTATTTAAAGGGTAACTCTCGCCAAAATTGAACCTAGGCTCTTTTTGTTAATCTACTCGAGTCAAACATTCGTGTAAAAGCATAATTAGAATGGAAACTCCACTTTTAAGTTTGACTGTATTTTCGTTTTCGGTCAAAATGCCTTTGGAAAATGGGAGTGCTAGGGGCAGTACAAATACAGCATCAAAATCGCTATTTTTAAAACACTAATGAGGCTCGACACAACATGAAACTGTGCTTGAAGTGTCACCAGGGACTCTACACATGAACTCCAGCATTGACTACATTGTTTGTGTACACAGAGTTTACTAAAAATAAAGATTTTGAACAACTAACTGTGTTTCCGTCCGCGGGCAGTTTGTCAGTCAAAAGTTGTCGATCTCCGAATGCAACGTAACATGAGGAGAGTAAAGATAGAAAGCTCCTAAAGCTTGTTTCCATGACATATTGCCATGAGTTAAGTGTCTAAGTTATCATGCTTTTCATTGGAATTACAAGTTCATGACATTTCCTCATATGGAGTCAGTTCATTACGTTGCATTCGGAGATCGACTACTTTTGACTCACAAAATGCCAGCGGACGGAAACACAGTGAGTTGTTCAAAATCTTTCTTTTTAGTAAACTTTTTGTACACAAACAATGTTCTCAATGCTCGAGTTCATGTGTAGAGCCCCTGGTGACACTTCAAGCACAGTTTCATGTTGTGTCGAGCCTCATTAGTGTTTTAAAAATAGCGATTTTGATGCTATATTTGTACTGCCCCTAGCACTCCCATTCAAAAGGCATTTTGACCGAAAACGAAAATAGGGTCAAACTTAAAAGTTTCCATTCTAATTATGCTTTTACACAAATGTTTGACTCGGGTAGATTAACAAAAAGAGCCTAGGTTCAATTGTGGCGAGAGTTACCCTTTAAGAGAGTTACTTTTATTCTAGAGTGAATTTTCCCCTATGTCCTCATGTTAAGATGGATGGATGGATAGATGGATGGATGCATAGATGGATGGATGGATAGATGGATAGATGGATAGATGGATGGATGGATAGATGGATGGATGGATAGATGGATGGATGGATGGATGCATAGATGGATGGATGGATAGATGGATGGATGGATGGATAGATGGATGGATGGATGGATGGATGGATGGATGGATGGATAGATGGATGGATGGATGGATAGATGGATGGACGGATGGATAGATGGATGGATGGATAGATGGATAGATGGATGGATGGATAGATGGATGGATGGATGGATAGATGGATGGATGGATAGATGGATGGATGGATAGATGGATGGATGGATGGATGGATGGACGGATGGATAGATGGATGGATGGATGGATAGATGGATGGATGGATGGATGATTGGATGGATGGATGGATGGATAGATGGATGGATTAATTTTTACTATATCAAACACAATTAAAATGTACATTTTATACATTAAAGGGTGCCATTTATTCTGTCCTGGACATGTAAAACACATTTAATTATGTATTTTCTGTTTCTTTTTTTAAGACACAATACCGGGCAGGCAGTGTATGGCCTCTTGTTTTTTCCTGCTGAAACAGTTTGAGGATGTGCTAATATATCTCAACTCAGTCAAGGTAATTCACATATCAGAGTGTTTGAATTGAGAGCAGAAACATAAACGCATCATCCTCAAATATCGGTCTGGTTTCCCGGCAGAGTTACTTCTACAACGACGACACATTCAGCTTTAACTACGCCCAGGCCAAGGCTGCGCTGGGAAACTACAGGGAGGCTGAAGAGGTACAGAACACCCCGGGGTTCAGTTAACATGATTTAGGAAAACAAGTGCAAGTCTGACTGAATCTGAATTGTATGTGAACAGGTGTTCCTGCTCATCCAGACTGAGAAGATCAAGAATGATTACGTGTACCTCAGCTGGTTGGCGCGCTGCTGTAGGTTCATTTATTTGTTCAAAAGTTTTGATCTGTGGCCAGCTGATTTTCTATTCTGCTTTAGTCAAATTCTGCTTTGCTTGTAAAGAAGATGAATGGCTCAGATAGTCTTTGGAAACGCAACTCTTTTTGATGAATCATTTCTGTAGACGCATCAGACCACTCACTCTCTGATGTCATCCTCCCCCTCTGTTGTAGACATCATGAATCAGAAAGCTCGACAGGCCTGGGAGCTTTATCTGAGGCTGGAAACCTCATCTGACCCCTTCAGCCTCCTGCAGCTCATCGCAAACGACTGCTACAAGGTGCCATAGTATGAATCTGTGACTGTAAACACATTTCCGTTCATATATCCGCTTCATTGTGGCACTAACATATTACATTCTTACTTGGTTGCTAAGAAAATTGCCATGTTGCAAGTAGTTGAGAATAAGCATTTGTTCAGCCCACTGTCCTTCAGAAGTTTACGCTGGTATTTCTACATCCCTGATTCTGCTTGTTGTGTCCCCAATAAGGTTTTCTTCTGAAGTTTCATTAGATTATTTATATTTATGCTCTGACCTCTTTTCAGATGGGGCAGTTCTACTATGCAGCTAAAGCGTTCGATGCTTTAGAGAGACTGGATCAAAACCCTGAGTACTGGGAAGGGAAGCGTGGAGCGTGTGTTGGGATCTTCCAGCTCATACTGGCGGGCCGAGAGTCCAGGTATGAACCGATGCCATTCCTGAGCAATGAGTTAAAGCCATTATTATTAGGTTCAGATTATTAAACTAAACTCTCTTATTAGACTCTTTTTAGTTATTTACTCAACCCTGTAAAGCCTGACATATGAAATAATAGTCTGTTTATTGAACCTTTAGATAAAATATATTTAAAAAATTTAATATGTGTTTATCTTGAGTATCATATTTGACACATTAGGGTTTTATTGCTCATATCATTTGGAGAATATAGAGTTAATGCTCGAGGAGGGAAAAAACAACTTTTATTCAGAGGTCCAAACTGAGCAAAAATATGCAACGTGGTGCAGTTGTTGATATTAATGTCCAAAAAGTATGAGAAAATTCTGAATGCTTAATATAAATCAATGAGATTTACTTTACTTTATAACTCTAGAGCTCAGACTAGAGCGTACATAAAATGCATACAAGTATCAGTTATTACTATATATCTCAATAATATGTCTTAATAAGATCATAATTAAATGCTTAGTTTTATAATCAAAGCTCTGTCTTTTTTATGGGGGAAAAAAAATCAATGATGATTAAGAGATGAAGAAATAAACATTCCTCAAAAGCCTGATGTATCACATTTGATAAAAAAAAAAAAAAATGTAATAGAAAAATCATATCTATGAATAATCAAGTAAACCTAAATTCCTTCAGCCCAGTAAATGTTCATCTTAAAATACAAGTTATTCTTATGTTACTTTATACAAATCTGTAAAAATATTCACAGCAAACACAAAATTGACAGCTGTAGCTCACCCAAGTTTTGCACCACCATTAACTGACTGAGACTGATTGTGAACTCTGGTCATGTTTTCTATGTTTATGTTTTTCTTTTCTTTTTCTTAATCCTGCTTTGTTTTCAGAGACACACTGAAGGAGGTTTTGCCGATGTTGAGAAGCACTGGCAACCCACAAGTTGAGTACATCATCCGCATCATGAAGAAATGGGCCAAAGACAACAGAGTGGCTCTATGATTGCCTTTACAAATGAGCCGACACACACCAGTACTCTTTTTTTGTAAATGTTATTAAAAATATATATTTTTTGTATGGTATTCTTATGTCTGCTTGTTTGTCTGTCAACAAAATATGTGATTAGCACAACATCTCAGATGCATCTTAGAAGGAAAAGAATCTCATGTTCTTAAACAGCTACAATAACTGCAGCCTCACTGTAACATTTATTTAGTGTTTGTTACATTATATCTTTAAAAAAAATATTTTCAGCTGTCACAAAAAGAAAACTGTATTTACAATGTATCCTTGTCAGTTAATGTTTTCTGTAAAATGGACAACAATGCAACAAATAAAGTTTATATCTTTTCATACTTGAGGCAACATAAGCCTTTAATTGTTTTGTCTGGGAACACTAAATGTCTGTAAGTGTATTATAGGTTTTATAGAATTATAGTGCTATGAAGATTAATCTGTGTGAATAGTATAGCTTGGGCATGATATTTTTATACTTTTGGAACAAGTGACATCAATGACTAATGCAATTAAATCTATTAAAAGCAGAATGTGATAACCTCACAGAAAAGGTGAATTAATATGCTCTTATAACATCAATAAATAAACTATATTGTTAACACTTTACAATAACATTAGTTAACATTAAAAATGAAAAATACTTTTTAAAGCATTTATTAATCTTGGTTTAACATTACTAATAAATTAATAAAAATGTCAAAAGTTAAATCTTAATATTATTAAATTAATTATAAACTAACAATGAACAGTTGCATTTTATTAACTAACATTAACAAAGATGAATAAATACCGTAACAAATGTATTGTCTATTGTTAGTTAATAGTATTTAATGAATAAACGTTAGCTAATGGGACCTTAATGTAAAGTGTAACATTGTATTATGTTTAAAGACTTTTGAACTATTTAAATCTTAAATCCAAAACAACAGAACCTCTTAACATATAATATACGCATTTGTGAATTTGTGAACCACAATCCATTGAAAAACACTTTCTTCTATTATATCTATATTAGTTCAATTTCAAGGGGGATCCTTTTTTGTCCACTGTAACATCTCTAATTGCTCATTAGAGCGTCTGTTGCCTGTAGGCCCGCCTCAGATTGGACGAGCTGCTGCCGTCGGCGTCCTCTGATTGGCCACCGCGACCTCTCCGTCGCGCACACCGTTTCCGGTGTCCGTGTGCGCGCAGGCTCAGTTCGCTCGTCTCCGCTCTTTTATTTACTCTCTCTCATCTAAGATGGCTGTTCGGAGCTCCTGAGTCCCCCGAGCGTAGCGACCGAGGATGCTTGCGCCTCCAAAATCAACTTTCACCCGGCCATCCCTTCCCATGCGCATCCCGTAAGGTGTGGAGGGGACTCTAGCACCAGTACAGCCTCCGAGCGCCCTTTCCATCCGCCTTGAAGCTCTTTAAATCAAGTTGTTTGGCGAAGTCAAGCCCCGCCACTGAGAGCGAGCGAGTGTCCAAGAGCACTGAACATCCAAATGGCCGAACCGAGAAAAGTGCAGTTTGTCACCCTGCCGGCCCTGGCCGGTGGTCCGGGCGCGGAGGGCAGGAGACGGCGGTTGGAGGAGGACGGGGCCACCGTGATGAGTTTTGACAGAGAGGGCAACATGAAGATGATGATGGGGACCGGGGTGACGACAGCGGGTGACCGCGAGGCTTTGATCGGGAAGAGAGACAGCGAGGAGCCCAAAGGGAAGACAGTACGCCTAAACCTGTGTCTGTCCGAGCCAAACGAGCAGTGTTCGGCCGAGTTCAACTACAGCGAGCTCATCCAGTCTCAACAGGTACGATAACTATCCGGATCACTTTAGGAAAGAGTATGCAGACTAACCTTTACTTGTTATTATAAAGACACCGCTTGTTTGTTTTTTTTTGCTGAGTTTGCTTATGCGTTAGCCTGTTAGCTGAGGAGTTCAAAAATAAAGTCCTCTTCACGGGATCCCCGTCTAAATGGCAAGTGTGACATATGCTATGAGCGAGTGTGAAGTGCTTTTAATTTATGAAGCGTCTCTATCATTTTTGCTTACAAACTTTGGAGCACTTTGTTGAGTATGTGACCTTTGTGGCCCCCAGCCCCCTCTAAGCCCAAATGGAGATAAAGGAGAGCTGAATTGCTGCTTACTTAATTCAATGGCTGTCCATGTTACTTTGTAAACCTGGTCTTTGACATATGTCAAGACATTTTTTGAGATTTAAAAGTTTTGCAAATAAATAAATGAACGTAACGTTTGAGAAATCTAATTAAAATGACTTGCTTTAAAGACTATATGTTGGTCTTCTAGAAAAAGATTATTTGTTTTACATGAAGTGGGTTACCACCTCATGGGTGCCACCATATTGAGATCACATGACCAGCGATGCAATTTTTAGTTTCTTCTAATAATAATATCAATGACACTACTACTGTACTACTACATGTACTACACAACATGATCGTGGAGTCAACAGCAACACCATTTCAAATAGAATCTGTTTATTTGCAAGCAATTATATCACCTGCCACTTTAATTGTCTGAGCTCTTTAAAATCTGCTGGATTGTATTGGCTGTCTTTCTTTATTGTTCATTGTCCTGAAAGTTGTTCCAACAATATAATTCCTCTGTCGTTGTTGTAGGTGTGGACTCATAGAATTAGAACTATTATTACATCGTTTTAGTTATTGTTAGGGATGCACTGATATGAACATTTTGTCTGATACCGATAATTCTATTATATTTGAAAGCCAATAACCAATATTTTGGCTGATAAATCTAAATCCAATTTTTTAATATACTTTTTGAGAGGCTGATTACAAAAACAAAAGTCTCACCATTAAAAGCCATGTCCCAAGTACATGTTCTTATTATACGTTTATGTAGCCTATTGAAGTAATCCAATCATATTTAAAGCAATTCAAAACCATCACAGCAAACAGTGCATATCTGAAGTGTCTCAGCTGAAGGAAATAATCCATTATTTATCAGCTTTAATATATCTGGCAAATGTTCTTATCAGGCTGATAACGATTAAAAACATAATATCGGCCAATATTGATGTGGTGGCCGATATTTCGTGCTTCCCTAGTTATTGTCCTTGGTCCACCCCAAAATAATAATTATGTCGTTTACTCACCTACATGTCATTCCATCCAAACACAAAAGAAGATATATTAAAGAAAGTTAATAATCAAACTGTTTTGATTCATATTTACTTCCATTGAATGGACAAAAAAATAAAATGGAAGTCCGAAACTGTAAGGAATTTTAACTATTCCTTTAAGTGTACCGGTAAATGGAAAAATAACATGTCCAACATGGCAGTCATCAGTGACTACAGAATGATATTGATACAGAATGTATAGTACACATGCTGATGATCCACTAATCCGCACAGGAGAAATAAACGGCTTAATATGGCTCACATGTTTTCCCTCCGCAGGCCAAGAAGAATCCACCAAGTTCTAAGTCTTCCCTGGACCTGAATAGTCCCTTTAATGATGATGAGAGAGAACGTCTGGAGGTCGAGGCACTGGCCAAAAAGTTTGAAAGCAAATACGTAAGTGTTGCTCTATGATTTTTAAGTTGCATTTTAAATTTGGGCACCCAAATGCCAAGTGTCACGTTGCCGCTACCGCTGACGTCCTTACAGGGTAACGCAGGGAAAAAGAGGCGGAAAGATCGGATGCAGGATTTGATTGACATTGGCTTCGGCTATGATGAGAGTGACCCCTTCATAGACAACTCGGAAGCAGTGAGTGGGCACTTGCCATGGCAACAGACAGACATCACTATGGAGATGATCGATTGGCATTTAACATGCTGTTTACCAACTCTGCCTCATTGCTCTCTGAACTTTAAGGGTGTTTTTCATTCATACTCATGTCAGTGATGGATAGATATATTTAGATTTATGTTATTGATATATTTGAAACGTGTGGTTGAGTCGTGTTTTTTTTTGTTGCATGTTCTGATATCATAGCGGCCTTCAACTTTGACCTAACCTCAGCCAACAAACAGCCATAACACCTCTGTAAATTACTGTGTCTTCTTCCTGTCAGTATGATGAGCTTGTACCAGCCTCCCTGAGCACCAAGCTTGGCGGATTCTACATTAATACGGGTACTTTGCAGTTCAGAGCTGCCTCCGAATCTGAGGGAGAGGACGGGGGGAAAGGCGAAAAATCCAGGGTGAGTTTCCTTATGTACAACTGGTTATAAATATCCGTCTCGACTCTCGGGTGATCCGATGTCATTTACAACTGGTTTTATCATGCATCTCCAATGTATCTTGTTTGACCACTTGTGAGCAGATGTTCACCGGATTCACATCACATACTATGCTATACAAAAGCACAAAAATTGGCGTACTGTTGCTTCCAAATAGTACATTTCAATCTCACAGCAAACATGATATTTTAAGTAGAATGCTCATAGTGTTCAGATATCAGTGCTTTACATCCTGTTCTAGTTTTCCAAATGAGATCAGATTAAGGAGCAAAAACCCTTGGTCACATTCGACTACCTTCAAATATGGTTTGAGTGATCAGATCACAAAACAATTTGGACTCCATTTACACATCTATTTATAATATCTGTCTCGACTGACCACCTATGATCAGATCACTACAGACGGATATTTTTAATGAAGGCCTGAGAGATTACTGCTCCTCCATTAGGGAAAGTCCACGCATGTAAAACTTCATAAAGAGATTGTAAAAGTATTTCAATTGAAACAAGCAGTTTAATAAGCCGTCTTTTGAAAAGACACGATTGCTTTAAACGATGCACAGATTTAATATAGGCTTTATTCACACATATAATCGTTGAGCAAAGCATATACATAGAGCACATGGCAAACACAGAAGCTCAACTGTGCTTGCTTTATGCAATTTCTGATGACAGAACTTTTACATTTTTGGTTGAACTATCACTTTTACACTGTCTACACCAGACGCGATCAAAAGCAAATAGAAACCATTATAATCCGTGTTGCTGTCTACACTGGAAGCCACACAACACCACAAATTCCCTGTGGTAAACTGATGCCCCGTTCTATCTTTGACGTACTTCCAAGTGCTCACGCTACTTCTGATACGAATGACAAATGGATTTGCAACGGTCGCTTTGTTGTGTCCGGTGTGGACGGCTTCTAGCTGTTGTAGACCCTGTGTAAGAGTTTGTTTTTGGAATATAATTGTAGGACTGATGATTGTTTTTTGATTGTAGATGAGAGATGGAGAGGAACCACTGATCAAAAGAAGGAAGAAGAAAGATGGAACCAGTTTAGAGGAGAAAAAACCCAGAAAGAATAAAGTAGCCAAACAAGGGTGAGGAAGAAGTGTTTTTATAAATCTGGAACTACAACAAAAAGTAGTTTTATAAAACAGCTACTTGTATAAATCTTGTATAGTTTAGTTTTTGATTTTCAAGTTAGTTTGACTGATTCTCTATAAAGCTACTTATTATGAATGCAGTTTTTATGGCCTTATATTACTTTACAGAGTGTCTAGTCTGAGCCTTCATCGTCCTGAGAAGAAGAAGAGGAAGAAACTGATGAAGGATTCGCTCTGTCTGGCGGCAATGCTCCGCCGTTTCACGCGAGAGAAGGAAGAGATGCGGAAACTAGATCCCAATGCATCTCACTTGGTCCCTGGTCTTACCAGCACTCCCAACTCCAACAACCTACTGCAGAACTCCCATCTCCACAGCAATGCCAACAACAGTGACCTTTCGCTAGCCGACCTGACGGCCGACCCTGCCATGATATCATTGCTTAATTCAGCCAATGAAAGCGAGCTTCAGGATATCATGCATGACCTGGACTTTAGTTTTTTGGATGCAGGGCCTCAGATGCCCCCGTCAGGCAGGGAGAACGGGCAGATTGTGTTGGGTTCATCTGGGCACAAGATTGGCGCAGAGGGACTGAATCGAGGGCAGGCCGGTCTCATCTCTTTTCCACCTCTCCCCGATGGACTTCCTGCCCCCCTGATCAAGCGCATAGAGGACCTACGAGCTGTGAGTCCCTTTGGTTATTTTTCTATGGCGTTCGTTTTAGTTAAATGGGGTCATATGAAAAATGTAATTCTTTTAAAATAAGTTGAAAACATTGAGGCACAAAAATCCGTCCATAAAAAAAAATCCATATACTGATACCACGCTGAAAAAACGCTATGTATGTCTCTAATGTTAGGTGACTGAAGTTTATTTTTAACAAGATCCCTGATGACTCAGTCTGATCTTGTCAGTTTTAGCAGAACACTTCAGCACAGCCTGTTTTGTGAATCTCTCAATGTAATGCAGGATTTGCAGAGAGACTGCTATTGAAGGATAGGTCAGTTCAAACTATATTGGAAACCACTGCAAACCCACAGCCCAAGTGTGAGCAAAACAATGTAGGCGCGTGTACATAGAAATTATATAATTTTGCTATCATTATAAGTACACCTGAATGGGGAAAAAATGTGAATAAAATGGCATCAGAAGTTTATAATCCATCCCAGCCTGTTTTGTGAGAGCAGATACAGTAAATGTATGAGAATAAAGGCAACTGAATATATATATATATATATATATATATATATTTATTTATTTGATTTTTTTTGTCATGGCTGCCAGTTATATAAACTGCATTACATCTAAATTTAAAATGTTATGCATTATATGTTTTTACTGGAGGTCAATGCCTAGAGAGCAAGAGAGCAAATAATACACCCACAAATCCACTTTAAAAAACATTTCAGGGACCAATTTTTTAATGCCATTTTTTTTCTTTTCTTTTTTTCTCAGGCATCGAGGCAATTTGATCAAGAAGGCAGAAAGAAATTCTTCACACTGGATATGAATAATATCTTGCTCGAGTAAGTAAAATCTCAGCATGTTCTCATTCAGCTGTTATCCACAAAAGTCCATTGTTTCTTGTTGATCATTTTCTTCTCATTCAGTATTGAGCTGCAGGTTCAGGAGCAACCGGCAAACGTGCGTTCAGATGTGTACTCTCACCTGGAGGCCTTTGTGCCCTGTAACAAGGAGGCGCTACTCAAACGACTCAAGAAACTCAGCCTCAACATACAGGTAAAGGTCTATACTATATTATACTTCCCTGTACTTATAGAGGATCTTAAGATGTTACTCTAAAACCAGAATGGTATGTTGCTGTCTCACAAATGATAATTCTACAAATAGCGTTGGAGTAGCTAAAGCCGGTGACGCACCAAGCCGACGTGAAAGAAACAACGGCGATGAAAGCTGACTGTGTTGTTTCTTCGTGTCGGCTGCATCTCGGCCCAAAACTGAGCTTGAACACACTAAAAGGACAACAGGTGACTGTCAACTAGCACATGCGTTCTGCGCCTGCGTGTACGGAAATAACGGTGAACACCGACGGATGCTGATTCAAGATGCCAAACCCTCCCAACGGGGTCCGACTATTGCCGATGGTGTGGAACACAACACAAAAATTGGGCCGGCTGGCCGTCGGCTTGGTGTGTCAGTGCCTTAAGGACAAGTTCGGTATTTTACACTTAAAGCCCTGTTTTCAGATAGTTTCTGATGAAATAGAACGGTTAAGATTAAAATTTGGACACATGCTGCTGTCCCGAGAATTTTCATTTTCTGTCGCTTTCCCCCCACCTCCACAAAGGCTGCATAGGTGCACAGGAATAATCCTTCCTAAAACGCATTAAACTTTCGTTTACAAAGACTTGAAACTCACCGAGTGGTCAGGGGTGTTCACTGATATGCTCACACAAAAAGCGCTGCAAAAGATGCTTTACAACAGGTTTTATCTTAGTTTTTGTAATACCGTACCTCACAGTACATCCAATACAAGTCAAAGGAGTTGGACAAAAACTACGATAAAACCTTTTTTTTTTTGCTGTTAATTTACTCTCCCTCAGGTAATACAAGATGTAGTTGTCTTCTCTTTTTCTTTAGTAGAACAGTAAAGAAGGACGATACAACAAGGTTTTATGATGCAAAACGACCGGTGTGTGTCCTGTCGCATAATGACGTATGTGCTGGAGCTCAAATGTTGGGAATCTGTGAAAAGTCAATCTTCCCGATTGAAATTGCGCAGGCAAATGTAATCGTAATTTTTATATAGGTTGCGACATCCAGGATAAGCACAAGGAAGTACTTTTTGATGGACTTTACAACCCGGGATTCCTCCCTCCCTCCAGCGTCAGCTCACATGCGAGTTTGCTCCCGAAACTTGACTAGTTTAACTGCTTTGAAACTATAGCCTGTAACTGTAGCTACAAGTATTTCAGAGTAACTTCCTCAACACTGGATTCAACTCTGTGTCTTTTTTTCCACTTCTGCAGGATGACCGTCTGCGCACACCCTTGTTTAAGCTCAAACTGGCTGTGTGCAGCGTGATGCCAGAACAGATTGCCAGATATAACATGGATTGCATGGCAAAAGCTGCGGCTAAGTAAGTCTTCAACTTTCCCAAATTCCTGCCTCTTTCTGCTTTCATGACTTGCTTGTGTAGATTTGTGGAAGAGACTGTGAAGAAGGGCAAATGCATGGTGTAGATGTATAGAGAATTTAAATGAACTACTAGAGAGAATTAAATTCACTGTGTGTGTATTACAGGCAGCAAATAGAAGATGGAGAGAAGAATGGATCCGAGGATGACGATGAAGAGAAACCAGGAAAGAGGGTGATGGGACCAAGGAAGAAGTTCATATGGGATGACAAACTCAGGTTTGGACTTTTACAAGATAAAATCATTAATAAAGAAGCAGAGCAGACATCCGTTTTTGTTTAAACGCCACTAATAGGCTGACAGTGGCAGAAATTGAGAGTTACCCCTTAAACTTCCATATGCCTCTTGGTTTTGCCAGGACTCTGTTGTGTAACCTGGTGCGTGTGAAGCTGAGCTGTTATGAGCTAGAGCGGTGCTCTCTGTCTGTGGAGGACTATCTGAAAGCCTTCATGGAGAATGAAGTCAAGCCTCTCTGGCCCAAAGGCTGGATGCAGACCAGGTGTGTATCAGACTGTGTGCTGGCGTTACCTTCTGCTGGAAAAATATCCTGTCATTAAATTTTTCTGTCTTTTTCAGGATGCTTTTTAAGGAGAGTCGTGCGGTACACGGTCATCTCACTGGCCTGTGAGTAGATCAACCTTTTAATTTATATTAATTTATATTTACACTATTTGCAATCCAAATAGAACCTACATTTGGATTAAAGTGGCGACAGCGACAGATCACCCATCTTACTCTACTCCCATCTGCTCTTACTCTAAACTTCTGCGTCTTCCTGGTGTATAAAAAAATCATGTATATTATTTGGCTAAAGATTTAGCAATTAAGTGAGCCAGTTGTAATACTAGTAATTTATGAACTTTGCCTCCAAATACAGGAAATGTTGCATGACTTGTTTCTTTTTCCTGGTTGGTTTATAAAAATCTGAATGATGTGCGGCAAAATAAGACCCCACATGATGGATTGTGCATTTGTAAATGGTTTCTACTCATTTTTAGTTTTCTCAATTTACCCATTGAAAAGACAAAGATTTTTAAAGTTATATTTCTAGCACCCCATAGATGTTCTTCTAATTTCGGTTGGTGGCAGACATCCTGAAATATAAATAGGGTGTGTGAGTGGTCTCTCATGTCTCCATGCCTAGAGGACAACATATTTATCCTCATCTTAGTCCATAGAGACATCCCTTGAACTTAATTTGGTGCTTTTCTATGGAAATGTTGGTTTGAGGGCAAATCTGCTTATTTGTTTTCACACCAAAACGAATGTTCGGCATAAAAGATCTGTCCAATTTTTGCAAGCTAGTTGTCTCTCCAGACCTAAAACGGCAGACAGGCTAAATGAAAATGCAAATTTACTCTCTAACAGTAGGTGGTGCTTATGGGAGAAACCCCCCAGAAATACCCCGGTACACAAAGCACTGCTCGACTTTCTGACATCAGCTTGTCATGGAGAAGAAAGGCAGTCAAATAGTATTTAAATGTTTTCAAACAGCCGTTCAGAAAGAAACCGAAAGAGAGCCTCTGCTACTCTGTCGCTTAGCAAAATAGTCTGTTCCTGAGCCTATTTAGCAGAGGTCTGCACAGGATTGATTTTTTTTATTTTATTTTTTTACAAGATTATGTGCTTTCCATTGCTGTTGCATACAACCGAAAAACACTGAGAATATCCAACCCTGCACAGTAGATGAGTGTACCTTAAAACATTAAATACATTTGAGTAACCGTTTTTTTTATTTTTAGATATTGATATTTTTATTTTTTTCCCTCCCGTTTTTCTCACACACATCTGCTTCTTCCCTCCCACACCCGCCGCACTCAGCAATTCAAAAGTTGTCCTGTGCCACAGTTGCGTCGGGTCTCGCGAGAATGCAGACCTCTATCACCAGTCGTAGTTTTATTTAACGGTGGCAGCTCTGGGCATGTGACCAAAAGCGCAACTCTTGGTTGGCCAGTTTTATTTGCAGTGCGATGGAAAAGAGATACAACCACCAGTCCGTATAAAAATCAGTCACATCATGCAAAAGCAATGCAAATGTTTGTGATGGTCTGAACAGATGCATTAACATACAAATTGCAGAATATTTGTCTTGATGTAGACAGGCCTTTACTTAAACTAATCCAATAATGTTGAATAGTTTTTAATGCCTCATTGTGATTGGTGAATTGTTTTGTTTTTTCAACAGTGGCAAGAAAAGAATAGTTCCAACCCCAAAAGCTGCCAAAATGACGGTATTAAAATTTAACCACACCATAATATCCATATATTCAAATTCAACAGCCTTATATGTCCTCCAGTTGACTATGATGAGATTTGTAAGATCTGTATTTTCTGTCGTTCTACCCATGATCTGCTCCAGGACGTGGGCTGGACACAGAGGCCTGCTCCAGGTGTTGGATCCACATCTGCCTCGCCTGCCTTACCTGCCCCGGGGTGCAGACCGCCCTCTCCCTCTGAACCCATCTGCCTCTCGGATTCACTGGACGAGGATCTGGCGGCGAACTCTCTGGACTCCATTTCCAAGGCTCTCGCTCTCCTCAGTAATGCTGCCAAGGGCCTGACGCCAAACAACGGCGTTCCCGCCGCCTCTTCTCCCGGTGTCCTCATATCCTCAACTGGAGTCAGCCACTACTCTTCTCCTCTGTCACATTCCACCCTTTCAGGAAAAATGGAGCCTTCTGGTATCTCCCTGGTGAATATGAGCAGCCTATCTACCTCTCCTTCCCTGTCCTCTCCTCTCACTTCATCTCCTTCAGCTTCCATGCGAGGCGAGACCTTTGGGATGCTAAAGAATGGCGGGCCCGTGCAGAGACACTCGGGAACACCAACTCACAGAGCTGGCATTTCAGGAATGAACACGGCACAGTCTGCAAAACCCCGTCCACCCCCTACCGCCTCGCCCCTCTTACCTCCTCAGCAGAGGTCATTTGGGACAATGGGAGTGAAGCTAGTTCAGACTCCGTCTCCCGTTGGACAAGCGAAGAACTGTGCTAACAAATCCGGTGGCGGTACTGTGGTTTCCCTGCAGTCTCGAATGAACGCTCATCCCTCACAGATGAGCCCTCAGCAGTCTCCTTCTCCGACTCCTTCCACTCCTTCCATCCTGCTGTCACAGACCAAGACGACCTCTATCCCACACAACCAGTCAAACTTCATCACGCCCATGCAGGCCACGCTCACAAAGTCTTCCCACAGTAGCAGCTCTCCCATCATCAAACTCACACCGCGACCCCCTGCTCCTACTCCTCCTCCGTCGTCCTCACCCTCTCCTTCATCGACTCCTTCTCTTGCCCACCCCAGACCTCAAATTATCCCCAGCTCACACCAGTACAGCTCCAAGAGCCCGGCCTTCAGGCCGCCGTTTACCGCACAAGGAACTGGAATCGGATCCGGAGTCAAATCAGGATCAGGACAAGCCAGTTACAGTTTTGTAAGTGGACACAAAACCTCCAGTCCATCTGGCGGTGGAGCAAACAACACCATCACCACCGCGATGGCCACTCCCATGTCTGCAGGGTGCCAGAACAGTAGCCCCTCCCCTTCAGCTGTACCAGCCAATCACAGCCAGCGGCAGAGGCCAGTGGGAGGGACCAGTCAGAGTGCCAAGTCTTCAACAAGTCGGGCAGCTGCCATGACCCTGTCCTCTTCTCCTGTCTCCTCTCATCTGTCACAGGTGAGTCCAGCAGCCTCAGTCACTCCAGACCTGCGCATACCCGATGCCGAGTCATGCTAAACCTGTTTCCGCAGTTGCTAGCTCTCAGTGCTAGCACTTTACATAAAAACAGCGGCCAAATGCATAATGTAAAGTGACTTCAGTAGTTGGTCGCTTAGTAGATCAGTGTTCCTTGAGATTGAGAATCAAATCCATCACATAGGCATTGTTACATGTATATGTATATGTACATATATTGTACCATGCTTCATAAAAAATTTTATTGAACCTTTTTTTTAAGCTGCTTTTAAAGTGTAACAAATTTAATATTATTGATGTGATATTGCGATTAATTGTGACATTGCAAAGTGTTTTATCTGCCTTTTTTTATTTTTTTTAAAGAAAGAAATTTAGGACAGTAACTCAAAGTATTGAATATATCTTAATATCCTTCTAGATTCTCATTCTTTTGGAATCTTCATTTTCAAGGCCCTACAGTACCAGTACCAGTATATGGCTCAGTCCCATAGATATGGGGAACTCCAGCTCCATGTTCAAAGTTCAATGAAGTTTACTCATTTTGAGTGATCGAAAACCAAGTGTGGTTCACAGTGCACGCAGCTGATACTTATTGCATTTAAAGAGGAATGTCTGAAGAATAAATAATGTTTAAACTAGAAATGTATCATGTTTCCCTCTATCAAAATAATTGCATTAAAACATACATCTCTGAGTACCAAAGATCCACTGAAAATGCACATTAACATGCTCTCAAAAGTGTATTTGAATCAGTTTCTGGGATATTTGGAAGATATTTTGTTTGTTTTACCAGCTTCTGAAAATTCAAAGAGTTCAAATATGCAGTATCATAACTACGTTACCACATTAACATCCCTTTTCTGTCGGATAAAACATGAAGATTCCAAAAGAGAACTTTCAAAAGAACCATAATCTAAAATGACATTAATATATCTTTAACTTCTTAAATTTAAGGCATGTAAACTTCTGAATTTTTTTTGTTTTTGGCACTCAGAAGGTGGGTTGTATACAAGTGTTTTGATAACACTGAGACTAGAAATGTATCTCGTTCCCGTCTTCCAGAGATTTGTCTTTAAACACAATAACTATGGTTCTTGGCCATTGAAAATGGGTAAAATTCAACAATTTGGACATGGAGTCGCATTGGGGTTCCAGTATATCTGGGACTAAACTATATAGGACCGTAAAAATGAAGATTCCATAAGAAAAGCTTAGTGTGAATATGGAAGAATATTAAGATATCTTGAATACTTCTAGATTTCCGGCCATGAGAACTTTAGAAAAATTATATTTATGGCACTCAGACAGGTATGTGCAATTGAGCTGATGTGTATAAATATGATACATTTCTAGTTTTAACATGATTTGTTCTTTAGATATTCCTCTTTGAAAAGAAAAAAGTATCAGCTGTTTACAAAGTGATCCACATTTGTTTTTTGACCACTGAAAATGTGTATAATTCAGGCTACTAATGGAGCCACATTAACATGTTCATATCTCTGGGATTGATCCATCGAGAGCCTTTAAAATGAAGATACCAAACAAAAGGTTTGTTAAAAACCAAAATATAAAAGGATATTAATTTATCTTTAATGATTTTTGAGTTACAGGCATGCAAACTTGAGGCAAAAAACACAAGTGCTTTTTGCCTTTTTTATTTTCACTGTTAGCATATCATGAAGCAAAGATAGCTAGTCACCATATTTACCTAATAGACCAACCAATCTGTGTGAAAATAAAATGATGATGCTTCTATCTTTCTAAAGTCATTTTTACAACCTGTAAATTGTCTCCAAATCTCAAGTGAAAATTATCATTTTGACCCCCTTTAGAAAATAGTGGATAACTCTTTTTGGATTATTATTTTAGCTTTCATCACCAAACCTGTCCACTATATGTTTGTCTTTCTACAGAAAAAAAATACTCAAAAAAATCAAAATTTTGACACGGAATGACCCTATTATGAGTTGCAGCAACCTTTCACCATATTTGTTACACCAAAATGTTTTAAAATCATTCCAAACACAGTCTCACAATAAAAACGAGCAAACCTTTGTCTGAGAAAATGGACTGATGTCAATAGTTGCGAAGTTAGAATTTGTTAGTAACGTTTCTGAAGCTGGGCTTCACTGAAGATCATTTGTTTGTGAAAAATGGTTTGCAAATATTCTTTCAATTTTGCTATTCAGAAATCTAAACCGGTCTCACACCATTACTTTGTAACTCTTAATCAAGGCCTGTTTCCCCCAGATGTCCTCATCTTCAGGAAGTAACCTCTTGGGCTCGGTGCCCCCCTCCCTCCCCCTGGGTTTTGGGATGCTCGGGGGTCTAGTGCCTGTTTCTTTACCCTTCCAGTTCCCATCGCTCCTCAACTTCAACCCCACAGGCCCTGGAGGTTCTGGCTGCAGCAACATGGGGTCTTCACCCGCTACCAACTCAGGATACACCCTGGCCCAGAGTGAGTGTGTGTGTGTGTGCGCGCTTGTGTTTGCTGTGCTTCTGTGTCCCGTGGATCCTGTTTGCCTGTGTTTATGTAATGTGGCTGGAATTTTTCTGTCTCCCTAATCTGTTTCTTCAATTGTCCTTCTTTTCTTCCTCTTTCTCCACATCACATCCTGTTTTGGTGCTGCATTTCTGCCATCTCATTTGCTCCTGGATTGCTGTGCACTGTGTCCCTGTTTCTTTCCACCTGTCCCGCTGTCCCCCAGATCTGTTTAAGAGTCTGCAGCCAGGGTCTCAGGTTGCTCTACCTCCTCACTTACAGCTTGCTTTCTCAGGTAAACGCTGCAAAACCCCTCCGGCTCACTGTCGCTCTCTCTTGGATTTACGCTGTTAATGTTGATCCTGCTATTACTCCACTTTGCCTGTTTCATTATTATTATTATTATTATTAATAAACCCTCTTCATGGGCCGCAACTCTGTTAAAGGGATAGTTCACCCTAAAATTAAACCCATGGTTTACTCACCCTCAAGCCATCCTAGGTGTATACGAGTTATATTAAAAAATGTCCTGGCTCTTCCAAGCTTGATAATGGCCGTTTAGGTTTTAAAGTCCATAAAAGTGCATCTATGTAATAATAGATGTGTAATAGCGCCCCCTACCATATAACAGTAAAAACACGGAAAGCCGGAAATGTTCGTCAATGGCAGGGAAAGAGTTAAAATGAAGTGTTTTACACCTGGACATTTCATGTTATTTTTTTCTTATCAAATGTTTAAACTGTTCCATTTACACTTGGCCACATAAAAAAAAATCCGATCTTCAATTCCAGTGCTATATGCAAATTTAACAGAGTTCAAGTCAATGAAAGCAACAGATACGTGAGCTGCATTTTATTTATCATCAGCTAATTTCAAAATTAAACCCGGGATCATGTGACTAACTGCATTGTCGTAGCTGCTGCTTTTTTTAATTTTCACACTTCAAACTCAACAATTTTCTTTGATTTGATGTAGCCAGTTTTTAATTCCAAACCTAAAAATAACATACAATAAATAACTTTCTGTCAGATACTTTTTGGTATCAAATGTATTCTTGCCTTTATTATCACAAGCTAAGGCAGAGTCCTAAATGTTGCTCAGGTTGGCAGCTCTGATCATTTGTTTCTAAAATTTCAAATGCAGATTTAGTTTTTGGACTGAAATCTTACTGCACGATGACTGACGAGTTTGTCTTGATCTTCTCCAGATGCAAACCAAAGTCAGGGGGGAGACACGAAGAGGAAGTCCCACTGACCACCAGAACCAGAATGTACAAGTGGACAGCGTTGGTGACGGATGTTTTCAGCCGCTCGAGGATCCACACCCCCGGCGCTTTCATTCAGATTAACCCCCCTCCTTCAGTTAACCTCATTCTGCTTTTAATTGACCAGTGTTCTGGATGACTGGAGTGAGCCGGGCGCTTTTTAATTTTTTCGTTCGTCGATATGTTTACACAAGACCTTAATCACTGTGGACATAGAGCTAGAAGAAGTGAGAGGAGTACGAGACAAAGCAACATAATTTCTATTTAAGTTAATGTCGGCTGGAAACGTGCATTCCCGTGTTTATTTTCTTAGAGTTTCGTTGAGCTCCTAAAGGGATGTGATAGTCCAACCGTTTCCTTCTACAGACTGTTAGAATAGTAGCTGTTAATAATACATATGGGTAAATTATTTATAATTTTTTTGACAGGGACATATTATGATGTTTAAGTGTATTAGAATAAAATGGGTATGTATATAAAATATACATAAATATTATGTGCTATATTTTCTTTCGAGGTCAGGATGTATGATCTGTGTGTGCAGATGTCTTGCTGTCTTTGGTGCTGCGTATCTCACTGGACCTTGTGAAAGAAAAAAAAACATTATTTTATGGATGGATGAATGAATCATGTGTGACAGCTTTTGATAGAGAGAAATTATGAGATTATAGCCTACTTGAACTTTTAGTTTTGCTTAATAACAGTACAAGAACACACAAGACTTTCAATAAAACGCCTTAGTTTGTAAGTTTGAACAACTATGCAGGACTGTAAATGCTTCAATGCAAAGTAAGCTCCACTTTTAATGCGTGTGTGTGTGTTTTCTGAGTGGAGATTTTTCTGTGTGTTTGCTGGGTTTGTCTTATTACATCTGTCTAGTCACTTCTACCCCAATACCTCACTGGACAATTAGTTCTTCCTTCAATGTCCTTGTTCCATTTCATCCCGTGTCATCACCACTTCTTTCACTAAATCTCCTTCAACGTGTCCGGCACGGCTCTCCTGCATCTTCTGACTGTGTTACAATGAGAAATGGCACCAAAGATGACAGCATTCGCTCAGAGTTGACAAGCAACAGGTCAGGTGTCTGTGTAACTCGTTGTTGGCCAGCCTAGATGTGTGCTCTCTGGTTGTCTCTGTGGATATTGTGATGGACAGACTTTTAAAAATGGAATTTTATATATTGCTTTTTATTTTCTAAATATGCTGAATTAAGTGGGCATGATTTCAACTGATGCTCACCTTGAAAATTCTTATTTGGCTAGATTTTATTTTTGTCTTGATTCTGGAATTAAAATGCTGTCATTTTTGTTTGAAGTACAAGCTCTAAAAGTTAATTCAATAAAAAACATTGGCGGAGGTGGTGATGATGTTACTGGTGTCCTGAGGACTGCATTAGTTCACATTCATGGTCAATCAATATATCAGAGGGAAGCAGCCTTGACTACCGGTACTCTTATGAATAAATATACATTTGTATATTTATTCATAATGTAGATTTGTATATTACACATGCCAAGTAAACATGCATAATTTAAAGCTATAGAAAAATAACATTAAAAGGTAAACCTACGCTTTAGTTTATATACACACACCATATGTAATATTATATTGATGAGGTTCACGTGTGTATTATGTATATATACATACACACTTGGATATATGAACCCAAGTGTGTGTGTGTGTATAAGGCATTAAAACATCCCATATAGATCTTATTTAATATATGACACCATAATGAACACTATTTCAAAAGAAATGAGCAGGTTCAGAAACGGGAAGAAACGCATGCTGCTTCTACAATGAATATTTTATTTTTTCCTTTACAAAACTCACTGTCATCTAGAAATAGTTACAGTATACAAGAGAAAAACAAGAGGAGAGACATTTGCAGTTGAACACCTGGTTGTCAACAGCCAGTCCAATAATAGAAGTGATAATATAGCAATAATAATGATAACTGCAATAATAGTAACTAGATCATGGATGATAAAGCTTTAAACCAAATGAAATCACACTCGCTCCTCGCTGCCAGAGGCTTCTTCATATCAAACCATCATGAACACTGGTTTCCCTCAGATCTTCATGAGAATACAACGGATAGGAGACCTATATACTGGATATGAATCATAGCACAGTAAAATACAAAAGAACAAAAAAAGGTTACATTTTTATTTCAATTTCCTTCAGCCAGTTTTTCCTTCATGTTAGCGTTTCTTCATTACGGATACGTGACATACTTTCATGGATGTTTTCTACTTAGTGTCTAAGGCACTTTAAGAAACTCGTCGTTAAATGCTAACAGTTTAACAGGTTAGTACGGCTTCTCTTAATACTACTAGTGTTCAAAGCATCCCTTCCACAGCTGAACTCAACGTTACAGAAGATGCTCGAGTGAAGTGCCTGTGAATGAACGTTCAGTATTTCCAGTTGCTTTCAGCGCTGATGAATGAGATCTCGAACTGAAGCGCTTCAAACGGCTTTATTTGAACTCCCTTTGGTGCTGTATTCACTTGTGTATCTAATAGAGCAGCTGGCTTTGAGAAGTACCATCATTCTGTCACATATAGGGGCAAAAACATCCATAAAGTGATTACATATGTAAAGGCGTATAATTCTTCATCTTGGCATGCATTTGCATCCAGAATACTTCTTACTTCCTTTCCAGTTGAAGTGGCTTATGGCTTTTCTTACGATGTGCAGTTAAAAGCGATTCGCAGTTACATCCAAATTCTTAAAACACAAAACATTGCCTTTGTCATAATCTCCCAAATAAGATAAAACAATGAAGATCGATCACGAACGCAGTCGCCCGCAGTGGTTCTTGTGTTTTAACTATTTCTTGTGTTTAAATGGTAATGAGATGCTAAAGTGAGCAGCTTTTTCACAGTTTTTTCTTTTCTGGTCGGTCCAGTGCCACAGGACTTTTTTTTCTTTTCTTTAATGTTGGCTTTTAGCGAACGAGCAGCACATGCATCTCAAATAGACCCCAAATCTGCAGAATGCGTTTATCTGGAGAACTTTACTGTACAACTAAGATCCAATCGGTCACATTTGCTTAGCTAGCAGAAGGTTTTACATAGTTAAACTAACGCTCTTATGAATGAGCATGTTCATGTACACGAAGCAAACGCTGATGTTTGAAATGCACTTGTACTTCTAGTGTGTTCTGTTGTGAGCGCAGTATTTTTGTAGTTGAAGCATCTTGCATTTAGAACAAGGCAGAGTTGATGCTCCCTTGGTAGGGAGGGGATGCTTATGTGTGAGTGTGTATGTGGAAGTGTTAGTGTGTGTGTACATCGCTCACTGGTCCTCTTTCTGTACCGCTAAAGGAGAGTCATTTAGTCAGGAAGCAGTGGCTGATGGCTCTATTCCGCTTGAGCCGTCTGGTTCTCGTTCAGGTCGCTGGCCTTGCTGTCCGCGTCGTCGTCGGAAAACTCTCCTTCCACCTGCAGCTGCCTGCGTCCCGAGCGGCTCGAGGAGAAGCTGACAGGACCTCCTCGTCTGCGGGACACCGACAACAAGGCATTATTAGAGGGAACACAACCCACTGTTACTAAAGTATTCTGTATATACTATGAGAGGAGTTATTCACATTCAATTCAATTTTTCTATGTGCTTGCCATTTTTATTAGTTTTTAGTATTACTTCTATTTCATTTTAATATTTCAATTTTAGCTAAAACAAATTCAAAGTCTTTAGCATTTTTTATATTTCAGGTAATAATTTTGTTATGTGCTCTTTTATTCGTTTTTAAAAATATTTCGATTAATCTATAGCCTGGCTAACGTCAGACCACGTACATTTTCTCGTATCTGAGGCGTGGTTTACGAATGCCCAGAGCCGTTTATTGGGCGCTACGAATGTCTATCAAATGCGCCTGTGCGTAGCTCATAGCCAATCGTTTCAATTATACCAGATGACGTTTGTAGAGTGACAGAAATTCGACGAGGAAGACGACGATGGGTCATAGATTTATGTGTACACAATGGCATTCAGCGACTATTGCCGTTTGTGCAAGACAAACATGAGGGTAGAAGGTAAATCTGCAGTGCACATGTTGATATAAACAAACTGCTTCGGTGTGTCGCATAGACGTCGTCATCGTCGTGCTGCTCCCTCCCCGTTCTGTGATTGGTCCCCTCGCTGAGGCGAAAATCTGATCCATGCTATCCAGGCTGCCTGGCAGCGTGAATAAAATCGCACTGCATGCAAGGCAGCAAGGGAAAACCCAGGCTAATTAATCTAATTAATCTGCCATTCATTTATTTGTATTTTCATTTTTGTAAATTTGATATGTGCTTGTCAGTTTTATTAGTTTTTATCAATATTTCTATTTAAATATAGTTTATTTGAATTTTAGTAATTTTGTTGTGCTTTTTTCATTTGTTTAATTATTTTTAATCTTTCTTTTTAGAATTGTTTTTAATTTCAGTTTAAGTAATGTTTGAAATGTTTTTTATTTTGGTTAAAGTGAAATTTCGTTTACATATTTTTTCAATAATTGTTTTCTGTTATGGGACAGCATTGTTTCGCTGACAGGACTTTGTTTTTAAGGTTGATCCAGCTTTGTGTCTGTCGTAACAGTGCTGTTATTCACTGCTATTTCACTCAACTGACCATTTGCTGCTTCATTATTAAACATGAAAGCACAAATATCCTTACATTTTAATACAAGGAACCAAAGTATTGCAATAAATATATAACCATACGAGTGTCCAATACCTGAGGCGGTTTTTGAGCGTGTTGACCTCTCGGCTCAGACCCTCACTGGCTTCAGTGGCATCGTCCAGCTCTCTCTGCAGTTTCCTGCGCGACGCGTTCGCTCGAGTCGCCTCCTCCTCAGCCTCCTCCAGCTGCCTCTTCAGCTGCTTCATGCGGGAGTTTGCCTTTTCCATCTAAACACAGGCAGAAGTTGTGAGTTCCTTTTTATTTCTCATCCTGTCATTTACAGCAATAAGAGATAAACTATCATTATTGTTTTATCGTTCAGTCCTATAATTGTGGTTAGCCGTATAATTTTCCTCAATAAAATGATAAACATTATATTGAACACTTATCAAACTTTTTGTTATGCATTATGCAAATAATGCTGAACATGTGTGTACCAGAGTCAAATAGCAATTTGTCTAACTGATAAGCACTGAAACATGGCAAACGCACCAGAAGCGTAACGAAACCGATCTGGTGCAAAGGGCTTATGTGTCATCAAGTGTCTCAAACAAACCTGTGGATCTCTTTGAAATGACATGAACCAGTGACTAGTTTATCCACAAAAGCAATCTGGTGCCTTGGTAGCAAAATACATGTTAAGAAAAGCCAGCCAATCAAATTGAAATGGGCAACTTCAGACAGTTTGCCATTTTTGATCAGATGTTTCATAAACAGCCCATGGAAATGTCTGAAACTTGCAATAAATTAAACTGAATTTCCACTTTCCATGTAATCAGTATAAGCAGCTCAGGACCGGTACACTTGAGAATGAACATTAGTATTTGGGGTTTCAGTCACCTGCTCTTTGTACTGGTCAGCATGGCGACGCTCATCCTCCACTTGCATGAACACTTCTTTCAGTTTCTTCTCTGTGCGACGCACAATCTTATTTGCCGCTGCTCTCTCCCTGTGAAGTGCGCGGATCAAACACCGTTAACAAAAACCACTGGCACTAATTAGAGTTTTGGCAGATACAGAATGGAGTTTATTTTCATTGTTTCTGTTCTTACTTTGCTTCCTGTTCAAGTTGCTCCTCTAGCTGGATAATCTTGGCCTCCAGGGCGGCGATAGAGGCCTTGAACTTTGATTTGATGGATCCCTCCAGTTCTTGCAGTTTGGACTTCAAGTCTTTGTTTTGCCGCTCCAGCTGCTGACGGGCGTTCTCGCTCTTCTGGGCGGCACTGCGCTCTCCTGCCAGCTCTGTGTTCAATGTATCCACCTGCAAATTCAGAAATATAGTTAAGAGGGCTAATGGAGATTACGCATCTTACAAAGCTCCCAAGCACATAGAGCTTTGAGAACAAACCATGTTTTTAAAGGTTTGACAAGTTTAACTGGATTGAAAACGGCTGCTCATATTTACAGTAGCTTCAACACTGCACCTGCATAGTGGTCTTGCGGAAGCGGTCGTTGAGGAGCTCCATGTTGCTTTGTTCCTCCTCAAGCTCTTCTTCCAGCTGCGAGATACGAGCCTCCAGCCTCCTCTTTTCATCCAAGAGGGCTGCCCTGAAAGAAAACAAACACGAATGAATGATGAAGCTTGTTTTTGAACAAACTATGACCAGAGGAGCAAATTAATTAATAGTAGAATTTAGCAGCACTAAAGCCAGCATGAAATGGAAATTGTGATAATCTTTTCTTCCCAATTCTGATGTAACGAGTGAAACGCCATTTATAAAAACATCACAACATTCTATAAAAAAAAACTCTCATGGTGACTTGAAATCAAGGACACATGCAACCCTCTACGCACACCTTGGCAATAGAATCACCATTGGCTAGTACATTTTTATTTCTAAAAAGTACTCTTAACATCAGTCAATCAAGCAAGCATTATATTATGATAATCAAGCACTATTTAGTAATTAGAACTAAAACTTGGTAACCATGAATTGAATGCATATTTGTCATTTTAACTGAACTTAGGACTGGTAGTGCTTAAGGTATGGTTGGTCATTCAGTGTTTCTGTGAAAAAAAAAAAAAAGTAATAGTGTGTTTATTGTCATTAGTTGTAGGATTATTATCTAAGGATTAATGAGCTGCTGGGTTAATGAATATTACGGTAAACATGCTGTCAGCATTCGCTCAAACTGATTTGCTGAAATCAAAACAGGGAAGAGTGCCAGCCAATGAGATTGCCCTTTTAGTTCCGCCCACTACCGGAGGAACCAACATATCTTCTGCTTATTCTTAAAAGCTCTCCGTTATTTTGACAGGAAAATACAACAAAGAATATCGTTTGCATGTAGCACGTCGATTCTGAGTGGCATGTAAGACTCTCTCTCTATTTGCATGTGTGTGAGAAACGCGACGGCGAGTCGTGCGCCTTCACACTAGAGTTCACAGTACATCAAATACAGGCACGCTGCGCATCCATTGAGGTGAATTTGAAATACTAGTACAGATCGCTTGACGGAGCGAAACTCTGAAGTGCTCAGTCAGTGTTCAGAGAGTGAAAATATATCTATGCTAAACTTATAGCCCTGTAACACACACACAGTGGCGAGTAAAATCTAAGAATTTATTAGCCAGTGGCTAATGATAGACATTGTTTAGTCGCCCAGAGTGAAGACTTAGTCGCATATGCGAGTGATTTACTCGCATTGTAGAGGGTTGACATGAAATCAAAATGAACCCTATTTACTTTTCACCACAGGACTAGTAATGTGTGTAAGTTTATCAGTTAATCCACAGAGAGAAAAAAATCTTCGTAATCCTTAAATCTTTCGTCAATTCCCCCCTGGCATTCCTATTCCGCTTCACTCAGAAATACGTCACAATACTGAAGTCAGTTGCAACTTCCGGTTCAAGCTGACTTTAAGAAACTTTGCAGCACAATGACTCACTTCCCTGAGGCGCTGTTAGAGATTTCATCGGCCAGCTCATCTCTTTCTTGTTCTGCGTGACGTCTGCCTCGCTCTGAAGATGCCAGGTCCTGAAAACACAATCACAACCAAACCATCAAGACTTGCGTAGTCTAACTAATCTAATTTATAACAGCGTGTGGAAAAACAAGCAGCCGATGCTTCAGAGAGAACCTCACCTCTTGCAGCTGCAGAATCTCAGCCTCGAGACTCTTGAGTTTCTTCTCATTCTCCTTAGACTGAGCGAAGATCTCATCCCGAGACGTGCGCGCCTCCTCAAGCTCTCTCTGATAGTCCTTCGTCTGGGCCTGTTTTAAAGAGATGTTGCCATCTGTACTTCTCACATTTTGTCCTATCTCTGCACTAATTCTTGTGACTTAAAATTATAGGTCACAGTAATGCAGTCAGTAGGTCTGGGCAAAACAATTTTTTTCATTTATTAGTATTAATATAATTTTTTACAAAATGTGGTTGATTCGATATAGATGCTCAAAAGCAATGAATTATCTTTTTCCCATATATTTCTGCAAACATTGAAAATAATATCTGCTTAATGTGAATCTTATTACTAGTCTCCGCCACTAGATGTCATCCTCTCATTTACCTTGCCCGATGCTACAACAGGAAGCTTAATTCATTCAGTGCTTAACATGGCAGATGCAGGTGCATTTTTCAGCGTGAAGCAACTGTCAGTGTCCAGATCGGGCCAGTGCTGCATGGTCACGAAAGTTTATCATTTGCACGTGTTTTGAAGTCTTGCCAATTTAAACATTCAAGCGCAATTCGGTTGTGAATCGAATTGAGATCTTGCGAATCGAATTGCGACAACTGCATCGATACCCAGGCCTAGCAGTCAGTGATGCAGACATGTCTCACTACTAAACGACTGATGCACTTTAGCTGCAAGGAGCTTGTGAAGATAAACCGATTATGCTAACAGTAAATGTGTAATTTCTTGCATTATCATTACTGTCATCACATTTCCGTGCATGAACAGCAGCATTGTGGGAAAGCTTCTACCTGGAGTTTGCGTAGCTGTTTAATGGCTTCATCACGGGCCTTGTTTGCAGCCTCGATCTGAGCTTCCACATCTTTGAGGTCCATCTCCAGTTTCTTCTTGGCAGCTACGGCAAGAGCTCTCTGCTTTCGTTCATCTTCAAGCTCCGCCTCCATCTCACGCACCTGAAGGCACAGGACTCATGGATCAAAACACAGCCAAATAGAGTCATACAAAAACTTGTTGATGTCTTTCTTCACAATGCTGCCACAATATAATAAACCCATTTTTTTTTACTTTGCAAGCACATGATCCATATAAAATGGAAATAAAAGTCAACTTCAAATGAAAAACTTTTACTTGTGTGTGTGTATATATATATATATATATATATATATTTTTTTTTTTTTTTTTTGTAAAAAAATATAAAGAGATCCATTAAAAAAAGGAAAGAATTAATAGAGGGTTAAGAAATCTATAAATTAAAGATGCAACACTGTTGATATTTGAAATCAACACCCAAACAAACACACCCCTCCCTTCATTGTTCCGTCCCCAAAATATCCAACACACTATATGCACAGGCAACCACTAACAGCTGCGGCATCAGACAGCTTGTGCAAGTATGGAAGAATCAGCTGTGATACTTCAACAACAACAGCATATCTTGTATCGCATATCGTTCTGTGAAACATAGCAACAAAACAATTACTCATGTATCGAGCAGAAACAGATCCTTTTTCAGGTCTTCCTGCTCTCTAATGTCTCCAGCACTGGAAAACTTTGCCAATATTAACGATATTAGCTCTTGTCTGATCGTAATCCTTCCAATTATATTCCTCTGACCTATTCCTCTTTGGTAATATCTCAGCTATCTCGAGTCTCTTTCTACAGTCTTTCATCAAATATCCACTTTGTTTTTTCTCCCACTTAAAACAGCCAGAACTGTACAAACACAATATTTCTTTTCAGCACACACACAGAACATCTAGTAAATATTCTCAAAATAGTTTTATTAGGTGTTGATTTAAAAAAAATTAAACCGCAATACTCAGAATATTTTACTGCACTGTTAAATGAAGGGAAACAGGTGTATATATATATATATATCATGTTTAATCTTAATGAATTGATAATTAATCTTCAAATGACAGTAAAACTGTAAAATCCACTCACCTGTTTGACCAGTGCTCTCTTCTTCTCCTCATTCTGCTCATCTCTGGCCTGCAGGTCTCGGTCAAACTGAGCCTTCATGGCCTGCATGTTGACCTCCAGGCGCAGCTTGGCATCTTCTGTGGCCTGTAGCTCGTCCTCCAGCTCCTCTAGCTGAGTGCGCATCTCCTCCACCTGCTGCTCCAGCGTGCGTTTGGATTTCTCCAGCTCATGGACCTACGGATTACAGAACGCAAATAAATGGACCGTAACAGTGTCCCAACCGCTCATTTCATAATCAAGAGCAAATGATAAATCCAGGATTCATCCAGAATTTTAAACAATGACTAGTCTTTGTCCATTCAAGTCATACATGATAACTCAAAACATATATTTTATGGAAATTGCTGAGGAAGATGTCCCTTTTTCATACATTTTTAAATAGAAATTTCACATTCTTCTGATCACTTTTAACATTTGAATTTCCATGAAATCATGGCTAAAACCACCACAACACATTTTATTGTTTGCTTTGGCACTGCGAGATACATTTGACATACACTTGTAATGAGAAGCACTTATCAACAAAAGAAAAGCTTTAATGGCTCTGTGGTTTTCCGTCAAAATAAAACTGATGGTTTAACGTTTAAAAATGAAAAAATTGAGACAGCCATAAATATGAGTACTGTAATATGTGTACAGTGTAAAGGAAAATAATAATTATATTATTATTTTTCATAAATACTCAGTTTTAAAAAGAGTAATATTTCTTTTGATTTTATAAAAAATATTATATTTTTTATACTTATTCTTATATAGCCATAATCTAAATGTTGGCTAAATTGTGCAGCCCTACAAACAACCACTGCAAACCTGGATTTAAAAAAAATAAAAAATAAAAAAAAATAAATAAAAAAAATTGCAATTCATTTTTTTCACCAAATCATTTAGCCCTACTTTGCTTCTATCTGTCACGACACTGATGAGATTTCAGTGTGGCTTGATCTACTCATAGTCAAAAATATTGCTCCACATGCAGTATATTAAACATGCATGTGTTCCGACTGACTGATTTTTTTTGCATTGCTAAGTATTCTGTTGTCAGTGAAGGCACGCAAATTACATGACACCTGAAACTTAATGCCTCACACTTGGTTATTTGCTGTAGGGTGTCAACACATCATGAGGTCTCAAAACAAATACAACTGACAAAATCTGCTGTGTTCAAAACACCAAAGATTCTTCAAACAACATAATGATGAATTAAATCATTACCATATATAATAAACAGTACAAACTTGATTACCCTCATAAAACAGTCCAATAACATATAGTGACTTACATTCTTGCCTACGTCATCCTTGGAACTCATCAGATCCTCCATCTCGGCTCTGAGCTGCTTGTTAAGCCTCTCAAATTCCTCTTTAGCCTCCAGAGCTTCATCCAGAGCTCGGGCCATAGATAGAGCTTTGGTATCCTTCTCTCTAGCCTCAGCCTCAGCACGGTCCCTCTCCTCAGCGTAACGTGCAGAGATGTTCTTCTCTTCTGCCAGCATCTATCATACACATCAAAATGCTTTCAGGTTTTTTTTATTATTATTAACAAATATTTTCAGTAGTAGCTGAAGATTCTCAATGACTGTATATTAAAATATAAACCAAATACAACTTAGCATTATAAAAATCCCAGAACTATTTAAAAGTGTAAAAGGTTCACCTCAACTTACCCCAAATCACCCACCCTCATGTCGTTGCAAACATATAAGATGTCCATTCATCTTCCAAACACAAATGAAGATATTTTAAATGAAACCTGGAAGATGTCTTTCCCTCTACTGAAAGTTCATTCCACCAAAGCTGATGCTTTAAAAAGTTCATAAACACAGACATTGTTTTATTTACCATATTTTATGTGCTCTATGTATGTGTGCTGATCTGTTAATATTTGAATAAAAGCTTAAAAATCAATCTGTTCATCATATAAAGTGATTGTATCTTTTCAGAAGACTTAAATCCTGAAACTTGCTGCCTCACACTTGGTTAGCACACGCTGTAGGGTGTCAACACATCATGAGGTCAACGTTTCGGTGGAATGGACTTTCAAAATAAGGACAGAAGTTTCTCAGGTTTCATCAAAAATACATTCATCTATGTTTTAAAGATGAATGAAAGTCTTATGTGTTCCTATTTTATATATTTTTTAAATGTATAACTATCCCTGTAATCAAAACCAATTCATACCTGGTCAAACTTCTTCTGTTTCTTCTCTAAGTTTGAGACGATCTGTCTCTGGTGGTCCAGGTCCACCATGAGGTCATCAAGCTCCTGCTGCAACCGGTTCTTGGTTTTCTCCAGCTTGTCAAAAGCGATGGCCTTTTCCTCAAGCTTCTGACTGGTCCCCTCCATGTCCTTCTGCAGCTTCCTCTTGACCTCCTCCAGACCCTCAAGAGTTCCCACATCATCCTCCAGTTTCTTCTTCGTCTCAATCAGCTATCCAAAAAAAGGAGGATTACAATGGAGTGCTTTTCTTTTTAACGGTTTAAGTAGTAAAGAGTACATCTGATTTCCTTTCGGAGCAGAAGTCAGAGAACTTTTGTCTTCAAACATGACAGGCTTTGTGAGTTTCTTTGCCAACATGTTATTTGCAGACTAACACTTCATTAATGAATGTGTCAACTGATGCGCTAGATGTTGATATGAACTGACATGTTGCGTATCCTCATTCAAAAATATGGAGTAATTGTGTGTACCTGGGCTTGTAGTGTTGCCAGTTGTTTCTCCAGGTTCCTTCGCGCCTCCTCTTCCTCCTCCTGCTGCTCCAGGAGGTTGTTCTTCTCCTCCTCCAGCTGACGGATACGGCTGCTCAGGTTTAGCTTCTGACGCGTCTCCTCTTGAAGAAGCTCCTATATACACATCATATTAAACAACTGTTTTATCAAATCTGTGCCGTTTCAACAATAAAAATACTTCCCGAGCATACTATGGGTCAACCTTGTTGGTAGATCATAAATCACTCCTTCAGAACTTCATGTTTGTAGAGACACATTACCTGAGTGTCCTGAAACTGACTCTCTAGGCTAGCAGCGTCTTTGGCTAGCTTTATTCCCTTCTTCTCAGCATCTTCCAAAAGAGAAGAAACATTGTCTAGCTCCGCCTGCAACAAATGACAAATGAGGGATATTTTACACGTAACCTGGATTCTGATCTATTTCAATGTACACGGATATATGACAGCAAACACAGAGTCAGAATTAACCATAATTGTTAAATATATGCTTTAAAAAAAAAAGTGCGCTTATATCAATATCACTATATAATAATATATTTTGATTGTTATATAATAACAATCATTTTATTTTAACAGTACTTATGCTTAATTAAATCACAGCCTTCACACTTTGATAATCACACCACGCCGTGTCACAATTTCTCTTTTCTTTTTTTATTAATCATGCAGCTCTAAATATAGCCACAGATTTAGTCTGCAAAAATCAAATGAAACAACAGTGATCTGTAGTGTATGTGAGGGAGTGTAACAGCACTAACTTGTAGGTTACGTGACACATGTAAGCACTGACCTGTAGTTTGTGGGAGCGGTCCGAAAGTTCTCCTTTAACCTTTTCTCCCTCGCTGAAGCGGGCCATGAACTCCTGCAGCTGGGCCTCAAGTTTCTTTCTCTTGTGCTCAGATTCAGACTTGGCCTGCTGCAAACTCTTCACCTCACTGGTCAGCTCCTTATTATCACCCTCCAGAGTCTGTTTGTTTTTCTCCAAATTTGACTTAACCTAATTTTGACAGACAGACAGTGAGAGAGAGACAGATTTTTGCCTGAACTGTGTAAACAGGAGACTGTACCACATTCAATCACTGAACGAGGAAATTAATTCCAAACATTATTCTTGACAGCAGACGACTGGCAGCGTTCCAGTCAAGACATTAAAACGGAAATGGCTCCCTACAGTAATGAGTCATTTAGTCTTCATCTCTATGGCTTACTCTCTTGGCCTGCTCCAGCTGCTCAGAGATCTCCTCCAGAGCAGTGCCGTGCCTCTGTCTCATCTCCTGGATCTGTGACTCGTGGTTTTTCGTCTCATCATCGATGGCTTTCTTCAGCTCGGTCACCTCCAGCTCTCGTTTGGTCCTTTAAGAGCAAAAGACACATTATTAGATGAGACACATTTAGGGAGTAGGGTTCAAAGAAAACAAAAAAGGTCAGATACTAATGAACTCAATCTGGCTCTCCATTTACACTACCGAAAGACCCATTTTGAGGGGTCAACCTTAGCTAAATAAAACAATGATTGCCCCTCCATGTGTGCCTATGGCATGAATGGGAAGTTTAAAAAAAAATTCAGAACAAACCATTTGCGCAACATGCAACTTGAACCTGCAATGTGTCAGCAGCATGCATGCTAATCACTGCACACCGATTCTAATATAGGAACTCTTATATTAAAAACGTTGATATCTTTGATTTCTTCTTGCTTTAAAAAAAAAAAGACGGATTAAACTGGCCCTAATTTCATTTAATGGTATATTGGATCTGGTTCCCCTTGTACCTCAGCTCCTGCTGGGCGGCGGTGGTGTCCAGGGTGTCTTCCAGCTCAGTCTTCAGAGCCTCCAGTTCCTCACTCAGATCTCTCTTGAGTTTCTCAGCTTTGTTTCTGGCTGCTTTCTCAGACTCCAGATCCTCCTGCAGCTCAGATATTTGGGCCTGCAGCTCCCGTACTTGCTTCAGGGCGTTGTTTTTCTGAGCGACCTCCTCATCACCTCTGGAATAACAAATACAAGCAGAGATTATTAGCAAAACGATGCATGCATAATTTAAGGGGTTAAATTCTACACTTCTGTTTAACTCTAAGCATCAGCAAGAGTTTGTAAACAAAACAGTTTAAAATCTAGGGCAATTTGCTCCGGTCTCTTTAAGACTATTTGTAAATAACGTTCTTGACATGTGAAATTTTACTTATTACTGAATGGGTTTTTTGGTGCTTAAGAAACATTTCTCATTATTATTAATGTTGAGTTTTTGCTGCTTTTTTTTTTTTTTGGAAAACATTACTGTTCAAAAGTTTGTGGTGAGAAAGAATACAAGGAGAATACAAGAGATGTAAAGATTTCAAACATTTGAACCATAAATTAACAATTAATTCCACCACTCAGCCGACCACGAGTTATTATTTAGACATAGTAGTCTAGATGACAGCCAAAGCATTTAGGATCTACCATTATACTTTATTTTACTCAGAAAAAGGAGGTTATTTTAATCTTTCTTATTCTGTGCTCCTCACTGATCTTCACCTGGTCAGTATAGCCTGCAGCTCCTCTTCTTTCTTGGCCAGTTGAATCTTGAGTTCCTCAATTTGGGCCTGCAGCTCAGCTATCTGGTCTTGTAGGTCTGTGGTCTCGCCATCAAGCTTTCTTTTGGCTTTTTCAAGCTCTTGCCTCGTCTTCTCTTCTTTCTTCAGACGCTCTGATGGTCAAACGCCCAAACATAAACATGTAAGTCTCATTGTTTTACTTGAATAAAATGATCCATATTCAACACTGTCCTCACCTTCCAGGTCCACCATCATCATTTCTTGCTTGTTTTTCACTTTGCCAAGGTTCTTGGCCTTCTCTTCTTCCTCAGCCAGTTGGGAGGTCATCTCACTGACACGGTCGTCCAGGAGTTTTTTCTCCTGAGGGATAGGGAGGGAAGAAAGTTCAGTTTGCTCAAAGTTCTTCTCTGAGCATCCTTATCACAAAGTCCCTGGCCTTCATTTTGTTTCAGCGAGTTTGACAACCACACTGACCTTTAGGAATTTGGAGTTCTGGTCCTCCAACAGCAGAATATCTTCCTCCATTTTCTTTATCTTGGCTTCAGCAGTCACCTTCTCCAACTGAAGCTTCTGTCGGGCAGCTTCTTCTTCATCTAGCTGTTCCTCTAGGTCCTATAAGACACACACACACTTGTGGTTTATGGACAGCAATTTTGTTTACTATTAGCTAGTACTTACTGCAGAGGTTTTAGATACAGATTTACTATTATAAGTTTACAGCAGATCCAATATTATATTTCCCCAATTAAGTTATCACCGTTATGTGTGACTGCATTTTCTTCTTCTCATTCTGCAACGATTGGTTCCTCTCCTCTTCCTCCTCCACGCGGGACTCAAGGTCATGAAGAATCTCCTCTAGCTCTTGTTTTTTAGCCACCAGGCGAGCCCTCATCTCTTCAGCTTCAGCAAACAATTCTGTCTCGGCCTGTAGTTGCTCTGCCAAGATGTTCTTCTCCTCTAAGAGCTGAAAAACATCACAAGCGATGTTTGCACATTCCACTACAAGGAATAAAGCCCCAAGAGACTATGGTGTACATATACCAGCTATGTTATAATAACTTTGAATGTGTGCTAACCTGCTGGTGTTTCCTCTCCATATCCACCAATTCATTTTCCACTTTCACCTGCCTCTCTTTCACTTTAATGAGCTCCTCGTCTTTGGCCTGCATTTCTTCCTCCTGACGGGTCACCTGGAGGAGAGGTTTCACCTGCAGACACAGTTGTAATGCATGTCTCGATTGAAAACTATTCCCAATCATACTACAAATCAGTTGTTAAAGAGTCTATTTCTCTTGCAACCACAAAGACAGAATTTATTCAGAAATGTACACAATAGCTAGTAAAATCATTCCAACGGTTATGTCTCTTTTAAAATCCGACACCAACCTTGGTGAAGAGTCTCCACCACTGCCAGTGGCGTAGTTTCAGGTAGGCGGCACAGTTTCTCTGGAGAACTTTCAAAGCGCTTAGCTGCTGCTGTTTTTTAGCAAAGGCTCTGAGGAACAACCACAAAACAGCAGCAATTCACTGACAAGGTCTCATAAGAATACTTTTCATATATTGTGATCTCTACACTATAAACAGTAAGAGCTGCATATTATCGCTGACCCTTTAAGATCAGCCATTTGCATTTGGACTTACTTGCGAGCCAGGTATCCTCGACAGACTGACTGAAAGTAGATGATGATATCTGTTATTTTCAGGTCTCTCTCTTCCTCCAGGTGTGCCAGAACTCCAGTGCGGAAGAAGATCTTACTCTGACCGATCCGGAAGAGGTTTGGGTCTAATTCCAAGGCTCGGATCTACAGATGACAATAATACTTAGTATTTAGCAGATGCTAGTTTTTCAATATTGGACATAAAAAAAATGTTTATATAACCAAAGTACTCAAAACTAAATAATTAATAACTTAATGTTTGTGGAAACATTTCAGGTTCCTTTGATGAACAGAAAGTCCAAAAGAATAACATTTACTTGACAAACAAATAATTGATTTGAATCAATAATGTAAAAGTATTTACTGTCACTTTTGATCAATTTTATGCATCCTTGCTGAATAAAAATATTTATAACTTTCTTTGAAAAAATATATATAAATAACATTCATCCTGATCCCAAACGTTTAAATGGTAGTGTGCGTTTTCATAGAATATTTCATAGAATACTGGCATTTAAAAATATTGTGATTTAATCATTTTATTTTGGGCTTTGTACTTCCATATAAAACCTGATGGTAAAAAGGACTGATCAACCTCATTTGTCTTAGGTTTATGAAAACTCACCATTCTCTCACAAGCCTGCTTGCCATCCATAAAACCTTTGGGTATCGCATTAGGGGTGAGGATCTCATATCTGATAGGAAAACAGATTTAACTATTTGATCACAGATAAAATATAATAATATTGGTGCTACAGCATCTGAAAAGGAATGAAGAGGTTCTCAACTCTTTAATGAGATATCTGAAACGCACCTCTGTCTGAACTCCTGGAAGACGATACGGTTGGGGAACCCCTGCCTGCAGATCCGGATTCCTTCTAGAACTCCATTACACCGCAGCTGGTCCAGAACCAGATGGGGCTCCAGTTTACCAGCCTAACAAAGAAGGACAGCAATGACAATGAGGTGCATGACCACTTTTTTTTATTCAGCTAAAAGTACATTTACTTACAACTGAAGGGAAAATGTCACTTACTCTTTTCTCATGATTGGGGATGATACAGCGGACAAAGTTGGGATTGGTGTTCCTGAGTGTGGCCATGAGTTTTGTAAGGGACTCTTTATAAAGCTGACCCACAGTACGGAACATGCCCTTCTTGGTCTTATATGTAGCTCCAAATGCAGTCTCGTTCATCCCTGCCACTTGGTCCAAACCAACAATACGATCCACTACCATGAAGAGTGAGAGAAAAGACAGACACCAAGCGGTTAGGTTGATATTAAGAGTATTTACAGAACATAATGAAAGAAGAGAGACACAGCACAGCCAAATCATGTGAAGATGGAAGAGGTAAATCTACAACTAAAGCTCTAATTCAACAACACCAAGCAGAAGGTCAAGATACACTGTGTATTTTTGCATTTTTACAAAAGTGTGCTTTGATATTTTCAGGCCTTTATAATCGTCATATCTCAAAAGAAAACAGAAAATAATTTTCTGAAAGAAGTACAGTGTATTTTGACTCAATGCCACAAGTTCAGACAGCCAATTCAAGAGCCAATGGCCCCTACTATACCAGCAAGTCCAGTGCTAGGCAAATGGAGATATGAAATAGATGAAGAGTGCCAAGGATAAGACTACATCTATAAACAAGCACAAGCTGCAAAATAAATAAAATGGAAGGGTGAATCTCAACAGCCAGATCATGTTTAGGACATATTTCACCCCAATACCTCGCACTTCAGTCAGATGTTAATTCAGTAACTGCTCTCATGGATTCAGTGAGCTGTATTAACAAATATACATTAAATATATATATTTACAAATCTAGTCAAATCTGATTTCTTGTGGTGCGGAGATGTAATTTTAGCAAAGGTAGAGTAGATTTAGCAGTGCATTCTAATCTATTATTCTTTCTTGATAAAAGGAAGACATTTTGCTTAAATGGTCCTTAAAAAGGCTTCATTAAGCTTCATTAAACTAGTACATTTTCCATTACTGAAATGCAGAATAATTCAAATCTCATTACTGTACTTAAAGTGCTTTGTAAAGGAATACATTGACTGATCATTTGTTGTATTGCCTTAAATGTATGCTGATTTTAATAAAACAAATCATAGTTTTGCAGTTATATCAAAATTAGAGATTAGATTCTAATGAGAATCAATGAAAATGACCAAAGTACATTCAAAAGTGAAACATTGATAAAGTAAAGAATTTATTCACTTTTTTTGTGTGAAATATAACAGACTTGTATACCAAGTTATCTCCCTCTGAGCAATGTTACTAAAATGCCTCCTTTGAGCAACTGAATAGATCAATGTGAATACATATGCTAAGGAATAAATAAGATACCAATCAGAAAAATTATATTCACAAATGCGAGTCTGATAACAGTGCCATAGGACAAAACAAGTCAAACTTCAATCATTTAACATGGAAGTAATCAGAAACGACATTTTCATTTAGATTCAGTGGGGCTGGCCAAGTCCAGGTACTGTTGCTAGAACTACTCTTGTATGTCTTACAGCATTCCTGTAAATGGCATTCTTAAGAAGCGTTTCCAAGCAATGTTCTGTTCATAATGGGGCTCCTGACGTGGCTTCCTTTACCTCCACGGAGAATCTACTGAGCTGTCAGTGTTGACTGGCAGAGGGCTGGGCGAGTCATTTGGATTCCAGAGAAACAAGACGTGTATTGTTCCACGTTCCCTGTCGGAGACACTACAGAATTCCCCCACTCCATCTCCCTCACACGGCCTATCAAATCGCCGTCTGACACTTAAAACAAACAAGTAGTCTGACCATGAGGTGCAAAGGCATAACCAACATACCACACACACTGCACTGTCTGCTGAAAACCAAGCTGCGTTACTTCTCATAAATCTCAATCTCATAAAAACCAGCTCTAGGTCATATTTCACTCCAAAATTGAAGGAATAAAAAAAAAAAAAGGGAATAATATCTAACATGCAGATTGTGAAGCCCATTTTATGACCATTCATATTTTTTGCATTGTGGTACTGTTTTCATGACCATATTCATATATATATTCAACAATATTATTGATCTGACTGTACTGACGCAGTTGAAGGGGAACTGAACTGAGCTGGACGATGACATCTTATTTATAAAGCAGTTCTGCAAAAAATTTACAAATTTAATAATTGATTATCTTAACAACAGAACTGAATCAACACTAAACTGACTTCAGCAGAACAATAACCAAACTGCATAATTTTCCTGTTATCACTGTAAAGCTGCTAAAAGTTTTATATTAATAAATGTGACTTGACAATTAAGCACATTTACCTCCAAGCAACGTCATTACTATGCATTCAGGATATATTTGTTCTTGTTATTATGATTAAAATAATATTCATGTGTATCCTTGGACTGTACTATCAAAATGAAGGCCAAAAATAATAATAATTTATTGCTTGCTTAGAGACTAAAAAAACAACAACTATTTAATCAACTTATTTTCTATATTTGATTTTGGGTTAAAATATGACTCGCATGTACTTGAAAAGTTTTGTGAGATTCACATATTCTTCTGTCAAAATGACCTCTTTCAACACTTTCTGAACTGAAAATACTACAGGTGCAGATGTAATAATTATTTGACACTTTTTAAACTTAAATTAGAGGAAGAATATTTAGGGGGCGTGCAAAGTAAACACAATTACTGAAAGTCACTCAAGGAACAAGTAGGGCCCTAATCCTTGTAGCCAGCTCACTCAGAGTTACCCAGGTCACTTTCAAATGTTGTGTTGTGTCAGTACTCTGCATTACTCGCTATGCACATGCATTCATTTTTCATGCAATCTTCATTCATGGTCAGTTTGGGCATCCTAATGAATCAGCCAAGTCAAGCTTCCTTCCAAATGGATCCAGCTAACTCTAAAGTTAGCCAGCTAGAGGGACCAGGGCCCAGGTCTACAAGCCATGGGAGTGTTTGAAAGTACACAATGCGCTGGTAAGCAGAGACCTACAGCATCGTATACCTTCACCTGGCGATTCGTGGAGACTAGAGACATCATAAAAAGACGCTCTTTGGAAATTCTGAATCTCTATGGTCGAGACAGAAGGGAGCAAAGGGGGGGATAAACAAGAAAAAAAAAAGCTAAATAAAAAAAGTAGTAGAACACAGCTAGCACATAAAGACATAAGTGGTAGTAAACACTGGTTAGTGCTATGAACGAGCAACATTAAGTCATCATTCCCTTAACACTGGATTCAAATGTATTGGGATGTTAATTAATTTTAACATTAAGAACCCGCTGATCGATCTTGGCACACACATTTTGTTTACCTTTTTAAGTAATTATTTGCCACAGTATGAATCATTTTACATAAACTTATATTATTAGGTTATTTTAATTTAATATATTGAGAAATGCAGTGAAAAATTATTAGCTGTCAGATTTAAAGACAAAATATACGACACATCCCAGTCTATTTTTGCATTACTCTATATTTCTTCACTGCTCTGACCTGTATGTAAAGTAATGTAAAGCAGTCTTGCCTACAAATAGTGTGCAATTAAATCCACTGTGGTATCAACAGTGTTGCAAAATTCAGTAACACTTTACTTGAAGGGGTGTGCATAAGACTGACATGACACCTTTATAATCATGACATGACATGTCATGAATATGAAGGAGGTTTTATGCATGTTTATGACAACTGCCATTAAGTGTCATTCGTGCAATTATGACATTGTTTGAGATGTCTTTGTTATGACAACTTGACATAAACCAATACATCATAACCTGTCAGTGTCTTTGTCATGACAACTTGAAATTACCAAGACAACATAAGCTGTCATAAATATGTCATAAACATGACATAGCAGATTAATTATCAAACTTAAGAAACTTCTTAGCTTTATGGATTGAATTTGGTACAAATTGAATTTGTCATTAAAATGTCATTTTAATGACACTGTAGTTGAGGTCAAGAAAAATATTCATGACACAGTTATACAATTATTTGACAGAGTATAAACACTTAATGACATTTTAATGACAAATTCCATTTGTACCACTGTAGTTGGTCAAGAAAAACATTCATGACAGTTATAATGGCCTCATGACAGCCAATGTCAAAACCAACCACATGACAGTTTAATGTAATGTTAACCCATAAAGCTAAGTGGTTTCTTAAGTTTGATAATTAATCTGCTATGTCATGTTTATGACATATTTATGACAATTTATGTTGTCTTGGTATTGTCAAATTGTTATGACACTGACAGGTTATGATGTATTGGTTTATGTCGTCAAGTTGTCATAATAAAGACATCTCAAACAATGTAATATTTGCATTGTGTCAATGTCATAATTGAGCAAATGACACTTAATAGCAGTTGTCATAAACATGCATAAAACCTCCTTCATATTCATGACATGTGTCATGTCATGTTTATGAAGGTGTCATGTCAGTCTTATGTACACCCCTTCAAGTAAAGTGTTACCCAAAAGTCTTTGTTCGACACACAATTCTCACACACTACCCAGTCCCAAATTTGACCCTTTGTAACTGAATGAATATTTCCCTCCCGCTTCGTTTAAATATTTGCATCAAGCCACCGAAGTGCATGACCATCTCTTTTTTGAAGATTGAAAACAACAGTCTCCTTCACAGACTGAGCAATAAAAATGGCTGTTTCATATGTCGGGTGGAATCTGGAATGCACTCAAGAAGAAAACCGCCTACCATCCTTCCACAATTCAGCCACAAACTTATCCGTGGACTGGTGCAGGAGCGTGGCCACGTTGTCGTTCAGAGGGTCCATGTTTTTCATTAACCACTCATCTGCCTTATAGTCAACCTACAGGATGAGGGAAATAAACACTACGTTAGCTCAATAAAACACTCAAGATGGGAATAATGGAATTAAGCCAGGACTGGTTCAATCTAGATCGTTTAATTTAAGGGATTCTGCAGCCGTTGGCTTGTTTGCATAGTGTTATGTAACTACTGAAAGTGATAAAGTATAAATCAATGCACTATATTTTTTTTTTAAACAACAGGAAACAGAGCAAGCTCTAATTGTCTGGCTTTTAAACTAAACGTGGCTCAAAGGGATGGAAATATCAAAAGTTCCTCATTTCATGCAGTGTCAAGTTTCTTTTGCAAACAGCTCACTGATCTGAAACAGATGTGGCCTATGGTTAGCACATACCACAGCTGGATGCTGCTACCCTTGAAAGACAGAAACGCAACACTTCATTGCAAGTCAGTATGACCTGACTAAATCCAATTACATAAGGTTATGATGCAGTCCATGACACGCATTTAAACACCAACAAGCCTAAATTATAAGAAATATCACAGAACTGAAGTACAAGTGGTGAAGCCAACAGCTTAGTGTGGTGTCATAAATATGAATGTAGACGTACTTTGCCAGCATAGTGAATGATGCAGAAATCGGCTTTGTCCTTTAGCTGCCGTGGTTTCTGGAACTTGGCGTGAGTGCCTTGCTCTTGCACCAGTTTGTCCACGAAGGTTTTATCAGTGGCTTTTGGGAACCAGCACTCCTCATCCAACAGAGCCAACACACCGGGAGGATTTGCCTGGAAACGGCACCATATGACCGATCAAAACAATTATAGAAAAGCTGAAAGAAAACACTAAAAGCATTCTTTTCTTTCACATTAACTTCCAATCACATTCAATTATGCAAATGCTTGGGGTAGAAAATATTTACAGAAAACCAGAACAAAAAATTCAAGGACAAGCACAATTGTAGTAAAAAACTCAGCTCACCGGTCTCTCAATGAGGTCAATGCAGGGCTGCAGGTCAAGGCCGAAGTCGATGAAGCTCCATTCAATGCCTTCACGCTGGTACTCCTCCTGCTCCAGGATGAACATGGTGTGGTTGAACAGCTGCTGAAGCTTCTCGTTGGTGTAGTTAATGCAGAGCTGCTCAAATGAGTTCAGCTGCCAGAAGATGGAGAGAACAATAAAATATGATAAAATTGTTTTTGGCCCCAGAGCATGCATAATTGATTCTTTAACCAATATCAGTATCACTATCACTTAACTTAATACTGCAGCTAGGTATCCAATTACACTGTTTACTGTAAACCTTGTTATTTCTTCCTAACCATGTTATAATTATATTACTCAATTTAGCAGATGCATCTTATCTGAAGCAATGTCCAACACCAAGACAGCAAAGACATCCTCCTGCACAACTTGAAGGAATCTTCTTGATGGCAAAAAAAAGGGCCCTATGAAATCTGTTTAATTTATTTCCCAAAACCCCTTTTTTTATTTGAACTGTTTTTCCCCACCTGAAATTCAGTGTTGTCCATTAATAAAAATTCTGGATATATGATTTAACACACATTTTTTATACAAATCTATTATAGTGGTAATAGTGGTAATCAAAGCAAGGCATAAAACATTAACCATTCAATTAACATTTTAAAATGTAAAATCAAATAAAAAAAATGTACCATTATTTTTTCATATATATTAAAAATGAAAACATGGAAGAAAATGTATGATATTCCTTAATAATAATAATAATTAAATTGTTTTAAAAAAAGTATTACTTTAGAATTACATTCTATTACACTATAGTAATATATTTGTCACAATTTAAGTTAAACCAAACATGCATTTAGATGAATCAGTGGTATAAAACCTGCGGTAAACCATATGCAAATAAAAGTTGATCCAAATAACATCCTATTTTAACTAAAACGGTCATTATTTTCAGGACCTTACATTGCCTGCATTTTTAGAAAACCTGGTATCATATGACCTCTGATTTGGTGAAGTACAGAGATAAATATCTATGATTTAGCATAAGAGACAGCTGAGCACCAATTCCGAGGAAGCCACACCTGGAATATCTCAAAGCCAGCGATGTCCAGGATGCCAATAAAGGAAGCTCCTTGGCGCTTGGTTCTGTCCAGAGCTTTATTAATGCGGTGAACAAGCCAACGGAACAACCTTTCGTATGTGGCCTTGGCCAGGGCTTCCACTGCAAAGTCAGCCTGGTCAGAGGAACAAAGAGACAAGAATAAGGCAAGGTAAAAAGGGTGACATCACATTTACAAAAATATGCATTGTGACACACTACAAAGTGTACTTTTTGTTTTTTTATGATATGTAAAACCTGAAAGGACCCTATAGTGGACATTGAGAATTCACACATTCCCCAATCTGCGGAATTTGAACAGTTATGACAATATTTTAACAACAGGAGACTATCAGCCTATTGTTGTAAATGGACACAGAGGTGAAAAGAACAATGTAACGTACAAAAGTATAGTACTGGTCTACGATTAGGCCTGAGAAGGGCAGAGAGGTAAAGCACTAATGAAAAGATTGTTTCATAGATAGGAGGAAGGGTGCTCTGACAGATATACAGTGGAGAACTGAATAGTTCATTACCTGTTCTTTAGTTTGGGCTTTTTGTACGTAGTCTCTGCCCACTTTGATTCTTGGAGACAGGATGGCACGGGTGAACTCCATGACATTCATGCCGAGCAGGTGGCAAAGTTTTTGAGCAGCTGAGAAACAGGAAAAAAAGCACTGGTTCACAAAATGGACATCTGTAATGCAAACCGACCAAATTTATTGGGTTTTAGGAGCTTCCCTTATGCACTTAAATGGGCAGTGCGAGAAGTTACTATGGGACATATTTGCTCATGAGTATAAGAGGAATTTGAAAAATTATGGCCGTTATTGAAATTTACTGACTTCTAAACCCTTACAGCCCGTTTAGCAGCCAAACAAACCCCAAGAGTTCCCCCTTTGGACCACCAGCACGACTATAACTTTCCAGCTTCATGTCGTGAATGAAACAACTTGGTGGATTAAACAGATGAAAGCTTCAATATCTTACCATTAACGGTGATGATAAAAACGAATTAAACAAAATGCCAGTGGAGTAAAGCTTGCTGGAATGCGTCATGACGGTAAAACTGTCGTTTTTGGGGCTCTTATGTAAACAGGATTGATTTAACGCAACTTAGCACAACTATTCTGGTATTTTCTTTTAATATGAAATGTATCCAAAAACCATTCAAGCAGTCATCACAGGAGCCCAAAAGAAGTCCAACGGGTAATTTGTCAAAACAGTGCAGTGGAGAACTGCACAAAACCATCTGGCGCAAGGGTTTAGACCAAATACCGAAAACACTTTAATGCTAACGCACTGCCAAAAGATTTACAGAGTTATAGAGGCACATAAAATGCACATATAGACTTTCCATTACTGAAAAAAAAGAATCATTATCTCTGAGCTAAAATAAGGCATTATGCATTTTTGAAACCTGTAAAAAAGCCAGCTGAGCAAGTATGAGGTACCTGTGTTTTCTGGCATGGAAGCCTGATCGGTGTTTCTCTCCTTCTTGAACACAATGTTACCAAACTGCATGACAGCTGATACCACTTTGAACATTGCTGCAGTGACCGAAAAACAAGGACAAGACAGTCAACAGTATGTGGATAGTAGACATGAAATATTTTTGGAAACTTGATGTCCTGCAAGCTTTTACGCCATCCAAAAATGTATTGCAACATTTAAACTAGAAACGGGTGGATTTATTCAGCTATTTTATTCACTTACAAACAGTGTACATTTTTGAAATTGCACCAAAAATTTTATTACATTTAATTAATTATTATTTCACTGCATCCCTTTATGAGAATGGGACATTTGTACTGTAAACTCATTTGTCATACTGCAGGACCATTTCAAATGCAATAGTGAAGAAATATAAGATTTTCCTAAAGCTCCTTACAAGGAAATGGCAACATGATACTATGATGATTTACTAGTAAGCCAGCAGTAAAGACACTGTAGTAGAAGTGTGTTTGTTCCATGTATGCTTACACAAGATTTCCTCATGAGAGAAGCTCATAATATACATGGCTTCCATGGTCTCTTGGAAATTGTCCTTGTCCTGTTGGCCAGGAATGGGAATGTTACCATTGGAGAGGAAGCGGTAGTTATTGAAGCCCTCCAAAAGTAGATCAGCTGTGAGAAGAAAAAGAGCATTAATAAGACAGCTGCAGTCTGTAGACGCCACACTGTACCAAACTCTCCATAATCAGTCAGATATCTTCACACATTCAAAATATCCATGTGAGAAAAACATGTCCATGTGTTGACCTTGCATTTAGAATAAGGATCTCATTATTTAAAAAATCAAGTTGTAACTATGTAACACTCACTTTTTAGATGTTCCCCAGCACCAGCCAACAGCTGGTAGAAGACATGGAAGGTGCGTTCATCTTTGGCTTGGCGAATGGCCCTTGACTTTTCAAGAAGATCTTGAGATCGAGTTAAGGGCAAGTGAAGCCTATTTTACAGCTCATTGTTCACGGTGTCAAATCATTCACATCATAATGCACTACTATACAGCTTTGTTAATTATCTACATAACCCTTAAAGCCAGCTTATGATGTGTTTCGTCTCTGGCATACTAACTGAAGCTATAGTAACAGTTTAAAATCATTCACTATTCTAAAAGCACATAGAAAGTCAATTTGCATACCTTTATTTCTACTGATAGTAAACACTAACAGTCATAGTAAATAAATAACTGAACAGTTCTCAGATCAAGATACAGGTTTCAATGTTGGCCCCCACAATGTAACCGGTTACATCAAAGTTGATGCGGATGAATTTGCCCTGTGGAAAAACAAATATTTAGGAAGTTTATTTTTTTTATGATGTGCTATACTGATCATGCTTTATAAACCATGCCATTGCTTCATAACTGTCATTATATTTTATGGGCCTAATCAACATTTCTAAGAATCCATTTGAACAGATGATCGTCTCTTTTATTGTTTGAACAGAGAGGCTTGTGCATACGTGATATGCAGCATGTTTATATAGCTCTACTTAAAAAGGAAACGGTACTCAAAGCATGCGTAAGAGGCTAACATACAGATGGTACTCAACCAGAATGCCTATTACCGCCGCGACAGGCACCGCGGCAAAACTACCGCGGTAAAAATAATCCAGTCGCATTTCAAAGTCATTCGCGAAATGACCGCCAGGTGGCGCAGAGGGACATTGTGCAAAACAGCAGCTATTGCCGTATTTTGAAATGTAAGCGGGGTTAATGTCAATTAACAGATGAAATAGGCTACTATAGAACATTGTTTAGGACAGAAAAATAGAATCATAATTTAAAAATAGAGACGAGAACAATATAGCCTTTATTTCATATTGTAGCCTAGACGTCGGTGGGCGACATAAGCCTATTGCCCGTTGGGAGCAGCGTGATAAAATAATAATAATAACAAAAATAACGAACAAAAATAAATTAGGTGCAAAGAAGCTGATTATTTGTTTACTACTCTATTGAGGAATGAGACGAATGATGAGCGCTTCTCTGGAACAGATTGGATAAACCGGGCATTTCTTAATGAGTAAATTCATGGCCTAGTGGTAGAACTTACGTATCGGTCATTTGAATGACGCGGGTTCGAATCCCGTACAAACAAAGATTATTGTACATTTTATATTAGCCTATTAATGCATGTCATAGCCTATTATTAATGCAGACAATCAAACAAACAAAAAAATTGTTTATACAGGATTGCCTTTTTTTGGGGTTCCTATAAAGAGTTTGTAAAACATGGTTTTAAGCAAGGTGCGATTTGCCAGGGGGACGGGGATTTCCTTCTGGTCTAAACATCCCTGCTTCTGCTGAATTATTTTAATCCCCCCTCCCTCCACAGTAATCAATGCTATAAATTACTTCACCAATAGACCATTTAAAATACATAATGTAAAGATATGCAACAGGCACGTTTAAACGACAAACAATAAAATCAGAACCAGTTTCAGTTCATGGTTCCAGTGCCTTAATGCATGCACGGCTTTCAAAATGTCACAAAGCGTTTTGAGATTATTTTGAATGAAATATTGAAGTTTATAATTAAGTTTTATGGCACACCACGCCGAGTGGCGCTATCCATTGTTCTAAAGTCGGGTTTTATTCTGGCATGTTGAATTAATGGGCAGACGCGGCTGCGCGTTCATTTGGATTTATTTTTCTCATAACAGACAGCTATAATAACTTAGGCCAGTTAGGCTACTCCGTAGTTTTTTTAGTCATACAGATCAGAGTAGAGTAGCCTAGCCTACATCGTTCAAAACTGTAAACTTTTATTCATATTCAAAAGTGTAGCCTATCTGTCGTCTCTGTCTCCGGGAACTGTGCGTCACAAAAATGAACCGAAAGCCACTTTCCTCCGCTCAGTCACGATAAGAAATCGGCTATGTCTAAAGCCTTTAAATGTCTAAATATTTAATAAATGTTATCTGATTAGGTAATCCGTATGAAACCGAGAGGTGCAGAGGATCTACTCAAACTAGCTGTGAGCGCTTCCCAATGATGAACGGACAAGGGTGAAAATTTCGCTATAATTAAATGTAGTCTAGGCTAAATCGCCTTGAATTAAATTGTAAAAATAGATCCGATAATTTATTTGTCGAAATGTTGCGATATTGTTTCATTTAAGTTCATAATTATTATATAAATGTTATTTAGTTTAGCAGCAAGCACTGTGGTTCGAGATTTATATATAAAATAATAATAATAGCCTAGCTAATTCACAAATCGCGCACCCTGGTTGTAAGGATCCAAAGATCCCCGTGGAATTTAACATTGAGTTGAACATTGTATTCATGACAACAAATGAACATGCGTTTGAACAAATGAACATGAACAAATGAACATGCATTTGAACAAATGAACATGCGTTTGTATTTAGGTTTGCTTGGAAAAAGCTGGCCCAAACCGAGGTAGTGCTTTATTTCTTCAATTAGGCTATTGAAATAATTAAATGTTTATTAATAAACTTTTATGACAGAAATATTAGCCTATTAGCCTACATGTAGCCTAAATAATTTAATTATTTCATTATTAACACTTTACTAGCCTAATGCTATGTCTAGAATGAAGTGTGAATTGCGACTTCTCTTTGTTTTAAGTCGGTCTCAGACTCAGATCGCCTGTGGGGGGTTGGGGGTTCAGGAGGTGTTAAATGTTCTGTCTTTCATATGCAGAGCGAGCTTTTAAAGATAAATCTCTCGATGTGTCCAAATGTAGGCCCTTAAATTATAAATATTGTAGTTTTATGTATTGTATTTAAAGAGGTCTCACAAGACACACACACTTTCAGTTGAAGTGTTCAATCCATTTGTTTCAACTGGTTTTGTAGAATTTTAACATGTTTGAGTAGTGTGTGTGTCAACAATCTGGCATTATCTAAACATGAACTATCGACGAAACGCGTTCTTGCCAACTAAACGAATGCAAGTGAGCAGCAGATACAGAGCTCTTTTATTCTCGATCCACCTCGTTTTATTATACGGTGAATTCAACCAGGCATTCTGTTTGAAGCAAGACTCAATCATTTGTACAGTTTTTTTTCGTGATTTGTATGGATGACACAGCGACATCAGTATTATCTGTATAATGGGGTTTTACCCTGAAATCTCGTTTAATGTCGAGAGAGACCCGGCGCGCGCAGTGCAGGGAGACTAAATAAACTAAAATAAAAGAGATCCAGCGCGAGAGAGAAGCAAAGAAAATCTTAATTTATGTTGCTTTGAACTATTTTCGTTTTGTAGACTAGCCTACTGTTTTAATTGTTTATTTAGCTGCAATTTCTTTGGCAATACAGATTTAAAATGTCGCAAGAATAAGATTCTGTTTCTTACTTAGAAAATAAACTCTAACTCGATGCAACCCTGTTTTAAATAAATAAACTGCCCCCGACACTTTATTTAAACCTTGAAATGTCCAGGATCTGTTTTTAAAAATTTCTTCCTTTGCTATGGCGGGTATCAATGTCAGTCATCTCAATTTCGTGGATGATTCACAAAACAATAATTTAGCAGATTAAAGATAGCTTCGTCATTTTCATTTTCTGACGCGATCGGCTGACAATCTTCCTTCATCAGGTTTGTCGTCTGTGCAGCGGCTCTACTGGAAAGTAGCAAATGTAGGCTATGTTGTAATGTGCCATTGAGAATTAAACAAAACGCTTGACTTCAAATAAACAGTTACCTATCTAAGCATCAAGAATGGTAAAACATTTAACGCTGTCAGCCAAAGCTAATGAGATTCGATCTCGCATCGCTTGAAGCTCCGTGAAGCTCGTGCTGTTGCGTTGTCCACTGCGCTACCGTCGGTCCGCTGATAAGACGTTGCTCTTGCAAAGCCTCATTGATGTAGCCTAATATTTTTCTATTGCAATGTTTTGTGTTGAATGTTTTCATTATTTATGAAATGTATTAGGCCTACATTTAATTTCAGTCTTGTGATTATATGAATTAATTTAACTACATGTTTAACTTGAATTGATCTGTTTTACCACATTTCAATCCTTCTCAATGAGCCGCGGCGCGGCGGCAGATTACGCAATAGAGAGAATAAACTGACACTTTTCAAAGTCTGCGATTGTAGCGCCTCTTAGCGGTCAAAGGCAGCAAATACACCCCCGCAATTTTACCGCCGCGGGAACGGCGGCGGTAAAAGTCTCATTCTGGTTGAGTACCATCTGTACATGCTTATTTGCAGCAAATGCCCCCAAAACAATGACCTAAAGCAAGACCCGAAGAATTAAATTCCTCTGCGGCTTTTGATTTGTTTGTATGCTTAAAAGCTTTCTGCTGACTTTAACGCATGCCAGTGAAAACTCAATCAGCTGGCCAGAGGAGCAGACGTAAGACAGACGCCTAGCTCTTTTTAGTGCTGAATGTGGATTTTGGTGAGTGTGTACCTAAATGGCCCTTTTCAGATGCTTCATGCTAGGTAAAAAATAAAATAACCTATCAATAAACTTAATAAATATCATTGCCACAATGTTTTGTTACATTCTTATTACATTTTGGCAATGTTTCAAGTAATGTTACAGTTGGCAAAACAATGGTGAAATGCTCAGACCAGTCATAATAGACAAACTTACAAAGCGTGAAGAGTTGTCATTTTTCACTGTCTTGGCATTCCCAAAAGATTCCAGAATAGGGTTTGCCTGCAGGAGTTGACGCTCTAACTCTCCCTGTAATGCAACAATCACTGGTTAGAAAACACTAACTATTACATGATTATATTAAGTTTAATACAAGAACAGATGCAACTGAGGTGTGTAACTGAAATAAGAGCAATAACGTGCGTAAAAAAACCTTGACAAGAAATTTAACACCAAGAAACAGATTGAAAGCCTAAGAAAACATTTCTTGCACAGGGTTAGTTTGTATAAACAGTAAGGTTTAAAGGGATAGGTCACTTTAAAATTCTGTCATCATATACTCACCCTCAAGTTTCAAAATTGTATGAATTTCTTTCTTCTGCTGAACGCAAAGGAAGATAACAGTTAACTGGTCCCATTGACTTCCATAGTAGGAAAAAATAAATACTATGGAAGTCAATGGGACCAGTTAACTGTCTGGTTACTGACATTTTTCAAAATATCTTCTTTTGTGTTCAGCAGAAGAAAGAAATTCATGCATGTTTGAAACAACTTGAGGGTGAGTATATGATGACAATTTTCATTTTAAAGTGAACTATCCCTTTAACCCAACTATCACAGATAAATCTGTTCATCAATTATTTTAAACATCCCCCTTTTAACACACGCAAGTTTGAGGGAGACAAATTATTCCAAACTCAAATGTCCCATCTCATCTGCATCAAAAATGTCATCTATTTGCATTCTTTACAATATTTTGTTTAGATGTTGTATGGCTAACAACAATCAGCTTGCTTCTTCATTTCTCTTCATTTGACCCTCAAACCAGAAGCGGATCATGAAGTAAAAATACACTAACCTACAAACCTAATTAAAGCCTGGGTAGCCATGAGAGGGTTTTTGTGCAAATTCTCACTGGCTGCCTGAAATACAGGCACTGTGGGGTTGGTCAGGAAACTCCTCAAATTAGAAACGACAGACGCCCAAAGCCCCACTGTGCCACATCACAGCTCCCCCCCGCAACAAATCTGGGACATCCACCCCTTTATACCCCCTCCTTGCGGTTGTACATTTCCATCTGATAGGAAGTTTGGACAGGTGTCCCATTGTTCTGGCTGTTGTCATGAGACAGGAACACATCACGGCACAAATGAGAGCGAATGACCACTGTGATTTTACATACGTAACCAAAACGAGCAGAATAGTGGATACAGGCCAGGAAATTTTGTGGTTTAAAGTTTTAAAATAGACTACAAGATTAATCCAATTCTCTGTTTAATAATTGCTGAATTGTTTAACGTGTATTTGAGAGCACAAGTCAGTAACTTAAGTCAGAACAATTAACTTTTTAAAAAAACATTAGTAATGAAACTTTATAAGAACAGTAACAGGTTTCACCCTCATCTAAATAGGAGATAAATGAACCATTAATATGACAATTTCATTAGCAACTTCTAGAAAATTAAGGTCTGATAAGACAAGTCAAAAAGTCACTTTCATTATTATAGAAAATATGCCAAGAAATACTGGAATTTGAGCTTTTTGTAGCAGATCTCTTTGTAAATGGACATTCCAGAACCTTCCAACAGTACGGACAGAGCAGGGTAACGTTATTTGAGAAAGGGGAATTCAGCACCATGACCATAATGCAGTATTTTAACATGCAATAGAGAGTTTTACAGTTTTTACAGATAAATTACTTGACATCACCCCAAAAATATAGTATATATAGGATTCAAAAAGAGAAGAAAAGAATAATTAAGAAAGCAGATGTTAAACAGCAGAATAACATTAGTAAAAACAAATAAAAAACAAAAGATGGAGTTAAATGAATAAAAATAACAATTTATTGTGCCCATCAAAGAAGTGGTATGGTATAAGAAAGAAAACATGGGGAAAAACAAGGGACTACAAGCTACTCACATAAAACAGGATTCCGTTCTGTAATCAAATCATTACAATGGAAACAGAGGTATTAATGTCACAGAGGGAAATGTACACAAACACATGACAGGCAGAACACTCAGCAAGGGGTGATTTAAAAGTTGAACAAAATGTATTGTGAATATCTGAAGGATGTATTCTCAGTTTCTGATCAAGGCTTTTGCTGGTCTAAATAAGACAACTGAACTGACCTATATGTGTGGTGCAAAAGACTTTCAGGTTTCATGAGGTTTTTTTGCTACAAAATCTTTAAACATGCAAGGATCTGAAACACTCATTCTTATGCCGGGTTCAGACTACACGATATCAGGCCGCATGATCTGTTTGATGTAGGGTGTCGTGGTGATTCATAAAACGACAATGGGTGTTGTAATGCAAGAATCAGTCGTTTAACTCGTATAGTGTCATAGTGGATGACAACCGACGCCGGGTCTGTGACGTTTCAAAATGTCCCGACAGAAAGACTAGCATATTTTAAAAATAACCCAGTCCCCCACAATGAGTTCCGTCACATCTGTGAAGAGACGATGGTATTGGTGCTGCTAAGTGGAATTATGTAATAGTGAATATGCAATATCAAATTCCAATTTTTGTAAGTCAGACGCTAGATCCGCCTTCTCGATGACATCACGCACGTCATTAAAGGCAGCAAGCGATGATTGATCGAGAAGCAACGTGTAGTCTGACATGTTTCTAGTCCACGACACAAGAATTTAGGAGTCAAATTGCATAACCTGACAGAGTGACTATCGTAACAGAAAAAAAGTATTGTGTAGTCTGAACCTTTCATTAGATATCAAGTCAGATTGTGTGATCAGCTCATTACTTCCAGAATACATTAAATATGAAATTCCAATAAAATGACAGGTTTTCACATCATGCACTATGCCCCAATCCATCCAGACAATATTTTTATCCATCACTAAGATGGTTAAAATTAGGGATGCACCAAAATTTCGGCCACCAAAAATTTTATTTTTGGTTTTTGGTCAAAAGAGAAAAAAGACAGATATCATATATATAATGTAATAGAATAATTTTATATTTTGATATATTTTGTGTCAGATTTTGAAATAAAAGTGTGGTTATTTTATTGGCTTTTGTTGGCTTATTGGCTTTGTATTTTTTAATTCAGATAAAATTAAATCTAATATTAATAACATTTTACAAAAAAAACCCTTTTAAATTAAGAAATTTATTAAAGTCAGTTTTGGTTTCAGTTTTCAGCTGAAGTATATCCTGAATTTTCAGTTTCGGCCCAGAATTTTCATTTTGGTGCATTCCTTGTTAAAAACATAATAACACATCTTGAAGATTGCATACATTCAAAACTATTTAGCAAATGTGACAAATCATGCAAAAAAATTATCAAAAGTAAACCATTCAAACCCCTTAAAGTAAAGCGTTTATTTTTATCAAGCAATATCCCAGAGTGCAGAAAATGTCACTTTGGATAGGCTACCTTCCATTGGGGTTTATACAGCAGGTTGGTTTTGCATGCACAAGCAGAGCAGGTATAAAAAGCTTAAAGGGAACTTGCCTGGAGTTTGACTGCTTTAGGTGATTCTGGCTGTTTGTATAATAAACAAATGTAATATGTTAGAAGGCATCAGGGCCACATTCTGCAAGTATCTTAGACCGAGGGAAAGATCTGAGCCTTTATTATGTTGCATAATTGGCCATGCGAATACAGTAAGATCAATGACTGCAGCATGTACAATTATTCAGCATGCTTTCAGATATTGTTGAAGGAAATACATGTTATCAGGCCAGCACTGCAGACTTTAAGATGATTTCTTAATACAGAGCAATGTGTACTACTTAGACACACATCAGAGCCAGCAATTATTACTGGATGAACATCTATCCAACAGTACATTAGAATCTACACACAACACTATCCATGACATACAAGTGCATGTTATCCACTGATGTTAATTTGGTTAAAATTACTCTTCCAGCTAAAGCACCCTGATGTCATTGTTGTAACCAACTAATGTGTCTAAGATCAAATAGATTACTTTGCGAGAGCTTTAGCTGTAAATGCATTACAGATATGTTAGACTAATAATTACTACGTATATAAATTGGCGTTACGAACAGCTCACGCTGATTGACTATTTGTCTAACCATTTAAAATGTATGAAACCCTGTCATAAAGAGACTATGAGACGATTAGACCTTTTTATTAAGGCGGCATGTCAATAGTCCACCTTTTAAAGTACAATTACACTAATCTTAATTCACTTGTTTTTAACCGGCAAGCCTCAATTGACCTTATTCTGCTTAGCACTGCGCCCTAAAACACATCCTTCCCTCCACATCTAAACCACTAGTGAAATTCCACACGGATTTCTAAATGAATGATTCAGCGAACGGCTGAAAGAAAAGGAACTCACTGGAATGTTGTGGTCCTTCCTTCCTTTATGTGACGATGCAACGTGAGCCAGGTACTGGATGACTTTTTTAGTGTTTTCTGTCTTTCCAGCACCTGATTCCCCTCTGCAAAAGAAAATTACAATTAAAAGCAAACATCAAAACATCATAAGACAACAGTTTTTTAAAGCATTATCCAAAAAAACAAAACAACAACAACAAAACAGATTGGGTACATATTTATGCACATTTGCATGATCAATGCATCCACAAGCTATAAATAAGCCATCGGGCTACATCCTGCATCTGCTAGCACTGCCGATTGTTTTTCCAGCTGCAGTTCCTTTCAGCAGCGCTGGTGCATTACACAATAGCTTTTATTAAGTAAACATTAAAAGTCTTATTTAATATAATTGGAATGCATACGATGGTGTTTTAATTACTTTACCTTATAACACAATGATACAGATACAAGCAATACAGTTCTTCACACAAAGTCTGATTCAAATATTCTTCTCCTTAATCTGCCCATAAATGGAAAAAATCTTTAGAAAGACAGCCAGACATTTTCCACAAAGGCCTGTAAAGACATTCACTTAATACTGGCTTTACTCAATACTGGCTCAAAGAAATATAATAGCAAAATGTCAAGCAAACGGGTGAATTAAACAAAACCGGTCCAAAATAGGAAATTATATTGAAGTAAAAACAAAGAAAATTTAGGATGATATACACAGTTGTATACCATTAATATTTGTTATGTTAAATATAATTTGTGTTGAATTAAAAATTTTTTTAACTGTAAACAGGATCTTTATTCATTTATTATGGAAATTCTGTCATCACTCAAAAAGCCCCTTAATGCCATTGTTACTAATGTGTCAAACAGATTATTTGCCTAACAACCTATTAGTAAACTCTCTAAAGAAAACGAAGACCCTTAAAAGCAGAATGTCTGCTCTCTTCATACAGTAAAAGTGGATATGGCCCTCAAGCTCCAAAAAGGTAAAATAAATAAATAAAAACCTTCATAGTCCATATGACTTGTGCACTATATTCCAAGGAACTTTTCACACTTGAAATAGTTAACCCTGGGTCATTCTCATAATTTACCTGTGGTTAACCATTATTCATAAGCTGGCGTTTCACACTGCACATTCCTACACCCTGGGTTAACGTTCTTATTTGCATATTTCCGGTGTCAGTGTCATTGATTGGACGAACGCTGCACACGACAGGTTTACATGAAGGCTCAACATTGCACATCCTCATATTATATACTGACGATGTTAACATCACATTTTTCCTGAATGTCATTTTCAGGCTATAAAAGTATGAATTAAATGGTCTCCTCTTCACTCTAATTAATGCATTTTCCATCACCATTTGACATTTCCCCCCGCAAATGCTGAAATGGCTGTTTATATACATGAGGGGGAGTAAATTATGATATTTTTAGTAAATCAGTCCTTTAAGAGCTCTTAAATACATCTGCTTTTTTGTCTTCAAGATTCCTTAACCCTGCATTCCAGCTACATGTGGTTTGGTTTCATGCACATCATGGCTTCATAGTGGGTGTGCTGCAGTGGCATCAGAAGGTCAGAAGGGGTCGACTTTGAGAGAGAACCTACTCTCCGACAGTTACAAAGACATGTAGTAAAGATATGAGGGAGACTGTTTACTTATTTATAATGTGCAAAGACAATAATTCAGGCTTAATGCATCAAGAGCTCAAATTTCTATAGATGAATTCTTATAGACTGACTAGAAATATTTGCTGTGGGTCTGACTCAGTGCGAGATGCTCTACATGCCGAACAGCTGCAGCTACTGATATTTAATTCCGAAATGATACATGACTCATGTTTTCAGGCATGGCTGTACGTACGTGCATGCTTCCAAAAAAGCTGATTCCTGTGCAACCCTTGGGATGTGACATCACTTCCATCAGCCCAAACTGATTGACGTAACCTGTAACTGAGGAAAAGAGATGACCTAATGGTTACTCACGTGCAAAGAATTGATTGGTCCTCACGATCTGTAAAAGAGACAGAGAGGGAAAAAGGGTCAGCATTTTCATTTAAGTTCATCTGAGCCTTTAATTCAAATCAATACATTTTGACATTTAAAAGGGCCCAAAACAGCAACAACACAAAAACACCAGAAAGTAATTTATCAAATACAGAAGACGCATGTAATCCTGTTTTTTCTCCCCACTGATAAAATCATTTTTGTGCATTTACTCAACTTTGTATATTAGGACAATTCTGTCTTTTCGACAGTCGGAAAGTTTTACTGAAAGAATAGCATGGAGGAAGACTGCTCACTTAAATGGAAATCAGTGCCAAATGAAAATGCCGCGTTGGCCTAAAATGCAAGCCATAAAACATCTGTGAAACTCGTTATGTCACATCTTGCATATATCCAAAGTAGGCTTCTCACCCATCTGTAAATCTCACTTCATAAACAGGTTGGTCTTCCAAAAACGGAATAGTTTTCCAACTTCAAAAGTGAAGGTTTATAGGAAAATTCTGAAGCAATCATTTCATACTAGCGATACTAAACCTCTGCAAGCAGTAGATAAGGCACATCATGTGGCCACTTATTTGAGGGTGGGTTTAAAAAAGGCTTAGAAATATATTTATTATATGATATGGATTTTGATTCGCAAAGTCATTTTACTGATACTGATGTGGTACAGTAGCTTCAATGTGACCCAAACTCTGCCCTGCTTATGCGTTTCATTTCTCTGGCACAAAGAGTTAAACAACTGTGCTAGAGTTCCTTGAATGGACATGACCCTGTGCATGAGAAAGCATGTTTTAAGTGCTTTGATCTCTGTAACTTTAGCTTATTTTAATCAAACCGTGATGCATGTGGACTGTGGGCAATTGTGTATGGAGTATTAAGAGACGTGAGGCCAATACTGGCCACAGTGTTAGGACACACTGAGCTCAGGTCATGCCGGTCTGAAACCGCAGAGACAGAACAATATGACTGGACACAGATGATCATATTCAATGTAGTACTTGATGTCCTACAGCCTCCTACTCAAGCAGGAGCTCTGATTCAATAAGCTTTAAGAGAACTACTTCCTCCGCATTGTACAGCAGTTACAAAACCTATACACAGTACTTGTCATGTTTCAGGATGGTTTTGTGCATCACTGACAGTAGCTTCACACACACACACTGCGTATGCAGTACATGTTCGGTGCAGAAGCAGCAAGGGCACATATGACGTGTTTGCAGTGCGCAACCAATTTGCGGCTGTATACCACAAAAACAACATTTATTCATTATTTTTCTTTCAAAATCCAAAAGTTGGTACTGTTGTTACGGTTTCAAAGCGACAGCAGCCTAAGGGGCCGTTCACACACAGAGCTACTTTAACTTTTCCATTGTTTTCCATTGCAAACACACGCTTAAAAAAAAAAAGAAGAAAAAAAAAGAGACCTAGCGTTTTTTTTCTCGAGTGAACGAGCCCTTAATCAAACAACAAAAGACTGAATAACTTTTGTATCTTTAATAAGAATCAATTTATGTTTAACTCAGAGTCAAGACCAATCAGTGTTTAATTGTGTCAATTTCCATTTCTGTAGTACAGGTGAAACTCGAAAAAATTTAATATTGTGCAAAAGTTCATTAATTTCAGTAATTTAACTTAAAAGGTGAAACTAATATATTATTATATAGACTCATTACATGCAAAGTGAGATAATTCAAGCCTTTATTTGTTATAATTATGGCTTACAGCTTATCAAAACCCTAAATTCAAAATTAGAATATCGTGAAAAGGTTTTCATAAGCTGTAAGCCATAATCATCAAAACTATAACAAATAAAGGATTGAAATATCTCACGTTGCATTTAATGAGTCTATAATATATTAGTTTCAACTTTTAAGTTAAATTACTGAAATAAATGAACTTTTGTCCGATATTCAAATTTTTCGAGTTTCACCTGTATTTTTTTCTACTACACAGTAAATAAACCTACTTTACCTAAAAAAAAACTTTTATTTTTGTATCTTTGTCCTATTGTATTTTTCTTATCTTTGTAATAATTGTTTGGAACATGATGTATATCAATATCATGAGAAACATTTCTCATATTTTAGTCATATCACCCACCTCTACACTGGATTATGTTCTCATTTGTATTACAGCAGAACAACTCTCTGCATCCTTGCGGTGAACCTCTGTAAACCAGGGGTGAACTAACACACACCCACCCTGGGAGCTCTTCCAAGTGATCATTTGGGTGGTGTCTCAGTTCCTGAATCGGTTGCTGCAGAATGTTGCTAATGATGTAGATAAATAACTTCACATCACTGTTAAACTGTTGCCCTTGCAGTATCAGATAACTGCTGAGTTCAGGCCATCCTTGAAACGTCAGGCATTTGTGTGCGTCTGGTGCTGGTCTGGTGGAAGCATAGTACCATTTAAGATAAACCTGGCCAACCCGTCTCAAAAATGATGGTCACAGACATCTTTTCTTCACTGGAGCAATTTCTTTAAAAAGTAATTCCTTTAAAAAGCTAATCTAGACATAATGTGACTTTCTTAAACTCCAAGTATTAATATTATAATGCAACTCATTCAGCGCTGTTTGTGCTACAGATAATATACGAGTAATTTCAAAATTCTCTACAGCCAAAACCACCCACAAAAACTTAAAAATATCTACTTTAGATCAGGATTTATAGGATTATTTCTGCTGGTACCTACAAGTGATAAAGGCATATTCGCTTTAAGCAAAATTCAATGACCAAAGGAAATAAAGTTGCTCCTTTATTCACATGATATTGGGAACTTTATTAGCTTTGTTGCAGGTCTCCTGGTGTGAATAGGCTGCAGGAAATTGATCCAAAACCTTTATTAAAATAAAATCCCAGCTGTGCTTTTGAATGACTGCTGAATGACTGCTTGCATACTGATCACTGCTCCACAAAAGCAGTCAGAATTATGATTGTTTTACACATCATTTAGCATCATCAGGAGGCTTGTGGAGAGGACTCAAACTCTTAAAAAGAAGTGAGGCTGTTTAGAGTGCCAAAACCAATTTACATCATTCTTTCAGGCATTGAAAGGAGTCTGTTCTGCAGTCATTTAATGAGACACAGGGGTATCTGACTAAGTCCACCTATGGGAACAGAGGATGCCTGAAGATAAAATAGTGCTGACTGCTTTCCTGTTCTGGCTGCAGGAGGTCAGGGCTGTATGGGGCGAAGAGGATCTACAGCTGGGCAGATCCTCAGTATGGGGTTTCCTCCACCTGGATTCAGTTTGCTCACTAAAAGTCTAACATTTGAGAACCCGGCACCCTTATATCAGAGGCCAAAAATGTAAAAATGCAGGAGAGCGTGATAATACCTCCCAAAAAAACCCCACATCAGAACATCTTTAGTTTAAATTGCTTTAAACACAGGGACTTGATAACTCACTTTGTCCTTAAGCATGAATCAACATGAACAGAATGTAGGATTGATGATGTCCGAAGCAGAACTATGATAAATGTCGTGTTCGAAAGACAATGTTTTAGATAAAAAGTTCAAGGCTCAGGTTACAAGAACTGGAAGCGGTTCACAGGATGGAGGACTCTTAGAGACGCTTCCTTCTGTGTGGTTCACATCAGCCTCTGTGAACGTTCATGACACTATCGGTCTCGGATACAGAGACACAGATTATGGCAGCCAAGGATTCTGAAGAATGGCCTCTCCTATCAGCACAGCTGCAGAAAAGGGAAGCATATAATCAAGTGAAGAGAGGGCTCTTGACTTCTTTTCACTGCATCCTTTGTTAAGGCCTTAGCAACTCTTCTCTGAACCAAGAATGGCTGATTACAGAGATGCCAGCATAAGTATACATGCATAATTCAGACACAATGTAATGTGTAGAAATTACAATTGAAATCAAATGGAGCTCCCACACAAGCATTCAAAGATAACTCATAACCTGCTATTTTTAATTTGTTCATTGATTAGTTCCAAACATGATCAGAACTTGAAGAGTTGGTGGCACGAATCTGATTAAACACCCAAATTAATGAAATTCTCCACACAAAAAAACAGCTTAGGCTATGTGAAGACTGGAGTAACGGTTGCTGAAAATTCAGCTTTTATAAATCTATAGATAGGGCGAACCATTTATCAGCCTCCGTCTAGTCTAGTATCAGGGTAGTCTTGTGCTTGTCCTGCCAAAATGTCCACACAGAGCACTTTGAGCTTCAACTCCCAAGTTCTCACTCCGCACCCCCTCAGCTGGCCCATCCTACCCCACCCCCTTTTACTGGTTTAACCTACGACAGAACACATTCCTCACATACCAAACCACATCGCTGCCAGACACCAGAGAGTGGACAGACACAAAAGAAAAACCTTCCAGTGCTAGGGCTACAGTCCCTTTCACATCAGTAACATGGGACGCACAAACATTCATTACACTTTCTCATGTATGGCCACGTACACCCTGTAAAGTTTCAGGCGTGACAACCACATTTAAACCCTAAATGATTTTCCCATGAGTACAGAACACGACTCACTCCAGAAACTGCGATGATTGACCCGTCTCGCGTGTTTATTATACGCTACTCTGACCAAAGAAATATTACAGCAACGAAAGACTCGTCTTTTTGTGCTTAAAGGATTAGTTCACTTTTTTTTTTTTTTTTGCTGATAATTTACTCACCCTGATGTCATCCAAGATATCCATGTCTTTCTTACTTCAGCCGAAAAGAAATAAAGGTTGAGGAAAACATTCCAGGATTTTTCTGGACTTCAATGGCAACCATCTATCCCAGTGTTCAAAAGAAGGTTCAAGTCTCAATGCAGCTTCAAAGTCTCTACACGATCCCAGTCGAGAAATAAGGGTCTTATCTAGCGAAATTATCTGTCTTTTTCAAAAAAAAAAAAAAGGATATACTTTAACCACAAATGCCCATCTTGTACCATCTCTGAGATGCGCCACGCATTACGTCATCACGTTGGAAGGGTCACAATTTTTTTTAAATATAATAATAAAAATAAATTAAAACCAATATGTCGGACGCTTTTGAAGTTGGTTAAAATTATTTTGATGGAGAGATGGAGTCTTTCGCCCTACGCTACCATTTTTGAATCCGAGGTACACAGACAAATAACTTTAGATAGATGACGTGACGTGTGACCTTTCCAACGTGATGACGTAATATGCGGAGCATCTCAGAGATGGTACTAGACGGGCATTTGTGGTTAAAAAGTATATATATACACAGTATATATTTTTTTTTTAGAAAACGACCGATCGTTTCGCTAGACAAGACGCTTATTTCTCGACTGGGATCGTGTAGAGACTTTGAAGCTGCATTGAGACGGACATTTGAAACTTCTTTTGAACATTGGGATAGATGGTTGCCATTGAAGTCCATTCTGTGTAGAAAAATCCTGGAATGTTTTCCTCAAAAACCTTAATTCCTTTTCGACTGAAGACAGACAGACATGGAAATCTTGGATGACATCGGGGTGAGTAAATTATCAGCAAAAAAAATTTGGAAAGTCAACTAATCCTTTAAGCTAAAATTGGTTCAACAATACATGATCAATACATAAAAGAAGGTCCTCAATGCTCACTCTGCCTCCAATCAAACCATAAATAAGCACAGGCGGAAGAAATGACGGCAGAGATAAAAAAAACTTTAAAAAAACTAATACTGGATGCCAAAAGGGCTGCCGATAATTTCTTCTAGATCAGCAAGGGTAGGAAAATATTTTAATAATCCATCAATTTACAATACGTGTTGATGATGGTTCTAAATTTGAATTTGCAATGAGTCTGTGTTTACAAACTGATCAGACGATCAAGTCTGTTTCACTCTAATGGTGATGCAGAGAGGCAGTAAAGTGCAAAGTAAACAAAGCCTGTCAGAATGACGTCTCTGGAAGATGATACAATACTAAACGATAATAGACAGAAGGTCTGGCACTCTAGACCTGTATGGCTAAAATGTGTACCTGGCCTAAATGCAAAAAAATTAAAAATAAAATAAAAACTGTTATTTGACTGGTCTTACATCGCAATTTTTTTCCAAGTAGGATCTTGATACACAATCTTATCAGGATTCTTCTTCATCATCTTCATTTCAGCTAGGGGTGGGGGATATGAGTACTATTACTTCATGATAATATTTGATATACGAGTATTTCATGAGATAATTATTTCATAAAATAACAGAGATAAAAGAAAAAAAAAATTATATTACATACATGCATATAGTGCTTTAAGTTTTTCACAAGTACAGCAGGTTTATTTACAGGAGCATTCAAGTGAGAAAAACTACAGAAATTGAATGATTAAATGTAAAATAAAACACTCCATAGTCTTCACAGTATAAATTAAATATACACCTAATAACTATTGTAGCTTTAATAAGAACCAGTCAACAGCAGTGAGTCATTCGTCTTTTTCTTTTGTTGTTTGATTAACATTAAGTTAACAGAAAGCAGCAGGTTTATTAGGCTGCTGTCACTAAGACCTAATGCAAGTTATCTAATACACTTGGTGTACAAGTGTACACAGGTATATACATATGAATTAACTAATGTTAACAAATGGAAACTTATTGTAAAGATTTTATTAGTTAACATGAACTAACAATGAATAAAATAGTTCTAAAGCATTTATTAATCTTAGCTAATGTTAATTCCAACATTTACTAATACATTATTAAAAACAAAAGTTGGATCTGTCAATATTTTATAATAGATCAGAGTTCAAACTAATTTAAAAAAAGTTGTATTTTTAATAACTACAGTAACATTACATTAACAGATTATTAAATACTGTTACAAATGTTAGATTATGTCCATTGTTAGATAATGCGAGCCACCCAATGACTGCTCGGTCAAACACAGGAAAATCTAACAAAGTGCAATGAATGCATGAAAGAGAATTTAATTTGGATATAAAACAAATGACGATGGCAAAATTAAACAGATAAGACACTTGAGCTCATAGGCAAAAATAATCCAGTCTGAGTGAATCATTTGTATGAACTGCAGTACAAAAGAGCCAAGCAACATGAGGACAACGACAAGCATCCGCAACAGAATAAACAGCCCATCTGCTGCAACTGCTGTCCGCAGGAATTTACCATGTAGCTGTTGGAAATGATGAGCCCGTCAGTCACACAGAGAAATATGACTCACTAGATACTCAGTGAGCCGAGCCAGATATGGCCTGATCAGAGGTGACAATAACTATTGGAGACTGCAGTTCTATTACACAGAACACCGTTTGTGCATGTCACTCTATATCTAATTTTTAAACCAAACACAATCAGACATCTACACACCTTCAAACTAGACATACAACAAATATTGTGCCATTTAATTGTATGTCCTAACTAACTACATTACTGACATCACCCAACTGTGGTAATAAATGGCTAAAATAGAATCTACAAGTGCATGCAATCATTTATAGACAAATTAAAAAATGAAATCCTTGCTGAAATTAAATAATAAACTGTATCATGGTATCAGCTGATGTTTTGCAAACTAAGAATATCTCATCTGCTTTGTCAGAGGCTCTGTAGGAGGATTCTGTAGCCATGTTGTGTTGAAGGGGTGAGTTCTGCAGTGCGCCTCAGAGTACTAAAAAAACCAACACCTCAAAGGTCACAGCTGTCTGACAAACAACAACAACAAAAAACACTTACCTAAAGCATCATTTATACATGAAATAAATAATACTCAACATAGAGTGATTTTCTGTATGGAATAGATAGGTTCCAAAAGTACTGAACATAAAACAAACCATTACCCTAAATAAACAAGCAAAAAAAGTATCAAACAAAAATATAAAATGAGAGAATAAAAACACTTTCAATTAAAAACTTTGACATTGTGACAGCAAAACTATTTTAATTTTAATTCCCTCAGAATTTTATTTTTGACACTATAGCTCAGTGATTTTGGCACAACTGTAGTTTCATAATTGTCAGTTGTATTGCAGTACCTTTACAAATACCAAACATCAAGTCCAGAAACTTAGAAAGTATAGCTATGATTAGTAATATTATCAATTATTACTATTACTAATATTACTAATTATTACTAATCATTTTAAATGTACAGACATTTTAAATTTTGGCCTTTTTCTGAGCAGCTTCCTCTCAAAATTTAATGTTTTGGCTAGAGCTCAGTCTGAATATAATAACTACACTGTTAACTCAAACAACAAGCAAAAGACTTTAAAAAATGATGAAAAATTCCAGATGCTGCATGAGAAGGTAAAGTAATATTTATGTATCCATCAACAGTATCGCTTAGTTAACCTGTCTGAGACGCACTGAAGAAAACACAGCTGATCTGAAACGGGTACAAAAATGTTTTTGAGCTCCCATTGGAATGCCTTTGAAACGGAGTCTCTGGCCACCATAATCTACCCAAGATCTTTATGTTCCAGTAGGCTCAAGACAGATGAGATCTGTCTGCAACCACCTGGACCGAGTTCAAAAGGACAGTGTCATGAAACGCATTACCGCTTATTACACATGCATTGGAAACAGGTGGGTCAACAACTCCCAAGCTCCCCAGAACAGTAACTATCTTAGCACAAAACCCATTCCATCCCATCCCGAACTGATAAGTTGGGGGGCTCGACATCTCCTAGCATAATTGAATTTAAAGTGTGCCCCCACACTGGGTAAATGTGGTTGTGAGATTGCATTTTCAAAAGTTGTAATTATGTTTCAAACATAGCTTTTCCTGTCAGTAACCGGGTTTAGATTTCATAGCTTCCATATGCTATGAAGGGAGACGGGTGCCACTGACATTCCTGCGCTCCAGTGGCTGTACTGACTGGGTCTTTTCCAAAAATGTTATTGCTGAAGTGAAGATCAGCACTTCCAAAGTTGTTATAATTAGCCCTTTGTAACCAAGTTCAGTCAACAGCCAGAGAGGGGGATTATGGCTGGTTTCTGACCGACTAGTCAAAGACAGATGTGTTTGTGTAAGTTAGTGTGTCTAGAAACTTATTTATGTTTAAAGCTGCATGTCAGAAAACAAATATTCTCCTTTAATAGTGCAATATACCCAACTATAGAGCATTAAAATTACCTCTAAAGGGCTGGGTATTGACACAGATTTCACAAATCAATTTCGTTTAAATTCTGATTTCAATTCAATTAGATGTTGATTCACTTGGAGATAGTGTGTGTGTGTATATATCAGGTAGTACGTCAATTTTTAATGATGTAAACTACAGGGAACCCTGTCTGTTGGCACATTACCATAACATTAAAAGGTTAAAGTTAACAGTCCAAATTCAACTATTAATTTTTAGATATAATAACGAGCACTCAAATAAAAAATTATTTAAAAAAAAACATTTAAATTGCACATAAGGCAGTTTATGTTTCTACTCCAATTTATGACTGTGGCTGTCATTATTATTTTTTCATTTATTCAAACTACCATGGTGCAGCACAGGGAAGAGTTAAGACATGGACTTAAAGTGGAGCAAAAAATTTACAAAACAAGAAGATAATTCTAGAAGATGAAGGTAACTGTCAAATGAGGGGAACAACTGAAACGATTATAACCAACAATAAACTTTGATCAAATCTTGAACAGTTTTGGCATTCTGATAAAAGAGTGTAAAAGAGTGGTTTCCAGCCATAAAACCACAAGTGCGCTTGGACAAAACTGGAACTGGAGTCATGACGGAGGAAATCTCTCAAGAGGAAAAATAAACTTTTTTCCACTGCCATAATTCCTGTATATCTAATGATACTAGCGTGTGGGCATTGTTGGGGGTGTTTCCTCCAAAGGCAGACACTAGGGTCCATGTGTCCCGGCCAATCTTGACCCAGTACGTCACAGTTCGTACTGCCCCCCAACCATCGCCACACAAAGGCAACATTGTACCCCACAATGCAGGTCAGCCTCTCCTTCAGCGGCTCTTGTTCCCTGGTCACTGACAGATCAGGACAACTGGTCTGTCCTTGTATGTAAGAGAGAGCGGTTTGGTGGAGAATTCAGCAGTGCATTCATGCCAAATGCTTCTCCGTTTCCTGGATTAACTTCTTTGATTCCAAGTTTGGATGATTGTTCACTACTAACAAATTCACCAATGAAAGGACTCGTAAAATGAATGAGGTTTTTTTATACAATCGTCATGTACCTTGCAGTGCAATTATGTTTTATATATAGTTACAATACTGTTCAAAAGATTGGGGTCAGTAAGTTTTTTTTTATATAATACACATGCAATGCATCAAAAGTGTCAGTAAAGAATTTTACATTGTTAGAAAAAATATTTTCTCTTTTAAACTCAATATTTTTATATATATATATATATATATATATATATATATATATATATATATATATATAGCCATACAACTGTCAACACTGATAATAAGAAATGTCTCTTGAGCAGCAAATCATCATATTACAATGATTTCTGAAGGATCATGAGACACTGAAAACTGGAGTAATGATGCTGAAAATTCAGCTTTGCATCACAGGAATAAAATCACAATTGCTATAAACATGAATTAAAATACAAGAACACCAATGCACACTGAGGAAGAGCTGAATTGGTACAGCCTACAAACAAACACGAATCCCATATTACGTAATACAGCTGCAATTATCCGAATCAAAAGTGTGCAGACTGTTTATCCTGACTACATTTGCGGTTCATTGATTGTATAAACTCCTCTAAACACCTCTAAAACACAGTGAAAATTAAATTGAGTTTTGAAAGATTAAATTCAGTTGTAATGGAACACGCTAACATCTCTGCCAAACGTCATCTTAATCTGTGACACAGCTACCCACTCCAATATCCACTGCCCCAGATTTACTAAGAGATGACTTAAAGATTATGACAGCGGTACAAAAAAAATGATGGTTGACTAAAATCACAGAATTACATCTCCTGATCTTGCCTTACACAATCAGCCACAACCGATCCGCTTCATTGAGTAGAGAACCAGTATGAGAACACACAGGAAGCAGTCTGAAAAAGCTCCAATTGTCCAAGAAGAGGAGCGATGGACCTTACTTTGTATGATCTCCTCCTGTGATGGACAGAGGCTTAGTATTCACAGCAAATGACATGTGACCCTGGACCACAGTCACATGGGTACATTTTTGGAAATTGAGATTTATACATATGAAAGTTGAATAAATAAGCTTTCCATTGACGTATGGTTAGTTATGATAGGACAATATTTGGCCGAGGTACAACTATTGGAAAATCTGGAATCTGAGGGTGCAAAAAAAAAAAAAAAAAACGAAATATTGAGAAAATAGTTTAAACGCAAATGAACAAGAATGCCGTCATTTTTTGTGTAGTGACATGTGAGTTCAAGTAAGCCAGATATGAGCAGATTCTGCACAATAAGCTGTATTTAATACGTGACCATGAACCACAAAACCAGTCACATGGGTCAATTTTTGGAAATTGGTATTTATACATCACCTAAAAGCTGAATACATAAGCTTTCCATTTATGTATGGTTTGTTAGGATAGGACAATATTTGGCTGAGATACAACTATTGGAAAATCTGGAATCTGAGGGTGCAAAAAAAAAAAAAAAAAAAAAACGAAACATTGAGAAAATCTCCTTTAAAGTTGTCCATTTAGGTTCACGATTATGCTGCATCCACTCACAAAAATAAATGTTTTATATATTTACGGTAGGAAAATTAAAAATATATCTTCATGGAACATGATCTTTACTTAATATCCTTATGATTTGGGGCATAAAAGAAAAATCGATAATTTTGACCCATTCAATGTATTGTTGGCTATTGCCACAGATATACCCGTGCGACTTATGACTGGTTTTGTGATCCAGGGTCACATCTGATAAAGAACAGTGTTGTATTCAAACGCTTGACTCTCTAAAACTTATTTAGTAACCTTGACTTGTATCAGTATCAGTGACTGATAGAGAAGTTTCTGATACGCATCACACTTCAATATGCACAGACCCACAGCCGAGACAAGAAAAACTCAAGCCCACTGCAGTGAAATATGAAGAAAAGAAAGAAAAAAAACGAGCCCTTTTTTCTCTCCATTCTCCGGGCTTATCTGAGGACACCAGATAAAATTAATGTATCTCTTGGGATGAAAAAACGAACTGAAATATAATAGATACCATAGGAAATAGTGACCATTTAATTTCCGTCTAAGTCACATGATACAATGAAACAAAGCACAGCCAATAACATTAAATGTTGGCTAAAACTGCTAGTAATTTCATATTCTGCTTTATGGTTAAGGAAATCTTCTTAAAATAACAAGAGGAGAATGTGTCTGCTTAACAACACCTGGTGGTCTTCTCCTCATCTAGCAGCAAGCGCTGAACAAAGATTCAATAAACACAAAACAGCCTCTTTATTTTTGCTGCAATATCCTCAGTGGAAATCCAGAATTATTTAGCCAGGTGTTATTTGGGCTGAACATGATGAACTGACTGAGAATATTTGGTATTTACGGTCTTACCTTGAAGCATGCATCTGTAGGCCGATTCAGAAATGGCGTAGATGTGAGGTGGCATCTCATGCCTCTTCTTACCCCTGTACATCTCGATGATGTTCTCGGAGTATATGGGGAGGTTTTTGTATGGATTTATGACCACACAGAAGAGTCCCGAGTACGTCTGCACAGAGACACGAACACAAACAAAAGATGGAAGAATGTAATACCGGTACTTCACTGATACTTGAATTATGTATTAAATCATTCACAATAGTGTTAATTTATTGATGAGATCTATGATGACACTTTTTTTTTTTACATCAACGTCATTAAACAATAGCTGTGCAATACAAGTGAAACTCGAAAAATTCAGTAATTCAACTTAAAAGTGAAACTAATATATTAGACTCATTACATGCAAAGTGAGATATTTTAAGCCTTTATTTGTTATAATTTTGATGATTATAGCTTACAGCTTATGAAAACCCCAAATTCAAAATATTGTGAAAAGGTTTTCATAAGCTGTAAGCCATAATCATCAAAATTATAACAAATAAAGGCTTGAGATATCTCACTTTGCATGTAATGAGTCTATATAATATACTAGTTTCACCTTTTAAGTTGAATTACTGAAATAAATGAACTTTTGCACAATATTCTAATTTTTCGAGTTTCACCTGTAATGAGATAAAATACAGATTATTGTTTATCATGAATTTATGATATTTTTCAAGAAGTGGCAGTGAAAACTGAAAAAAAGATATCTGCATTAAGTGTACAGAATGAAACAGCACTTTCCGTGCCAGTGCAGCGGTCCTGCAGTGAGTATGCACTTCATTACTGAAGACATTTACAAGCTTTATTCATGCTGTTCCACATACGAGACTATAACTGAGCATCTTGTGTTTGTTTGAATGTCTTTGGCCACTGCTGTGTGATCCAGACACAAGTCGGGGGAGAGGTAATCCCCGTCTGCTGAAGGGTCTTTCTATTGGCTGAGGTTAAGAGTGGGCATTTATATGGGTGTGGAGGAGTAATGGGGTGCATTCAGGACAGTTGAGTCTACATCCCACTCCCAACTCCCTACTAGACAAAGCCATCCTGCCAAACTAGATCTCAGACCAGAACAATAGACTTGGGACTCAAGAGGCTTGTGGCTGGAAATTTGTTTTTCTCCAGCATAATTCTCCCATGTTTGTCAGGCTATATATGGAAGAAAACTGCTTCCCATATATGAGATATGCTCAACTGCAATCATTATCGTACAATAAGAAATGTATTGTACGATTACATGAAAATGTATGCTGTGATGTTATTTCCATCAAGAGGTGCATACATTTTTTTTGTCAAGATCTTGTACTGACAATGCAAGAGTCGAGCGCTCTGTAAAGTCTCCTCCAGCAAATCCAAAGACTTTAAATGAGTTAGAGGTCTGGACTCAGAGGTGCCAATTCATGTGAGAAAATTATTCTTCATGCTCCCTCCCAACCATTCACAATTTGAGCCTGATGAATCTTGACATTGTCATCCTGGAATATGGCCATGATGTGTCTTCCTACATGGTTGTTTAAGAGATGAATATCTACACACTCCCATCAATTAGGGTTAGAAGAACTGTTGCCAAACATATAACATGCTAGAAACATAATAATCACTGCAATAATGATCCAATCGGAGACTCTTAACCATTTGCCTATTTAGGCTATGTCTACATTAATCCAGATACATAGCATTTCAAAATGCTCTCAGTCTACACTAGCAATTTTCAAGCATTTTCTAAAGGGCCCCTACTATGAATTTTTGAAAATGACCTTTCATGTAGTGTGTAACATAGCTCTAAGTGAATGAAAACATCCTGCAAAGTTTTAAATCTGAAAGTGCACCTTATATAAAGTTATTGTCTTTCAAAAGTAAGAGTCGACTGAGTCAATGAGATGAATAGTTTTTCAAACGGGTCATAAGCCGTTTCGTCGTGACGTCAAGACGAAACATTAGCATGTTGCCCGCCCACTTATTGCGTGCGCTGACACCAGGGAAACTTAAACCTCAAACCAGCAGCTGATTCCTGTGGACACTGGACAGCATCATGTCGAAAAGACGCTGTGCTCTACAATGTGATGGTAAAGACTTTTTTTTTTTCACTGCCCAAGGACGAGCATGTGAAGAATCTGTGGAATTCATCTTTACCATGATACTACAGCAGTATAATCCTAAACTTTTCCTGTTACCTTTATTTACTGACGACTGCTTCTCAAATATCGGAAATTCAATGCAAGATTCGCAAACCGCATGAAACATGGTGTTCAAAATACTAGTTTTGAGTTTTACATTGTGTAGGTCTCCTGCTAACTGGCTAACTCTAGCTAATCCCAAACTTCAGAAAACGTCCAAACGGCTATTGGGCAGTGGGTTCGCAGATGTGCGCCCCGTCCCCCCGAAATTGGTGTATGGTAACAAATTACTTTATCGATATAATTGCGTGTGCAAAATATGGCGATACTGAACAGAATAGATTTTTTCCCCCACCACTAAGAGATATCATCACAACCAGTTGTACACGACAGCTCTATTATGTCTGCTTTATGTTACTCTGTATGTGCTGGGAGCTCACCATTCATGTGAGAGGTCTCCTATTCAGCTGTCCTGTAATAAGTTCCTGTGTCCTGAATTTTCAAGGACAAAGATTTTGCACTTCAGTTAATGTGTAGAAGATAATGTTCACAGAATTAAATGTGACATTTGAAGTGAGTTGAGCTGTTTTCTTATCCTCATTATTTGTAATGCCTTTGAATAATATGGGGGACATGAATCGCAATAGATCGCAGAATCGAATCACAATACTTGCTGTATCGCAATACGTTAAGAATCACAATAATATTGAATCGTGGCCCAAATATCACATTCGCAATACTATCGAATCATCACATTTTTGCCAATTCCCACCCCTAATATCTCTACTGATTTGTTTGTCTACAAGGTGGCAACATTGGCCCAGGCCGCTGTTTCAAAGGGCCCATTTACCAGGTCACTTCATGCATTCTCTCTGTAATGTAATAGAAGTAGCTAGAAGTACATTCGAGGGTAACAAACTAACTATCAAAAAAAGAAAAATAATATAGCGTTGTAGCATGGGGACTTTGTTTTATGCATCTTCCATCATGCTATTCAGGAACACAGGGGCGTGGGAACGCAGAGAGGAACGCAGCAACTCCACGGCTCTGCCCACACAGCAGATATGAGCACATACCACACACCAGCCTGAGGTCTGGTCACTATCCACGCACACAAAAAGAATAGATAACCTTTAAAGGCACATTATGAAAGTTTCGCCACTAGAGGTCACTTATTAAAGAAAATAACAAAGACGTAGACTGATGACGCTGTGAATGAGCATGGAATCATGGGAGTTGTCATCATCTTCTTTTTTTCTTTCTTTTTTTTACAATTAAAGTTGTTTAACATCAAACTTCTTCCCTGAACTTGAACATTGTTACAGTTATGTTTTATAAGTTAAATTCACATTTTTTTTATTTCATTGTAATGAAATAGCCGCAATTGCTGAATTACTACTTACTCATTCAGGACAATTTATTTGACGGAATAAAATTGTGGGGTAACACAGCACTGTTTTACTCGGTCAAAACAATCATACTAAAAACACATGTGTGATGAAAGTTGTTAACGTTACGCAGTGCGTTAGCTTTGTGGCTGGTATGAGACACTTGTTGCACATTGCAGTAAGCTAGATCGATATGAGAATATCATATTTTAAAAAGCTGGATGACTTATGTTGCTAAATGGCTTGAAATTAATTAAAATGTGTTGTATGGTAAATTCTGTATTACTGTGTGTTACTCAAATAAAGCGCTCTATGCTATGTTAGCAATAACTTTCTTTTGATACATTATCTAAACCAATTATTATTGCCTCATTGTTATGCATTTTAAAGGGTATTCACTTCTATTTTAGTACCACAAAAAACATTATCCGATTACTCAATTAATTGTCTAAATAATTGACTATTTGCTCGATTACCAAAATAATTGCTAGTGAAAGCTCTGGATTAGTTCAACGATAAGTAAAATGCACCTGCATTGATTTGCATTTTGTGAGTTTCAGTCAAATACATTTTTTTTTTTAAAGATAAGTTAAATATAGTGTTCTAAAAATTCTTAAATATAGTGTTTCTTGAAAAAAAAAACATCTCATCCTCATGAACCCAATATCGTGTATCGTCTCATGAGCTGAGAGTACATTCATACCCCTAGTCAACAATAATTAGCCATCAGTAATAAGGAAACTGAGATACGCTGAGGTATGCAGGGGTTGTCAACGGTCAGTCTGACTTCTTGACATCTCGCAGATATTACGAGCCAGTTGTAACTCAATGCCAAACAAAGGTCCTGTTATTAAACTTCAGCTTTGGCTAGGCCAAGCATGGGCCTCCAGAGCTAAGTACTGTAGCCAATAGGGAGGGAGCACAGCAGCCACAGAAACAGGCTTAAATCACACGGCAGCAGGGAGCAGGCCTTACCATCCAGCCGGACCGTGTTCAACACTGCCGAGCGGGTATGGGAGAATATGGGAGTGTAAAATGAACGACAACATTGCCTGCTTTCATAACGTCTTCATAAAGCGCAGCCAGTCGAGATGATTTCTGCTACCAACGACCAGAAAAAAGCTTTCAATGATGGGAAATTAAAAGTTGAACTGGATGAATTCGATCCAGTATTTTTTTTTATTTTTTTTATTGGTGACTGGGTTGGAAGATCAACAGAAGTGGCTGGACAGTGTGAAGACAAGTGGCCCCTCTCATTGAGATTCCATGATTACCTCATAGGGAAATAAAGGAAATGATGGGACTAAAACACCAAACAGCTTCACACTCTCTTGAACAATAAAAGTCCCCCAGTTTCTCTCTCTGAGTGCATGCTGCAAAGTGGTTCAGGACCACAAGGTACTTATGAACTCAAACTAGGGATGCAACAACTATGCATAATCGATAAAATCGAAAATGAAAATAATGGCTTAAGCATGCACAGAAAACATCCACCAGTCACGGCACTTTACGGTAGTGAAAACCGCATTACTATGAACAATACACATCTGAATTATAGAGGAGGACAATGACTGAGACACTGTGAAAAAGCGCATTAACGAAGTTATCCAAAACATGAGATGCTTTAAAGTTTAAATTATGCGCTTTAAGCATTCAGTTTAATACAGCTTGCCCTGTCAGGCACCATGTCAGATATGTGTGCTGTTTAATGCGTTTGGAGATGTGCCTTCTTCAGTGCATAACATTTTACTGTTATATCCTTATCTCTGAATGTTAGAAATAGAATATACCACAAGCATTTCCATTTTGTACAAAGGTTTGTCCTGACATTAAGTGAGTCTGTTAAACTTCGTTGAACGAGCACCCATGTACATGTGTGTGTATATATACACACATTAGACAAATGAGTTTTTTTTTGTCTAATGAATCGACAATTAAATTAAAATCATTAGAAGCAGCCCTATCCCTACACTCTCAAAGAAGCCTATATACTCCTATAAAAAAAGAAAGAAAAATACCTCAAAAAACAAAGACTTCAACTTGAAAGCAAAAAAGCCAAGCAAACACCATCACATCACACTTACGTATATGAGCCCAGAGTAGTAACGATCCTTCAGGTTGTGTAAAACAGACGCTTCATTCAGGCAGGTGAGCTCTGCCATATCCTCCACTTTGCTGAACTTGGGTGGGTTCATCTTCTGGATGTCATCTTTGTTCACCAGGGCCTTCTTGCCATTTTCAGCCAGCTCAACGAGCACCTCCTCTCCACGTTCCTCTCGAATGCTGGCCGCCTCAAATCCATGCCGTTCGGAAGGAACCCACACCAGCTTCTTGGCTGTCCAGTCTGCCTGTGAAGCTGGGTTGTAGACCACGGCCCGGTCCACAAAGAGGTACCGCTCAGGGTCCTCTTGCCCGCTCCGCTGCGCCATCTCCGGCATGAGGAACTAAAAATAGGCCACCTGGAAAAAAGAGTTAGAGGGAGTTAGTAATGAAAGAGCAGAGACTCACTCTGATATGAGACAGGCATAGGAGAATGAACAGTCAATATTATCTAGGTTTTACATGGATATAGCCAAGAACGCAGATACATCATTAAACATTATGCATGCAATCTATATTATACATGGTTAGTATTTTAAAATAGTTCTTATAATATTAAAATAGTTGTAGTCATTTATTGCTTAAATTATCAGAAAACAAAAGACAATAAACTACTGAATTAAAGTGTGTGGATTTATTCCACACACCTCAATGTTAGATGATGAATACTTCAATGCTGCATTATGGAACATGAGCAAAGCTCATATTTTCAGTAAACAGCTGCTTGTAAAACAGTTTACACATACCAATCATATAGGTTTAATATCTCTGTACCACTGGACCACCTCCAGTGGCCTTTCAAAGACGCATTAACGGGGAAACCCCAATAGAAGCAGAAACCAGATGGTCTGGCCTACAACTGGACTAAGAGTTACTGTAATTCTCAAAGAGGGGGAAAAAAATGCTAGAATTAGGCAAGTAGGGCAAATAAAATGGGTCGTGCCTGTTATTTCACAGATAAGAGCCGTTATACGGTGATGAATCCCCAGTAAACTGAAGCGGGACTTCAGGGCCAGTCCTTCAAAATTCATTCAATGATAAACCCCGTCCAACCAACTTTCTAACGGTCGCGGTCCAACAAATAGTTTGACATGGTATAAACCATGCGACGGGACCGTTAACAAATAACATTTTCTCCTGCACTAGCGTAAGTTTTTGCGGCCGTCTAGCTCGTGCTCGTGCTCATTCCTCGCGCCTGCAAACCGGGAGCTGCACGCGCCTTCTCCTCCGCATCATCATCATCATCTCCCGGTATATGGCCTGTGGCGAGGCGGACAAACGTTTTATAAGTGCATTAACCAACATATGCTGCTCGTGGCTGCCCAAAGGCAAAGGATCCTACAAATTAAACATGTATTTATCTGTTTTTAAAGGTACCGCAGTACCAACCTCGCTAACATGGGTTAGCGCGCGAGCTTAGCGCGAGCTCTCCCCGTTGCTTGAAAAGTAATGCAAAAAAATAATCCGTTATACGGCAACGGGGGAAAAACGGGGCCAAATTAAAAGACGCATGAACTTACCAGGGGCTGTCAGCGATGAGACCTACGTGCACGAAGAGATGAATGAGTTGCAATCCAGCGCGTCCCGTTTTTATTATCCAGTTATTTTGAAAGTCGGCCAAATATTCCCTTGTTTCGCCCCTTCTCAGTTCTCACTGATGCCACCGTCTGCAGCCCAGTGCTTCTCTCTGAACTCCTCAACCGAACTCAGCATCGCACTCTCTTGCGCCCGCCTCTCCGGTCACACCCACCGGGGCCCTTATGGAACGGGGATTGGATTGTACCGGACCTTGACCACAAGCTATTGGTTTATTAGCATTACACCCCCCAACAAAACTGATTGTTCATGCAAGCGTTCTTTCTTCTAGCGGGAGCTAGCCTGCCCTGTATCATATTGGTTTCAAGGCCGTGAGCGTGAAATATTTAGAGGGCAGGGTACTTTATTTAATTTACAAAATAGCCTAAGAGCAAAAGAAAAAAAAGGTTAAAATAATTAATTAAAATGTAAATAAAAATAAAACAAAACTGTAAAGCATGGAAAGTCTTAGCCTACCTATCATGACATTTACAACCTCGTAGTTGTCTTACATTTTCCGAGTCATTTCCGATCGATTCTTTCGAACAGTTTCAAATAACTTGCATTCGAAACAGAGTAACTAAAACGTCATCACCTACCTGCATTGGTGAATCGTTTTAAAAACATGTTGATAAAACGGTACAACGTAAGCTGTAAATATATTCACAACGTTGTATTTTCAAAATTTCTGGTAACTTACTTTTTATAAAAATTAACCATAATTTTTCTTCAATAAAAACATTTTAAAAAACATGGTTACAGTTAAACCATGGTAACCACAAATTAACCATAGTTTAGTCATGGTGTTTGTTGTAAAATTGTGGTTACAAATGGTAATCAATCCATCAAAAAAACATGGTTATTTCTCTTTTATTATAGTTATGGTTCATTTCCGTAAGGGGACAGTCGCTCTCGGTCCGAATCCAGTTGTTCAGAATCATTGATTCGTTTAAAAGATACAACTCCAAACTATGATTCGTTTAATATAAAAAAAAGGATAAGGCATTTTTAAGGATAAATGTATCAATAGATTTCTTCACTGACATTTTAATTAACTAAATCCAAGATGTACCTCATGTCAAAGATAAAAATAAAATAAAAAGTCTATCTGGTATTTATCGATTTTAATCATGTTTCTGTCCCTATTAAACAAAGTTGTATTGGACCAAGGATCTCTAAATGAACATGAGCGTGGATCTGATAGTCTGGGCCGCACAGCGCCCCCTGTTGCTATTTATGTAAATAAATCTACCATTCAAAGGTTCGACTTCTTTTGTGTTTAACAGAAGAAACAAACTCATTCAGGCTTTGGAACAACATAAGGGTGAGTAAATGATGACAGAATTGTACTTTTTTGGGTGAACTGTCCCGTTAAATGTCTTCTTCAAAACTTTACATAAAAGTTGGAATTCAAATGAAACAACCCTTGTACACCAACGATGCAAAGGCATGGCATAGTGTAAAATTTTACAATGATGACAATCTTAAAGAAATTCTATTCAAAGTTATGTTTATTTCATTAGTTGTAAAATAGTCCCATATGATGGTTCGTACTACAAAAACAAGATTGTGTCGATTCCAAACCTCCAACCTCCTCTCCCACATTAAACCTTTACAATCTGCAAACAGAACAAAAAGTCACAATAACCAACATTTCAAAAGATCTACTGAGACAACCTCAACTAAACCCCAAATAATATGGCTGATCCAGAAATGCTCTAGAGCTGCTTCATTGCCTCTCTTGAAATAACTGCACTGACAAGATTGTAAGACAATGCTTGGAAAGCTTCTCAATCTCATCCGAGCCTAGTTTTGATCTGTGTATTCAGTCAAACAGTCACTATTGCTTTGTAGAAGTAAAGATAAAGTGATAATGTGTTGGCCCTTGGCAAGTGGAAGTTATAACCCGCTTCAGTGGGTAGAAGTAGCTTTAGTTTATTTTGGATCAGACCTTTAACCGAACCCCTAATAAATCTGACTTTTTCATATTAATTTGAATTCATCTTAAAATTTGTTTGGAAAATCTCCCTGCATCAACAAAAGATAATTAAACACACCAAAACGTGAATAAAAGGACATATGCAAGAATGAACAAAAAACATTTAAAGAGTCGTCTTCAGATGCACATACGAAGCATGAAATGTTAGGGATGGCAGTTAGAAAAAAGACATGATCTTCCCTTTTGAGAGACACAATAGCTTCACGAGACTGCTTAGGATTTCTGGACATCGAATTCCTATTCTAAAGCCACGGCAAGGCATGAAATTCTCCATGGATGTGCTCTCAATCCCAATTGTACAAAACTACTTCTCAGATAAAGGAGATTTTGTTTGTATCTTCGGAACCCTGAGAAATAGCTGCAAATCGAATTAGTTTATTTCTCCAAACCACTGAATCTGATCTAGTGTAATACAGTTTCAAATGAACCTTTGGGCCAAACAAAGCATTTCAAACAGTCATGTGCATTTTAATTCAGTACATGTGAAAAACGCAACTCTACAAAAGAATTGCGAAGTTTTTTTAATTACATTTTGAAAAAGGCATTGCGTTCCAGTTGAAATGTAAATTGAGTGCTTCAAAAGAGTAAATAGATTCGTTATGAAAGTACAAATTTGTTGCACTCGCTTGGAGTCCAAATCTACGTGACATTTCTCCATTACAGGGGAAGGCAAAATGTTTAAACAAGGCTTGGACACAGACTCTTGATTAAACATTTGTTAAAGAAGAGGTTAAAACAGTAGGGCAAGAGTGAAATGTTGAAGTTTTTGCTCTTCGGGGGTTTCATGAGAGAGTGAAGTTGTGTCGCCTCTATTTGGCTGCAACTTCGTTCTCAGCTGGTTGGCCTGTAGCAGTTTCTGCAGTTTTAGACGCCTGTAACAGAGCACACAGCAGACAGAGAAGCGAATGAAGACAATTGACTGATGATATATTCAGTTATGTAAACTAACCAACATGCCATAACAAAAAGGTTACAGTGCACTCATAAAATTCGAGTGACTTTACATGGCTGTCGTTCCTTTGTGCAGGCTGATGCTATTTTCATACAATTAAAATTAATGGGGACAGTCAGCTACGTAATGACAAAAGCATCATAAGGCTAAAGGGCCGTACACACCGGGACGAATATCGGCGCGCATTATTCGTCAGCGTTTTTCAACGCGTTTTTTTGTGTTCACACCCAAGCGATTTTTGCTGACGATGAGCCGAGTGAACATGCAAATTCATTCCCTGACATTAGATGGCGCTTAATGTAAAACAGAAATACCCTGCGTAGTCGCTGGCACGTTTGTCATATAGTTCTTTATGTTCCGACACCAATGAGACCAACAGCTCTACATTCATCTCGTCTTGCATCTTCCTCGTCTTATTTCTTTCCCGGCAGTGTAGACGCTATACTTGGCGTATATCTTCTTCGCGTTACACTCGGCAAGACCGTTTTGTGTTTGAGCGCCCCCCCAGTTGTGTTTTACTGTAACTTAAGAAGCTCCAGACACGTGAGCAAAAGCGCCAATCTCATTGGTCGGATAGTTTTTGACGCGGCGCGTCAAACCAAAAAAACAAACCAGAGGCGCTTTTTAAAAAATGACGCTTTTACGCGTAGCGTTTTACGCGTCGGTGTGCACACTCACATTGGCGCCTTTTGTTATGTCACGAGGCGTTAAACGTCGGCGAATATCGCGCGAGAAATTCGTCCCGGTGTGAACAGGCCTTAAGGCTGGTTCACACCAATGACAATAACTGTAATGATAAACTATAACATTATATATGACATTAACACCCGCCAAATGCAGGTGGATTCAGCAGTGCTTGAATTTTGAAATGGGATTGCGCATCATTTTACACATTCCCGCAGATTTTGTCCGGTCTTAAAGTCAGTCCCTTCAGTTTTTCACGATTACTGAATAAAACACAATATCAACCAAAAAATTTGATTTTTTTTTTTGCAATCCTGCATAATTTGTAATTTCACGCAAAATAATTGCGAATAATTACAAAATAATTAATAATATTATCTACATATATATTTATTTAAAGCTGTAATGCATTATTTTCACGAGGATACAGACTTTGTGCATGCACAGTATGTGGACTCTGTGAAACACAGCGAAAGATTTCTGACTTGCCGTCTCGCATAAGTGCCAAGGACCGGGCAGAAATTACTCAAGGTGGATGAATGACCAAATAAGAAGTATGATATGCCTGACAGTTAATAAAAGCGCTGTATACACAAACGTACGGCTGTCTGCCGGAAGCTAGTTATTTTAGTCTATAAAGTTTTAAATATAAAAAAAATGTATTGCCCGAACACATCGCTTCACTTCAGAAGACCTTTATTAACCCCCGCAGATCCATGTCGGGCACTCTAATCATGAATACATGCGCTTTAATGGACTTCCAAAGTCAAACAGCCATTCACTCTCATTATCAAGCTTGGAAGAGCCAGGACATTTTTTAATATAACTCTGATTGTGTTCGTCTGAAAAAAGAATGTCATATACACCTAGGATGGCTTCAGGGTGAGTAAATCATGGGCTAATTTTCATGTTTGGATGAACTATCCCTTTAATTACTTGAGAACTTTTTACTTATATTAGGCAGTTTCTTATTGCTGTGGTTTACTGGTAAGATTCTGGTCATATTTCCCACACTATGTGATCATATTATTAAAGCTAGATAGTAGGCTACCACTGGACTAGCCTTTTTAAAGTAAGATACCAAAATAAACCAGATTTGTGCAATTTGTTTGTTCTATTGTCATGTATGACTATTGTGCATCTAACATAACACATATGTTGCATACTAATTATAAAAAAAAACATTTAAAAATTTTCAAAAAAAATCCTGGAAATTACCACCACAAAATCAGTATTTTGATCACACAAAAATGTCGTAATAAAAATAAAATGGAGGAACTGTAACGTAACAGCAGCCTAATATACCTACTGCCAAATAGGAGATAATATTACAAATATCTATATGGCAGTTTTTCCCCATGGTATCAATGTCAAAATTGTGGCCAGTGAAGAGAGGCTAATAACTTTGCCACTAGCCACAGTGGCTGGTGAGCAAAAAAAGTTAATATCAAGCCCTGATTATAATGATATATAAAGTTTTAATAATCATTCTACTTCTATGAGAATAGGGAAGTCATCACAGCTAAAACGACAGAGGAACACAGAATATCGTTGGAATCACTTAACAATAAAAATAATAAACACATTGACAGCCAGTCAGAATCCATCCTGCTTTAAAGTGGCAGACGACATAACTGCAGTGCAAGCTTAGAATAAACAATGTTTTTATGAAAGCTACATAGCGATTTGCTATAGTTAAATAGTTGCAGTGTTAATCCAGTGTTTCTCAACTGGTGGGTCGCAGTCAAAGTTTTTCTGATGCAAGACGTTTATTTTGCCTGATTTTTATCCGCGGTCAGATTAAATGTTAAATGTCAGTGTCATTCTAACGTTATTTTCGTAACTTGTTCCGAAATAAAAGTCTCTCACCTCAGAAAAGATAAAGCTTTCCTGTCCTGTCAGCCGCTATACTGTGCTCGTAGCACACACACTCTTCAATTGCACGCACAAATGCGGCGGCACGCGCTGTATATCACTTCACTATAAATAAAGCGCAAAAGAAATTACGAGCATGCAACGTCGTAGTTATGTGTTCAATTAGCAAGTCATGAAATTATCAAAAAGTACCAATCCATTATAAATTGTACTTCGTTTGTTAGCTGGAAAGATTCGTTCATTATATTCATCAGGAGCCGTAACAATATGTTAGTATTGTGCATTTATTTACCATGGTAACTGTTGTTTCCGTAACCCAAAAATGTCAATTTATTTTCACATTGTTATTTTGTATATTTTTAATTGACTGTGGTGGCTCGTACCAACTTACTAACTTTACTGTAATAACAAAAAATAGTTTGGGGGTGCTATTTAATGACCTTACCTTAACCTTACACTGCTTATTCATCAGTATTAGTCATATTCTTACAATTTATGTGTATGTTAAGTAGGGCGTGCGATAAAACGATAACGATAATTATCGCGATATAATTTCTCGATAAAACGATATCAAGAGTCCGATAAATGTTCGATAATGTTTTTGCGCCAAAAGCGGAACGAATCTCATTTGAACCGCGCGCGCCACACGGACCGTTTATCCGCTCGGCTCAAAGTCCAAACGGCAGCGCAGCGCGAGTTCACTAGAGCAGACGCGTTTACTCTGATCGGTCTCGGTCACGAGATCCAGTGAGAAGCGCTTGAATTCAGCGAGGAAGACAAATGTCTCAGTAATTTAAACCAGTTTAAAGGGTAACTAAACACTAAACCAACTTTTTTTAGTTAATGATCTGTAAGAATGGAGCTTCATAAATGCTGTTCATTGATCCGAGTACTTTTTTTAACATTTGAGTATAAAGTGTTTTAATTTTCAAATATATGGTATAAAAACGTCTGAGTGCTGCCCTCTTCAGGTTAAACGGAATCTCCTGAAGTAGGGGTACTCTCTGACGTAGGGTACTCTGTGACGCTGCGAGCTCACCACGCCCCTGGCAGCCGCTGGTATAAAAGCATCTGGTTCCGTCAACACCAGAGCGAGTCAGGAGCTGGAAATTGGAATTACGAGTATTGAAAACGATCAGGATAGCGAATTTTAGCATCTAGTTAGCATAGCATTTATATAGCTATTTAGATTGTTTCATGTAGCCTAGGTAGTTATTTAGCATAGTTGTTAATGTTGTTAGAAGCATAGTTAGTTAGTAGCATAGTATTGCATCAGTTAGGATAGTGTAGATTTTTAGCAGTAGCTTTATCTGTGTTTAGTATAGTGGTTAGGATGGTACGTAGGTGTAGTGTTGCCGGTTGCCACAGCACTGCTGGACTGCATAACTTTCCCCCAGACTTGTAAATTAGGCGCCAGTGTTTACATGCACTTGTGTGCCAAACGCATGCCCTTACTGCATGGACTCCACAACCGCCGGCGCGTTTTGCTGGATATTTTTTTTCACATAGCGGCAAAATATGCTTAACGTAGGTCAATAGTAATAATAATCCACTCAAATACTGGCCCCATTCTCTCTTGCGCGGCTGCTTCGCGGATGGCGATCGCGATGCGGGAGTTAATGCGATGCTAGCGGCTCGAATTGATATGGTTTAGCTCTGTGTCCACATACAATTCCTCCACTTCAGGGGAAGGTGGGGGAGAAAAGTCCTCGACTTTAAATGACCGCTCTGTTGCAGGTTGCAAAGCTACTTGCGTCACTCCAGTCACTCTCCATCTTAGCGAGTCTGACAGCAGCTGTCAATCACTGCGGGTCTGTCAATCACCCGCTCAGCCCCGCCCTCGGTTCGTCCGTTGGGCTCTGCCCACTTTTCCAGCATTTTTCAAATATTGCCAGTGGGTGGAGTCAGGCTCTGACCAGGGGTTTAGTTACCCTTTAAAGGCAGATGAGACAGCGCTGACGAACAGGAGAAACACTGTGCGCAACGATACAGTCAGAAGGCTTTTCCGTCTACACATTCCCATAATTTACCACGGATTTAACGTTACTGTAACGTTAGCCTAGTAATATTAACTGCACCATGAAATGTGGGATATATATATTGAATTGTATAATATTATTAATGTAGACAATGTATTAAGGGACTAATGGAATATAATTACAGTATTTAATAATGTATTTAGGCTACTGGTTTTCATAAATACCATAGAAACCATAAAGTTACATTTTATCTGTGGTTATCATGATCTAAATGCATGATGCTGGATGACCAATGGTTAATTTAAATAAAACTAAAGAATATTACATTTTACCAAATCAAAATAATGTTGTTACTTTTTTTAACAGATGTTACGGTTTTTGTTAATGAACATAAATTGTATAAAGTAAATCTGCATCCTAACTCAAGCTAATACTACTGAAATAAAGATATTTATTTTGTTAAGGAAAAATGACAAATGTTTGAATGTTCTACCTCGGATTTGTGAAATGTTCACCTGTTTGGCAAGTGTTTGTCATGATATGTTCTGACAATAAAGAGTAGTTTAAAAACACAACGCTCTGGTTTCTACAGCTTTCACTTAGGAGTACAAATCTGTCTTTAAACTTGAAATAAATAAAGATTTGACATTTATCGATATCGACTGATATAAAAAAAAATATCGTGATATTTTTTTTTGGCCATATCGCCCAGCCCTAATGTTAAGTAAAGTGGGATGTAGTTGTGCGTCAATCATTTTTGTGAAATAAATTGGCTTGGTTTTTAAAAGCAAATCTTATATATTTAAAATATATATATTACAATTTTGTATTTTTTAAGGAGTTAGGTTAAAAAATAATAATATGACCATAGGAAAATGTGGGTCTCATGGCCAAGCCAGTTGAGAACCACTCCCCTAATCCAAACAACTTGCAGGCCATATTCGAAGTTAGTCATATAACAGCTTTGTGGGGGAAACAATGAAATAAGTGATTTGCTGAAAATTCCTGTGCATGTTATACCCAGTTTTTTGGCAGAAGTGCAAATGATCTGTAGATCTAGAACAGACGTGGAGATTGTCGATTTATAAATGTCTTTTAAAGTTTGTTTTGTTCCTCAAAGCTTCCATACCGCTGTTGTATAGCTTCTGAAGATTTGTAATATAGCACACAAGACATCTGGACTACCTTTATGAAGCTTTAATTGTGCATTTTTGGCTCTTGACAGCTTCTGTCCCTATTCATTTTTCATTGTATTGAAAAGAGCATTTAGGACATATTACTAAAAGAAGAAAATTCATGTTTGGAAACATGAGGCCTTACCTTCTTTTTCTTCTTCTTCTGTGCTTTGCGACTTGCAGAACTCTGGATCAGAGACTAAAAAAGACAAAGAAGAAACCAAATCATCAAGGTAGGAGAAAGTTACCTATTTAAATGTAGATTTAAACTGATTATATGGATCTAACATACCTTCAGTTCAGGATCTTGAACATCCTGTTCAGACTTGTAGAGTTCTGGTTCAAATGGTCCACTGGTGATTCTCAAGGGCCCATTGGCCATCAGCAGCACTGTGAACTTAAACTGAGCCACAAATTCACCTAAATAGAGATACAGGTGGAAAGAGGGATTTACCATTTGAGCAGGTAAAGAAGAGATAAAGCAGGGAAAAAATGGTGCAATGATAATGAGACTGACCTTCTTTTTCATTCAGTACAGTAAAAGGCTGCAGAAGCTCATGTTTCGCGCACTCTACCACTCCCAAACGAGCTTTCCCTTCATCCTCGAATGCCCTGTCGGACACAAAGAAGACTTTACAATCAAATTGCCATGAATTCTTAACCATCGATCTATCCACTTAGTTTTAAAGTCATTATTCTAGCATTCTCATGTGCCAATACAATTGCAAATATAGAGCACATTATCAAATACTCCAGAACATTGTTCTCGAAAGTTCTCACAGCGTTCACATCCTTCTAATCAAACTGTACATCACCTGCTTCATTCATTTAGGAACAGACTATCTAATGCAGGTACACCTCTTTGCAAGGACTGAAGAATGGGTTTGCCCACCTAAGAGTGAAGGGCATAGCGTCAAATCGTCTCTCCACCTCACTGAAGAACATTCTGGAGGTCTTCATCTTCAGCCCATACTGCTTACTGGGGTCCCGTTTGTAGATGGTTGTCCTCTGACCTCCATCTCTTGCCTATGGGAAAGATCATTCAGACTAAATGTCCCTTTGTCTCCATTGTTTGAGATCTATGGGATTACCATCAAGATTTACAATGGCAGGTGTCGTTCGTATAGTGTGGGTATCACTTACCTTCCCCTCTCCTGTGCTGATCAGCACATCCACGGCATAAACTTCATGAACCTCAAACTCTGCCTTCTCATGGTCCTTCCTGTTATGAGACAAACATGCGCTTGCTCATGCAAGTTTTGCTGCAAAAAGTTCTGAGTGGCATTTCATTTGTTGCTATGTGGTTGCTTGCTTTCTTAGGTCAAAAGAGCCTAGCCCGAAACTTCCACAAGATTTCATCCAACAGGCAAAAATCGTACAGATAAACAGCCATTTTTAATAATACTAAAATATTTCCTTTACAAGCTGATACTGCAAGTAAACCATTTGTTGATCAATTTCCCCCAAAAATGTTAACACTATGTCTCTGTAGTGGCATAAACACCTGCTTATTTGAGAAAACAAAGGAACAATATTCTGTTTTGTTTTATACCGTTGTTGATCTGTAGGGTTCTGGATAATCGTCTTCTCTCCATCAATAACATGTTGCTTTAGTTGATGGGACAGCATACCTATCCATGAGCAAAAGAGGAAAACTGTGAATAATGGCACATGCTTCAATGAACAATGGGCAGATCACAGATATTCATATTGGCGTCTGCAGGTAGTTTGAATTGCTTGGCTTTCATGTTTTGTGTGATTAAATGTGATTAAGGGGTTAGTTCAGCAAAAAATTTAACATGTTTGAACTTCCATTGATTCATTTGTCATGGTGATTTGTAAAACGACAACATTTTCCAAGAAAGATTAAGTTAGAATAGTTTATAATAGCTCAGTTATAAGCATAACGAGACTGTAAAAAATGGACTGGGTTTACCAGCGTGATGACATTTAATCTCCTTGACAGCCTCTGTAGTCCCATTTAGCCACTTGTTAGCAACCGCCTTTTTCAAGATACATAACAGTTTAAAAAATCAAGGGTGGGGTATTACTGATGTATTTTATGACGTAGAATAAAAAGTCAAAGTGTCTTGAGCTTGTGTTCACCACAGACTTTTTTTTTTAGCCATTTAACCAAAACCCCATTAAAAAAAACCATCGACTTCAAGACGATGGAGCCGGAAGTGCTAAAACGCTAACTCACCTCCACGTTTTGGCCAACAAAGTGATGTCATACCTGCACCGCTCTATAGGAGAACAGAAGCACTTCCGTACTCAGCTTTCAAACATGGCGGATTTAAAGAGAGACGGTGGCTTTGGTGCTCTTAGGTGGAATTATGCAATAGAGGAAAGGTTCATAGAGCATCCTTTATGATGTTTCTTTGAGGGACTACCACGAAAAAAAGATAAATGCTGGCAAACGATAGCGGAGGCACTTCAGCAACCCGGTGAGGTCTGGAATGAGTCTGGAATGAGTCTGGAATGAGTCTGGAATGAGTCTGGAATGAGTCTGGAATGAGTCTGGAATGAGTCTGGAATGAGTCTGGAATGAGTCTGGAATTAGACTGGACCGGGTCTGTTTAATTGTGGTTGGTCTGCCTCAAATTAAATAATAGCAATAACTCACCCTCAATTGGATTGCACTTGAATGACTGGGCAATCTTGTTCCAGGCCTCAGTTACTTGATTGTTCTTCAAAAAGGAAATGGGGCAGATAGAAAAGATACAAGACTTTGCATGAGATACAAAGCATCACTATATTTGAATAAAATACATACTGCCTATTCTCTACGATCTTGTGTTGATGGCTAACAGCTAATGGTCTCAGAAGTTCCAAACTCATCTATTTTCCACTTTAATTGTGTTAAGTATGTACTAACCTGGTTGCCTGGTTTGACGAGACGCAAAGCTGCTTCGGCACACAGGTGTGCTGCTTTGAGGACATCAGCTTTCTTTCCTGTCACAGGTGCTTCCTAAAAGAAATCAAAATTGTATTACAGAATTAGGGGATAAAGAACAGTCAATCGAAAAGTCACTTGTTTTGTGTGTGGATTTATGTTGCAATTATCATGACACTTGTTACATGGACATGACATTTTTATTGAATTATTCTTCTAAGCAGTAGAGGAAACAGAACACTACGAGTGAAATAAACTAGTATATCTATGTAGGAATGAGGAAATTGGCTCCCTGGGAAGGGACATTTTCAAAACTTTGACCATTAAGGGACTGACCAATCAGAAATATTCCAGAGAGGCTTGTTATACTTTATAATTGCACTTTAAGAAGTCCATTAAGCTTTATAAACTTAAAAATGTAGAGACGGTGTGGGGGGGGGGGGAAAGCATATATGCGTGCACACACACCTTGGTTGCTCCAATAACAAAGCTATGTGCCACGTTGGAGATGAAGCCATCAACATGTACTCCTAAATCACTGTTGAAAGAATAAGAGATATTTTTGAGGGAACAGACAAATAGACATACAGCTGCCGGGAAACCTGAGCAAAGCCATTAAACTCCTGTGTGTTTTCAGAGAGCATCCAAAAAATGAACATAATAAATCTAGCAAAGTTTTTAATATATTTACATATAATGTACACCTATAACACTATACTGCGTTTTATTATCTTGGCATTAAACTTCAGGAAACTAGTTAACGGCGCTGTGTTAAAATTGTGATTATGATACATATTAATTTATTTGTATTGTTTTTGTATTATTTACTTGTGTATTTTATGTATATTTCGATGAGCTTATTTCTATTGAATTGTAATATTGGCAACCCCTTTATGGCGCTTTTCCACTGCATGGTACGGCTCGGTTCGGCTCGGTACGGTTCGACTCGGCGCGGAACGGTTCGGCTCGCTTCGCTTTTCCACTGCGTGGTACGACTCGACTCGGTACGGCACGGTTCGGTTCGCTTTAGCTCGGTTGCTTTTCCACTGCAGTTAGTACCGCTTCAAAGTGGGTGGGACTGATCGTTAATAGTTGCCGCCTCTACTGGCTCGGTAGTCACTTTTTAGTTAAAAAGACTCAAGAAGGAATAATATGGTTGAAATCTATAAAGTTTACAAAATGACAAAACAGAGAGAACAAAAATATTTTTAACCCGTAATTACAAAACGAAAACGGTTGTTGTATTTTTTAAAGGCAAAGTTGAACACCAAAATTTTAATTTGAACTGTAGCCTAGGCTACACCAAATGCTGCACAAAAAATAAATATTGATGAATTTTTGTTTATTACTTTTTGCACCTTAATTAAACATTTAAAATATTCACAAATTAATATGGATTTTGTTGTTGTTGATTTATTTTTCTAAGACAAAATTAGAACCTGGAAATTATATTATTCCCGCAGTGCTGAATGAGAAGAGCCATATCTCTGGAACCACAGCCTACAGAAAGGTGATTTATAGGCTAATGATAATAAATGTGTCTGAAAAAATAACGAGGCATTTTAATAGTTTATTAATAAACTATTGTTTTCTAAATCAGTGTCGGCTAAAAACATATCTCCATCTCCGCTGTTAAGCGGATGCGCCTTTAGAGAGAAATGCACCTTTCATACGCATTACATAATCAGAAGGTATTAGCTTTCGATTCGCATTTGTTCGTTTTAAAGTGGACATTTCTAGCTTTAGCCTACATAGACTATTTAGTTTCAGTTCTCGCGCTCCAGTTCACGGAGATCATGAAAGCGCGCCTGATTGTTTTATTTTATTTGACAAAAGCACAACGTTTTCTTATTATTGCGAGTTTACAAAAATAAAAGTAGTTGCGAATAATGTATTATTAGTTTCTGTATGACCAGAAATGATAGAGTATTTTTAATTGTTTCACTGTTGATAGGGAAATGCAAGTGTTCGCGCCCGCGCGTCTGTGCCATGCAGTGCGCGCTCACACTCCGCTCCACAAACGCTTGGATATGCGTCAAAATCTTGTGTTTATTTGTGATAATCTTAGGCTAGTCCTGTATTATTATGGTCTAACCCGTGCGGCTACTGTCCGTAATGCAGCGCAATATAAAAGACTTCGTCTTAGGTTTAACAACCTCTGAAACTAATAATGAACAATATGAAAATAGCCTAAGCTTAATTTAAAATGGCTTAGGAACTATATGCTATAGAGGTGGATAAACGCAATTTGGAGGTGGATAAACGCACTTTGGAGGTGGATAAACGCACTTTGGAGGTGGATAAACGCACTTTGGAGGTGGATAAACGCTATTTCAGAATTTTGGGAGGTGCAAACGGCGTTTACGTGCGTTTAGCCTCCACTACATCCCTGGGTCCGGTGGTAGCCGTGTGCGGCTAAGAGCTGTGCTACTTCTTGGCACACTTTTTCATTCCGAATTGCCCCATCCAGCTCTCGCTGGATCCGCTCCTCGGCAACCAACGAGAGGAACGTCTGCACCTCGTCCACTGACCACGATTCAGCCATTTTTTACTTTTTTGTCAAGTAAATACAGGTGCTTCCGCGTTGGCTGTTGTCTGGCTATTTAAATCTAGCGGATTTAGTCGTGTCTCGTATCGCAAATACAATGACGCTGAAGTGACTATTCTGTCTGACCAATCAGTGATCTGCAGTGTTTTCACGTCACATTTAGTATCGGTACGGTACGCTTGGAACCTCAACAGAGGTGGTACCATTTAAAGCGAGCCGAAGCGAGCCGTGCCGTACTGTACCATGCAGTGGAAATGCGCCATAAGTGAGCCGTACCGAACCGAGCCGTACTGTGCAGTGGAAACGCGCCAAAGCGTGCCGTGCCGTACCGAACCGTACCGTACCATGCAGTGGAAAAGCGCCATTAGTGACATATTTAACTAGGGACACTGTGGATATGGCACTGAACCAGTTTTCAACAGCAATGTAAATGTGCCGGTGTATGCCATACAAAGGAAATAAGAAAACAAACTGTTTATTTCAAAGATGAATTACAGGACTGCTTGTTGATACTAGCCCCTTGATGGTAAGTCAAAGCTTAAAGGGATAGTTCACCCAAAAATGGAAATTGTCATCACCTAAGCCGGGCGCACACTGTACAATATATACAGTAATAGTCCTTTACAATTGTTGCTTGTCAGACTGTACGAACATGATCCTCGCTGTAAGCCATGTCACACTGTAAGATCTCAGCTGTCATTAATGTCAGACTGTACGACAGTCAAGACGAGTTAAAATCAGACGCACGCAAGAAAACTCGTCCGGAGTTTTACATCAATCAATGACACGTTCTGTGACCGTGAGCTGCATCACATGCGGGATTGAAAGAAATCTCGAACGGTAATTTTGATCATGGCTCGTCTTGAAAAACAAAGACAATTTGACAGTCGTCGTAGGAGAAAAAAAAGAGAGATTTTTATTAAAAAACATCTAAAAAACCTACAGGAGAAATTGAATCAGTACTGGCTAGAGATTAAAGGAGCTCTGAAGGCTGTTTTTGGGGTAGAGATTTTATCACAGGTTTTATCATAGTTTTTGTGAAACTACGATAATACCTACGGTAATACCTCACAGCACATCCAAAAAAAGTCAATGGAGTTGGACAAAAACTACAATAAAACCTGTTGGAAAGCATCTTTTGCAGCGATTTTTGTGTGAGCATATCAGAGAACACCCCTGACCACTCGGTGAGTTTCACGTCTTTGTAAACGAAAGTTTAATGCGTTTTAGGAAGGATTATTCCTGTGCACCTATGCAGCCATTGTGGAGGTGGGGGGTGCTACCACAGAAACCGAAAATTCTCTGTGTCCAAATTTCAATCTTAACCGTTCTATTTCATCAGAAACGATCTGAAAACAGGGCTTTAAGTGTAAAATACCGAACTTGTCCTTTAAAGGTGAGTAAATTATGACAACATTTAAATTTTTGGGTGAACTATCCCTTTAAAGGTCCAATGCTTCTACAAGGTCTATAAAAGCGATTTCATAACAATTGTGTTGCAGAATCTACATAAAGCACTTCATTAAAAAGGATTAAGTGTGACATTAACGTGCAGAGTGAAACACAGAAAACAAGGGAACAAGCAGGAAGACACAATCGGAAGGGGCAGAGACGGCACTGGGATATCACTGAGGGATAGAGTGGAGAACACTGCAGACAAGATGGGGAGAGGAAGGAAAAGACATGAGGAGGTTAGACAGACGCAGACGAACTGGAGAGGGGGTTTGCCTACATTTTCACCAAATCTCCATCTTTCAGCGTGTAGTCTGGGTCGCTCTTCAGGGGAGAGAAGTGGCAGACACAGTTATTGACTGACACACTGGTGGGGAACGCAATACCTGCAAGAAAGGACAACCACCAATCCTCAACAAAAAAAAAAAGCTCTGCATAATTTTTGAGGAGAGAAATATTTTCAAATTAGACCAGCAGATTTCTCTGAAGGAGACTAAACCTGAACCGATCTATTCTGAATGGGCTCAATAGGACGTCTCTTAATTTAAAGCCCACTCACTCTCTTACTAAACCACAAGCGTTTAGCAACATCTACCTTTCTTCATGTCCTTCTCCCTCTTAAAGATCTTCCCAGTCTCTGCCATGATGAAAGCATCTCCTTTCTCACAGAGGCTGAGAACTGATACTCCTGGTTTGGCTGCCTCGATGACCACCCTCAACGACTCTAAAGAGAGAAGAACATAAAAATAGAGATTAAACAAATTTTATCACACAAATTTCTGTGAAATTTCAAGGTTAAAAAAAAAATATGAATCTATTGTCAAGTGTACCAAGTTATGAAGCATGGCTCACAAAGAAGTTACCAACTTGAACCTGCTATGAAATTTGTGCAGGTAAATCTTTCTCTCTCACTGGGAATTCCCAATAGTGTGGATCCCTACTAAAATAGCTGGATTCCATCTGGGAAAATTTCACAATGCTGAGACTACATTTGGATTTACTTGGTTAAAAACCTTTTCAAAGGTATCTACAGAGTAAAACAAGTTTCTTAAAGAGGTATTAGTATTACAGTCCATCAAAATATGTTTAATATGCGGTGAAAAAGGTGCTGCATATAATTTTTTTTAATGTACTAAAGCATTAAAATACCAGAATTCTTTTTGCAGAAAGAAATCGTGTTGGTAACCAGACAGTTGATGTTAGCTATTGACTTCTATAGTAGAAAAAAAAAATACAATGGAAGTCAATTTGGTGCAGTCAACTGTATGGTTACCAACATTCTTTGGTTCAACTTGAAGATAAATAAATGATGACAGAATTTACATTTTTGTGAACTATCCCTTAAATACTTTTTAACATCAGATTTAAGGACGTCGTTTACTTAAACAAAAAACTGTTCTTGTACTGTGTGGGATGCCACTTGATGTCCCAAATAAAATTCCTGAAATCTTCCTGAAAAAAAGAAAAGTTGAGAACCACTTATAAAGGGTCCATCACACCATTCATTCTATTGACTTCCATTCATACACATGCAAATGCGCGAGGCAGGAAAAGCAAGATCATGTGAATTTCACTGTTTAAAGGTTCAAGTTTGTTGAACTCTGACATGTGAATTTATATCACATGACGATGTGTGACCAACAGAAGAGCATTAATTTCACAGATATTACAACCGTCACAGTGTCCATGGAAATTTTGTGTGCTCGAAGTCTGGGTGGCTGAGGCTTAGAGTGATAGTTCACCCAAAATTTTTAATTCTGTCATTAATTATTCCCCCTCGTGTCGTTCCAAACTCGTAAGACCTTCGTTCATCTTCGGAACACAAATTAAGATCTTTTTGACTTCATCTGAAAGCTTTCTGTGCCTCCATAAACAGCTACGCAACTACCACTGTGATGCTTCAAAACTTTCATAAAGAGATTGTAAAACTAATTTATATGAATTGAACTAATCCATGAGACTCAATCACTTTATATGATGAACAGATTTAATTTAGGCTTTTATTCACATATAAATATTGATCAGCAAACATAAACAGAAGCTCAACCGAACCTGCTTGATGCTCGAGAACAAACCTCATTGGTTCTCGCTGAAGCTCAAACGTGCTGCGTAACACGAGAATGAACCTCATTGGTTCTCGCAAGTCAAGTGAACATGCTTGCGCTTCCGTTTACCACATCTCATGTGTGAGTTTATGAATGTTTCAGTGAATAAAAGCCTAAATTAAATCTGTTCATCATATAAAGTGATCGAGTCTCCTCAGAAAATTTTGACTAAACCGCTCGATTCATATCGATAAGTTTTACGATCTCTTTATGAACTTTTTGAAGTGTCAAAGTGGTATGCTGAGTACAGAAAGGTCTCAGATTTCATTAAAAATATCTTTATTTGTTTTCCGAAGAAAAACGAAAATCTTACCGGTTTGGAACGACATGAGTAATTAATGACAGAATATATTACTGGGTGAACTATCCCTTTAAAACAAAGATGATATGCAGTTAACAGGTGCTTGAGCTTATGATGAAATGAACTTCTCAACACATCTTAATTTCTGCTCAGCAAAGAAGACAAATGTGGCAAAACACCAAATTACGGAGTCATCAATGGAGCTCAAAGAATAGTGCACTACCATTCAAGTTCACTGTGCAAAACATACAATGACCTATAGTCATTGACACCAACACTGCTCTGGAGTGATAATGTCAAAAGCCCCGTCAGCATCCCCTCAACATCTTCATGTGTTTCACTGCCTGTGTAAGCAATGCTGACAGATAGGATGGGAAAGCTCTCAAGGCATTGATCTGCAATAGTGGACATATGCATGTAGAAAGCTCACCAATATGCCATGCCTTTGAGGACTAACCCCTAACAGCTGGCATTGCGAGAGCCACAAGTGTCCACTGACATGCACTGAGGGCTAATGCTAGCTAGCATTAGCTCCAGAAAGAGTCCCTCCATACTGTAGCACTGCAAAAAGTGCACAAGCTTTATACACGTGCACTGGAGGAACAGTCATGCATTTAAAACAGGTCTTAAGCGGCTGCATATTGCATAAGGTCAGAGCGCTGGGATCTGATGTCCCACGCTGCTCATCTCGTCCTAACACATGGCATGCACGAGAGAGCAGCGTGGAGGCCCGTGTCACCGACTCAACACCTCCATCACTCATAACGTCAAACTCACGGTTGGCGATGTCACCGCCCATCTTGTATTTGGTCACGACCAAATCCTCGGCGATGGTCTGCTCTTGCTGTTCGTCGTCGGACATAGTTGCACCGGCTCTCAAAGCGTCTCTCTGTCAATACGTCGTTGAGCGGACAGCAGAAATCAGTCACGCTACCACAGCGGCTCGCCGTCCGTCAGGCTCCGCCCACGGCTTCCACGCACAGCGTAGCCACGCCCACTACGCAGCCACTACGGAGGTGTCGTCATATACAATGGCGCCAAAAGCCAACCGAGGCTTTTGGATATTTTCTAAAAAGGGTTTCTTACATTTCTATCTATCTATCTATCTATCTATCTATCTATCTATCTATCTATCTATCTATCTATCTATCTATCTATCTATCTATATGCACAATGATTTCAAATTCATTTTTTTTTTTTTAACCTTTACACTTTAGGGGTTAATCAATGGCCTATCAATGACCTACTGCATGTAATTTAGAGAGCATGTACTTTTTCGGTTGATTTAAGGATCGAAAATGGCACAAAACATTAACAAATCTACATTTATGTAAATAAAAATTACATCAAATATAGTATAGGCTATAATACAAATATAACAATATTTTTTTTAACAATAATTAATTATTTTCTTTTCAATTGAAATCTATTATATAAAAATGAATCATAAAAAGGCTTGTATCTGCAAGAATATGCATTTCTGTTGTAAATGACTTAATCATATATGGCTACAGTATAATACAATCAGTGGCATCTGTGAAAATTAGACCAGTTCATGGGAACCATAAAGATCAGATGAGTTACTTGCCCATGGTTCTCCATAACAATTTGAAACACATAAACACACAGAGCATAAATCTGTCTGGCTGTTCAGGAATTGTCTTTATTGTTCTTACTTATAGCTACCTATAAACTAATATTAAAATATGTGTTGAGAAACTACAGCAAAACACAGAAAGCAGAAAAAATGTGTGAGTATGAGAGCAAAGGTTTCAAAAGTAATAGTTCAGGTTTATATAGAAACATTTTTATTTAAGTGTAAGACAACAGGTTTTAAACAGTAAATAAAAAATAATTTCAAACTGTTACAAAGTTGAGAAAATACTTTAGTTCGATATGTTTGTACAAAAAGTTTCGCTGTAAAAGCTTGTTTACTGGCCATTTCATTTGAAACATACAAATACTTCATTATGATTTGTTCATAAGGCATGCACAACACCTCTCAAAGAAAAACAACTTCACCCAAATTCAATCAATAAGCTATTTAACTGACATTATCAAATAATTATTTAATAAATTCCAAATGTAAATACCCCAGATTTAGGGGGGTAATTCGAGTGCAATCTGAACAGACGCACAGTGGTAAGGCAGTAACAGCTGTTGACTGAATTGGGCACTTCATGAACACACTATAACATATATTTAAGAAGAACACTCACTCTCAAAAGCACAAACAGCAAACTTATGGCTTCACTCGATGAGTTACACAAACTTGGCATTAACAGAACATTTTAAGTAACCACACATTAACATATACCGTACATACGCATCAAGATGTAATTAATCACTGCTTTCAATGTGAAGCTTGTTGATCTGGTAATTCAGGGACCTCCACCATACACTCTTAAAAAAATAAAGGTACTAAAAGAGGGTTTTCACAGTAATGCCACAGAACAGTGGTGCCAGTTCCTGGAGATCTATGAGATCAACCCTGATCAAACACACCTAACTATCAAGAGCTGCTTCAGTTGGGTTTGATCAGGGCTGGAGCTGAACTTTCACCGGAGGTAGATCTCCAGGAACAGGATCCTTGCCATAGAAGAACCATTTTGGGTTCCTTAAAGCCAATTCACACTGCACTGACAGACGCCGACCAATGACAACAGATACTCCTTCAGGTTTGGTTGGATCCGTGTGTTACCCCTGTTGCTGTTGCTTTTGTTTTTGCCGATCGATCGTGTTCAGTTGGCATTTGTTGGGTTGTGGAATCTATACAAATTGCCGTACTGTAATCTGGTGATTGTCTGTGTTAGTCGGTGTCTGTCGGTAAAGTGTGAATTGGCCTCTAAAAAAACCTTTCAGTGACTTTTTTTTTCTTAGTGTGAAAGAACCTTTTATTCTAAAGCACTTTTATAGTTTCCACTATTGAGAACCTTTTGTGGAATGGAAAGGTTCCATGAATGTTAAAGGTTCTTTATAGAACCATCAATGCCAATAAAGAACCTTTCGTTTCGAGTTTATATTAAAAAAGAACAAAGCTGCTCTGGTTTAAAGATATTTAAACCACTTAATGGTACATTTTTTACATCAAGAATACATTTTACATCAAAATACATTTATTTCGTCATGGCTGTATCAGTTTTATCATGGATGTGTGCCAATAGAGTGCATTATTGAATAATATCCTGAACATTGGTCACGGAAGACAGTTCAACCTGCATTTGTTCATTTGCATCAAGTTCCTTCAATCCATTCTCCGCCTCTATGTGCGGACAGCATTGGTTTTATGAAACGACCTGCTGTGCCAGTAGTCAGGATTATCAAAAGCTTTATGTTCCATCCCTGCGCGCACTTTTACGTACGCTCCAGGCCCCGGCCCCCCTGAACACTCTCCGTCCCTCAGTCCAACACTCTCCTCGTCGTCTCCCTCCATGTTCTGGTATTCAGCTTCCGAGGCTCCACCTGCAGCCAACGAGTCCATATCCTCATATTCATACACCTCTCCTTCCCCTTCCAGTAACCCCTGCACCCTGAGCGAATTCCTCAGCCGAGGCTGGCTGTTCGTGTACTGATAGTCATCCTCCACATATTCGTCTTCATCGTCTTGTGGCGATCTTTTGAGAAGAGAAACTGGTCTTGGGAGGTGAAGTTTGGCAACCATGTTGGTTGGTGGTCCTCCTCCTCCTCCAGCACGGATGTCCATGTACTCGTACTGAACCGCCTGAAGATCCAGATCAGCATCCATGTACTCGGCTTCACTGGACAGGAAATCGCCATCGCTGTGACTCCTTTGGTCAGCCGAGGACTGGGAGAGACCTCCGCTACTTTCTGAGCCCTCGATCGATGATCTCTTACTGGGTCTGCCGGACCCTTGAGATCTGTGATTGCTGTACAACCCTGCGGGGTTGAAGGAGGCACTGCGGTTTCGTGGCGGTCGCTGATTGTAATCTTTAAGCTGCCCTGGTATATGGCTGAGTGAGAGAGTCTGCTTGTTCATATACTCGTATTCTTCACCTGGCCCTTTGCGGGCTTCTAAAAAGTCGCCCGAATGACCTCTTGACAGTCTCCTTTGATTACGTGTTGAACGTGATGATGGCAATAGGAGAGTTTCTGAAGAAAATCATAAAACAAGAGATGTGTTAACACGAGTACTCATAAATATGTAAGTCAATGTCCACCTCCGATAAAAAATAATAAAAAGAAATTGCGAATGCGACTTTATTTCTTAGATTTTTCAGCAGCGTTGGATCCGGAAGTGTTTTATCCATTCATTTTTTTCCATGGGGATGTTAAAAAAAAGTCTTGGTTAAAGTGCCATGAACCAAGCCAACCAGATATGATGTGAATCACAACACAATCAAAACAATTATTTGAAGCAAAAAAGTATTTGAAAATCGGACAAAAAGACAAAAGTACAAGACTTAACGACTTTAGTGAGGGAAAGAACTACAATCCCATGAAGCATTGTGAACAACATAATCGAATTAGAAACGATGGAGAAATATAAAACTATTCATTTAAAGTTGTTGATTGGTAAAATATAAGTATAAGTGTTTTGAGAATATAGGGAGACCGTCTCGATTATGTCATTTGCAGTGCTTCATGGGAGTGGGTGGAGCTAAGGAGCTCTTCAACATCAAGGGTAATGTAGTTTTCACCACAGATTCAGCTGTTAAACACGATTATTGTAAAAAATAAGTTGAAATAATGCAGACTGATGGCTTTAACAGAAGCAAATACCATCGATTAACAACCTCAGAGCTCACAACAGGTCTTTCACAACAACAATCATTATCAATTTCCTATGGAGAAAATGAATGGAATATTTACTTCCAGAACCAAACTGTTGCACTCTATTCTGAATTTAACGTAAATGATCTGTCAGCTTACACACGATATTGAATATCGATGTCATGAGAGGGATGGACTTATGGACAGTCTTTACAATGGCATGTACTGTTAATGTACTAGATCATGTAATTTTCACAAGTCAAAACTTTCAAAACGGCGTTTTTGTCTACTGAAAGTTTTTTCAGAAAGGCGTTTCATCAGCTGAACAATCAGTATATTGTTAAACAACAGTACAATGGTTTGAGTGTACTTGAGTGCAACCCTGAATAACATTCATTGTGACTTCATATGTCATAATTGTATATTTATATTTCAGTGTAATTTTATATCTCACAACGTAAATGAATTTCTTATTTTAAACATTATCTCACAATTATTATTTTATTCTAAAGGCATAAATGGGCTTCCGCAAATATTTCATGATGGCTTCACAGGACCTTACAAAGTTGACACATCAACATTTTGCAGAAATTAATTTATAAAGGTTACACGCACACGTCTCTCTAATTTGCTAATCCTCACCTTTCTCTGGACTTTCACCAAATCCAGGCAACACATATTCACTTTGATCCTCTTCTCCTTGAGTGCCTATGGAGGTTGTTTCCAGAGGCCCTGATAGGCTGTCCCGCTGCGACATGTAAGCGCTGTCCTCGCGATGTGTGACCCTCCTCATGCTGCCAACCAATGAGATGTCATCGTTCATTTCCAGTTCCACTGCGGTTCCCTGTCCCTCCGAGCTCACAGAAACAGTGCACGCAGAGTCCAGTCGGGAACGAGAAGCCCATCCCGTCTGCAGCAAAATGAGGCGGACAATATATTGAGCTATTATAAGTGGTGTTAAGACATATATGCCCATCAAATGTTGTTTCTATAAGGATGGTCTCAGCCTAAAACTATTGTACTGAAATGAGCTTTAGACATGATTGTGAAACACTGACCTGTACAGAGCTCTCCACGCCAGGGGTCATTGGTAGATATCCAGCAATATTGGAGGGAGTCAGACTTGACTGGTGTAATAATAAAAAGAAAAGTGTCAAAGTTATGCTGTTTAATTTGTTATTCAAACAGCCTCCACAAATCATCTGACGATTAAGGGTCAGTACGTTTTTGAAAGAAATTATTACTTTTATTCAGCAAGCATGCATTAAGTATATCAAAAGTGACAATAAAAACATTATCAAAGAATCCTAGATTTTTTTTTTAATGGTTTCCAGACTTTCCACAAAAATATTAAGCAGCACAACAGCAAATCAGCATATTAGAATGATTTCTGAAGGATCATGTGAGTAATGATGCTGAAAATTCAGCTTTACCATCACAGGAATAAATAAAATTTTAACATATATTAAAATAGTCAATTTAAATAGTAATAATATTTCACAATGTTCCTGTTTTCACTGTATTTTTGATTTAAAACCATTCAAAAATCTTATCCCACGTTTTTGAACAGTAGTGTATATTAGTCAATTTTCAAACCATTATGTATTGATCATGGTCAATATTATATAACGTACCCGATGAGAATCTATACGCAGTCTAGAGAAGCTTCTAGATCGTGTTACATAGCGTGACATGTCTCTCGTATCTTCCGAGACTTCATCTTCCTGGTCCTCCAGGGCCACCCCCAGAATGTCCATCTCAGTTCCTCTCTGATGGGACTCGTCTGAGGCCGAGTCAGGAGCTCTGTACTCCTCCTGGTGGAGGAACATCAACCGACAACAGTCATCCAAACAGTTCCAAGTTCTGACATGACCAGAAAACAATGAGGTACTCTGTTCGTTTGCCTTACTTTGATGACAAGATACCGAGAAGGGTCTCTGGCCATTCGGGTGAACTCATTGGCTAGCTCCTTAAAAGTTGGCCGAACATTTTCATCAATCATCCAACCTGTTTAAACATTTGCATTAGGAATGCATTGATATATGCATATTCTGACTGATACAGATAATTATCTTCAAGTTATGGCCAATAGCCAATTGATGGAAGTTCAAAAATGTCTTGAGCACCATAAGCACATCAGAAGGATCATGTGACACTGAAGACTGGAGTAAAGATGCTGAAAATGTAGCTTTGCCATCACAGGAATAAATTACATTTAATATATATATATAAAAATAATATTTCACAATATTACTGTTTTACTACATTTACTATATTTAAGAGACTTCTGTCCAAAATGTTTGAACGGTAGAGTAAATTATATAATATATTGTCAAAAAAATATGAAAAAAAGCAATCATTTTAAATGCTACAAGTGAATTGAGAATAACAACATTATAATGTACAGTATGAAAATTAATTACATTTAAAAATGTAATTTAATAATTCGTGTTTTAAATTTTTTTTTCGTTACGTGTGCATGAGATGACGTCAAAAGTAAAAATAGCAGAAATGAGCATGCACAATTAAATGTTTCAAATTGGCCAATGCAGATTTGGCACTGATATATTGTGCATCCCTAATTTGCATTTACAATCTTTCCAGAAGCTTTCGTGCAAACATGCCCTGCTAGATGATATATGAGATGGGATCAAATTCAGAAGTTCCACTTTGCATTATGGGCTATAAGAAGACTCACATTTGACCATGACCATGTAGACATCGATGGTGCAGATCTGAGGTTGAGAAAGCCGTTCCCCTTTCTCTAACAGATCAGGTACTTCTTGTGATCGCATGGCAGAGTATGGCTCTGCCCCATATGACATCATTTCCCAGACTGTCACACCTAGAGATAGAGAAGGCTGTTATTGAATCTCCAGCTCCAAAGTGCAGTATTTTACGGTGCCATTTTATCTTGCAACACATGGACTCACCGTAGCTCCAAACATCACTCTGGTGTGTGTATCTGCGGAACAAGATGCTTTCAAGAGCCATCCACTTAATTGGCGTCTAGGATTTAGAAACATTAGGAAAAATGTCAGACAGTACATATACACACTAAGATTTTTTTAAATGTTGTTAAAAGAAGTCTCTTCTGCTCACCAAGGCTGCATTTATTTAATCAAAAATAGAGTAAAACAGTCATATTATAAAATATAATTACAATTTAAAATAACAGTTTTCTATTGTAAAATATTTTAAAATTCAATTTATTTCTGTGATGTAAAGCTGAATTTTCAGCATAATTACTCCAGTCTTCAGTGTCACATGATCCTTTAGAAATCATTCTAATATGCTGATTTAATACTCAAGAAACATTTCTGATTATCATCAATGTTGAAAACAGTTGTGCCGCTTCATATTTTTGTGGAAATTGTGATATCTATATTTTTTCAGGATTCTTTGATGAATAGAAAGTTCATAAGAACAGCATTTATTTGCAATAGAAATATTTTCGAACATTATAAATGTATTCACTGTAACTTTTGGTCAATTGAATGCATCCATGCTGAATAAAAGTACCGGTATATGTTTTTTTAATCTTACTTACCCCAAACATTTGAATGGTAGTGTATTATGGTTGCACGAAAATATTAAGGAGCACATTGTTTTCAATATTGATAATAAAAATAAATCTTTCTTGTGTATTGTAATAATACTTCACAATATTCCTGTTTCACTGTATTTATGATCAAATATGATCAGCCTTGGTGAGCATAAGACTTTTCAAAAACATTAAAAAATAAAATATTATTCCAAACTTTTGACTGGCAGTGTAACTTGTAAGTGTGCTTTACCTTAATTTCATTGAAGAAGTATTTCTTGTCGTCAGGGTAAAGGAGGTCAGCGATGCCATAATCAGCTATCTGAACTATGAAGTCACTCTTGAGCAGAATATTGCGGGCAGCCAGGTTCCTGTGGACCATTCTCTGCTCCTCTAGATAGTACATGCCCTAGGAGGGAGCAAGTGAGGAAACACTTTAGTTTGTTATGATCTGAATACCTCAAAACACATAGCCAGACTTTTCTGAGCCTCTCACCTTGGCGATCTGCACACACCAGTTGAGCAGTCTCTGAGGGTTGAGACCGTCTCTGCGCTGGCGGATGTGCTCCAGCAACGACCCCTGTGGACTGAGCTGAGTGACAAGCTGCAGACTTGGTCCCGGGCAGATGCCTAAGAGCCGCACTATATACGGGTGGTCCAAACTCCCCATAGCCAACATATGCTGCAAGACACAACAGAAATCATTCAGAATGGCATTTTGTGTGTACGCTGTTTAAAAAAGGTATTAATGAATGGTTAACATTGTGACAGAGTAATACGTGCTAATAGTCTTATAAATGTCACTATGAACAAATTAAAATTAAATGAACATGATTGTGATTTATTAATCACAGTGCAACCCATTCAAAAGTTTGGGGTTGCTATGATTTTTAAATGTTTTTGAATTAAGTCTTGTAATACTTTGATTGAAAATTATATTTTAAAAAGAAAAAAAAAATAGTCAGCAATTAATTAACATTTTAATAATATTTCAAATATTATACAATTTAAATTGTTTTCTAATTTTTTTATGTAATTCACTTTAAAATTAAAAACATCATCATTAGTCTTCAGTCTTCAGTGTCACATGATTCTTCAGAAATCATACTAATATGCTGATTTGTTCCTCAATAATCATTTCTTATAATGATCAATTTTGAAAACAGTGCTGCTTAATATTTTTTCAGTATTCTTTTAATGAATAGGAAAATCAAAACAATAGCATTTACTATAAATATAAAGTTTTTGTAACATTGTAACTTTTTTTATGGTCACTTTTGGTCAATTTAATGCATCTTTGCTGAATAAAAGTAATAAATTGAAAAAAAAAATCTTACTAGCCCAAGCTTTTAAACAGTAGCGCACACACACACACACACACACACACACACACACACACACACACACACACACACACACACACACACACACACACACACACACACACACACACACACACACACACACACACACACACACACACACACACACACACACACACACACACACACACATTTTCATTGCTCAGTTTTTTTCACTTCTGTTTGTTGATCTTTAAATGCACTGTGTACTTTATTTTTTGCATTTGTAATAAATATAAGATGCTAGTATCCTTTTTTGGATACGCAGCAAATGAATGTTGTCTTACATCTGTAAGTCCCTGAAAGGTCTGTCGTCCTGTACGGTCTTGGATAGTCTTGATAGCCACTGGAATCTTTACAGTGTCTCCTTCTGGTATCCAAACTCCCTGTGAAGATACAAACGAAAAAGGAGAACTATACAAGGAGCCAAAATAAGGAAGAAAACAATGTATTAGGAAAACACCAAGAGGAAATGGTTCAGTAACTGATACGAGTTATCGTCAGGTTTCAGTATGAGCTCATGTAATGACATCAGAGTGTGTAAGCACCTTGTGCACAGAGCCAAACACGCCAGAGCCGAGAAGTTTGATCTTTCGTAGTTCAGACCCTCTCAAAATCCGAGCGTGAACTTTCATGCCTTTTTCTCCGGGTTCCAGTGGTTCAAAACTCTAAATGCATTTTTAAACGTTATAAAACCTTATACACAACACTTCAATAATTCAATTTGTTGAATTCATTTAGACTATTTGTGTCTCTGCACACACCTCTCCACTCTGCAGATATCTCCTCATGGCACGTTTTTGGCGGATGGCAACACTTCTGCGATACAGAACACTCAGCACAAACACTGAGAATGCCACCATCACCCCGAATATAGCGCTCAGCACTATTGCTGTCACCGGCAAGCTGCAACACAACACGTTTACACAATTACATGCCGGCTGGCAACTGCAGGTGATGCATCGATCGCACCAGCAGAGGGAGACACTTACCCAGCAGCCGACCTGGATGAATCCCCACAATCATTCTGACCTGGACCCAAACATCTGAGACAGGAAATATACAGAATTCAAAATTATAGTTATGCACAACATGCATTTTATTGCACTTTAATTGGCATGCTGAGTCTCCTCACCCCAGGGTGCAGTTGGCATGGCATGGTTGGCATTTGTGCTGGCCACTGGGGAACTTATAAATGATGAGCCCATTTTCCCCCTGAACCCCCTCTGGACACGAGGACACGCAGTACGGCCCGTCCTGCAAATGCACACATGCTTCACACTCATCCGCACCCTGCAGGACAAATGAGATGGAGAGGTTATGTGATAAATCGAACAATCCGTGCAAACAGCGAGTGAAATTCTACCAAAGTACAAAAGATTACCGGTCCTCTGCAGGTGTGTTTGTAGCGCTGCACCGCACACTCCTGGTGACACGGCATACACTCTCCTTTAGGTCCTGCAAACTCGCGTTTTTCACTGTGGAGAGGTTCAGAAAATCTATTTTCTCACAGCAATAAATCTTGTTTTCTTATCTACAACACACACATCAAAAGGACCCTTTGTGAGTGTCTCAATCCACTCTCTAGGCCAGGGAGTTGGCCGTTTCTAAACACTGTTTCAATGTCTAAATCATTCCAGCACACTGAAATGTTCATTCCAGAGAAATTCCTGTGAGCACTGATTTCTCAATAGACCGGAAATATCATAACCCCTTCAGCCTCTTTGTCATCAGAAATGGTTATGAACGCATATGTCATACACTTTTAACAGTTACAATGAAGATGCATGCTAAACAATACAATACTTGGGAAATATGGTGCCGAATGAGAGATACTGACCCTGACAGGAAGTTGCAGTGTGGTACACAAGTTCCTCTTCTGCTGTAGTTCTTGCAAGACCGACACTGATCGGGTCCCGGACCCCAGCAGCCCTCAGATGAGCACAGGGGATCACACACGTGGCCTTCTTCAACTACAAACACACAGCAATACTGAATTTGAGATTTTCTTTTCCTTTTTTTAATAGTCAGTAATGATTTGATTAGTGATACAGTTATTTAAAGGGTTAATTCACCCAAAAATGATGTCATTAATCACCCCCCCCCCCCCCTGTCGTTCCAAACCTGTTTCCGTTCATCTTCTGAACACAAATGAAGATCTTTTTGATGAAATCTGAGACATTTCTGTCCCTTCATTGACAGTTACGCAACTACCACTTCGAGTTCATAAAGAGATTGTAAAACGAATCCATAAATTTAATTGGTTTAGTCAAATGTATTTAATATTAAATGTATTTAGTATTTTTAGGACACTGTCAGACTCAAAGTTGGCATCAAACAAAAGTTGCAATAGTCTGTGGCATATATACGAGTGAAATGGCTTCTCAAACGAGAAAAAATGTAGGGCGGGACTTGATTTTGTCCATCAGGAATTGATCGGATCGTTGTGGTTTGCTATTGGTCGATCTCATGTGAGTGACAGGTTGCCCCGCCCTCACGCCAGTAAACACGTCATCAAAGTTATTTTGATTAAAGATTATGTGGGCACATGAATTAAAAAAAATAAAGATGTGCATGGATAAATCAATGCAATATTCCATTTAAAAAAATAATTTTCCATTTGGATTTTATGGTGAATTTAAAATCACTTCCCAATGATTAACTAGTCATTCAGACTAGTCGATAGTGAAAAACTCATTTTGGTAGTACGCCACATGTACTCACTGCATAGCTCTTCTGGGTGGTTCTCTTTGATGTCGAGGGGCTTCGGGCGGCGCGCTGCCCTGGGCCCGCTCCCGAAGAGACGTGTCCAGTTCACTGTGTGGTAATAGCACAGCTGCTTGTTTCCTGTAATGTAGATGTTTCCGTCACCGATTCGTTTGAGAGAGCGAAGACCCAGGGACTTCAATGTGGGAATCTTCATCACCAAAAGCGAGTAACCTCTGAGAGAGAGCAAGTGGAAGTGTCATTTAAAAGATAAATGAGAAATAAAATGACATTGTAGATTGTACTTAAAGTCAACATGAAATGAACTGACCCTATACTTGCTTAATGCAAGTTGCTGGGTTTATTGTGCACAATTGATCAGTGCACATTATCCTAAAGAAGAAATGCAAAAGTACATAGAATAGAAAATCCCAATATAGAAAATCAAGTCTAACTGAATATCCCGTGAATGTCAGTAAGGGAGTTTGAGTTACTGTCTTTTTCATACACTACTGTTTAAAATGTTGGGGTCAGTGTGATTTTTTATGCATGTATTCAAAAACAGTAAAATCGAATCAAAAATTTATCAAAAACAGTAAACACAGCAATATTCTGAAATATTACTACAATTATTACAAAATAACTTTAATTTAGCTAAATCTTTATCAGCCATTACTCACATGATCCTTCAGAAATCATTCTAATATGATGAAGAAACATTTCTGATTATTATCAATGCTGAAAACTGTTTTGCTGATTAATATTTTTCTGGAAACCATGACACATTTTATTCAGGATTATTTGATGAATAGAAAGTTTAAATAACACATTTATTTGAAATATAACTATTTTGTTTCATGTATTTACTGTCAATTTAAATGTAACTTTTGATCAATTTGATCAGTGATCAATCATTAATGCATCCTTGCTGAATAAAAGTATTACTTTCTTTAAACATATATATTTCAGGGTATCTGCAAATTTTTTAAAGTCAAATTTAAGGCTTTTTAAGACTTTTTTAAGACCTGAAGAAATAAAAATTAATACCGTACATTAGGGGTTTGCAATATTAACAAAAATATATCTCAATATTTTCAAAGTTTTGTTGATAATAATCAGATGATATTTTACTGATTTTGTACTGGTACCATGGCTGGTTTAGGCCTGTTGTTGATATTAGACTCACAAAGATATTCATATTTAACATATTCTATCTATGCAGTGGTCAGTTCACAGTAGTGACTGAAATAAAAAAAAATATTAAGGGGCAATATTTACCACCTTAAATTGATTTCCAGGGGCATTTTCACCTAAATATGGAAATTATTTCTAAACGTATTTAGAGGTATGCATCACCTTTTATGTCAAATTCTAACATTCAAATTAAATTCTATTAGAATAAGACCGTACCACTGTCAAATTAAATAATTAAATTAAAAACCATCCTTGCAGTGCAGAGGTGACACAGAAGCGGCATCCGAACTGGCATTACTATATTTACACTTAATTTGCAATTGCATAAATAAAGCTATTCAATATTTAAATATGAAATATTTTATAATTTTAACATTTTAATTAAAGGGTACTTTAAATATGCAACTAAACCCGCCAGTAGGTGGCAGTAAGTCACTGTCTTAATAAGCGCGTTGTTGGAGTCATAATCAACCGATTTGTTCAAACGGCCGATTCATTCATTGAATCAAATGATTCGTTCAAAACGCGGATTTCAGTTTTTAAAAAAGAATCGCTGTCTGTTGGACTACAGTTTAATTATAAAATTCTCGTCGGCGAAATAAAGGGGGAAACAAACAATATTGACAATATAAAAAGTAACACACAATGTTAACTTTATTGTTAATTTAATTGTTGTATAAAATAAATAGCACATTTGCAATTGAGCACAGGAAAACGGCACTCTTGCTCGTGATATTCTAATAACAACATAATATAATATAAATATAATAAGACAAAAACTAATTTGGGGACATACCTATAACTGCACTGACACATCACGCAGTGAAAGCAAGCATGAGAAACAAACGCGATGTCAGCTCGAACTCGCGGTGCCTCGTACGTAGTTTAAACAATGATTACAATATCATCATAGTTCATAGACAATCCTAAGCACAAAGAATGAACTTACTATTGAACTGACATTTACTCGATCTCTTATCCTCTCCTCTCTCGCGTGCAGGAGACAGACGCAGGCTAATACACTGCCGTAAATGACGGGAATTGTCACGTGAACAAGCAAATCCACAAAGATAGAATAATAAAAATAATACGTACGCTAATTAGATAGTTTTCATTTGGAAAGCATTTAGATACGTCGTCAAAGTGTCATCTAAAATTTAAGACCTTTCATAGGTAAAAATAAGACTTTTCATAAGTAAAAATAAGACTTTAAGACTTTTTAAGGCCTTAAATTTTAAATATCGAATTTAAGTCTTTTTAATACTTTTTAAGGATCCGCGGGGACCCTGTATTTTACTGACTCTTTTGATAAGCAGTGTATGCCAGATAAGGAAGTAAAACAGGTTGTGAACAGCATTTCATGTTGACTTTAAGACTCAAATACAAAAATAAATACAAAACTGCTGCAATGGGATAGCTGGGGATCAACTATCAAAAAATAACATTGCTCCCATGTACTGTTCTTTCATGAAGCCTCTACACATATTATTTACACAACGTCTCAAGAGCTTCATTCCTGGTGATTAGGTGAGATCAACATTGTAAATGAGCTTTTTATTATTAGCAGAAAACTTTCCATGTTCTCCATGCAAGATTTCCCACCACCAATCTGAAGATACCACACCACTGAGCTGACAGTAAAGCACGTTTAAGTAATGCACAATGTGATATTTTAACGTTTTGTATATTAGAACAATCAAGTAAAGAGAGAAAAGGAGTACAAGCTGAACACACAATCCTACCTCTTAGAGCTTATTCCTCTGGAGGGAGAACAAGACAGGAGCATGACAATTAATGGTGGATATAACACAACTTCTAGAAATATCAAGCATCAATTATTATGGTATTGTAATATTATAATGCTTCTAAATGGCTGCTAGGCTGCTATTTACATCTTCATCCCAGTCAAAAAAGCACACCAATATATCCTGGTCCGAACCTAATACAGTATTTATCCTACCACTTTAAATGTAATTAAGGGATTTTTATTTAAACGGTTTAATTGTTGGCTAGCTAAATCCAATCTCTTTGAAAGGTTATAGCACACCTCTCCACAACAATTTGAAGTATCATTGTTGTCCGTAGCACAAACAGTGCACATGCTAGTAACATTAATACTTTGTTTACGCTGATGCATTCAAGTATTAAGAAATAAGGACAGGTTTTTTTTTTTTTTTTTGGCTGTATGCTCACCTGTACAGCGTTCGTCCTTGTATTGTTGTTAGATTTGAGAAGACAGAAAGATCTTCCAACTCTTCGGGCCAAGACTGAATACTCAGAATGTCTATCAAGCGGACAGAAGGGTTAGTTAGATGTTAGAAATGGCACGGACACACACACGCACACGCACACACACACACACGCACACACACACACACACACACAGTTTGTTTTGCTATACTTGTGAGAACATTCCATAGGCGTAATGGTTTTTATACTGTACAAACTGTATATTCTATTCCCTTACACTAACCCTACTCCTAAACCTACCCATCACCGGAAACATTCTGCATTTTTACATTTTTAATAAAACATTGTTTTTTATGTTTTTTTTAAGCTATTTGAATGACGCACGCACACACACACACACACACACACACACACACACACACACACACACACACACACACACACGCACGCACGCACGCACGCACGCACGCACGCACGCACGCACGCACACACACACACCTACCTGTGATTTCTCTGACAGTGTTGAAGATCTTCAGTTTCTTTGGATCGAGAGCACTAATATTATTGTAACTGTCTCTGTGGAGGAAAGGGAGACACATTTCGAGGTTGGATGAACAGTTTCCCAACACCTTCAAGTATGGACATCTGTTTAAGTGATAAACAGGTTTGTCTTGCTGTCTATAGAGGGGCTCGTAGAGGATATTCTACTCGAGCTCAGATTGACCCCATTACACAGGCAAAAAACATAAAGGTGGAGGGATGCCGAGGAAGTGGTAAGAGGCTGTTTTTACACCCTGGTAATAATTAGAAGATTAGATGGGCGTACTCCTCCTGAAATTACGTTTAATAACTTCATGTAAAAACACCCTTCACACTCTCACTTGTGGATTTCATTTCTCCACTATTTCCAGCAGATGATATGAAAGGAGAACTAATTTTTGTCATGAACATTTCAACCACCCGGCTTTTCAAATAATGTATTGTTTAATAGCATTCTGTGGTGGAAATGATAGTGAGGGCATTTTAAAAATGTTCTTTGTGAGGTTAATTTCATAGCTAGCATACTGTAAGTATTCTTAATAAACACAATGAAACAATATTTTCTAATCTGATCAAATTACAGCATGTTTGGAAATGGTGCACAGTAAAGAACTGCTTACAACTGATTTAAAATGAAAATTTACACATTTAATTTCAGCAAATTTATTTTAAATAAGAGTTTTCGGTAACACTTTATTTTACAGTGTCCTTGCTACATATGTTACATGTACTTACCATAGTAATTACAGTAAATTATGCACAATTACATGCAATTAACTCTCAACCAAATCCTAATCCTACGCTAACCCTATAGTAAGTCCATGTAGTTGCTTAATATTACTCCGTACTTAAATATATAATTACACTGTAACAAGGACGCCTTAAAATAAAGTGTACCAAATTTTCTTCCACTCACCCTCTAATTCCCGTTACAAGGAAATGCAGGCTGCCCTGAATCTTCGTGCAGTTTATGAAGCTGTCGATGTTATGTGAGTCTACGGTCTGTCTGGAAGGTGTACCAGTGCCAACACATGCTGCACAAAGAGGAGAAACGAACAAGAAACACGGTTATGATTGAGAACGCACTAAGATGGACATAAAGGAGGTCCTGTTCCCTATGTACATACGGTACTATGTACTTATTATAGTAATTACAATAACGGTGTAATAACTAGGTACTAACCCTGAACCTACCCCTAAACCTAACCCATGTAGTAACCTTATATTACCCAATACTTTCTTAAGTTCACTGTAACGTAAGGGAACATACTGTAAATGCAGATCATTTTGCTTATTTCTCAATAAACAGTGCTGCAAAATGCCTAGAAATACAACTCATCTTTTGAGACATAAATCTATGAACAGGAGTGCCATACATTCCGTAAATCGCTCATAGTCGTGAGGTATAGATCATTTTTTGCTTGTGTTTTTTGCCAAAAATGTGAAATGCTTTTTAAGGGTTGGGTTGGAGCTAGTCTGTAGTCATTTTGATTAGGTTTACATACACTACAGGTCGAAAGTTTGGAATAATCAAGACTTATTTATGGTTTGGAAATGGTTTTGTCCTTTACAGTAAGCTCACTAAGGCTGCATTTATTTCATAAAAAAATACTGGAAAAACAGTAATATTGTGAACATTATCATTACAGTGTAAAATAATAGTTTTTCATTTTAATATATTTTAAATTTTTTATTTTAAATAAATAAATTTATTTTTCATTTTTAACCCAACGTTTGGGTTTGTCCATATTTTACCCAAAATTGGGTTGAAACAACCCAGCATTTTTTAGAGTGTATTTTAAATTGTGATAATATTTCACAATATTTCTGTATTTTTGATCAAATAAATACCGCCTTGGTGAGCATAAGAGACTTCTGTCAAAAACATTAAATTAGTCGATATGTTCCCATTGAAGATAACTAGGTAAATAAAAGTGTGCATGTTACCTTTTGGACAGAGTCCCACACACGGCTCACATTTTTTCATCCCGTTTTCATCCACCTCCATCTTGTTTGCTGGACAGCTGCTAACACATGAACTGCCATCTACAAGAAAGTTAGCTGAAGTACAAGAGAACAGAAGTCAAACAATTAGATTACACCGTAAATCCTTCAAACAGCCTATTTAGGTTTCGAGACTCGAGAGTGTGAGATATTCAGTTGACATCATAACCTATAGGCTACAGGTAAATGCACTCCGTAACCCATGAAATGACATATAGGAATCACTCACTTGGACAAAGTGATACACATATTGTGCCGAACTGGTATTTTGCATTAGGATTCGGTTCAAATTTGAACGTCACTTTATTATAGATGTTAGCCTGGGGACACTGCGGCACACACGACCCTGAGTTGTTAAAATTTCTGCAGGCCTGTGAACACATACATGGTGAACTTAAAACAAGCAAGACTTGGTTCATAAAGTTGTTATGTTAGCTGAGAGTGATGCATGTTGAAGAATTGGTTTGAGTTTGTTGAACATACAAAGCAGTTGGTGTCGAGGGGTCCGGTGCAGCCCCCGGCACACTCTATGTGACAGCACTCGCTGGGGCTGCGTCCAAAACAGCGGCCGTTACACTGCGGTGCACACACGGTCTTCGTCACTGAGAACGGGAGAGAGACAGAGTGAACAGTGTGTGTGTGTGTGTGTGTGTGAGATACAGAGAGCTGAGCAACATGTGTGTGTGTGTGTGTTTATGTGTGTGTGTGTATCTACTTAACCATATTTTGGGGACAAATTTGTACCTAGAAACGAGCTAAACCTGAACCTCATTTTCGGGATGTCCTTATTTGTAAAACAGCATAAAAATAAAGCAAATAAAGTTGGTATAAATTGTAAAAATGCTGAATATTTTCAGTTAGAGTTAGTGTGTGGGTTAGGTTATAGTATTTATTGCTATGTATAAAAACAAAACAAGTTAGCTAGCTAAGCAAACTGCTGCCCAATGGACCCAATGCACAGCTGCACTACTTCCTGAACTTTAGCCAGCTCCTTTGTTTTCTGTCTGCCATTATTGGACAAACTGATTAATCCAGGTGTGCCTGACCAACAACAATAATCAGACACACCTGGATTAATCAGTTTGTCCAAAAATGGCAGACAGAAAACAAAGGACCTGGTTAAAGTTCAGGAAGTAGTGCAGTTGTGCATGAAGTCCATTCAAAGGCTGAATTCGAAGGGCGCGTTCGAATGCCGATTGCGATCACGAAATCTCTCCCAGTTCGAAGGCTCCTTCAAATGCAGCCTATACATGCAGCCTTCGTTTAACGTGAAATGAAGGATTCAACAGACGGAACCTTCACAGCCCAGAACTCATTGCGCGCCAGTGACGACAGGATTTTTTTGAGAGAAATCACAGGATTACACTTTTAATGTATTGGGTTTCAGCTTGCTCAAATATCTAATGACGCAAATGTAAAAAAACAAAACAAACTTAAAGCGGTTCAAATGTTGACTTATATCGTAATTTAGATGTGATTATATATAGTTTATACTCTTTATTATACAGAAATGGACCATGGCATATTGAGACAGCAAAATCCTTGCAAAATCCTTGTCGTCCAGGTGACATTTTTTGTTCCCCATGAGGAAAACAGCCCATTAATAAGACTAAATAATCTTTTTTTTTTATGTAAAAATGCTGCAAGTTTTCTGTGATGTAGGGTTAGGGGTAGGTATAGGTTTAGGGGATAGAATATAGAGTTTGTACTGTATAAAAATCATGTCTATGGAACGTCCCCATAAAACATGAAAACATAATATGAGTGTGAGTGAGACTTACAGATTTGACAAGTGTCATTTCCTGGACCCCAACAGCGGGCGACACAAGACCCATGACAGGGAACTAAACAGAAAATGAAAATGCATTATAATTGATACATTTCCATAATATCATCAGCCCAAATTAAAAGTCTATCTATTTGGCTACAATATTAAGCCTTCTAAACTATATAATATAAACCTTTGATCCTCTGATAACATTTATTTATTAAAATGTATTAATAAATATTCATTTAAATAGTTATCTATTAAAAATATATACACTACCATTCTAAAGGTTGTGGTCAATAAGAATTTTGTTTAGAAAGAAAGTAATACTTTAAAAAAAAAAGACAACAAAGTTGTGCATATATTATTGTCTCCTTACATTCTTTTCCATTGTCTCCGATGATGACTTCTGCTCCACTGTCTTTCACAATATCTAACCAGTTAATCTGCGGCGCATAACTCAAGAATTTATTCTGGATGATCTGCACTCCCCCCTCCAGGATCTCTGTAGATCATAATGAATTTGAGAAATATAGAAATATCAAAAACAGAATCAAATACCTGGTAGAACTCAAAACATGTTCTCTAAACTCTCAAAAGATATGAACATTTATTAAAGAGATTTATGAAGGATAGAATGTTTTTTTTCTCAGGATTTTAAGATTTACTGAAGACAATTCGAGTGGTGCTTCAAAAGTCACTGCCACAATACAAGGGTTTTATGAATGTTTGCTAGGTTTTGTTCGGGTGTTCAAGGTGGCTGCCGACTTCTGCTCATCCACATTAGAGGAATCGTAGCGCAAACAGTACAGAACATTATGTGCTTAGAGATTTTGAAAAACACCTGAATAATCAAACATTACTAATGTACAACTGTGTTCGGTTTCAAAAATAAGTAACATTCATATTGATTCTACACTTTGAGTCAGGAATTAGTAAGAGGTTAAAGGAAGGGCATTTTAAAGGATGACAAACATGTTCATTGATTCACACACTCAGAGAAACACAATGGGAAGATAAAAGCACATGGATTGTATTTCACATTAGACACGTCGTGTTTGCTGAAGCAGGTCGGGACATGCTCTAGCCTAACTGTAGCCATCTAACGTCAATCTCCTGGAATTTTTCATGAGGAACAATATCATAAAGGATTTTTCTATAAACTACAAGGTACTCAAGGCAGTCACAAGTATGTGCCAGTCCAGGTTTGGGTTCATGATGGGAGAGTGCTCATTTGTGGTTGAACAATTTCTTTAATAAACCACACACAAAAATCTTTCTTGTGTCTGTTGACTCATTCTTCTACACCACACCCTCCAGAGTGTCTTGTTGCCATGAAAACTGCGTGGGTGTTTTGACAGAATGGGTTTCTGTGGGTGAGAATGTGTCACCTGTCACGTATGTGTGTTAGCGCACCTGTCAAGTGTGTGAGGCCCAGCTCCTTTAGTCCATACACTCCATCCTTCTGGTAGTTGAAGAGGACGGCCAGAGCAAACCGATCTTCGTACAGTGACGTCCCTCGGATGACTCGCAACTGTTCCAGCGGTAAACGTTGGAACTGGTTTATAGCGATGAGGATGTACCCTGTTACCTCACGGATAGACTGTGAAGAGACACATTCATAAAATGAAACGTATACAACACACTCAGACATGGGCCCACACATATGAATCAGGTTGGACTGATTTGGCTTTATTCATGTCATAGCAGATCTATTGTTAAATCTTTTCCCCACCTGTAGGAATGAGAAATCCCGGTTGTGCTCCATCTGTGTGATCTCCAGGTTTCCTATGACAATCTGGCAGCCCGTGTACATCTCCTTCATGAGCTTGTACTGGACCTCAGAGGTTCCTGTCACACTCAACAAGTTCTGAGTGCCGGTACACATCGCCACTGTAGAGAGAGAGAGAATTAATGTATTGTTCCAAAAACAAATACACTACCGTTCAAACATTTGCGATCAGAAATATTTTTAAATGTTTTTGAAAAAAATATCTTATGCTCACCAAGGCATGGTACAAATTATAGAAAAAAACTGTTTTCTATTTGAATATATGTTCAAATGTAATTTATTCCTGTGATGCAAATTTTCAGCTTCATTACTACAGTCTTCAGTGTCACATGATCCTTCAGAAATCATTCTAATATACTGATTTACTGCTCAAGAAACATTGTTATCATTGTTTAAAACAGTGCTGCTTATTGTTTTTCAATATTATTAGAAATATAAATCTTTTTTTTATTTGTCTTTACTATCACTTTTGATCAATTTAATGGATATTTGATGAATAAAACGAATACATTCTTTAAAAAATAAAATAGAATAAATAAAAAAATCATACTGTCCCAATACTTTTAAATGGTAGTGTAAATAATACATTTCTATTTAAAAAAAATATAAGTTCAAATATTTCTGTATAATGACTGCTCAAGTGCATAATGTCTATCGCAATACTCTCAGCTAATATTTAACATGCCCATTTATATATTAATGCGGTAAGAAGCCTTGTAATTAGGTCGATAATGAGTTAATGACCAGACAGGGGTCATTTTTTAAATAATAACCGACTAACAGCACATTATGCCTTATTTAATGCAAAAAGATCTTAAAATGTGCATCAGCTGATGATAACGCTTATACAGCTGTTTTCATTTTTCTTGCATTGTTGTTATAGTGACATCAGGAAAGACTGAGGGAGTTTGAGGTGAAGCTATTTTGCATTTCAAATTTTACCCTTGGTTCTGTCACGGTCAAAACAAGCCATTGCTGAGTGGGAGTCTAGGAAAGAATATTCCTGCTAATACTCCAATAGTTACTCAGAAAAGGCCCCAGGAGCTTTTACAAATTAAAACTCAAAGGAACAGAGTTCTTAGGAAAATGGTCCATTTATGATGCAGGATCAGAATGCAGTTTAAATAATAACGCGTTTGATATAGCAGAATCACTCGTCGATAATGGCAGGTGTGTAAAAATGTTTTGGTTAGAGCTATGGTGTAACTTTGCCATCAATCTCACATTTATATGACCAGTATCAATCAAAAACAGTGTTGGGGGAAACACATTACAAGTAACAAAATCAGATTACTTTTTCAAAGTAACTAGTAAAGTAACGCTATACTTTTAAATTTACAACAAAATATCTAAGTTACTTTTTCAAACACTTAATGCAAGTTTTTCCATGTATTGGCTTATTCATTTCACTTTTGATGTGAAAGGGCCTTTAAAAAGGATTTTTGTCATTAAAAACAAGCAAGAAATCCCAGCCCAGGTGAGAAAAAGTATCACAAAAGTAATAAATAAAAAGTAACTAAGTAACACAATTAGTTACTTTTTAGGGAGTAATGCAATATTGTAACGATTGTTACTTTTAAAAGTAAGTTTCCCCAACACTTTCTATATTTTTAATCTCATAAATAAAGCAAAACATCTATTCATTTCATATGAACTGAGAAACACAGACACTTACTGATAACTCATAAACTGTTAACAGCATTACAGAGTCCAACAAGTGGAGGTAAAAATCTCTTGTGAAATGCAAACAGGTGTTCAGTCCAGCCACGAAGGTGTGATGTGTGGGTCAGACATCGCGCTGATATGCTTTTCAGAAAGTATTCCCATCAGTCCAGGCTTGGAAACCTTTTTAGCTCTTATCAAACTTCTCCTTTTGTAAACGCAGTGAATGTTTCACACAGACATACACCCAACACAGTGCAAACACAATTCATAGTAGTGCCAGACTAATTTCGTTAATGTTTTAAATTAGATTTTATGTACATAATTTCTGTTTTCACTTTAATTTTGGTTAAAGTTTTAGTAATTTAGTTTTATTACTTTTAGGCTTATATTTCCATAATAAGCACTCTTTTTAGCAGAAAGCGTACTTCTTTTTCACAGGGATCTTTATCAGTGACAGAATGCATTTTTGCTATAATGCTTCATTGTTTTTAATAGTATTTGTAAATATCCACTAGACCAGCTGTGTCCAATCCTCCTCCCGAGGGCCACTGTCCTGCAGAGTTTAAGGTGCGTTCACGCCTTGTTCTAATTACAGCAACTACGAAATTTCAACTCGTTAAAAGCATTCACGTCCTCGTTGAACTCGTAATTACAACTCATAAGCTGGGAATTTACGGAGAGTTCATCAAGGTCTTACTCTATAGTGCAGTGGACACCAGTGTATGTGTCTGGAGCATGAATTCACCTTTTTTAAGACAGTATGCTAACAGCAGAAAGAAGGTTAAAAGGAGTTCAAATTTAAAAAACGTATGCTTTTCGATTGTGCTATGTCAGGGGTCACTAAACTCGGTCCTGGAGGGCCGCTGTCCTGCAGAGTTTAGCTCCAACCAGGTCCAACACACTCCCTGGAAGTTTCTATGCCTAGTGAGAGCTTGATTAGCTGGTTCAGGTGTGTTTAATTGGGGTTGGAGCTAAACTCTGCAGGACAGCGGCCCTCCAGGAACGAGTTTGGTGACCCCTGTGCTATGATAAACGCAAGAACGTGTTCGTGTGAACGGCCCCTCGGTGTCCTGTGCACTCAAGTGTGCAGACAATGATACAATGCTCCCATTCAACCAGAGCGCGAAAACAAGTGCAGGAACCCGCCAAAACTCAAACAAACGCACACAAAACACACACGCTACACTATCAGGTTTACACACAGGTACAGAGACAGGTACGAAAACAAAAGCCAGGGGAGGTCTGAAGCCGCACACAACAGACAAGACTTAGCTGCCTGGTAAACAGAAACTTGGCCGTGATCACAAAGAGATTATGCAAAACCTGACAGATTGGTTCTCATGAGCATAAATACACATAAATATGCACACTAATGTCTGAATCATTTATTGTCATTACTGGGTCAGCTAACAAACAACACATAGGCATGCACACACACAGAAACCATGCCTAGCTTAATGACTTTGTTTTGCACCTAAAAGCCATTTTAAGTCACAGGTTACTCCTGTTCCCCAGGCAAGAGAAGGCGGTATGATTTTTCAGACACATGTTTGGGTATGTGAGTATGTGAGTTAAAGTAATTGTAAAAATACAAGTTGCCATATCTTATTGATCATTGTAAATGATCAAATTTGCTGGTGTTGATCAGGTCTAATGACTGGTCACTGAAATATGCTGCCTCACTTAATAATTAGCAGTTAAAAAAGAGAAAATAAATAAATAAGTAAATTGTATCCTTAATAGCCCATGTAGAGAAAACGATGGCGTTTAAATTACAATTACAAAATTACAATTTTGTCTTATTTGTTCCATTATTAATGCATAGTTAACATGAACTAAATATGAGCAATATATTGTTACAGTTTTTATTAACCTTTGTTAATGTTAGTTAATAAAAAAATACAGTTGTTCATTGTTTTTTCGTGTTAGTTCACAGCAAATTAACTAATGTTTGATTTTAAAAACATATTAGTATTAGTAAATGTAGAAATTAACATAATCTAAAATTAATAAATGCTGTTTTAACAAAAGAAACATTTGTACTTCACTATTGTAAATTGCTACCAAATATTGCTCCTTTGAGCATCTTGATCAGCAACGGGGTGAGTGTTCGGAAACCTGTTTGAAAACAGTGATTTTACTTTTAACGGAAGAACAGTTGTTTTACTAAAACACTGTGGCATCGATTTATAATCTTCTAATTAAAGGTACAGTAAGCAATTTCTGAGAAACGCTGTTGAAAGTGGATAGAAGTGGAAGAGCGCCAAAACACACTTGTAGCCAATCAGCAGTAAGGGGCGTATACACTCATGATGGGGGGAGGTGCCTGTGTTGCATATGTTCATGAATTTAGGGGGAAGGATATCAAGATAGGGGTGTGATCCATTTGGGTAGGGGCGCGTTTGCTTTTGGTAATTTCAAATATCACCAATATCATCTTTAAAGGTTAAATATGTAACGGAGGTCAGCTAAAGAGCTGGCTGGGCGGGTAAACTTCACTCCCCTGGCCTCAAGAGGCACACTAGCGACTTATGCTATAGTGGCTGAGGTCATTCGCTTATTTGTTAGCGCACCCGTCTCCCATGCCAGTGACGCTGGTTCGAATCCTGCTCGTCGCTGTGCGAGTAGGACCATTTTACAAATAGGCTTCACATTAGGATTGAAGGTTATTTTTTCAAACATTGGGCCTAACTGTTTGCTATTCACTCAAATGATTCTTTGACGTAATCCAAGAGTATTTCCATAAATGAATGTTCAATGAATGCAGAGGCGATGGCAGAAACAGAGAGGCTACACACGCGCGCTTGTGAATCTATTCAACACTCATGGAGGAGCGGCCTTTAGTATGTGTGTGGGAGCCTTTAACAAACGCTGTTCTACTCATATTGACGTCTGCAAACTCTACTCAGAACACTTAACAACAATGCCAAAAGGTTGACAACTGCCGTAATCTTCATGGGACATTTGAAAAATATGTCTGCTTGTACCATTCAAGTGTACTGGTCATCTGAAAAGTATGAAGTCAGATAGGACAGTGTTGAATCAAATAATGCATGAAGTGTACGGCTGGCGCAAGAGTTCCTATACGTTCTTTCAAACACGTTTTGTAGAAAAACCGAGCATAGATTGATATTCACTATATGTTCTGTTCGTCCCTTCAAATGTACCGCAGGAGTTCAGTATGACATAACTTAACAATGGCAGTCTGTCACCATGAATACTATTCTGTACAGTACATTCAGTACAGCAGAATAGCTTGAAACATTCAAGCATGACTAGATAAACATATTGTGCAGTTCAATATGATATGGACAAACATTAGAGTGCCACGCAGAGAAATTACGCGTGTTATTCATATGAAGATGAAATTCTACAATGAAAAAATCTGTCATTATTTAAAGTTGTAATATACACTACGTGACTTTTGCACATATAATGTATTCGATCTATAATTGTATGTACTTTTATGGTGTTTTTGTGTTATTTTTGAAGCTGTAAAGTACATTCTTAAAAAAAAAAGAAAAAGGAAAAAAGTACTATTAAAACATTTGTTTCCTATTATATAATCCCTAAAAAAGTAATCTATCAATTATGCATTTTTGTGATATTTAATGTATATATTTGTTCTTTATTTAGATGCTATCTCCAACAACACTGTTTTAGTTATTCACAATAAAATGAAAGGAATGCAAGGGATTCTATAGATATATTCCGGGGGTTGCAGTCAAATAAGATTGATCTGAGAGACGACGTGGAATTTCATGACTATCCGCAGTAGTTTCACCTGTTTCCAGTGAGTTCCCCTGGACTATACACCTGTTGTTGTTGTTCATGCCATTGTGCTCCACCCTTCTTAGCCAACACTACTGCAGAGGCCAAAGATCAACAAGTGCATCAAATCATATCTCACTTTATCTCTGTGTGAGCCAAAACACATTGTTTTCCTTGTGTTGTGTATTGGATTTTCTTCTTGGATACTTTCTGTATCAGACAATTCCTCGTTAGCAAAATGAGCTTATGTGCACATGCACATAATCTACAACATATTTAACCATGAATGTAAACAAATATTTTATATCGATCAATAAAACATATTGATCGACCACTATATTGAACACTGAGGTGTTCTTATTGAATAGAGGCATTACGTTTCAACAAAACCAAAAGAAAGAAAGAAACCTAAAACTACAAAAATGTGCAAATTTAAAAAAACACAAAAAAAAAACACACAAATGTTATGAGATTCAAAAGATGAGAAACAGTGAAACACAGTTGGCATCACAAGTTTAAACTCCTCTGTGATTCTCTGCTGTTAGAGGACAGCCGTTGAGCCAGGAAACAGGTTTAACAAAATCTACAGGTTGAGTCACTTGTTATTTGAACTGAGCACTGATTTAGTACAGGAACAAATCTCTCCTTTTACACTCCTAGTCTCAGATAAACAAACATATCTTGCTTAAACACAATGATCCAGAAACAGGTTTTCTGAATGCATTACTGACAGCAACATCACTATTTTGGGATATTTATCTATAGGCAAAGTGCAAGCACATATGGACTTAAAAACACATTTTGTTACACATTTGCGGAGTTGTTTGTGAATGCACCTTTTTAAATTAGATAACATAGGCCTATTTATATGCAGATTACACTTTATTATTATACTTAATTATATTTGCATTGAATATGCAGCTTGTACACATAATGTAAAGTATCATTTTAAGTGGCATATGAAGATAATATATAAAGATTCAAATGCAAGACGGTCGTATTTTTAACGTACTGCTCTAGTCACAGACAGGTGTATCATGCATGACTGTAAAAACAGATTTACCATCAGGTTTCCCGTCCTGCGTCTGAGCGCGCGCAGGGGAACGGAGCGCGAGACACAGCGCGAGCATCTGCAGCGCAGCAGCATTCATCTTCATTCTCAAAATATTCCCAATGTCAAGTCAGTCCGTCAGGATGAACAGACAGTTACATATCCATGGCGAAAGAAGCGTGGAAGAGATGATGCTCCCTTCACTTCGGCTGGTCCGAGTCTGACAGAAATTCTCATCAAAAAATATCAAGTAGTCCGTTTCCGTCGGTTACGAAAAAAAGTGTATAGACTGTTAAATCCTTCAGTAGCCTATACGTCAGTTAAAAACAAATAGTTTGACTGAAACAAATATAATACATTCAAAATGTTGGGGGGAAAGCGACCAGAAATACAGGACAGGTTCAAAGGTTCGTAAACAGGAAAATAGCTCGCGCACGCATGAATGTTGTCTCGAGGTTTGTGTTACCTGTTTACGAGGACAGGTGAACGAAGCTGAACGCTGATTGGCTGTGACATCGACTGTGTAATTCCAAAGCCCGTACATTGATTTATCTCAAACATGTAAACAAGTCATTAAGCCTTGATAGTGAACTCTTGACCACTATAAACAGGCAGTGTTTTAAATTTCCCTCAGTAACCGACAGTCCTCACAGCCTACACTGAAAGCACCGACGAGATTCTGATACATGTATGTGCCAAGATTCTGCTCTCTCTCTCTCTCTCTCTCTCTCTCTCTCTCTCTCTCTCTCTCTCTCTCTCTGAACAAACACACATATACACACATCTGGGCTTTGCTGTATCGATAATAATGTCATCTTGGAGTGAGGGGTCTCATTGTGTGCAAGTCAAGGGTGGCATTGTGTCCCGGTATCGTCCACTAGTTTATCACTGTTTCTTTGATGGCTCTGGACTCACAGTCTCACAAAGGCAACTTTGTCCCTCAGTTCAGATGGCTTTAGACCTCTGAGACAAGAAAGTGTTTGAGTTCAGAGCACACATCATTCTCAGACACAAAAAATAACTGCCAAAATAATACATTCAATTTTTTTTATTGTAATTCTTTAAATTATAAATACCTCAACAGGCTAAATCCTATAAACTTTTAGTTTAAAGTTCATATCACTCTCAGAAAAATAAAAAATCACATTCATTTAATAATTGACTAAATAAAATGAAAAATAGGTAACACTTTATTTTACAGTGTCTTTGTTACATATGTTACATGCACTTACCATACCAGTAAAATATGCATAATTATACGCAACTAACCCTCAACCAAACCCTAAACCATAGTAAGCACATGCTGTTAATTAATTTTACCCAATAAAAAGAAAAGTACTTAAATGTTTAAATACACTGTAACAATGATACCTTAAAATTAAATGTAACCAAAAATACATAGTATATGACTCAATATCTTTTTTTGTAATGTAGTCATTTTAATTTCTAAAAATGTAATTGTCTCAACAGTAAACATTTGTGAGCACTCATCGCACAACAATGCATTTAATTATAATCCTTAATAAATATTAACAATCGTTAATAAAAAATAAAATAATACAAAGTGTCTTTTAACACTTTTATTTTTAGGTTTCTTTCTTGATTTCTTTTGTATAATTACTTAAATTCTACATGCCCCAAGACATAAAAAAATAAATAAAAAACATCATGATTTTGAGTATGTTTTCTGTTCATACAATGTGTTCATACTGGTACATTTCCAGCAATTATCTTTCCCCTTGTTCTCTTCAAACAGCATGAGTGTGGTAGTCACAGTTGGAAAACAGGTTTTAAAGACCAGCTCTTCCGGCACTACCGGTCTGAATGAGGCACTGATTGAACAAACAAGTACACAGACAGAGAGGAAGACAGACAAACAGATATTCTTGCACAACAAGCCCTAATGAATACTTCTATAGCCTATGTCTTATTGTCACATTTCCCCCCAGACAGATGAACTGCATAAACAAGTTTTTTTTATGGTTTTGGAGCACATTCCTTGTTCGTTAATATCTCACCAGCAAACAGCATTATGGGCCAGAACACACCCTGATTCTTTGAGCTCTCTCACACACTTTCTGGTATGAACAGATTGTGGGTTTGTATATTTAGATATATTTTGCACTGGATATATTATACATTAGCAAAGACATAGACTATTTAAGCCATGGTGAGAATATGCATTTGAGATTCTTCCTTTCCTGAATTGAAACGTGTCTGAAACTCATTCTCAATTGGGTTCAACTTCTCATAATAGTTCTGCCCTCTTCTGGCTGATATAAGGGACTGCAGTGCAGAAAAACACTAGATATACACCAGGAATCCAGCACAGTTTCAAGGCTTTGAGAGACATTGTAATTAAAAATGCGACGCATTATTTAAAGCGTTAGTTCATCCAAAAATGTAAATTCTGCCATTAATTACTCACCCTATGTCATTCCATAGCCGTAAGACATTCATTCATCTTCGAAACACAAATGAAGAATGTTTTATGAAATATGAAAGATTTCTGTCCTACACAGCTTTAAAGCTTCAAAAAGTTCATAATGAGATTATAACCTAATCCATATGAATCGGGCGGTTTAGTCGACATTTTCTGAAGAGACTCCTTTATATGATGAACTGAACACTGTACATACTTGATGCTCGAGATCAAACCTCATTGGTTCTTGCAGAAGCTCAAACGTGCTGCGTAACACGAGAATGAACCTCATTGGTTCTCGCTATGAGCGAACATGCTTGAGCTTCCGTTTACCACAACTGATGTGTGTGTGCGTTGATGAATGTTTATGTGGATAAAAGCCTAAATGCAATCTGTTCATCATATAAAGCGATCTTGTCTTCCGAAAAATTTGACTAAACCGCTCAATTTATGGATTAGTTTTACAATCTCTTTATGAACTATTTGAAGCGTCAAAGTTGTGAGGACTGGCAGGGACAGAAATCTCTCAGATTTCATTCAAATATCTTACTTTACTCACCCTCAAGACTTTCGTTCACTTGATCCATTTCTGGCACCTACTACCAGAGTTCACTATGAGACGTTACACATACAATATCATGAAGTCATGGCTTTACTAAAGCATTTTCCTGACCAGGAGAGATACGTTTATTAAACAATGCAACAGAATCCACTATAATCTTCCAGTAGGGTTGCATCCATTATATCATATTTATTTATTATGTGCGTTATTTGTATATTGGACACAAATGTTGCTCATAAAATCAGTTGCAACTTAGTAGCATTAAGAACTGTAAAATAGAACAAATATAAATTTAAAAAGAAACAGCAAAGTATATGGTAATTTCCATGTTTTTATTTGAGTGTAGTGTTACAGTCAAAGGATCAGAGGGAGAGAAAGATTTTGGTGTCTACATCATAATAATCAACAATAGTATTTTTTAAATCTACTGTAACAGATCATTACACATTTCATCCATGATTTCTAAGAGTTCTATTTATTTATTTATTATTCATTGAGAAATTGTTTTCTCCCTTCATCGATTATGTTCACTGACACCGTAAGCCATCAAAATGATTTACCCAACACAGTAAAAAAAAAAAAAAAAAAAATCAAGAAAGAAAGAAAATGTATAAGCACACAGAGGTAAAAACACATTCACCAAAACACTCACCAAATTAAATACATAAAAAATAGATAATGTTGAAGAAGATAAAATATTTAAACCCTAGCTACTCAATAAGCACAAAAACAGTTTAATGCAAAGAATAAATGCTTTGAAATCAAGAAAACAATATATTTGAGATGTTTTAACCCCTTTTGTTTCCAGATCAACTAAAAACTAAACAAGTAAACTCAGTGACCCAATAACTTAGTTAATAAATAACCATGTGAAAACACACTTTTGTAAGAAGATAAGGCCACAAAACTTAACAGACTGGACGATTCACACTGCAGACTTGTGTAGAAATGGCCTTGCAGACAGTTTGTTGTTTGCATTCGGCGCAGGAATGCCACTGAATTGTGTTAAGCTAGCTATGCTTTTGTTCCACAGTCAAACTGAATCATTTGAGGTGTAGTGTCTCGCTAAATAGCACAAATGTTTTGGTAACTCTCCCCATTTCTGCATCACACACACGCTACAGCACTTAAGACTCTATTCCAACCATGTCCTAGATTGAAAAGACTTGCCTTTTTTAAAATGTTCATGATGATGATGATATAACTTCATTGCCGGACATTTCCTCTTGTGTGACATTATGTTCATTCACAAATCCCTTTTTTTGTCACACAAAGGATATAAAGGATGTAGACAAATGGGAACTTGTCTTATATAACTCTCTTGATGCCTTCTGTTATGCAAAATAACATGATGCATGCAGATGCTGACTTACTGTAATATGTTATAGTTTTATAGTTGGAGTCAAACAAGCTGATTTTACTGGTTCACAACAGTGGTAAGAGTCGTAATAATTGATTTTAGTGTACATGAAGTGGGAAAATGCCACAAATGTGTTGCCTGGAATAATATGCAAACTAAGAGCAATGCTATTCCCAGAAACGAGTACAATTTCAAACAGGTTGTTTTGCTATTAGATTTGTGTGAAGGATGGATGAACAAATATGCAGTGCAGGATAAGTAGTTTTGTTGTTTGTTGCATTTACACTGGCTAGTATACTGTAGTGATTTTCCATTTGTCCATGTATTTTGTAACACATAGATTATGTTAGAACTAATCTAAACATCACTAGTATCTGTGATGTTTGCTATATGTTATACACAAAACAAAATACAAAATAAATATATATATATATATACACATCTATATATTTTTTGTTTCTGAACTATACTAATAAAAAAACATCATGAATAAAGCCAAAATGTGTCAGCCTACCAGCTCTGATTCAACAAAATTCACATTCATTGGGGGTGATATGTTAGTCTGAACCCACAGAACACATTATGCGCATGAAACAAGTAATCTAACACAGACGGAGATGCGATATTATGCAGTTTGCCGCAGACCACTGACATACCAAGGTTTTGTGTACATGTGTGTGCTGTTTTTATGCTGTTTGCTAATATGATTCAAATTGTCAAAGTGCAAAAGCAAAAAAAAAAACAATGTTTAGTGTCATCATTACAATCTATTCATCATGTCAGTGGCAAATTAGTTCTAGCAACTATGTTAAACAGCATCTATCTATCTATCTATCTATCTATCTATCTATCTATCTATCTATCTATCTATCTATCTATCTATCTATCTATCTATCTATCTATCGGACTAACAGCACAGCATGCATGCCATGCAGACAATGCTAGTGATTTTTACGACACAATACCGTTTTACTCATGCAACAATTAGCCAAGTCAATTCTTCAGTACAAAAAAGCGCGTTTGACTGATAAAAGCTTTATTTACAGCTTTACTCGTATGTGTTCGTTTATGATGGACTACTCAAAAGCACCATGTTTGACTCATAATTTAGGCGAGGGAAGTTTGCAGAAACACAGACTCTACATTCGTTCTATAGTATCCAATCACTGTGTCCATTCTAGTACAGCACAGGAACAAAGCAGCATGCAACACCAACCAACCAGCTCTGTGTGACTAAACACACACATGCAGATCTAACCTCTACTACACCACAACGCTTAACACACACGACACAGAGAGAAAGAGCCATGCAAAACACAGCGGGGTATCTAACGCAACCACGGACCGCGGGGCTCGTAGACTGTATTGTGTGTGCGTGAGGAGGCAAGCTGCATCATAATCGCATCTACTGAAAACAGAGCATTTCGACAATACCAGGAACTACAGAAGCATATTACATAATACATGAGCATGCTCAAACCCATAGCTAACTATCTTTTTCATGGCAGTCAAGGAAAACACTGATCATTGATTGTAAACATGGAAAGGTTGAGTGAGAGTGGGAGAGACGGAGATGACATTGACCAAACGTTGATGCTATATACCGACACTGTACTGACCGGCGTTCATCATACAGTGAAAATGTAAAGTCAACAGAGAAAATGAGATGCCCGTTGATCTGCGAGTGTGCGTGTGAATGCGTGTGCGTATGATTTACACAGAGCATAGAAGGCTCTATAAACCACATACTGTATTTGCCATTATACAACAAAAATAAACTAAATCAAACAATGACAAATCAAACATAACAATTCCAAAGGCCAAATTAGTCCCACCCCCTTCCCAAAGAGAGAAACGGCCACAGAATGAAAACCCCGCCCCTCACTTCTTATTCTTGAGCTGATTGGCGAGCCAGTCGAGCCCTTCGTACAGACCGTCTCCGCTGGTCGCACAGGTCGCTTGTATATACCAGTTGCGGTGGCGGAGTGAGTGGAGGCCGAGTTTATCTGTGATCTCAGCTGCATTCATAGCGTTTGGCAGATCCTGAAGTCAAAACAGTCAGGAAAATAAGATGACGAGTAAATGCTTTTAAATAGAACCATAGATTTTTATTCTGAAATAAGCACATAATTTAGCAGATTAGGATTAAATTAAATTTAAATATATGTACTATGATTCAAAAAGTTTGGGGCTGGTAAGAACCACATTTTAAAGGGGCTATATGTAAGAATATAATAATAATAATTTTTTAATTGCCAATGTGTGAACAGCTCGTAACAAAACGTAAATAAAAACCACGACTTCCACGGTTCTCTATGAGAGCCTATAGACTGATTTTTATGTGAAGGACTTTGGACGTTTTTACTGGGAAAATCAAACAGATGTGAAGTTTACATGTGCTTCTATTCAATGACACATGAGACAATGTTTATGTTCAGGATAATGCCGAAAGAGCTATTCTGTACTGCCAATGTACTGACATCTGTACTGACAATGTGTCATGCAAAGAAAAGGTATTCACTTAAACTATATAGCCAGATATACTTTATAATCAAATTATCATAACGGTGTAATTTGAATTGCCTTATCGGTCAACATGATGCCAGTGAAATGCAGATTTTGTGCAAACATATCCACATCACTATGATGAGATGCTTTCTTAACTTCTGCTTTTCTCACCGCTGTCATTTTTGTTGTGTGTTTATTTTTTTATTGAGAGGAAAGTGTGTAAAGATCTTTACCTTGAGTATATCGTTGCCTTAAATAACTTATTTGAATGATCTAAGCGCATGCTCTAAAGTGCACGGCGCAAGTGCACTTAGGGTGTGTCCGAACCCACTTTTGCTAGTTGACTGTACGAGTCAATCAGAGTCTCATTTACCATTCCCTTTAAAAGCCAGTTGTGCTCGCACCATGGCGGATTCGCTATTTACATGGCGGAATCTGCAAGCGGAAAAACTGAATGCTTCTCTAGCAAGGAAACGGCTCTGCTCGTGCACAAGGTTAAAGCGCGCAGGCAGACCCTCTACAGGACAAAGTGTACATGCGTTGTAGACCCGCCTACAGGCGCATATTACTAATATGCTCTTTAAATAACAAAAACAATATTAACACTTTAGAACAGGTTTCAGTTGGTCAATGGGGCAGTCTATTTCAGTTTCCTCGAAATAGCAAAGCGCCAACATTGCGCCGATATCTGCGTCAGGCTGAAACTAGCAAAAAACTCTTGTGTCGCGCCTGGCGCCACATTGGGTCGGGTATATGATAGGGCCCACAGTCTCTTGTGCGTTACGTGTGCATGAATACGAGCAACAGCAATAAGTTGCTGGCTGTAGTTCACTTAACGGCCACCGGTGTCACTAATAACAAGGCTTTCTGAATTCTACAAATAGCCCCTTTAAAAACTCCAGCTGTAAATATGTCAAGAATATGCCACGTAAAGATGAGGTGCAGTACCTGTTTGTTTGCAAAGACAAGAAGAACAGCATCGCGCAATTCGTCTTCTGCGAGCATCCTCATTAACTCCTCCCGCGCTTCGTTCACTCTCTCCCGATCGTTGCTGTCCACCACGAAGATAAGACCTACGATGAGAAAAAGCAGCAGAGATGAATACAGACTTATTATTATTCAACAAGCAACATTAACACAACACGAAAGCATACACAGATTGTATCCAACTACGCAATTGCTTTAAAAAGAAAACATACATTGATTTTTATTTTTGAATATTACTTCTGAGCTATTTTGCATTAACATTCTATGTGAACATGTTAACCAGTGTTATATAATATCATTGAGTTTTTTTTTTTAAATATACTTTATTGTGGTTAATGTTTATATTATTTCAAATATATATATATTTTTTAAATTGGTTTAGTTGTAGTTAACTATAATAAACCTGTCCCTGCTTCACCGATGTTTACAAGGTGGCTCTGCACAGTTTGCGCTCGCTTAACACAAGCGCACTAAATCTACTCAATGCAACGTGTTTAAGCGGGAGAAGTTGAGTGTATGTGTAACTCACCCTGTGTATTTTGAAAGTAGTGTCTCCAGAGAGGTCTGATTTTATCCTGACCACCAACATCCCATACAGTGAAGCTGATGTTCTTGTACTCCACTGTCTCCACATTAAAGCCTAACACAAACACAAACATTGTGTGACCAGAATCACAACATCATTTTACTATTTCAGATGCTGCAATTCAATTACTGTGCATTCGACAACTGTACAAATATAATTGCTCTAGATGGGGACACCAGGCAAATTTAACAATTTCATTTCTTAAAGGGATTGTTCACCCAAAAATGAAAATTCTGTCATCATTTACTCACCCTCAAGTTGTTCCAAACCTGTATGAATTTCTGGAGTGAATGATGACAGAATTTTAATTTTTTTGGGTGAACTATCCCTTTAAGAGATGTTATATAACTCAAAGCTGCCATTGTTCTGCTACAGGAAGCATTTTTATGTGCAAGTAGTAATAGAGTGCAACATTCGGGTTCTCTATAGATACATTGATTTTAATGATAAACCTTTAAAGACAGCCCTATTGTGAGCTATGAGGTTGTTAATCGACGGCATTTTCTTCTGTTGCAGTACTTAAACTTATTTTTAAATTGTGTTTAACAGCTGAATTTGTGGTGAAAAACTACATTACCCATGATGCTGTACGGAAAATTCTAACAATCAGATAGTTGAAAAAATCTCTTAAGTTCTTTCTCTCATTAAAAAGCCATTAAGTGCACAGTCTTGTATTTTTGTCAGATTTACAAATACTTTTTTTGCCTTACATCAATGTTATGATTCACCTCGTAGCTGTTTGGTTTGGTTCATGGTTTATAGCGCTTACAGACTTTTTTTTTTTTAAATCCCTATGGGAGAAAATAATGGAAAAAATACTTCCAGAAACAGCGCCACTGAAAAACGTGGACGGGCACTAATGCACATAGAAGAATTTAAATATTCTGTTATATGGAAGCTACCAGCAACAGGTTTAGACAAAATTCATAACTAAAGAATCTTCTCCTTTTCATTTCATGAGAATTTTTTTTATCTAATTGGCCTCATCCCACAAAAAGAGAAAGTTACTTTTATTTATGATACTTAAACAAAGCAAATTTGTTTATATTGTGTTTGAAATGACCATGAATTCTGTCTCCGGATGTACAGATATACCTGTTTAAACAGTATTGTAACAAAGTCTCCAAAACAATCAAATGAAGTAAAAGCCTGATTATACCAATGGTTGGGATGGTGGTGACGATCTCTCCCAGCTTCAGTTTGTAAAGGATGGTGGTTTTACCGGCAGCATCTAATCCAACCATCAGAATTCTCATCTCTTTCTTCCCTATCAGACTCTTCAGCAGATTGCCAAAAATATTCCCCATGATTCAATGTTTTGCTTCGTCCAGCCAATCACAATCCAGAAAGCTGTGAGTCCTTTTGTAGAACAATCCACTGAGGTAAAAGACTGAAAGCCTTGAGAAATAATGCTCGCAGAAGAAATAATAATCTGGAGTCCTGCAAAAAAAAAAAAAAATCAATGTGGATGACGTACTTGGCCGTCAATGAAAATATATACATAAAATAATAATATTTCACAAGTGTACTGTTTCAATGCATTTTTTTCAAATGAACAGCATGTATAGAGAACAAATTTATTTAAGATGTTAACTACAATATGTATATATATATATATATATAGTTATTTTAATTTGTAATAATATTACACTAGTACTGAATTATTATTATTTTTTCTAAAAAAAATGAGTGTGTGTGGTTCAGGGTATGTTCCCACAAGGATGGCAATACTTTTGGACATTTTTTGGTCACCATGAGGAAAACAGCTTATAAAACATGGAATCCCATCATATGTGTGTGTGTGTGTGTGTGTCTCTGTGTGTGTGTGTGTGTGTGTGTGTGTGTGTGTGTGTGTGTGTGTGTGTGTGTGTGTGTGTGTGTGTGTGTGTGTGTGTGTGAGTGAGTGAGTGTGAGATCAGCATGGAAAAAAGCAACATGGAAATTTTAAATTGATTCCTGTGGAAAATAAAAGCAAATGATCTTCATTAGATATTATTTAATTCGACTGACTGAATTTGGCATGTGAATGGTGATCTGTGTAATCTGAATGTTTCAGACAAGCATTCTGTTACCCACTGTAATCGTGAAAGTGATTATGAGAGAGGCGTTTGTAAGTTGAAATGAAAAATACATGTCTCAAAAAATTGAGGGGGCGGGTTAAATGAGCATGATGCTTCTGGATGTGCATTTACATTTCTTATTTTCATTAGTATGTGTAGAAGCTACAAGAATGTTAACAACTACAGTGCACACACGGACTGAACTGAAGAAACTAGGATCCTGCCATGTCTTCAGGCTGTATAGCAATCTGTTCATCCCTCTCATATCCCTTCATCACACAAACCCCCACGAGTCATCCCTGAACATTCCCAGATGGAGTTATCCAAGATGTAGAACACATTTCCTAAGAACCATTTTGTCCTAAATCATGAATGTCAAAGTATAATACGTATATAAGATTGTGAGTCAAATGTTCAATTACACAAATGTGTTGTTTTTTTGTTTTGGTTTCAAGACAAGTTTTAATACCTTTTAACTTGAGTTTCTTATTTTTTTGCCCTCCAAACTAAAATACCAATCACCACATTCTTGCAATAACTGTGGGCTAAACAAATCAAGGCAAAACAAAACACAATAAACTCACACTGACACAAGAGTCAGATATAATGAAGGTAGATTTCAACCAAAATATTGAACTGTGAACTGTTTTAAATGTTGTAATTTTCTGAAATCAGATTATTACATATTTGTTGATGACTTGTTTTGTGTTGCAATTTGCAAACATTACAAAGAGCAGTTTTTTTCCCCAACAGGGAATTGGTATCTCTGTAAAGCCCTGAATGTGCTCTTTACAGGACGTCCAGACTTAAAACTGTGAGATGTATGTTGTCAGAGAAATGTGCTGAAATATAATGTCCTCAACAGAGGAATAATCTCCACTGCTGGGTCTCCGGAGGAACGGAAGCCGCGGGGGTCTGACTCCGGGTGCGCTGTCCATGGTGCTGACGCCCCGACACACCAGGAATATTTTTACACGGGTTTTTGTGACATACTTCTTCATTTTAACGGCTTAATTTGTTGTTTCTGAATGATTCGAGAAACCCAGGCTTACTCAAACCCGTGAAAGGGACCCCAACAATGTCACGAGACAACAAAATACTACAGCGTTAGACGGTTGTCCATCTTATATCTAACACGGTGATCTTTAAAAACAGTAACATGGTTCTCAAATGAATATTTCTATTACTGCCGGTTTGCTTATAAAGGCCTACGACCCTTTGACAATGTCGGCGTAGGATACAAAGATCGGAGCTTCTCCGTTAAGAGATGCGTTTGGCAGCACGAAGCAGAAGGATGAAATTGTTCTTATGCAAGACCACCTCAATTCATGCAAAAGCAAACCGGAATCAATCACAACCCAAGCGCAACACAAGCCGTCTTAATGTCTGAAGAGGCGTAAGGCAGCACATCATGTGTGTGATACTGATCTTCATTCATTTGGAAAGATAGAGACGCTACGCATACGTGCCTCGAGGAAGGCCTGTCGTCTCTCTATTTACAATAGCAATATAAGACGCGCTGTCATATTCTACCGAAAGCACGAGCAACATTTCAACCAGTCAGAACCACTCCGCAGCGTTTCATTTTTAGAGCAATCACAACAATTGTACGTATCCGGATTACCTTGCGAGATGACACCAGCCGATTTTGGACGCGGAGAGACGGAGAGAAGATCTCACGAGAGTTTACGCCGACAGCACAGGCTTCGATGGGGGATTTCTCGCGATGTTTGGTTTTCGCATCTTGAGACTGATTCCAGTCAGGTAAGGTAGCCCTTTAGTCAAATAAATGACAAGGAAATGCTAGAGGTGTAACAACACTCGTTCAAGCTACAAATTCACTGGAAATCCTTAACAAACATCTAGCATGTTTGTATTTCTTGGAGCCTATAAAAGAGATGGGCCTGCATTTATTTTTGAACTTCTGAAAAAGAATACATTTTGGAAAAAAATTGTGAATAAATTAGGACTAGGCATAGGCTATTGTATATTTATTCACTTTTAAGTAGCCTAGCCTAAATATCATCCTATCCTAAGACAGTATAGCATTAGGTAGCTATAGCAACAGTTTATTAAAAGAAGCAATAAATAAACTGAAGTTTCAAAAAAGAAGATTGTCAACCTAATGTGAATTCAAAGAAGTAAATATTTATACTCACAGCGGATGGTACACCTTGCTTTACAGCTTATTTATGGAGATAAAGCATTGTACAGATTCAATTTACAATTTGAAAACAAAGAAAAAGAAAAGCAATGAGAACAATTTTAATTTAGTTGATCTATGTGTTCTTGAAGTCAGCAAAAAGGAAGTTGTGATCGTCTTTTCTTCCCTATTTTGATGTATAATAAACAACTTCTTAAAGTCCCCTTGAAATCAGAATTGAAGATTTTAGGCTTTTAGCTTTAATATGTTAGCCTTACTGTTATCTTTAAGCTGTCCACCAAAACAGCACTACAGCACAGAGCGGATCTTAGTCGATGAGTCGAAACATACCAGAAAATGTATCAGACCCATTTGAATTCTCCACAGAATACTGTTAAAAGCGATATGGAGGAGATTAGAGGACAAACGGTCAGATATAAGGAGGAAACTGCAGCTTTACCGAGCTCAGCGGCTCTGGCCGAGCTGTGATATTCAACGCAATTGCCTATTTTTAAAAAGGGGAGGAGCTGGTCGATATGCCCCGCCCTTTCTTCCTGTTTCAGTGGAAATTACGTCAACACATTGAATAATTCCGCGCGTTTCAAGCGAGGGGGTAATCCATCAGCCGGAAACTGAAGCTTCCCTTGGGGGCCGCCATTGTAACAGACCATCACCTCATTGACTCCCATTCATTTTGGTGTCACTTTGACAGCGAATATCTTTACATCTGAGGCGTTTAAAGACTCCATTTGTCCATTATTTATTTCTAAAGAAACACGACAATTTATAAAAAGCTCCATTACCTTGTATCTTACGTTATGGCCCTGTAGAAGCCGTTTTTGTACAAAATAGGCCAACGATTGCGTCATAACCACTCGACGCTCTGTCGCACAAGTTAGAGAAATTACCGTATAGACCGCCGGAGAAGCTCGCAAGCAACCGGGGGGACGTGGAGGCATAAAGTCTGATAAAGTCAAGGGAGAAGCCTATAGGGAGTCATAAAGTTGATCCTGCTGCTAGCTCATGGACAACTAATACTCACGCTCTCCGTCTCTGCGAGATTCGGAAGGGAATGATTCAGATTTCTCTCGGCACAGCTACTAGAAGACCTACAGCTGTCAGACAGGTCGCTCGCGTCACATCTACGTCGTCAAGCTCAGTTTGAGCCTGTGCAGTTCGCCCAGCCATCAGGAAGTGAGTGCTTCTAATTGGCTTCACTTTTCTCTGTTGAAACCTATGGGGTCACTGTGTCCAGTTTATATACTGTTTATGGTTTCAAGGCACTTCAGTGGGCCTTTAAACAATACAAAATGTAGGGTGGGGCTTGATTTTGTCCCTGAGAAATTGATAGGATGGCTGGATGGTTGTGGTTTGCTATTGGTGGATCTCATGTGAGTGACAGGTTGCCCCGCCCTCACGCCAGTAAACACATCATCAGAGAAGAGAAGTCGTTCCAAGGGGGAGGATAAATTATTTTGATATTTACAAGGGCACTAGCCTGGGTTTGTCCCTTGCTGCCTTGCGTGCAGCACAATTTTATTCACGCTGCCAGGCAGCCTGGATAGCATGGATCAGATTTTCGCCTCAGCGAGGGGACCAATCACAGAACGGGGAGGGAGCAACACGACGATGACGACGTTTATGCGACACACCAAAGCAGTTTGTTTATATCAACATGTGCACTGCAGATTTACCTTCTACCCTCATGTTTGTCTTGCACAAACGGCAATAGTCGCTGAAATCCATCGTCTACACATAAATCTATGACCCATCGTCGTCTCCCTCGTCGAATTTCTGTCGCTCTACATACGTCATCTGGTATAATTGAAACGATTGGCTATGAGCTACGCACAGGCGCATTTGATAGACATTCGTAGCGCCCAATAAACGGCTCTGGGCATTCGTAAACCACGCCTCAAATACGAGAAAATTAACATGTGGTTCCCAGACCACGTCTCAATGAGACGAGGTCTGACATTAGCCAGGCTACAAGGGCACATCAATTTATATATATATATATATTAAAAAAAATTATGTGCACGGATAAACCAAAATTAAATAATAAAATGGCAATATTCCATTAAAAAAATTGCCCTTTTTTTGTCATGTTGACTTTAATTGATCAATGTTTCAAAACAATACTTATTAGAAAAAATTCTTCCCCCAGGCAATCTACCTCTGTGGGATGATAAATAATATGTGCAATAACAATTAGGCCTATATTTATTTGACAATAATCTACTTCTTTTTATTCCATTCCCTGTAAATTCTATTCTACTCTTCTGTATATAGCACACCTGTAGGCTGCAGCCTGTGTGTGTGTGTGTGTGTGTACGGTGGCCGGGCTACATCTGTTTTTATGACCATGGAAGACAGGGGAGTGTTCAGGAAACTGGGTTGGCAACAAGTATTATATTTTGCAGTTCCGTTTAGTGGCGCTTGCGGCGTAGAAATGATACACTTTCATTAAACGAAGGAATAAAACAGCAGAAGGATGCAGTGCTTTTCTCAACCTCAGAACATTAAGCGCCTTCTAGCGGGGAAGCTCTCTAACGGCGGTGGCCATGTGGAGAGACTTCTGGGATGCTGGCGGATTATGAGGCGGGGATTCCAGTGACCCAGGTATTGGTCCAGTGCTCGAGGGTCATCTTACCCCGCCGTTATCTCTTTACTATAATAACACATCAGCTTTAACTGGCATCTCGCCTTGAGTGACTTCTTCGATCCGATCGCACGCTCGAGTATTTATTGGCTCCCTCAACGCTGCAGTGCGAGACTCTCGTGACGGAAGTGAGCCAGTAGACTAGCTTTTATCCTTTCTGTTGGTTATTGTTAGTGCTGGTTTTCTCATAACCTGAGACACGATGGGAATTCGGACGGGGATCGTCCTGATTTTTCTCGCAGCTTTTGCATTTGTTGCGGCCGAGGACGGAGAAAGCACAGAAGGCGTGATCGAACAGTTGGTTGTGGAGACATTGGTAAGTTGGATCAAGTTTTTATGAATGACTATTATTACATGAGTCCACGTAGCCGATCACTGCATGCGTGCTTTCATCACAAATGCACGTTAACGTCTCAGTGCAAAACATGTAATGTTGTATCTGTTTTAGTCAATGTTCTGCGGATTTCATTTCCTTTTCAGTGCCACTCTTCAATATTTCTGTTTTTGACTATTTTAGGTGATGCCGGAGACATGCACGATTACATCAGAGATGGGAGACACGCTTCAAATCCATTACACGGTATACATACATACATACAGCGCTATTAAAGTCTGTTCTGTTGTAAAACCAGGCACCTCCCAATGAAATCTCTAGGTATTATGACATAAAACATGCGAAATGGACTCTCGCGGGGTTATTTGCACATTAAATCATTCAATGATGTGGCAGACTCGAGCTGACATCTGGACTCGCTGTATCTGAATGAAAATAGAGTTGTAATGCATATTACGTGTGAAAGATGAACCCGATTTAACACATTCCTTTTAAGTGCATCATGGAGTCACGTTCTAGTGTCGAAATGCAGTTATTTGTATGTAATAGTATTTCAGTTTTAAGCGAAACCAAATGTTCTAGAGGAGGCGGAGCAACACGTCAGCATTTGAGTCAGCGCGAGCAGCGTCGATCTGGACTCGAGGAAATGCACGAGGGGCGAGTGCGCGCACACGCGCTATAGGGAACTTAGGGGAGACCGAGTGCTGCTGTTGTTTACAAGTTGTTGTTGTTGTTTTTTACTCCCGTGAAAAATGATTAATTTAAAATTAACAAATTTTTTTGTAGGCTAAATTAATAAATAATTGAGCATGATTACATTTTGTGACAACATGCCCCAACTATTGTCATATATGGGTGGGTGGGTGGGTGGGGAGGGGGGGCTATATTAAACGTGCCATTAATAACCATTTATATTATACATGAATTAATGTGTGTGTGTGTGTATATATATATATATATATATATATAGTACTTTTGTTAGCCTTTCTTGCAAGATCTGAAATTGGAAAAAAAAAGCTATTTCTTTTTATTGTAGGCTATATTACATTTCGTTTGAACTTGAAGTACTAAAATAACTCAATCTAATCTAAACAAAAACTAATAAAATGACAACAATTTTAATTTAAAGTGAAAATAATTATATATATATATATATATATATATATATATATATATATATATATATATATATATATAGTTGATATTTTTAATTAGATTTTTATATTTTCTGATGTAAAAAATTAAAAATTATTATTTAAAAAATAAGTTTAAAATGGTCTAAAATAGTTTAGTTTTTTTAGATTCAGATATTTTATACACACACACACAGTACTTTTGTTACTACTTGAAAGAAAATTAACTTTAACTGAAATAAATATATAATATATATATATATAAACAAAACAAATTCTTAGTATATCACATTTAATTTAAACTTGAAGTGCTAAAATAACTAAATCTAAATAAACTAAAACTAATAAAATTACAGGAACAATCTTAAATATATATATTGTTAAGTTGTATATATATATATATACACACACACACACACACACACACATATACACATATATATATATATATATATATATTAAGAATTTTTGTATATATATATTTTTTAATTTAAAATTTAAAATTGTTTTAAAAAAATAAAAAGTTTACAATTGTTTTTGTCATTTTAGTTTATTTAGATTTAGTTATTATACATTGTGTAATATATATATATATATATATTATACAAAATATATACAAATATTCACACACAAATAATTGTTTGGCAAACAGAAATTGTAATCAATCAAATGTATAATTTGTTTACATATAAAACACATGTGACAACTGTGTGACAACATGCCCCAACTTGATATCTTTCCTTTTAAAATCTTCCTTTCTTATATAATTCATGCTTCTCTTAAAGCAGACTGATGTGGTTCTGTTACACTACAAACCACAATTCCAGTTATTACTTGTTTTTTTAGTTTACTTTTTACTTGAGTTTAGTTTTCTACTCAAGTCTTATTCTATAGGTATTTACTACAGATAATTTGCTGCATCTACATAAAAATTTATGGACCTAACCTGCAACTCTGTTGTTCATCTCCTGTGCAGGGCCGATTAATGGACGGGAAGGTGATTGACACCTCTCTGTCTCGTGAACCTATGGCCGTAGAGTTGGGCAAGAGGTCTGTCATCACAGGTAAAAGGCTCCGTCATCGCAATGCGACCTGAAATTACAGCATGTTCATAACAACAGAAGTAAAACAGAGCACAGATTTTAGAACTTAGCAAGGCTATAGTGACAAGACGTTTTTCCTTTTATCTACATTGAGGCTAGCAATAGGCCTATTAATCAGCACGTTAAGTGCATTTCATAATGTTCGAATTGGGGAAATTATTTGTAGAGGGCAAGGAAAGACAATTAAAACTTTGTAATTAATTAACTTTGTTTTCTGTTCATAATGAGAGCATTTTGATTATGTACGTTGTTTTTTTTAGTAGATACTAGTTCTGTCAAATCGACCAATCCCATCTAAAATTAAAGTTTGTGGTAATATACCACATATATATATATATATATATATATATATCCATATATATATATATACACACACACACACACACATATGTCTGAGTGTGCACACACATCTATTTATAAAATATACATGTATATACATATAATAATATATAGATATATACGTATACACACATTATATAAACACAAACTTTTATGTTAGAATCGATTAATCGCGTTGAATCGATTTGACAGCATTAGTAGATATACTTATTTTAAGCAAAATATACAAATAGGGACTCTTGGGACCCAATATCCTCATCTTTGAGGACTATTTTAACTGTTAATGATTTTTTCTTTGGTTAGGGTTGGGTAACTATAATGTCAAGATGGTTATGATTACTAAAGACAGCTTTTTGGGCTGAGTTTTCTTATGTAAAACCAAATAATAATCAGAAATTAGTGCGTTTATAATAATCAGAAATGAGTGTGTGTGCCGTGGTGTTTCCACAATTGCACATACATTTAAACTTTTTTTTGGTTTGGCAGGTCTAGAGCAAGCCCTGGTCGGAGTATGTGAAGGGTAAGTTGACGTTAACGCCTGTATTTCTCTTTGGAATGTACAATTGCATCAATGCATGAGATGGTGGTGATGGTGGAGAGATGGTGAAAGTACAGCTATTGAACAGTATGTTATGTTCAAGACCACTTAAAGAAAAGGTCTTTTAGGGTGAAGTTTGAATCATCCACTTGAAAGTCTTTTTTCAGTCTTTTCTGTCTATGTTTTTGCACAGGCAAAAAATCAAGGCCACGATTCCAGCTCATCTAGCATATGGAAAGAGAGGATACCCTCCAACCATTCCAGGTACCAGGCAACACACTTAAAGGACCAATTATGCCAATTTTCCAAAGTCTTGATTTTGTTTTTGGAGTCTATTAGAATAGGTTTTCATGCTTATTTTACATTGTTGCAGCACCTCACATCCAAGTCTGTCAGTAACATTCTGGGATGCGTTTCTCTGAGCCAACTATGGTTGCAAGTTCTGTCATTCCAACACAGTTCAATGGAGCTTGTGACCATAGTTGGCTAACAATTCTTTTGGGAAACACAGTCCCCCGTTTAGTTCCTGTCCGAGGTCCAAACCTCGGCATTCTTCAGAAGTGTTGTGAAGTAATTGCCTAATATTAACTCTACTTTGGAGCTGCAAGAATATTGCAGAGCGCCAATATTACCGACCTTTTCATCCGAGCTGCCTCAGCGGTCTAACACCGCTCGTCAATGTCAAAATGTTTGAGATGACCAATCAAATCAAAGTAGGCGGGCTTGATGTACACAGAAGCCAGCACAACCCTTCAGTTAACAGTCATAAAGTGCGAGATAATATGTAAGGAGCTAAACTAAACATTTAATATTTCACTGCAGTTTTACGATAGAAATGTTAAACGACCAACAGAAATAATCAGGGATCCTAATAAAAATTTGTCCAATTTCGCCATGTTGTATTGAAAATAGACTCATTGTTCATGTAATGTAATTCGTAACTGTCAGTGTAACGAGACAAGAAACATTAACATTGTTATTTAGTCATACGATTAATAATGAATGTTCACAAATTGTGAATGAATTGAATAAACTTAGCTTTCCTGGTGGTAGCCTTAAAGGTGAACTATGCAGGTTTTTTACCTTAACTGAACCGCTTCGGAGTCATTGGAATGGTTTTATGACTTTTTTTCAGGTTAAATGGTGGTCGTCTCGCACCCCCCTATCACCTGTGAGCGGAAAAACCACACTTGCAACTTTGAGCCGGCGGGCCGCCGCGTCAGGAAGTATCACTTGATATCAGGTCTCGTGATGTAACGAATTGCTTTACGGCAAAAAAATCAGCTAAAATTCTGTCATTATTGCGCTCCCTCACGCTGTTCGAACCCGAATGAAGAAGACGTTGTAAAGAATGTCCCGTCTGCTTTGATGTCGTTGATCTACTAGCCTCTGGTATCTGAGAGTCGCCAACAAGTTTTTCGACAGTGTTGTCAAATATCTATTCCGAAGCTGTAGGGGGAGCTCTATAGAGAAACCTGCGAGCAAAAAGCGAGAATACAGCGAAGAAATTGCCGAAACTGCATAGCCCTGCTTTCAGTAAATTTACCTGTCTAAAATAATAAATATCTGTTGAGCTATGCTTACATTCTTCACTGAGAGACAAAAATTTCTCAATCAGAGCTCAGCTTTGGTGAGGGAAAACATACAGGGCAAGATAAAGAGACTGAGGGAAAAAAAGAAAAAAAAAAAGCATTATGTCCTCTTTCATGTGACTTTAAAGCTCAGTGAAATTGGCTTTACACAGTGAAAACACTCTTTCCATCTGTTTTTGTCACAGGGGACAGCACACTTGAGTTCGAGGTGGAGGTGATCTCCCTGTCCCAGCAAACGCCCTGGCAGAAGCTTGTTAATGACGTCTTGCCCCTTTTGTGTTTGGCACTGGTTCCCACTTTACTGGGCTTAGTGGGTCTCTACCTCTACAACAAAGCGCACGCGCAACCTCATGGCAAGAAGAAGAGCAAAGACAAGAAAATCAAGAAGAAGTGAGATCAAAGCCAAAAAGAATAAACTATTTAAATATAGAAAAATGCTTTGTTTGGTGCTTTCTATTTTTTTCTTGTGACTTGTTTGAGTCATTAAAACATAAAAACCGTCTTATGTTTATATTTAAGATATTGAGCAGATACTTTTATCTAGAGCCAATTACAAAAGGTGTTTTAGGATGTACAGTGGGCCCAAAAGTATTTACACTCTAACTATTTCTTCTATTGATCGAAGTTTATAAAAAAAAAGGGAGAGAGCAGGGATCATTTGGTTTTTTTGTCATTTATTCAGACAATGTTTAGCCTTAACTGTAGACATTTTCACCTCAAACACCTCATATATTATTCAGCCAGAACCTGTTTCAAAATAAATATTATCTACCGTTCAAAAGTTTGAGGTCAGTGGAATGCTCACCAATGCATTTATTTGATCATTAAAACAGTAAATATTGTGAAATATTAGTGTTTAAATTAACTGTTTTCTATTCAAATATTTGAAAATGTACAATTTTGTCAACATTAATAACACCCTTGTTGATTGTCATGGCTGTATGTGTGATAAACATAACAGTAAATGCTTAATAATACGAGTAATTCTATTTTATGTGTACATACTGATGTTAGACTGTATGCAATCAAGTTGATATGGATATACAGAGATAAATGTGATTAGTTACAGTATTTTAGGTTGTGTGATGTGGTTGCATTAAAACACAAAACATTACAACCGTGGCAAATATTCAGTATTAAAAAAAGTTGTTAAGGCCAGTCTAAGTATAGATTAGGAGTAATTATCCCAATCAGTGAGTTTTGTCTTTATTTGTTGATTAAAAATTAACTACTGTTGCTTTTATTGTGTAATTGCTCTAGTGTGTGATGCAAATAACACCAGCTGCCCTTATGACCCAGCTAACTTGGCTAATGTTCTGGTAAGTTATGTTCTGGTTCTCAAAGTTATGAACAAACGTTCTTCCAGTTACGTAAATAGAACGTTCGTTCAGAGTTATGTGTGCTTTATACCGTTCTCAAAATGTTAGCACAAAAAAGTTATAATTTTTCATGGAACGTTTTTTTTCTTCCTGAAACAGTTTAACGTTAGTTGGATGTTTGTCTAACATTTTATGTATTTATTTAATGTTAATACTCGTAGAATGTTTAGCGACCATTCAAACGTAATGTTTCTAAAATGCTTGCAAAAAAATGTAAACATGTTCAGGGAACATTCAGAAATAACGTTTTCACAACTTAATAGGAATGTTAGCAAAACACTCACATGTACTTTTGTTAGCTGGGTGCTTGTTAGCTGCAGTAATGTTAGTGTGTGTCTCAGAGAAGTGAATCGCACAGGCATCATTCTCAGCGAATGCATGGCTAATAAAAAAAGTTTACCTTGAATCCAATTCAAGTCGCTTTTGATAAACAGTTTTAAAATGATCGAGATAACCATCAGTGATACTACATGTCTTGCAGGTGAAAGGTCTTTCTGCTGGCCAAAATTCAATCAAGAAACTGATAGAGTACATACTGCCTCTCAAAACGTAATTTTGACTTTCTCTGCTCTTGAAAGGTGACCAGCATTATCAGCAAGCAGTGGGGTTAAAGGTCAAAGAGCTTTAAAAGTTTAGGAGATATTGTAAGAGTCAGACGATCTTCTGTCTTCAACTGTTTGGAAAGGATATACTGTTCTGTAAGCATTTATATTGAACAACATTGCTGTTTTGTAAAGATGTTTGTGTGTTCCCAGCATGCATTGCGAGCGACATAAAGAAATGAAACGGTTAATGTGTGGAGGTTTATGTGTTTCTCACAAAAAAAATATTTTTAATAGCCTACAACAATTTTGCATTAATGATGAACAAATCCATGTTGGCTAAATAACAGATTACAAGACATTTTGAGATAAAGCAAAAAACAATCTTAATTATGTTGCCTTGATCTTTATATTTGCAGTGCAAAATAAAACATTTCAGTTTTGTGACGTGTTTCTTTGGCCAAAAGATTCAATAACCTCTTCCATCACAATCACATTGCAATAATATTTTTAAAAAGTTTTCAAATTTTCATGTTTCACAGTCTGCTGTTTTAGATCATAAATCTGATGTATTAATTAGATTAACAAGTTCCATAAAACATAGCATGTTATTTGTTGCCCTGTTTTGTACTAGATTAGTACAGCATGCCTTTATTAAAGACATAATCACGCATCAATGTGTGAAAGTTTGCCATGCATCTATGAGTGATAGATAGAGCTTGTATTGACAGGACAGCTGAGCTTATTTGTCATTAAATGACGAGATGCAAAACGTCTTCATTAGACAAATTTTGTCTGTTTTCAACCGAATTAACTTCAGCATCAACCTGTTTTCATGATGTATAAAGGACCATTTTCAATGATTTGGCGCCATCTTGAGGTAATAAAACAACATCGGTCAACACATCTACATAATTGAGTTGATATACAGTTGAAAGAAAAGGCTGTGAGAAAAGTGTTTAGTGAAACATTTGAACACTTTTACATTACACGTTTCACATTTATTCCTTAAAGCTGTTTCTGCACAATATTCGCTGCTTCTTGGACCACATAGTGCTTTTGACCGCGTCTCTCAGTGGCAGCGGGGGTCTGTAGAGTTGAAGAAGACACCACCAGAAGCTTTTGTTGCTGAAAACTCTCATCAGAGACCGAAACTTCATCCAGGTACTGCTTCAGATAGACCCTCAGTCGTTCATTCTCCTGTAACAGAAGCACTTTCTCTCGCTTCAGACACAAACGGTCAAGCTGAACCTTGTTGTAACGTTGCCAAAACTTCCCCAGAGGAGAATAGTCATGTATTAGCTGTGGACAGAGGATAGGACAAGGGGAGAAAAGTCAAAAGACAACACAAATGATATACTGAAATTAACAGATGACTAGAATAATGCAAAATGCTACTACACATCAAATTAGAGTAACGAAACTGCATGAAATATCTGAAATTACTTCCCCCAAAGCCACCACTTCATGTCAAAACGATGGCAGATTTAAAAGCAAGTTTACAGTGGTTTGTGGGATTGTGATGGAGTGTGATTTTAATAAACCTGAGCGAGTTTCTCATTCGCAGACTTCATGGCATTGGCTCTCTCCTGACTCTGCTCTTCTTCACTCAATGATGATTTGTAGAAGGGCAGAACCTTCTCGTGCTCCGTCTCCATCTTACTGCACACCTCAGAGAGACGCATCAACCTTTCTCCCTATGGAAGAGACAGAACGGGTGACTGAATGGATGTTGAGAGTATTTCTAAAATTAATTAATTTCATTCCAGAATTACATAATATCTACTTCCAATAAATATACAAAATGCATCCCTGTTAGAAAAAAAAAAATCTGGTCTACTAATGATACAAGACAGTTTCTCCTGTTTCAGCTTGACTGAGATATTAACTAATAAGGATGTATCTAAACTAAATAAAGTTGTATGTTTTATTATGCATAGAATGCTTAAATGTATCATTAAAAGGCATTCTGTGTTTTGCATGTAGCATGAAATGATGTTTTTGGTATGTCCATGATTCTCATTTTAAGCATGTAAAACATTACATATAATAGATTTGAAATGTTGGTCATTAAAGTTATTGGCCAGAGGGTGAAAATACTGTATTAAGCAATCCGAAATTCAAGTTCCAACATCCTTCTTGATTCTGGAACAACATTCCAATCAACCAATCAGATTCAAGGGCTAGGTTTACAGTTAATGTCCAGTTTAGGCTTATAACAATAGTTAGTGGTTAGGGTACACCGTTCTCATTCACCTGTCATTTTCCTCTGATTTGAGAAGTTATGATTAGGGTTAGGTTTGGATTTTGAGGTACGAATAGTTGTTAGGACAATGTTTTTGGACAGGAATGTTGTTGCAGGATCAACAAAATATAACTTTTACTTAAAAGGCATAAAGTAGTTGTTTGGAAAATAAAAATAAATAAAAATAGTGTATATATTAAATGTGGATGCAATAAATTTACCAAAGCTGCTGTCTCCTGTAGTTTTTTAGCAGCATTGTTGCTTTGAATGGTAAGTTTAGTGAGCTGCTTTCTCCGAATGGTTTGGGCCGCACCGAGCCGGACTCTGAGATGTTGAACTTCCTGGCCGAGCTCATCGCGGTCTGAGCGAAGCTGCTGAACTGTTCCTCCACTTTGACTGGAGCTCAGCTGACAGCGCAGAGCTGAGATGGTCTCCTGCAAAAGTTTTTAGCACAGTTTAAATTGCAATAAAATCATCAAAATGATGAAATATCACAATTGGAAGAAAAACGCTTGTCCAAAGTAGTCAGAAAAAACAGATAACACACTGGATTTTTGTCTGACCTGCAACTTCTGAACGTGCTTTTTATGCGCGTCAATCTCTTTAGCGCTCTGTTTATCCTTGACACTGAGATTGTCAACTGCGGAGAATTTGCCTTTGGTGGACTCTTTAAATTCGTGTGAAACCTCCTGCATTTCTCGCCACAGCTTTTCCATAATCCATTTCATCTGTTCTTTCACGGTTTGATTTTCCTCTTTGTTCTGCAGAAATAAAACCAACAACATGTATATGTATATATATTATGTTTTTCCCCCCAAACTGCTAACATCCTTTTGTCCAATCTATAGTCACATTTTCACAACTCTGTCTGGCCGCCTTGGTCAGTGTGCTCCCTTACCTCTGCTCCATTGGTGATCATTAAAGACTTCTATCAAAAACATCTAGACAAAAATCTTTATTCTTCCAAACTTCTGATTAGTAGTACTCGTCTACACTTGTAAACTCCTACATAAATTTGTATATTTGTGTAATCTGTTTTTTTTTTTGTAACCCATAAGCAGATATAATGTAATAATTATGATTTTGTAAACCAAGACATTTACTCTAACTCTTATTATATTTAAACAAATATTCTCTTTTTATTTTACCTTTGCTGACTCATCTAGTTTTTACTAAACCCATGAATATGGCACTATGACAAACTGCTGGTGATATTCCTCATTTGTAAGTCATTTTGGATAACAGCATCTACCAAATGAATAAATATAAACATAATACAATCAGTACCTGTTTTTTTATTTGATTGCCATTGCTCTCGTAGTCACGTCTCGCCTCATTGTCAATATCAGCGTAGTGCTTTTCCATGGAAAACATTACATTCTCCAAATTCACATTCTCCTGCTGGTGCTGTGAAAGAATCTGCTCCCTGGAATTGAAAATAAATAACATACAGATGATGCTACAGTGGCTCAATCCTTTGCGGTGCATTTTCATGTCCCCATATAGATCTTTTTGTATAGAATATTATACCATTTTTTTGTGTGAAATCCTGTTCATGACATCACTTTTGGTGGGAAAACAGTGTAAACATCATTGCTAGTAATGGTCTTGTGAATTTAGCAGTGTTTTATGGTATTAGTTGGAGTTTCTTGCATTAAATTACATAAATCCTTATGATAATATCAATATTTCAAAAATCAGAAAATAGACAAATTCAACAACAAAATTGAAATGAACTTCAAGCTGACACCCTCGAGTTTACTTCTTTTTTAGAGCTAGGTTTCTAGGCATTCTACTATCTCTAATTAATTTGCACTACATTTCAAATAACTCATTAGAGAATAAGTAGACTATTAGGGTTAGTACAATATGTTAACATGTACTTGCAAAGTTACTCTAACTGCGTCTAACTATGGTTACACAGTCAACTTGCTCTCAAATGTTGAACATTCCCAGACTGGTTTTGACTGTTCCAATATGGCGGACGTCTTACGTATAGTGGCCCACTGAAGTGGCCGCTAATGAGCCAGTCTACTCTAATGACTGCTAGTTGACATGTAATTGCAAAGATACCTACATTTATAGTCAGTAGAATGTCTAAAGAGGACTATCGAAATAAAGTGTTACCAAAACTTCTTGTCATTGCATAAATAATAAAAATATAATGAAAAAGTTTAAGTGCCCAAGGTTTATTTCTGAAAGTCTGGTATACAACCAAAGCATTGTCATTTTCTAAAGTTAAAAGGTATATCCTAAAAGGAATGACCCGATTTAAATGGTCAGGAACTGACAAACTGGCCAAATTCACACCCTTGAAAACAAAACACTAACTTTTGTGTGATTGTTTGTGTGTTTACCTCTCAGTATTATACTCTGAGCTAAGTTCTTCGAGACTGGTGTTGAAGTTGAACGCTAGTTCTGCCAGCCGACTCCTATGAAGCTCTAACAGACAGTCCACGTTCTGCAGATGAGAACTGCGCGCCAGCTCTGACTGCTGCTCCCTCTCAGACAGATCAACCACCAAACTCTGTAACACACACACACACACACACACACACACACACACACACACACACACACACACACACACACACACACACACACACACACACACACACACACACACACACACACACACACACACACACACACACACAAACACACACACACACACACACACACACACACACACTTGTTACTTCCTGAATTGTAATGAAAGGCTAAGCTATATAGAATTTAAAACTGAGAGTCAAGTCTATATATTTGATATGGCTATTCACCTTAATGATGTTGTCTTTGTAGTCGAGGACTCTCTCAAAGCTCTGGCTGAGGACTGAGATGTCATTGCGTAGCTCTGCTGTCTTGGTCTGTGTTAGAACAGCACGCCACTGCTGCCGCAGCTTGTAGAGGTTCAGAACGGTGTTCCTCTCCTCTTTCTGCAGTTTATCCTAAAAAACAAATCATTTCCGGTGCATAACTCCATTGCCTGAGTTTTTTTCAAATACTTAGTTCACCTTTTCAAAACTCTTCACACAGTGTGCACAACAGCAGTATATGTGGGCTAAACTTTTGATCATTTATCATTGCTTTGACAAAAAATGCATTCGATGATTACATCTTTTCTCAGACACAAACTCTACGTACAGGCCAATTTGCATGTTTATACACTTTTCAAAACTGTTAAACTGAAGTTCAAAACATAATACAAAAATGGATAAGACAGTATTTTGCTATATTTCTACAGTAATGCCATATTGAAATATATTCAGAATCTAAAAACTGAAATACTACCAAACTATCAAAATAATTAGATGTAGCTGAACAACTACACAGGTGTTAGTCTTTCAGTTTCATTGCCATCTATTCTAGACAAAAGAGACTAAATGTAAACATTGACCATGCCACATAAACTGCAGTGAATTCTGAACAGTAGAGGGAGTCATTCATGTTTTGTAAAGACATTTTGTTTTGCATTTTGAATGTGAAATTTACTGCTGGACCAACTTGAAAGTTAGTTAGTTGGTTAACTGTGTGAAGAGTTTTGAAAAAGTGACCTAAGTATTGAGAAATGTGTCCTATAGCGATTAAAAACTTTATAAGAACTAAGTAAATAACTGTTGTGAAAAAAGAAAAAAGTTCAGATTTTTATGCAATGCACCAAAAAACGTGAACACGTATTTTTGTATTCATAGATACATATTTTATGCATAAAATTTAATTTACAAAATGAGATTTTAGGACAAACAAGAGACCTGTGAACTGTACTTTAAAATCTTTCATGTAGCTATATTTATTAAATATTATCTACTAATGTATTTCGTACAAAAATATTTATTTATTGCAATGACCAAGGCTTTTTGTGCTAAATTCTTTTAAATTAAAATTAAATAAATGAATCAATTGGACTTCTAGGACTTATAAGGGTCCAGTGGAGTTCAATACAGAACCCTAGTGTTCCTGTTTCAATTTTCAAGAACGCTTTACCTGGTTCTATATAAAGGAGAAATGTCTTAAATGATTGCATACTTTTGTGTTTAACAGGTTATTATACATTTTTCTAATGATGAAGTATGTTACATGCTGTAAATTCCATCAAAATAAATAATAAATAAAAATTAATGAATTAAAACTAAATCCATAAAATGATCCCATGATGGAAACTGCTAACAGGTTCTACAGATATGAAATGCCTGACAGAACATTTGCCTGACATACATTTTCTGTATATGACAATCTGCCTTGAAACGATGACTCAACGATTTCTAAATCTAAAATATTTACTTCAGCTCATATATAGATGAAATGTCAGCTGCTCAAACACATTTGTCACACCTTGAGGAAGTGGGTGAGCATGTCTTCTTTTCTCTTGGCAATATCCTCCTCAGCTTGAGCCTTTTGCTGCATGTACAGATGTCTCTCCTCCTCTGTCATCCCGGCATGTTTTCCGCCTCCTTTCTTCCCTGCTTTTTTAGACATGTTTGCTGACTGTCTGTGGATCACAGATTCAAAAGTCATCAAAAGAGAACTGGCTTGTCAAGACAGACAAACAAACCAACAAACTAGACAGACAGACAGACAGACAGACAGACAGACAGACAGACAGACAGATAGATAGACAGATAGATAACAATAGATAGATAGATAGATAGATAGATAGATAACGTTAGATAGATAGATAGATAGATAGATAGATAGATAGATAGATAGATAGATAACGATAGATAGATAGATAGATAGATAGATAGACAGATAGATAACGATAGATAGATAGATAGATAGATAGATAGATAGATAGATAGATAACGATAGATAGATAGATAGATAGATAGATAGATAGATAGATAGATAGATAGATAGATAGATAACGTTAGATAGATAGATAGACAGACAGACAGACAGACAGACAGACAGACAGACAAAAACAGACAGAAAGACAGACAGACAGACGAGCAAACAGACAGAGACAGAAAAAAAACAGACACACACACGCACACACACACACACACACACAGACAGGTAGATAGATAGATAGATAGATGATAGATAGATAGATAGATAGATAGATAGATAACGTTAGATAGATAACGTTAGATAGATAGATAGATAGATAGATAGATAGATAGATAGATAGATAGATAGATAACGTTAGATAGATAGATAGATAGATAGATAGATAACTTAGATAGATAGATAGATAGATAGATAGATAGATAGATAGATAACTTAGATAGATAGATAGATAGATAGATAGATAGATAACTTAGATAGATAGATAGATAGATAGATAGATAACTTAGATAGATAGATAGATAGATAGATAGATAGATAGATAGATAGATAGATAGTCAAAAACAGACATACAGACAGAAAGAAAGAAAGATAGACAGACAGACGAGCAAACAGATAGATAACCATGCAGAACGTCGTTAAACTTTTTCCATGCAGTAAGCAGTAGAAATAGAAAAAGATACACAAAACGTGTCCATTTTAATATTTACAATTGTGGTTGGTAAAAAATAATTATATTTTAGGCCTACTAGCATTATTTCCCATCGTCTTACCCTGTGATGTCCGCCTTCCGCCAACACGTTTCTGTTGACCGTTTCCTAGCAACCACCAATAAAGGCGACTGCACTGCCACATATTTCCAGCAGTGCGCGCGTATCTTTCACATCACAGAAATAACAGTTGATATAGATGAAAAGATAAATAGATAAAAAGTCAAAGGATTCCAAATTCCTACATTTTTTCGTCAAAATCAATGTCATGTAGGTATATTATTGTTCAATTATATTTTTATTTAATAGTTTGTATTTTGAAGTAGGTAATTGTACATAGGCTAATACAATACAAGTATTGAATTCATTTGCGTGTGTGTGTGTGTGTGTGTGTGTGTGTGTGTGTGTGTGTGTGTGTGTGTGTGTGTGTGTGTGTGTGTGTGAGACAGAGAGAGAGAGAGAGAGAGAATGAGTGAGTGAGTGAGATAACAGTTGTTAGCAGCAGAGGGAGCTATGCCTTTAAATATGCGTGTGCTCTGTCGGAATTAAAAAGACGAGCTGCAGCACAACAAACGCAAATTAGGTTGGAAACTATCCAATTCAGTATAGCTTATTTTATCTTATTCGAGAGATTTTTATTTTATTTTATTTTTTTACGTTAATTGATACACAATGACACTTTATTTTGTGAATTCAGGTTAATTGGGACACTTTTTGCCATTGAGATGACTGGGGAAAAGTGTCCCAATCAATCTGTTTCACCCTAGTATTTTGGTCCTAGCCTATGATAATATTTTATAAACATAGTACAGCTGCAGCGTAATCATTCTGCTATTAATGATTTCTTATCTTACATATATAAAACACAAGCTGCAGATAATTACTCATGATCTTTGTAACCAGTTTTCATGGCTGATTATAGACAATAGGCTATACCACTGGTTTTATAGGGTGTTTTGAGTTGACTGACATGCAAAACATGTTTCATTTGTATTGCTTGACTTAAGAAGTCAATCATTTCAGTCTGCACATGTTAAAGGTATTTATTACACTGTCACTGATGGTATGTGCTTATTAAATGATGAATTGTTCATTATAAACTCAAATAATTCAGTTTAATTTATTTATCAGTGCACTTATTCCTTTCTTCTTTGTCTTGAGTTTAGCCAACAAAAGGATGAGAAGTGCAAGTTAACTGATCACATGAGCTGGTGAAAAGAGGAGCTAGTTGTGTCTGAGTTCCTTTGTTATGTATTTTCTGGTCTTTTCCTTCACTTCCCTCTTAATAGCTTCCTGGAGACTCTTGTTGTTTCTCGCCATCACTGCTCAGAGACTGTTCTTTCTCTCTTTAGAAGCAGCTGATTTTATAATTTGTATAAAAATGATTTTATAAGCTATTGCTGTTACATCACTGACTCTGCATTTGATGGCTTTCCTCTCAACAGATTGTTTCCCCGTTCGTTTGCCATTCTGTCACTTGTCGTCTGTTTTTCTCATCATATTGCAGAATTATCAGGTCTATATGGTAGTCTTCAAACTTTTTTTTTTTTTAAACAACATTATGTTGACAATGACAAACAGATATTAGAATGTGATCGGAAGATGATTCCTTCTGTAAATTTTCTCCACTGTTTTGTCATTTCTCACAAAGTAGTTTTAACAGAAGAATGTAAATGCTAAAAAAAACTTTTAATCGGTTAACTACGTTACTAAATCATATGGTATAAAATAACATTTTACAAGACAATATATTGCAAAATTATGATGTACTTTAAAATAAATGAATAAAACTACACGCATGCATAGCCTACTGCCAAACTACAATATAGTTAAAAAATATAAAATATTTTTTTATTTATGAAAGTTTAAAGTATGAATGGTCTCACAATTTATTTAACAAAATTCATTCTGTGAAGTGTTTAACATTTATTTGTAATTCTTGTTATCAGTTATGTAGGACCATTTGAGTGTTTTATGTCGATTAGTTAAAGTTGATAGCATTATTTAATCATGTAGTGTGTTTGTGTGTGCAAAACTTTGGTCTTTGTTATTATCAGCACATTTTGTAACAGATTGTAATAGCTCTATATTTGGCTGTTGTATCAACATTATGTTTTTAATGACATATACAGTTAACTGTAAAATATAGCCACCTACATGCCCATAATGCTTGTAACATCTTTTTTTTTTTTACATTACAGAATTTAAATTCTGGAAACCATATCAGCTGCAAAATTTTTTATCGTAAATTTCATAAAATACAAAATAAATGTTACACTTTATTTTAAGATGTCCGTGTTACAGTGTAACTAAGTAATGAGTGATATTAACTAACAACATGTAGCCTTACTATATAAATAGGGCTAGGGTTAGAGTTTGGCTTAGTTGCATGTTATTATGCATATTTATTATTATTCCTACAGTAAGTGCATGTAACATGTAACAAGGACACTGTAAAATTAAGTGTTTCCGAAAAAAGATTAAAAGCGAACTCCTTTTGCACAAATAATATTTTACAAATTTATTTCTTTTTACAAATGCAAAACTTTAAACAAGTGCACGTGACCATAAACCACAAGAACATCCAATCATATCGTCGCGGCGTATGTCAGGTAATGTTCGTGCTGAGCTTTGGTCATTCCTGGTAAAAGCACGTAAGAAGAAGGAACAGCAGGTCCAGAACCCGGCCAGCCCAGGCAGTTATAGGGCACCATGTGGCCCGGGTTCCCCGGAGACGGGTGAGCGTGTGGCGCACCGGCCAGAACCCCCATACCGGGGAACGCGGAGACTCCACCGGGATACCCGAGCAAAGAGTAATGTGGGAAAGGAGCAGGGGGTAATTCCGTAATTTTGGAATTCAGGTCAAGAAACTGATAGGGGTTGGCGGACAGGTGGTGGTGACTGAAAAACACCCGAGTAGCACCAGCGACAGACGTTTTTTCCACGCTCAGCGAGTCCGCGAGCGCGTCACCGGGTAACCGCGCACTTTTCAACGGGTCACTGTCACCCAGATTATACGTCACATTAAAATGATACCTATCTTTTTTGACCAAGGTTTTGGGCTTCCGCCGCGGTCTGTATTTGTAATCCGGGTGTTCTTTCATGTGAACGGCTCTCAGGCGTTTGGCCTCGTCGATAAAGGGTCTTTTTTCAGAGTCTGACAAGAGCTTCCATTCGCCTCCGAGGCGTTTGCTGATCTCAGAGTTGTGCATCTTCGGGTTGTCCAGTGCCATCTTGCGTCTCTGAGCTCTCGACCACACCATAAAAGCGTTCATAGGACGCTTAACATGGTCCATAGGCTTTGCCATTTCTGAAACAGTTTCCTCTGGTGCTCCTTTTTCAATTCAGTCCAGCGGAAAGCAGCCCAAAGTTCCCTTCACGCACAGTTCAGTCAGACCTGGCTATGTTACCTTTTGTAACATGGCACCAAAATCTGAGTCTCCGCCTGGAAATAAGTTTTACTATTTGTCAAGTAGGCTATCATTGACTTACACAAATGCCATCAGATAGGGCTATTTATCTCTTCAAACAAGTGGCAATAGTTGTAGTTGTTATCCATGGACGCACGGTGAGTCTCTGAAGTGACCTGGGCTTAAAGCGCATCACACACTGCTCAGGTTTGTACCGCCTTGCGCTGAGTTTTGAATGAAGTGGGCGTGTCACTTCGTCCTGAGATAAATGACGTCACTGCGTGTGTGTCCTGTGAAATCTAGCAGCACTGTGTGTGTGGGGCAGTTTACTTCCACTGGTAGCACTCCGATGACTATATTACATTATTAAATCTTTAACAGATAATTAGTTCAATGTTTATTCGAAATGTTAAATAGCATTTAGTTGTTAGAATAGTATTAGTCATCAAAACTTAAATAATATAAATAGTAGTATTGTAGAAATGATGTAGTGAGCAAACATGTTATACAAATCAAAACTACACTGCTGTAAAAAATGTACACATTAAAAAAACATTGTTGGTTTAACTTAAAAGAGTAATTAGGCCTAACCTGGTTGCTTCAAAGTTAAGTTCATTGAAATGTAAAATATTGAGTTACAATATGATACAATGAAGGAGATTGGTTTAATCAACAGAAACTCAATATATTGTCTGAATCACATAAATTATCTAAGTTGATGTGACAAAAGAAAAAATGTTGTGATAGCAAATCATGATTTTTTTTTACAGTGTGTACCTTATTTTAGTGCCCCCCCCCCCCCATTTTTTGACATTTAATATACAAATATATAAATTAATAAATAAATACTCCGTTGTCATCTTTGTTTTGGCAACTCAGTTCTTAACCAATAGCCCATAGGCTGCTATTTCATCACAGATACTGTGTCATTAAAAGACACCCATTGTAGTTCAGTTAACATTGTGTCCATAACTGCAGGTCATATGTGTTTTTCCATCACTATGTGATTATGATGCATTTTGTTGAATGGCTTTTAATATTAGAGGGTATCTAGAGAAGTGCTTATTATTAAGTCAAGCGTGGAAATTCGACACTGTCGTCGTTTCTCTAATGATGTCTCTTTGTATACTCTTAAATCTTCATAATCTTCTTGTAACCATGGATGTACTATTTGCAGACAATTTATCAACCTCACATCCTTTAATATAAACTACTCAAGCCCAAGTTACAATTGGCAGCAATAAAGCACAACTGCTTAATTGTGCTTCTTAAAAAAGTATATTAAATAATAACTGGATGGCATTTACATGCAACGTGATGAGGTCATGTGACAATGTAGAATACAACTGTTGAAAATGTTTATTGTGCATGTATGTCATAAACTATCTACAAACATAGCCCTGCAATCTCTTTTTTCACTTAAGCGCAATAAACATTGACACTAGACAATGTGCTTTGATTGTATTTCATTATTGCATACACAAATGAGCAAGAGTTCAAATGTTTTCATCAACAGGAAGTGATAAGATCCTTTTGTAATTGGAGCGATCATAGCCTGAGAACTAGGAGGTGTCTGTCATGAGTCAGGACCACACCAGAACAATATGCTCCGGGGTAATTAAAGGAACAAATGACTCTTAAAACCGGCTCTGTGTTTAGCCTCCTTTCATTCTCCTGAAAACATCTCGGAACGCATCTTGGAACTGCATGAGTGCTCTCGGTGATCTCTCAAAGAGAAGCTTATTTAGCAGAAAGGAAAAGAAGGTCCTTTGGAGAGAGCGGAAGAAAAGAACAATGCGTTAAAAGGAGAAATCCTTTAATTTTCAGCTAGAAGAAGAGCCATTGTATGTCCAGCTTTGCCCTGCCTTCAGTTCTTCATCTCCACAGTGCTTTGACAGAACCACCAAAGCACTCTAAACATTTGTGTTCTAAACTAAAGAACATGAATGTGCTGCAGAAAGAATCACTTGCATAACTGTGCAGAAGACGTTTAACCAGACTGAAGAAATAACAATATTGATGAACTATATATTCACATTTTCTTCAGGTGTGGTGCTCAGGTTTTGGGAAAAATCCATAAGTGTAAATTTTAAATGAATTGGCAACAACCCACGGGAAACTGAATTGGAATTTGCTGAAGAAAGTCAATGCATTCATGGGAAAATGTATCATTATCTAAGTCCATAAGCCTTTTTTAAAGTTATATTTTGACCTTATTATGGCTTTATTGGATGGGACAGTTAGAGATCAGATATGAAAGCATGGGTGGAGAGAGGGGAACTTGATCGCCAAAGGACTGAGAATCAAACTCGGGTCACCAGAGGCACAGCTGCGCTGTCCACGAGGCTATTGGCTCCGAGGCCTGCTAATCTTTACAAAACGTTCGAGAAGCCATTATTCAAAACGCCTTTGCTCTTCTAGTTAAAAATTACATACATTTCTTTGAATTTGAGTTTAATTCATTGTGATTCTTCCTTATATTCAGTGTTGGTGACGTGAGTTACTTAATCTGATTACTTTTTTAAAGTAATGAGTAAAATAATGCATTGCTTTTCAATTAACAACAAAATATCTGAGTTACTTTTTTAAATGAGTAACGCAGTTACTTTCCCAGACAGCAACATAGTCGGCCCAGATCTGGCCCACATCTGGTACTGTACACACGGACTCCACACGGCCCAGATGTGGCCCACATCTGGTCCTGTACACATGGACTCCACACGGCCCAGATGTGGCCCGGATCTGGTACTGTACACATGGACTCCACACGGCCCAGATGTTGCCCGGATCTGGTCCTGTACACATGGACTCCACACGGCCCAGATCTGGCCCACATCTGGTCCTGTACACATGGACTCCACACGGCCCAGATGTGGCCCGGATCTGGTACTGTACACATGGCCCAGATGTGGCCCGGATCAGGGCCGACATGTTGCTGTCTTGGTTGTTTTCCCATTTAGTGACTGAATGCTCTCCTGTACCCTTATTGAGAGAAATCGTGAGTAAGAGGCGTTGTGTGCGCTGTGTGAACACGATGCTTATTGCAGTTCAAAAACCGATTCACAATTCCTCAAAATGAATAAAAACAGTGAAATGCAAGCTTATAATATTACTTAAACCTGCAATAATTAAATATGTTAGATAATACAATATACTTTATGTATTTCATCTCACTTTATTAACCAATGTCTTTGCTGCTGAACTTCAATGATCTAATTCAACCACATAAGCAAAAATTACTTTAGTTAAACATCATATTTGTTTAATTTTGTTTTTGTTTTTATTGCTTAAAGGCACACCACGGACTTTGTGACCTAAAGAGTGGAAGCATATGAGTTATTTTAAATGATTCCTCAGGCCAATATACAGCGCGTGACACTATCAATGCTCCGAGCGGGGCTGCCCTCTTGAAATACCACCTATGTAAGTTTGGAGAAGACGCACCGTCTTTGGCCAGGTCATGTGACCTGGAGAATGCCTGGAGAACGAATCACTTTACGACCGTCACATGACCACAAGCTCTGATATACTCAAGGAGCTAGCGCTTTTGCTACTATTTTTCCGCCTGCTCGACTCCTGGCCATGGCTGAGGCAAGGAAAAAGTTGAAAACTGCTTCTGAGGAGGCAAAAAAGAGAAATCGCGAGAGGGATCGTGGATGTCTTCTTGACTTTTGCGACAGTGCTGCGGCGCTTGTGGCCTCTAGGGGCGCTAGACGTGAAAGTTACAGGTCTAGCGCCCCTAGTGGCCAAAAGTTCCGCGGTGTGCCTTTAAGGAAGAGTGTTGAACTTTCTCCTCCGTCCTATTCTTCTGCAATCCAGCTGAAAGCTTTGAGCTGCACCCTCGAATGTACAGGCGTGAACGTGAATTTGCATTTACTTCACCCTGAGGCTTAATCATTTCACTTTTGGTGTGAAAGGGCCTTTACATTTGCCAAAAATAGATTTTTTTTTTGTTATTTAAAAACAAACAAACAATCCAAGCCCAGATGAGAAAAAGTAACACAAAAGTAACATAACACATTATTTTCTATGAAAAGTAACGCAACTAGTTACTTAGGAAGTGACACAATATTGTAACTCATTACTTTTAAAAGTAACTTTCCCTAACACTGCTCATATTCAAATTCATATTGCAACTCTGCGTCCTGTCAGGAATGGAATTGAAATTCTCAATTCTGAATGGCACACAACCGCCCGGCTCAATAACCAATCATGAAACCTTAGAAAAGTATCACACCGTGCATGAAAAAGTCGGGTCATTTAAACGAATTCCACTTGAAATGTCTAGAACATACAGTGTCCTTCAGCATGGACGACATGCAGTATCTACCACGACGTACGGCCACCCAGTGCTTGACGCGCTTTCGGCCCGCCATTCTGAGTCCTGAGTCTTTTCACCCGCTCCGGCGTCGAGCACACAGCCCTCCCATGACGAACCCAGAATCCAGCTGACATCACAAGCTGTTTTGTTGGCTGTCCTTTGTAGGCCGTAATGAATCCAGTGAATGTGAAAGGAGATAAAAGGACAGCTCCAGTGAGAGTGAAGGATGGTCACACTGTGTGGCTAATGTTCTGAAGGGTTTCACTGTGGAGAATGCTAACAATGGAAGCAAATGGCAGGACAATGACCAGTGTTTTTGTCCACTCAATTTGTCTGAGGTCCTTCAACCTAATCACATTCACTCAGAGTCATTTGAAGGTTTTGTTCGAAACAGAAACTGCTGAGAGTTCGGGCCTGTGAACAAAAGGACAGAAAGGGGAAGAATCCCCATCTATCACCATGACAGCCGGACTTTAAGACAGGGATTTGGGTCCAAAGAAAACACGGGATGAATGGAGAGGATTGGAGAGAAAAGCCAACGTTTATTCTCTCAAAAAGTCATCAGACATGCTCGACCATCACGCGCATGAGAACGGCTTGAGTTGTTGTTGAAGTTCTTTGTTAATGGGACTATGAAACCTTGAAAAATTTTTTTGGAGGTTAAGTTTATACAATTGATGACAAACTCTTTTATAATTTGTAATTGTAATTACATAATCCAAGCTCTTAAATATACGTAACAACACTTTTTAGTTGTCAGGGAAAATAAACAATTTAGTTTTCTGAAAAGGCATGCACTTTAACAAACGTGAGGTCCAAAAAGGGAAACAACAGCATGAAATATTTAAATTAATAAAGTGGAAACGTAATAATGTATAATGTAAAGATGTAAAAGATGAATATCATTGATACGTAAAATACTAGAGGGGTATAGTAAGGTGTAAAAAAAAAAAAAAAAAAAAAAACAAGTTAAATACGAAACATAACATAAGGTGATCATGTTCCCAAGTGATTTCCATATTTTCCTAAATAAATCTAACTTGTTGTTACTGATAAATCTCAATTTCTCTATAGGCTACTGTATATATGATGTTTAGCTTCTTTTTAACAGAAAATTTTCGTTTCTAAGTTATGTTCAACATTAATACACACAATGGAAGGGTTTCATTTTTCAAGCGCTGATATTAATTCTTACGTACAAAAATGCATGTTAAGAGTTTTTTTCTGAATTGTATTTTTAACGGCTTTAGGAGTGTAAACTTGCACATTGCTGACATAATTCCTGTGTTTGTGTTTTTTAATGTTCATGAAAAAGCTGCCATCATGACAGGAGTCGAAAACAAGCTGAATATCACATGAATATCTTGCAATATGTTCAATTCTTTACTGTCAACCTATTGAATTTTAACTCGCCCCACTGACATCTAGGCCTACGGTAAGAGCATTAGATACTGTAAATGCAATTTCGGCTTGAGAGATGAGTCGAAACTATTTTCAGAGGTAAACGACAGAAAATCCCAGATGCTGTCAGTAGAACTTCATTTGGTTTGGGAAAATGATTTAAGCGTGTCGAGTGTAATCAGTTATCAATCTACTTTGTCACCGCAGACCGCAGAGGTCCAAAGGAGAAGCCAACAGCTGCTTTCCATGTCACACTGATTTCTAACCTTCATCGGCCCATTGATATTGATATTAAGAAGACCGTGCCATAAGACACAGAATGGAGGTGGTAGCGTAACAAATGCTTCTCTCCCTGCTCCTTTAAGCAATTTGCTCCAGAAAAGCAATTTCTGTCAGAAAGTGTTTTGTTTAGAAGAATTAACTTTAGTTCTTTTGTTCTGTTCATAAGGAAATGGCACATATAAAACAAAACAACATGATAAACTACTCCCGAAAGTACTGGGAAACTTAAGCCACACCTACAATGTCTTTATGTCTTCACATTACATAGAATAGCTACAGAATAAATCAAGCATTGTCTGCAAAAACAAACTTTTTTGAGCCACTTGTCCAGTTTATTTGAAGTCGGCATGAAACGAAGCTTGCGATAGTCTTTTCTTCCCACGTGTGAAGTATATCTGAGTGAAACGGCTTCTCGAACAAAAACAAATGTAGGGCGGGACTTGATTTTGTCCATCAGGAATTGATTGGATGGTTGTGGTTTGCTATTGGGTCAATCAATCTCGTGTGAGTGACAGGTTGCCCCGCCCTCACGCCAGTAAACACATCATCAGAGAAGAGACGTTATGAGATAAGTTATTTTTATTATAGATTACGAGGGCACGTGATTTTGTAAAAAATAATGATATGTATGGATAAATTATAAATAAATACTGCAATATTCCATTAAAAACAAGGTGATTTTTAGTGGCTGTATGAAGTCTGTTCTCCTCAATTTCACACTGGTATCCTAACCACAGATGTAGATCTTCAAATTAAAGAAACAGTTTTCAAAAATATGTATTTTGAATGTTTACAAATAGCCAATGGGATGCAATGTTTTTTTATTTATTCAAACATTCTTCAAAATATCTTCAAAATATAGAAAGTCATACAGATTTGCAATGACATGAGGGCGAGTAAATGATGGAGGAACTTTCATTCCTTTAAACAATGGACATGTTCCACTAATATTAGACAACTATAAAGTGTCCAAATAGTTTTTTTGTCTTCATTTTAAACCATACATATTTTAAAGTGTTTTTGCTTTCTTTCTATACCTATACAGTAGCTGTCCTGGTAGGACACTTGGCTTGGGTTGTTTATTGCCTTTTTTTTAAATAGTAATTATCATGAATTAGGTATTATTCAAAAGCTTAAACACAAGATTCATCCTGTGAAAATCGTTTTGATTAATGGTGCATGTCAAATAATTTAATAATCTTAATAAGGTATTCCACAACCAAGGATGGGCATCTCAATTACAAGATAAATGCACAGAATTAAAGTAACTCTGGCCTACTTATCAACATGTTTTGAGAGACAGAGAGAGAGAGAGAGAGAGAGAGAGAGAGAGAGAGAGAGAGAGAGAGAGAGTGTGTGTGTGTGTGTGTGTGTGTGTGTGTGTGTGTTCAGCTTTGCCATGAGATCATCGCTGTAAGGGAAGCATACCACATATCTCCCACTATAATGGATCTGGCTATCCTTTCATATCTTCTCTCAATTTTTGCACATTACCAGAGTGTATTGAAAGTGCTGTTTCAATGGAAAGGTAAAGGCACGCATTCCTTCTTGTGCACACCTTTGAACTGAACACAATAGGATCGTCTACTGCAAAGATCCCACACTTTTGTTTGTCCATCCAGGAGGAGAAAGGCCTACAGTATCGCTTACTCTCCAGAGATGATGGTTACGATTACAGACAAAGCCACAAATGTCGGGGACAAGAGGCTGTGATTCGATGCCTGCTTGCCTAACACATTGCCTCTTGTTCTCAGTCAATCCAGGATTTTGCCTTCAGGTTAATTCCTTTATGCCCTAACATAACTTCGTCTCAAAACACCATGAGACACGGATGACAGACTGTAAACAAATACCCGCTGTCACCTCCGGCACCAAATCTTAAAGACATTATGGGGCGGGATGTAAAGTGACAACGTTTTTCTTCTCCGGGTTATTGGAATACAGGGGGATTCCCAGTTGTAATCAACCCATATGGAAATTAAGGTTAGGTTAACTCTATGCAGTATGATAATTATTATTATTGGTGTTGTCCTAGTGTGATTAATAAAAAATGCAGTAAAAATGAAATGCAGTGCTCAGTAGTAACTAATTATATGCAATCTGGATTACGATCAGACTCCAAAAGTGAAATACTTGTAATTTAATCACATTACTTAAAAAAAATAAAACCAATCAGATTACAGTTATTGTTTATTGATTAGTTACATGATTACTTGATGTTCACATTACTCAATTAATTGATTAAAGTTCCTTTATCTTTTAAATTTTCTTTTCTCAAAAGTTTTATGGAATTGCACAAACAGACCAGCCACTATAACTATTATTATCTTTTCTTTCTCTTTGTATTTTTGATGAATATGGTACAAGATTATACTATTCAAATCAATGTTATAAACAAGTTAGTTCAAAAGCAATCTAAAAGTAATCAAAAAGTTTACGGTAGTACTGTAAAAAGCGATCAGTTGACTTTACTTATTTAAGGGCAAGGGTTTGTTAACTTAAAAAAAAAAAGTGAGGAAACCCAAGAGTAATTGAAAAAATTAAGTTATGTGAACTTGACAATTCCGCGTAACTTCATTTTTTCAATTACGCATTGTTTATTATCTTAATTTTGAAGCAACGGGTTTCCTCACTTTAGGGCACTTATTATGCAAAATTCACTTTTACATGGTGTTTGAACATAATAATATGTGTGTTGGCACAGTGTGTGTACACAACCACCCTATAATGATAAAAATCCAACCAGTGTTTTTTTTTAATCCCCATAAATCATAAGAGCTGTTCTCAGAATCAATGCAATGTGACGTAGAATTGCACAAGCCCCGCCCACGACTGTTGATTGACACTGCAGTTTGAGCATAGACCCGCCCTGAGTGAGCTGGACACAGTCCGCCATTGTTTCGACGCTGGAGCAGCTGTAGAATGTCTCCGAAAGCGATTGAGGTGTTTTGTTTGGATGTTAGAATAAACATAGCAGTCTTCACTTACTCTCGTTGTTACTCGAAGATTAATCAGTACAACTGCTCTCGTGATCCAGCTTACAGTCTCCGGAGCGACAGGACTAACGTTACGTTAAGTCGTTTTACAGATATTTACGTTACTGGCAGAAATGAAAGTGAGAGCGAGCACTTTATGACAGCTCAAGCTCATTGAGTCGTTTTACAGATATACAGTTTATAAAGCACCCACTGAAAAGGTGTGTATGTATTTGTTTACTGTTAGTTGTTTACTGTTAGTTGTATTTGTTTACTGTTAGTTGTTTTGTTTACTTCGCTGTGTAACGTTATGTTCCATGATAATGAAAGGGAGAGAGAGAGTTTATGCATAAGAGTTAATGCGCACTTCTTATACTGTGTTTATTCTTACAGTGATTTTCTGCAGTAAAACTAACGCTTCATCTTTTGTGTGATGTACAATAAACTTAAAGGTGGGGTATGTGATTTGCAAAACGGCCGGTAGATTTTGAAAATACACAACTCAAATGGTCCTACCTTCTTTCCTTTGACTCCACCCATTCAAAGAACATGGACCAATCAATGGTACGACCGATTGATTGACACACTTACTGTCCAATGATTCTAGGTGGTCTTGGAAATGATTGGCTGGTGTTTTTTGAGTCCTGCCTGCTCCACAGATGATTAAATTGCTTAATTTTTATTTCAGTGCTTCTAACTCAGTGGCTGTAAGTGGGTTAGGAATAGGATTTTAAGTGATTTTGAAAAAATGGCCAAAAAAGAGAATTACATACCCCACCTTTAATTGAACTCAGTATATTTTGGTCATCATTCAGACGGGGTCTAACTACAGCAGGCTTGAATTAATACTAGAGCTGGAGCAGATGACATATAAGTTATAAACGTAATTAAAATAAACATACCTGTTCTATCTCTATTCAGCATAACGTTATTCTCTAGCTCTGTGGGCATTATTGTCCGACTCGAACACCGTTCTGTGAGTTTCTGTTTTGTCATCTTTCTGTGAGTGCGAGCTGGTTAGGCTCCGCCCCCTGTGCGCGGAACCGTTAAAAGAGACACACTAAAACGGTGCGTTTTTCTCAGCCCCCCCAAAATGACAATTTAAACATGCTGTAAAAAATGATCTGTGGGGTATTTTGAGCTAACACTTCACATACACACTCTGGGGACATCAGAAACGTATTTTACATCTTGTGAAAAGGGGATAATAGGTGCCCTTTAAGTCAACTGATCACTTTTTACAGGGGCGATTATATTACTTAAAATGTGTAATTTAATAGATGAATCTTATATTATTAACTACAATTTTTATCATGTAGCCTAATTTGTATTCAGTAATAGACTAGATTCTGTAATCCACCCAGCACTGCCCCTGATCTGTACATACATTCCCATAAATACTACCAGCGCAACTCAAGCTGCCTGTTTTTGGCTGGTTAGCATGATCCCTGTTAGCTCCTGCTAACTATTAAACAAAATAAAATAAAAAAAATCGCAATCAAAACACAAACACCAATTTAAGAAAATTATAGCAGAATGAATACCAAAACATGTTTTGTGTGATACCAAGTGGTTTAATCCCAATACAAGAATCTGATGAGACAATTTCAAACACAAATTTGAACATAACTGCAACTTTTGAACAGCAAACACTGATTTCTTTAACCAGCAGAAACCATGTTGTCAGTTTAAACGGAATACAGTCCCAGATGCTATTTGACAACAAACATTTAACTTAATTCTGGTGAAAATAACCAAGAAGTTAAACACTGAAATCAGTGGCTTCATTTAAATAAAGCTTTGGGCTAAACTGGATTCCACAAAAATCTTTTTGGCTGGTACTGCAACTTTCTCTCTCGTTACCTCTCAATGAAAGAAAACACAAATGAAAGCATAAAATGACAAAACTTAAGAAAAAAAAAACAGCAGCAAAGGAATAACTGCCATTAAATTACACTTGTGTTTGTGCATCGCAGTCACTCAACATCCCTTTCATTCTCACAGTTCCAAATTCACACACAAAAAAAAGTATAAAAATAAAATTGTTTTTAAAAGTTCAAAAGAATCAGGGACAGCATTACATTTAAAGGGTATATAAACCAAAAACTTAACAGTTCAGTCTTTTTCGTATTGCACAAGAACCGTCTTTATATTCTATATAAAAAATAAAAAAACATTTTCAGAAAGATTGTTTTCCAGCAAATATGTTTATCGCTAAGCTGTCTCTACAAAGTGTTTATTGTTTTTGATTAAGGCAAATGGAGTGTCATAATAATAATAATAAAAAAAATAGATGCTGTTTTTAAGCTGGCCCTCTCAGTACAGAGATGTCTAAATGTTCAGAAGGCCTTATCGAGTTGTCAGAAGCAGCAGCTTTTTAAGGATCATGGAGTATAAAGGCAATTAAATTAGTCAAGATCATAGCATAGTGTTTCATTCGAGCAAAGGCAAAAAATCTCTTTGGCCCATAGCAGTCCTGTACTATACTTACACATTAAGGCACATATTCATAATCATAATATACAGTTTACAACCTAGTGCTGTCATACTGGAGAAATCAGAGCGCTGGTGTGGAGTTCTCTCGTGTGACTGCAGCCTGTCCTCTCTGGAGATGTTGGCGTGTGTACGCGTCTCCTGCTCCGCTCAGCCTGGTGTCTTGGGCGAGGGAGGCAGAACTTGTGGCTGTTGCCTTCCTCAGAAACTGAGGATGCTGGGATAGCTGTGTCCTGTGTACATCATCCACTCTCCAGGCTGTTATAGGGCAGTCTCGAAGATAACCAAGCTGCCATCTCCAGTGGTGGCGAAACCGTTGAGCTGGTGGGCCGGACTGCGGTTCATGTAGGCCTGTAAACCAAAAGAGAGACAAAACACGGTTAGTGTGACGTATATGCAGTGCTGGGCAGTAACAGCAATCACTTATAAATGTTGGTAAAGTCTTCTCGGTTAGTTGAACTGCACACACAAGCCACTAGTACAGAGAGGCAACAGCACTTGAACACTGAATTTACAGAAATCATTTCCCTGATGAAATCAAACCCTGATGAATAATTATTATTCGAGTTATTACCCAGCAATGCATGGTTAAATTACTCACTATGTCTTTGGAAGGCTTTTCTCTTTCTACCACATTAAAATGCACAAAATCATGGCATATTAACATGTAATGCTGTTATTCCTAAAAAATTGTCAGTCGCACCACTTTTCACCTAATATATTAAAGTAAATAATTTAACACATCCGCATATTCACGGTTCTCTGATGTCGATTCATGGTCACATGCAGGTGAACAAATAAAATATTTAATATTTTTTAATATGTGTTGATTTGTTTTTATTTATTTACTTTAAATTTGACATTTTTATGATTTAATTATTAGCTCACTAACCCCCTGCAGTTCCCCCTGCACTTCACAAACTATAGAAATGTAATATTGTGGAATATATTTTCTTTCTCTTTACATTTTATATCAATATGGTATCAAAAAATGTTCCTATTTAAATCAATTTGATATACGAGTTGGGTAAAAAGAAGAGATGTCAAATGGATTAATTGCATCTAACATAAAAAGTTTTGTTTACATAATATATGTGTGTATATGTATGTATATATATATATATATATATATATATATATAGAATGTATTATGTATAATACATACACATACATACCTGCAACTTTACATATATTACATACATATATTACGTAAACAAAAACTTTCGTTAGATGTGATTAAATCGATTTGACAGCACTAGTCCAAAATAATCTAAAAGTAGTCAGAATACATTACCTAAAATGTATAATGTACCCGATTACGTTTCTAACTACAATTTTCATCATACCATTTTCAATCTGCAACGCACTACAATTTGTAAGTAATCTAACCCAGCACTGTGTATATGACCTTTTAATGAGACCTGGAAAGGGATGAAAGGCGTCACTCTTTTCCCAAACCTTCCCTGACAATGCTTTCCTAAACACAGGGGACGGAACACAGGAGGCTGAATGGAAGTAAAAATCCCCCCTTATTTAATATCATTATTATGCAGTAATCAAAACCTCTCATTGTATTTAAAAGCACCCATGGCTAACAATGAGCGTAAAGACAAAAAGAAGAAAAAGCACCTGGTGTTCCGACCCACACCCCCCGCAGATACACCGAGAAAAGTCCCAACAACACAAAGCATGGCCGACAAACAGTTGGCCACACTATCAGATATACTCTCAATTGAGCCGGCATTCAGAGCGCACAAAGGCGGAGTGGTCTAATATCAGGTAGATGTGTGCTTGAAAGCCCCGGCGGTCAGCTCCAGAGGGGCCGGCACAGAGAATGAGCTCACCGGCTGAACGAGGTGGAGAGGAACCCGATCCGAAGGGAGAACAACATGCCGCTGAGGAGGGGGAAACTAATACTGACTGACAGCACAAAGGCCTGGGTTCTTTGAAACACGGTGTATTGTGGGTTTCTGGCACAGGTACATGTGGCGCATATTTGGCGATGGGACAGGGCGACTTCACATCGGTATTAAACTGACGCGCTGCTGTGGACGTCCGGTGATCTGCTCACCTGTTTGGCGGTCTGGAGGAGCGAGGATGCCTCCGCCTTTCCAGTCTGCTGCACCATCTTGTACAAGATCCCGTTCTGGTTCTGTAGGAGAACGTGAGGGGCGTCATACTCGTGGATCCGACCTGCATCCAGAACCTGAGAGAAAAATAAACATTATTTTTATGCCTCCATTTTAGGATTGAGAAGTGGTACTTTTCCAAATCTGGTTCTATTTAAAAATAAATACATAAATACTGGAACCAAATGATTTGTTACATTAAGGATCACGTAACTGTAGTTCGATTCATGAATGAAAGACTCTTATGATCTGGTTCTTTTTAATGAATCAAAGAAAAAAGAACTCAAAGATAAGTCATGAGTTAGTCTATTGACTCAAGTGACTACTTTGACCATGTCCAACTCAAAACGAAGAAAATGCTATTGTGATATGTGCATTTAATGCGTGCAAGACTTAAAACTGTTTATATAATATCCAGCATACATAAAAAATACGGTATTCGAGGTATTTAATGCTATTCTCATGGTGCCTTTGTCTTTTTTTTCACTTATTGGCTCCAGTTTATATAGGTCCCAATAAACAGGAAGAGGCAGGGCAGGGGGGCAGGAAGAAAACATGAATTTCAAGGAAGAACTATGCAGGTTTAGAAAGATATGAGGGTGAGAAATTCTTTTTCATTAATTTTCATTATTTTCACTATTTCTTTAACCCTTATAATGCATTCAAAATCAGTTTTTTTTAATAGTCTTGGCTCATTTGCAATGTTTGGCTTCTGTACTAAAAACTATGCATTTTTATGCACCTCTTCTAGGTCTTAATGGATTGAATGCATTGTGATAAAGAGCTCTCCATCTCTGCACTCACCAGGATGCGGTCACTGTCTATGATAGTGTTGAGTCTGTGTGCGATGGTGAGGACTGTGCATTCCTTGAACTTTTCCCGGATGGTTTTCTGGATCAGCTCGTCTGTCCTGTAGAGCACATAACATGCATTTAAAGCTACAGCTCTCAGAGTGGCTTTATTGGTTTATAAAAGGACCTCAGGTAACCAGGTAAAGGACTCACCGAGGGTCCACATTTGCAGTGGCCTCATCAATGATGAGAATACGGTTCTTCCTCAGAATGGCTCTAGCTAGACAGACGAGTTGTCGTTGGCCCACGCTGAAGTTTGATCCGGACTCCGCCAGTTCTGTCTCGAGCTTACTAGGCAACTCCTCCACAGCAGCCTTCAGCTGGACCTTTGAGCAGACCGCATATGCCATAAGTCAGAGATCACTTATTAACTGCATTACATCTATAATCGTAATGTAAATCTACTGGGGTAAAAGGTCACACTGGAAAATGGCTCTATATAAATGTCACATTTGTGGTGAAATTAAAACGTAACCACTCATTTGTACCACTCTCTATAAAAATATTGAATAACAACAAATAGGGGGTGTGGGTTAGATGCAATGAGATAAAGAGGCTACTGACTAAAGCATAATAGAAAGTGCTAGGAATATGGGATGGGGTGGGGGGTGGGGGGGGAATGTGGTGTGTCGTCGTAAATTATGGTATCTTATTTGTAGGTAAATCATGTTATGTGTTATGTATTTTGTGTTGCATCTGATATCTTGAATGCCCAAGATGAATTTCTCCGTCAGGAGACAATAAAGGCTAATCTAATCTAATCTAATCTAAAGGAACAAATCTGGCCACAACACAGTGCCTGCATTTTTTGTGCTTCTTTAAAACATACAGACTGAAACAGCGAATGATGTAAGTCAATTCAAAAATGTTTGGTCTGCCAAACCCCTTTGACTTAAACTCTTACTTGAAGCACCAAATGTTTACTCGGTTTAGATTTTTGGCCTACAAAAAATATGTCATCACTGCAGCTCTCTATGACGGTGATTGTGTGCATGTTCACCTCTTCCAGAGAGTTCCACAAGTCCTGGTCTGAGTGCTGGCCGAAGGGGTCTAGGTTCTTCCTCATGGTTCCTGTGAACAGTACGGGATCCTGCGGGATGATTGACATCTTCTGACGGAGGTCGTGCAGGCCGATCTCTGAGATCAACACACCGTCCACGATGATTTTACCATCTGGCTCCATCAGACGGAACAGTGCTGAAATCAGGGAACTTTTCCCTGCACCGGTCCGTCCAACGATTCCAACCTGATCAATGCAGAGCAGAAAACATCAGTGCAAACGTCCTGACAGACTCATGATGATCTGGAGCTGGTGCTGGACTCACCTTCTCTCTAGGTCTGAACATGGCGGAGATGTTTTTGAGGATGACGGGTCCATCAGAACTGTAAGAGAAGTTGACCTTGTCGAAGGTTATCAGGCCCCGATGTGGCCACTCGGGAGGGGGGCGTTTTTGGGTTTCCCAAGGTGCTTCACTTTCTAGGTCTGTGTACTCTAACACTCTCTCCACTGACGTCATCTAGAAGGACATTCAGAAAGCAAATCATTTTATGTAAATATGCACACACACACACACACACACACACAACGAGAAGTTTACGTCAGTGGATCTCAACCTTTATGACGTTAAAACCCCTCATTGTCCACAATATTTGACAAAATATTTGAAAATTCAGCTTTGCATCACAGGAATACATTACATTTTAAATGTATTAATAGTAATTTTGAATTGTAGTAATATTTTACAGATTTGATCAAATAAATGGCTTGGTGAGCATATCTAAAGACTACATACTACTGTTCAAAAGTTTGATGCAGTTTCATGAAATGGATATTTCAGTAAATTCAAATATTTCAAGGTTCTTACCATGTTCTCCACCTCGGCACTTTGTCTAACGCCCCACTGGAACATTCCCATAAGGGTGACTGCATAAGACAAGGCCAATCCCACATCTCCCGGCCTCATACCTGTGAGAATCAGACATGATCAACACTTCATTCACAAACTGGTCTCAAAAAAGACATTCAGCTGGTACAGTTGGGTACCATGTAAACGGTTCGAAGTTTGAAACAGTTGACATTAATCCTAGAAAAAAAGATGGTTCCACTGACAGTGATTTAAAACGTCCAGAAATTTTTCTTCAATGAAAGTTGCTGATTTGAGTGTATATGAGCATCAAAGACCATTAATTCTTGAGACACGGGACGTCCCACGTAACATTTTTACATTTTCACTACTTTATTATAGAATAAAGTAATTTTATAAACGTATAAACATATATCACAAAAAGCTGGGGACTTATGCTCCCAAAGACTGCATTTATTAGATAAATACAGTAAAAACAGTTATTTAAAATTGTAATAATATTTCAGTTTTCTGCTAATACACATTAACATTTTATTCCTGTGATGCAAAGCTAAATTTTCAGCATCATTACTCCAGTCTTCAGTCACATTATCCTTCAGAAATCATTCTATTATGCTGATTTGATGCTCAAGAAACATTTTTTATTATTAACAACAATGAAAACAGTTTTGCTGCTTAATAGTTTTGTGGAAACAAATATACTTTCTATATAAACAATCAGTATTTAAGTGTGAAATCTGAAAGATTTCTGAAATTAAACAGCTACTTTTTGTCAATACCATTATATATTTATGAAATGCATGATATTTATAATATTTCTCCCCCTAGTTGTGCTGCAGCTAGTGTTGTCCCATTACTCAAGATTCACCATGAACGCCGAGGATTGTGTTTTGGTGTGTAGTGTGTATGCTTTGATCTGGATTTCTCACTGTCTTTAAGAAGAAGACATCCAAAGGCTGTGATGGTCACAAACAGAGAACACATTCCATCCAACCGCACTGCAAACCAGCGTGAAGTGGCCAAGAACAAGAACCAGGCCTCTGTAGGAGTACACATAACATTTTAAACAACACATTTACAAGGTAAGAACTAGTCCTGTAAGTGACCGACTCCTTTACTAACCGGTGTGCAGGTCTTGATGGGCATCAAACGATTGCTGAAACCTTTCCTCAGCTTTAAAGGCACGAATGGTCCAGAGGCCTTGCAGTGAGGAAGACAGATGGGAGAATACAGGACTTCGAGCTGTAGGAACGCAAATACACACGGTCATCAACATCAGACCGACTAAACGTACAGGACACACGACAAAGAAGCTCTGGAGAAACATCACCAAAGACTATATTATTCTCAGATTTGACAGAAGACATTTGAAGATGCTTACTAATGGATTCAATGCGCTTGACGTCTCGAGATGTCCGCAGGAAGTAGCGGCGTAGAAACAGGAAGAATATTAATAGAGGCAGCACAGGAATCAGAATCCAAGGGATGATGGAAGAAGCCACAGCAACGACTCCGATGATTTGAAGAAACACCTGTTGCGCATAAGAGCAAGAAAAAGGCAGAGATATACATAATAAAAACATAAACAAATACATTTAATTTATAATAAATACAGTAAAACAAAGTATAAAGTGTTCCAAATGGGAAGAGCGCTGTAGAAACACTGCGTCACGCCGGTCGACTGCTGGCTCATTAAAAGCACTTTGTGGTTTTGGCTGCTACTTTTGACCACAAACAATTATCAAAGAACACGGAAGAAAAACAGCGAGGCTGCCATGACAGCATGACTCGACGCTTTCCGAGTGAGATCTCACTCAAATTACCCAGAATCCCTGCAACTTAAGGTTAGTGTGGGAACGACCACAGACTATGGCAGAACACAAACTGACAAAAGCATTACTGTGCTCGTGATTTTGGGACTCGCCACATAGAAGATCCACAATAACGTCAGAGTGAGATCTCCCTCTTTAAAACTGTTTAAAGAAACCGCCTTGGTCGAAATGCCAGCGTTGTCATGTTCAGAATGGAATATGAGAATACTGTGCACTATACAATGTATGCCTATTACTTCAGTATAAATTATGTAGTTACAACAATTCCAAAAAGTAGTATACATTGCTGCTGTCGCATGCCCTCATCATGTTGCATGTTTAATTTAGTAAGTGGCATCCAGTGGGGGTGTCTATACAAGTATACTAGTGGTTCTCAATACAGGGCTGGGGCCCACTAGAGGGCCTCAGCACGCCGAAAACTTCTAAGTTGTCCTTAAAATAAGAAGCTAAAAGTAATTTGAATTAACCTCCTCAATTTTTTTTATTTTTTTTATAGAACCACCACACCGATTCTCATGGCCTTGGAAAAACTGGATATGTGAGGTAGTTTAACTCTTTCCCTGCCATTGACTGAATTTTCCGGCTTTCCGTGTTTTCACTGTTATACGGTAGGGGGCGCTATTACACATCTTCTGAAAGAGTAGATCTCCAGATCAAAACACAGTTGAAGAAGATGCAGGAACAAGCGATAGCATATCCAAGCAGAGGCATAGGTAAAATAACGTGATCATCAACATAAAATGAAATGTCGACACAGGACGAGCTATGGGACAGTGAAGCTTTGGGGGTGTTGATGGACTCGATCAACTCCATCCATTTTTTGATCATCGTTCTGAATCCGATCTGGATGTAGTCTTTAACAAAAACTCGTTTTTCTCAACTTTTTACTGAAAATGTTGCTTTTTTAACACCGAGTCAAAAAGATGAGAACCACTGGTGTATATTGCACATCCGGCATAATCCTGCACACAGTATATATTTGCTGCAATACTTCTGGGAATTTCCTATTTACAATTCAGAAGCTGTAATTACAATGTGACGTGATGTGTGTTTGCAGGGGTAATAAATGGGCTTTCAATGAAACTTGGCTGCCTATGCAGTAGAAAGGCAAAAAAAAGGTAAATCAGTGCTACCCGACTACAGAAAACAGAGAACCGGGGCTGTTGTCGTCCCTTTTGGCAAACAGGTAAGAAAACTTCAACACCCATAATGCACTGAGCATGTTGCCATCCAAGGCCATTCCTGCCATAATCTGCAATGGATGCACCTGACCAGTCAAAAAATGCCTTGCTTCAGTAGGAAACCTTAGCAAACTTTTAGTCATAATGGTGTCGACGAGTGTTACCGGGTGCAAGAATTCAAAGAGTAAACATTTAGTGGGAGTGAGTTATTTTCGGTTTCCAGTGAAGGATCCAGTGCGTTGTAGGAAGTGAATTCCAGACATGTGAATTCGTAAACATGAAGAGAACTCTGTGGAAAAAAAAAAAAAAACCTCCATGTTTGTAGTCAACATTTAAAACTGGATGACAACGAACACTGTTTTAGGCAAAACACAGGGGAAAAAATAACAGAAAGACACTGCCGTTCTGTCAGTTTTGCTCAACGCCGCCGAAGTAAAGCGCTGTCGCGTACAGGGAAAAAAGCTGTTGCCATAGTGTTCCATTTTTACCATAATGCGGTTTACAATGTTGAAAACTGCGATATAGTTGTAAAACCTACTCTTGCAAGTCCAACTGTTTTGTTAATAACCCTCAGTCGATCCGGCTGTCTATGAATAGGGATACAAAAACACAGAAGTACTATCAATAGTTTTCATAGAAGCCCTGGAGCTGACAAAAGTCGGCCGAATAACACGTTTCGCAACATCCAACAGACTTCTAAAGACAAATAAACAGGAATTTCAAGGCCCAGGTAACACAGAGAAAGAGTAAACACTGTTCATGTACATACTACCGACACTGTAATAAAAATTGGGTTCAAAATTGGCAAACTTTAAAAAGTGATTTTGCTACAAATAAAATGAATGCATCGGGCAAAGTTTCTTTCATCTTCACTTTCACTAAACAGAGGAACACAAAAAGTGTATTGGCACTAGAACAAGATATTAAAGGAGAACTCCGGTCAATTTTAACATTGAGCTCAATTTTTAGTAAATTTGGAGTGCTGTCAATACAGAGAACAACGACAAAAATCGGTGTTGCCTACACTGTGTTATCCTATTTTTAAAATTTGCACCCTATTGACTTGAATGGGGCAAGTTTTAAACCTGCTTTTATCCTCTTAACATATTTGATGTGTCATTACAAGTGCCCAGCCATGTTGAGTGATTCCTTAAGAGTGAACACGAGTGAATCTGACTGCAGGAGATGTGAAAGATATTAATAAAAATGATGTTATATCAGCCAGCGCACATACCTGTATTTAGTTCCTGTTTTCGGTGGAAGTCCAAAGTAGTCGATTGTCGAGTTCACGCGCATAGGTTTAGTTACTATGATCACGCGCGTGAACTCGACAATCGACTACTTTGGACTTCCACCGAAAACAGGAACTAAATACAGGTATTTGCGCTGGCTGATATAACATCATTTTTATTCATATTTTTCACATCTACTGCAGTCAGATTCACTCGTGTTCACTCTTAAGGAATCACTTAACATGGCTGGGCACTTGTAATGACACATCAAATATGTTAAGAGGATAAAAGCAGGTTTAAAACTTGCCCCATTCAAGTCAATAGGGTGCAAATTTTAAAAATAGGATAACACAGTGTAGGCAACACCGATTTTTGTCGTTGTTCTCTGTATTGACAGCACTCCAAATTTACTAAAAATTGAGCTCAATGTTAAAATTGACCGGAGTTCTCCTTTAACTTCCTTCACGATTCCTTAAACTACATCGATCTCAAAGTCAAAGTCTCCCCACAGCTGATTATGACACTGGTCTCTTGTAAGTATGTATCATTCCGACTTGAAGGCACCAACACTGGAGAAATAGTACAAGCAGGATAGTGGTATGCTATTCTTTAGGAAGTATTCAACAATGCATGCTGACTTTGCTACCACACTAAAGGGAACCAACAGTGAGAGAGGACTGTGGGAAAGGCTAAGTGACTGCAGAGTTTTCTCATCCTGAGAGAGAACAAGAAAGATTCTGCTGCCCCACACAATGAAAAGCTCCTTAAAAGAAAGACTATTGTACTTCCACTGAGTCTGTCAAGCTTCAGACAATAGCGCTCTGAGCACATAAAGTGACGCCTGTCACCCACGCATTGACCACATTGTCATTTGCCAGGGGAAAAGCCACAATATGTTGTTAGACTACAACACTTGGTTTACCAGAGCGAATAATAATGCGTATGGCCACAAGTGATGGGTGCTCTAATATAGCCACGTTACCAGTGTGCAAATTATACAGCGTTTAACAGACACTCAACCACGAAACTTGCTTTACTAGGAAATACTTCTAAGCAAAACTAACCTGGATAAAATCCACAAATGTCCAGGGAAGTAAGGAATCAAGGTAGCCAATGTCTTTGGAGAACCGGTTGAGGATTCTTCCTGAAAATGAAAAGAGAAAAAACATTTAGCAAACACAACTGCTTCCAGAACATCTAATGAGCTAGACAGGACCGCATGATGAAGGATATCAAGAAAAAAACCCCATCATTAATACAATTAATTTCTTGAATATAAAATCTTCTAAGCATAATCTTCTATTGTTATTTCTTAGAAAGTTAACAAAACTGCTTTATTGCTTGTTAATATTTGAATAAGCTTTGTCAAATCGAAGTCATGACACTCTTTTGTCATTGAACCAGTAATAGTAATGAAAGCACCACTAATAAAAAAAAGAAAAAAAAGAAATGCTGACAGTGACATACTGGGCAGACTTTTCTGTTGCATTATTTTATCAATAACAATCCCATAATGCCCTTTACTTATCTAACTGGTTGTGATAATACTGGCCATAAAAGGCCTTTAACCAAGGATCTGAATCACTGGAAGGATAATAAATGACAGATTAAACACAAATAATGCAAACAAAGGAGAGCTCGATCAACAATGGCACCATGCTGGATATCTATTTGTCATTTGTCAGAAATGTTTACAGCTAATTATGCTGAGATTACAAGTTCCAAAGAACTGACAGACATAAACACCCACTAGTGCTAACCATTCTTTATTACTAGAGACCATAGATTATAAACGATAAAGGCTAGAACGTAGAGACACAGGATACAGTAGTTGTGGCAATTAATCCACAACACAAGCTTATTCCAACCATAAACTTTTTCTAAATGTGATTTCTATGAGTGCATCTCGCAGTAATTGCGCCTCGTGTGTGCGCTGCCGATAACAGGATCACGGAAAAGGGCTCCAACTGACTCTTCAGCAGTCATAAAAACTATCTATTAGACTTTGGAGACTTGTAAATGCTCTTTTGCCCATGTTATCAACAGTAACACCCCGATAAGGAGACCACGATGACAGAACCCAGGTCTGCCGTTTGCTCTTTAGAAGGTGAGAAGAAACTACACTATACTGGTCATATCAGGATACCACCGTTATCTAGCACAACTGTCATTCTAATACGCTGATGCATTCGTACATTGATAATTTATCCAACGTTTCTTGACCATAAAATCAACATATTAGAGTGATTTCTGAAGGATCATGTGACACTGAAGACTGGAGTAATGATGCTGAAAATTCAGCTTTACCATCACAGGAATAAATTACATTTTTAATATATTAAAATAGAAACCATTTATTTTAAATTGTAATAATATTTCTGTTTTTACTGTATTTCGTATAAAGCATAAATCATTAAGCCTATGGAATGTCTTCATAATGATAGTTGTTCCAACAGAGCAAATTTTGATGGTATCTCCAAATAATTTCATTAATTACTGTATAGGTGGAATGTTAAATAAGATGCAATAAAAACCATCAGAGGCTTATAAAAGGCTACAGCTCAGATTGTCCTAATAATGCTTTATGATTTATCAATCCAGAGCATCATTTTCTATAGATAAGAGCAAGAGGAACAGGGCAGGCAAAACAGCCAGTGCACCTCAATCCAAACACTTCACACACAAGACAGCCAATGTACCTCCTCAGTGCATGAGCAAAGGCCTCAAACGCTGCCATTTACACAATACTCCAGAGTAAACACTGAAATCCATGGTAAACATCGAAGACACAGCTTTACACTTCCCTCCTCCACTGAGGAAGTCTGGAAATCTCTTTAAAACAGACAAAGTGCACCTCAAAGACTGTGACTGCTTCTAGATGAATGTCACCCAGTACCCAGAAGCACTAAATTAAAGACATTTTTGGACAGTGCACATAATAAGTGCAATAACATTCAATAGCCACAATCCTTACAAAAGGAAAACATACACACTAACAAATAAATAGCTACATTTACCATGGAATTACAGTAACATGTTTCATTTGGAAATGTACCGTGGTATTTTCAGGGTACAAAAGAAAACCCAATAAGCAATAGACACTTACAGACATACCACAAAGTACCATAGTAACTATATTATTTTATAAAGAGGTATAGTGGTAATAACAAGGTACTACTGGAGTACAATGCTAACAATATGTTATATTTATAAAATTGGTATCATTCAGTAGTTGGGATGTACATTTTCAGGAATTTTCATAATTAAATGTCATTAAAATGAACAATTAATCATTAACATTAATAACACAAAATATGTGGAGGATTCCAAACACCATGTGTAGTCCTTTTAATTACTATACAGAGAATATACATTTATATAAAGTAAAAATAGAAATAGAATAGAATAGAAATATAAATAACTTTTCACTTTGTGGATGATGAAAATGTGTTGGACGTTACTTTTGACTTTAAATTTAAGTCATAAACTACCATTCCAAAGTTTGGGGTTAGTTAATTAAAACACATTTTTTTTAAAATATACTTTTATACAGCAAGGATGCATTAAATTCTATTTTAAATAAAGGCTGTTCTTTTAAGCAAGTAAACTATTTATATAGCCCCCATCACAGATAGAAATTACAAAGTGCTTTACAACACTAATTTCAATAAAATAACAATAAAACAAAGATAAAACTATCAGAGCTAAAAACAAAACATAAAAGCCCAATCAACTAAAAGCTTGTCTAAATAAAAGTGACTTCAGCTGCTTTTTAAAAGAATCAACAGATGTGAACTTGTCTGAGAAAAGTTTCCACAAAAACAAAGCAGTACATGGTTGTTTTATGCATTTAACATTAATAATAATAATAATCAGAAATGTTTCTTGAGCAGCAAATCATCATATTAGAATGATTTCTGAAGGATCATGTGACACTGAAGACTGTACAAATATACAGTGTTGCTGAGCATAAGAGACTTTCAAAAACAAACTTTTGAACGGTAGTGTGTATAAGAACACGCAGTACATATCTAATGGATAAAACACAGCTATACTGGTCAGGTGAGATTCCAGGTGAGTGTAGCTGCATGACACACTGAGACTGACAGATGAACATGTTTATATTAACTCGCTATCACACGCAGTGAATGGAAACAGTTTTTATTTGTATAAAAATATAATCCAACACTTTACTATTACAAACATCCATTAATAATGAACATCCTCATCTAGTATCAAAGTACCAGGGTACCACTCAACCACAGTATTTCTTCTGAGCCCTATATTATTGACAGATAATATATGGAGTCTGTGTATGAGGGATTTGGTTTGTTTAAATGCACATCAGCAGAGGTTTTCCAAGAACAGCACAGAATAGATAAATTGCTCGTAAGACCAAGAAAGAGAAAAGGAGGACATTTCTCAGGATGTGCTGCCCTCTGTTGGTCACTGTCAACACTGTTTCAAACTATCTTGATAAACAGACAGGAATATAATAACTAAGTCATTCTCATTTTTGAACTCACCAATAGGGTTGATGTCAAAGAAACGGACTGGGGTTTTCAGGATGCTGTTGAACATACGACTGTGTAATGTCTCCGCTGATCTCACCAGACAGTTAAACATAATCAGAAAACGCACGAAGCCGAAGATGATGGTGGCTCCTGTTAAGCCTGGTGATGAAGACAAGCAAAGATACACAATTTGGAGGCATATAAAACATGTCTACATTTGTACTTTGGCTGACTTTCATCATGAGCATACCTGCATAGATGCCCAGATAGAAATCCAGGTTGAGGGGTTGAGGCGTGTTAGTGCCGTTGGTTAAAGTGCCGTTAGTGACGTTTGTGGAGTCCAGCTTCCCCTGCTCTGTGGCCCTGTCAATCACAAAATAATGACATTACAGAAGCTAGTAATAACCAGAACATCACCACATCCATTCTGTACACCCAGCTATCAAGCAAAGCACTACTTTAGGTTGTTTAACAAATGATCTGTGATTCATGTCTGGGGGCATTTTGATCATCACTTAAATCTACACATAACTTGTGATGTGGGGGTTAAAGGGTAACTCTCGCCGAATTGCAACCTAGGCTCTTTTTGTTAATCTACCCGAGTCAAACATTCGTGTAAAAGCATAATTAGAATGGAAACGTCACTTTTAAGATTGACCGTATTTTCGCTTTCGGTCAAAATGCCTTTTGAATGGGAGTGCTAGGGGCACTACAATGATAGCATCAAAATCGAGTGTTTCCAGTGGCTGGCATTTTGTCAGTCAAAAGTAGTCGATCTCCGAATGCAACGTAATGAACTGACTCCATATGAGGAAATATCATGAACTTGTAATTCCAATGAAAACCATGATAACTTAGACACTTAGCTCATGGCAATATATATGGAAACAAGCTTTCCATCTTTACTCTCCTAATGTTACATTGCATTCTGAGATCGACTACTTTTGACTGAAAAAATTCCAGCGGCAGCCACCGGAAACACTAACTGATAAAGTGAGTCATACAAAACCTTTCTTTTTAGTAAACTTTGTGTACACAAACAATGTAGTCAATCAGTCCCTCCAGAAAAACCCGATTATACGATCGCATGATTCAATGCAAAATCAGCCAAAGTCCGCATATTTATGCGGGGGGCGCATTTTTTCAAATACGCCGCACTTTCGCCGCATAAATTGCAGATTTCCGCGCAGGTTATGAAGTGACGTAATTGCGTATCTACAATGGCGTAAAGAAATATCCCGCATATTCCATCGCATTTTTTAAGAAAACGTGCCGCATAATCAAGGATTTTTGCCCACAACAATCACAAAAAAACTTTTTCTGGAGGGACTGGTCAATGCTCAAGTTCATGAGTCGAGCCCCTGTATATATAATGTATCAAATATATATTTAGTTTTTAAAATCTTTCTAACCCAAACTGTAGCATATATATATGTATATGTATATGTATATGTATATGTATATGTGTATGTGTATGTGTATGTGTATGTGTGTGTATAAAAAACATTTTTTGTTGAGAAAATGCTTTACAGTACATTAATGTGCTTAAAAATTGTAGCTTAGCAGCGAAAAGCACTCACCAATATGAAAGCCACCAGTCCTGAAGGATATAAAAAACCTAAGGAGCAGAAAACAGCATTAGCATGAATCTCTGCGTGCGAGCGAGAGGTCTTTCAGTGTAGATCTCTGAACCACAGCAGCGCTACTCTGCTTTTTACCTGAGCCAGAAGGTTGAGGAGCACAAGAAAAATCAACATGACGGCGTTTGCTCCAGCCCGAAAATATTTCCAATACATGCGAAGACCAATGGTCCCCTCTGAGCGCGTCTCCTCGACCATGTTTTGCACATGTTCCATCTACATATTACAAACAATTTTAGTTGAAAATGTCTATGTTCATGATCAGACAGTGATTAAAATCCCACCAATCCATTAGATGAAGCTATTGACCCATCTGATCTGTATATGTGAATGTGAATGTACAGGGAAAGATCAAGAGAGCGAGTGAATCATGACAATTTTATACTATTCCTCACAATACTGCCGGATGGTGGAGCAGAAGTCAAAAGCACACCTACCGGCAGCTGATCGGATTCATCTTTAACAGAGAGAACAGAGGAAGTTTGGGAACGACTGGAGTTCTGGGAGAGGGTCCGAATGCGGGGGGAGCGAGGAGCCTCTCCTTTTTCAGTCCCAGCCTCCTCTTCCTCATCCTTCTTCAGCAGAGAGGTGAAATCCACTCCTGACTGCTGAAGCTCAGAGTATGTGCCGCTTGCCACCATGTGTCCCTGAGAGAGATCAAATGAATACATTTTGGCACATTTATTCACAGATGGTGGAATGCAAATTGAATGAAATGGCTCACCTCCTTCAAAACCAGGATCTGATCCGCAGCTTTCAGGAACTGCAGCTGATGAGTAACCAAGATCCTGGGCTTCTCCTTCAGAATACCACAAATACAACTGCAAGGACAGTCAGTGCTCTTAATAATCACCTCAAAGAAATGTTAACATAACAGTGAAAACTACAATATTCTTGGTTCAATAGTTTGAGGTTGGTAAGATTTGTTAATGTGTTTGAAAGAAGTCTCTTATGGCTGAATTTATTTGATTTAAAATATGGTAAAATAGCAATACTGTGAAATTAATATATATTAAATTATAATTTATTCTGTGATGACAAAGCTGAATTTTCAGCATGTTTCAGTCTTCAGTGTCACATGACCCTTCTAATATGCTGATTTAATGCTCAAGAAACATTTAGACATCATTAGCAGTACACTAGGGGTTGAACAACTTCCGATTTTTCAAAGTCGCCGTTTATGTGATGAAAGACGAGTCGCTGATGACGCAATGGATCAACAAATAAGCCTGAACCTCTAGCTTAGACTTGAGCGCGGGTTTTCTTGTGCATAGTAATGGCATGACACAGCGCTCCTACATAACAGCTTATTTTTATCAGTTCTTTTGTCTTGTTCTTTGGTTGTTGTATTTCTTACAGATTTCTGCTCTTTCTAAATCAGACACAGATAAAGATAACATTTATAGGAATGCATTAGTGAGAGAGATTGCGTGTGAATTAGTTATACCTGGCAGTGTCTCTACACTAAAAGTGAAGCTTTTGGTTTTAGTTACTAAGAAATATATGCTACAACTTTTCAGTTTCTAAGCCATTTTATTGATAAATCAAAGAACAGTGTTCTGTTGACAATACTTTTCTGCGCTACTGAATGTTTGTGTGCGTGTGATGCGTGATCTAATGTTTGTATGTGTGTGTGCGTTACAGTGCATTCGTTTAGAACTGCGTTTAACTTGCGTGTACAATTAAAACGGGAGTTCACCTGATCCATTTTGAGCATCTAGATAGTATAATCAATTATACCTTGTGGGGCACTCTCAGAGTATGCATTCATTTGCCATTTTAACTGTTGAAAACTGAGCGTAAAATGGACTTTGGACGTAAAATGGACGTAAAAAAGATTTCTTCTTCTGTTGCATCCTCTATAGGCCATGAACAGTGACTAGACGACATCAAGCTTAAAGCATCATGGCAGAGCACTAAAGTACACTGATAGCAGCTTTCTCTCGAGGCAAAAGTCGGTTAATGGTTACAACAGTTCTGTCACTGCTTTCCAACGTGATGACGCAATGCGTGGCACATCTCGGAGATGGTACACAACGGGCATTTGTGCAACTTACACCTTAATTTATTTTTGATTGAAGAAAGAAAGACATGGATATCTTGGATGACATGGGGGTGAGTAAATTATCAGAACATTTTTTTTTATAGACTAATTTATTCACTTTATATGCTTTAGGCATGTATAACATCCACTTTTCACATCATTATTGTATACGTGATGTCATTGCGTGATTACGTAGACGAACAGGTGAATAATTTTTTTGAGCCTTTTCATTGAAACTAACCGTCCAAAAGAACCAGTTCAAGGAAAAGAATTGGACTTCCCATCACTAGTGTCTTGATGTGTCATATGAACTACTTTCATGAAGCTTTTATGGTTTATTTGGCCCTTGGAGTTTGACCACCCCTAAACACTAAAAGCTCTTATTGTATGGAAAAGAACAGAGTGAAGAGCAACAGAAAAATGTGACAGGATCCGTGAAGAGTAAAGACTTACTGTTCAAACAGGTGTCTGCCCACTTCAGCATCCACTGCACTCAATGGATCATCCAACAGGTAAATGTCAGCATCCTGATACACAGCCCTAAAACCCACAGACAGTAACTGGTCTGCTTAAAAAACTAATGAAACAGCTCCAAAATATACACTTCTCATTAGCAAATATATGTCAGTTTTTTTATATAGAAATGGCTCCCACTATATTATACACCTTACCTCACAAAATGTCATTGTTTACATTAAGTAATCAGTATGTCCAAGACGCAGTCTTCAGAATGCACATTATGTATTACATACATTATATATTTTTCTTTTATTTCTTTTTTTTGCTCACACTAATGTATTCGTTAAGGTTAGGAATGGGCTTGTGTTTAATTGTATTACTGAATAATGAAGAGGAAAAATGGTTGAGTTAACAGGTTGAGATACCTGGCCAGGTTGACTCGAGCTTTCTGCCCTCCACTGAGAGTTGCTCCTCGGTCTCCGATCACGGTCAAATCCCCATCAGGAAGCAGCTCCATGTCCTATGCGACACAGAGAGAACTACAGTTTGCTTAGAATAACTTTAGCTTTATGCTGGGGTAGATGTCAATTTAAAGTTTACAGTATATAGCTTAAGAGTGAGCAACAAATACTAAAACTAGTGCAGTCAATTTAGTGTTATTTGATGGCAATAATGTTTTTTTTGAACGCACTTAACAAATAACCCCGATACATAAATAGAAAATTACACTAAAAAAGGCAAAATACAACACAACAGCCAAATACATCAATTTGCATGTGTACACAGACCAACAACAACAAAAAATGGTCTATTAAAATGCTTTCTTCTAACACAAAAGTCTTTGAAGGCTCTCAGCAAATACACTACTTTTCAAAAGTTTGCAGTCAGTAAGCTTTTTCTGAAAATAATTAATATCTTTATTCAGCAAAGATGCATTCAATCGAATGCAAGTGTAAATGCATTTATGTTGTTACAAAATATTTCAGTTTCAAATAAATGGTGAATTTTCTATTCATCAAAAAAATCCTGAACAAAAATGTATTACATTTTCCACAAATAATATTAAGCAGCAAAACTGTTTTCAACATTGATAAGAAATAGCTCCCTGAGCACCAAATCAGCTTATTAGAATGATAGAAAACATTTTAATAATATTTCACAATGTTACCGTTTGTACTATTTTTCATCAAATAAAATGTAGCCTTGGTGGCATAAGAGACTTGTTTTAAAAAAAACATTCAAATGTCTTACAGAGCCCAAACTTTTAAAAGTAGTGTAAGATGTATGTACTTAATTGTTTAAATTAAATAATCAGCATGTGTACTTATACCATTTGACGATCCTGATTAAAACACAGTAAACACTAAAGAACCTTACTGAGAATTTAATCAGGAAGTAGATGTATAAGATCAGAAAGGCAAGAGTGTGATGGATGAATAACTAATAAGCGTCTCACCCTTTTGAGCGCACAGGCTTTGAGGACCCTCTCATATCGCTGGGGCTGCAGCTCCTTACCGAACAGTATGTTGCTCCGAATGGTCCCTGGAAAAACCCAAGGCTGCTGTGAGGCATACGTCAGCTCACCTTTGACCTTTATAACACCCTTTTCGGCTGGAAGCTCCCCCAGAACAGAGCTGAGGAGAGAGGACTGCAGGATACAGGTCATGATTAGTAACTAATAACACTTGTGGTTGACATGATCACTTGGGAAAAATGAAATGATTGTGACTGACCTTTCCAGCCCCCACAGGACCAATAACAGCCAGAAGTTGACCTGGCTTCACAGTAAAAGACAGATTTTGTAATGTTGGAGAATCCAGAGTCTGTCAAGTAGAAAGGAGAAAATATCAGTCTTGACATGCAAAAAGAGGGAAAAGTGAAACCCTTTGTTACAACAAAATAATTTCAAAAGAACAAAATGTATTTGAAATAGATATTCAACAAAGTATTCTGAACAAAAATGCCGCAAATCAGCGTATTAGAATGAATTCTGAAGGATCATGTGACACTGAAGCCTGGAGTAATGATGCCGAATAAATTCAGCTTTGCATCACAGGAATAAATTACATTTTAAATATATTAAAAAGAAAACAGTCATTTTATATTGTAATAATATTTCACAATATTACTGCTGTACTGTTTGATTTGATTTTTATCATCAAATAAATGCAACTTTGGTGAGCAGAAGAGACTTCTTTCAAAAACATTAGAAAAATCGTACTAACTCCAAACTTTTGAACGATTGTGTATATACTTTATATACAACTTATATTGAACTTATTTCATTAAAATGCTATATCTATAACATCTATAAAAAGTAATTTTGAGGTCATATGCTGTTGAACTCTTTTTAAAGTTGCCAAAATGAGCAAACAAGAAATTTAGTCTTTTTCTTCCAAAAAGGCCACGTGTGCACCAAAGCGGTTTTTAGACAGCTGAAAACATACACAATGGGAAGAAAACGGCACTTCTTGAGCCATTTCATTGAGTATTTAATACGTACATAAATATGTCACTATAAATGTGTTCATTTCTATAGACTTAATATTTAGGGATGTGTGAGACTATTCGACTAGTCGATTAAACAATATTGCTGTCAATTTGATCATGATATTGCAAGGATCAACAATATTTAAAACAAAAAACATCTACACTAATTTATATATCTATTACAAAAACATTTGATAAAATACACAAGGAAGCCAAAAAAAAAAAAAAAAAAAAAAAACACTATGCTTTTGGGATCAAGATAAAACTTCCACTGCTTGATGGGCACTATATCAGCTTGTAGTTCTGCATTTCCAAAATTATAACTCCGGGGAAGGTGTGTGTGTGTGTACTTTATATATTTATATACACTGAACTCACCTTATCCCAGTAGCATAGGAGATCCTGAATCTCCACAGATGCCTCTTTCTTCTCCTCCTGAGAAAGGGGGACGTTGGTTCTCACGAGCTCATCGAGCAAGAGGAACTTCTGCACGAGAAAGAAAACCACAGACGCTCATGTATGAACACAAGATCATCAAAATAAAAACTGCTGTAACAACACTCTGACAGTGTAGTAGCAGTATTTTCTGTGGCTAACCCAAATTAAGATAGTCCAGTAAGCAGAAGAAATAAGTTCAGTGTGTTCAAATCACAAAATAAATAGTCAGCTTTTTCTAAACAGACACTCCACGATTACAAAATCTGCACGTTCATGCTGGACTTATGCAACAGTGCGTCAGTGGGAACTTTAGAATAGAGCTAAAATTAACCCTGAAAATGATACCTTCAGCACAACCTCAAGGAGACAGAGACTTAGATGCTATTACTTGTGGCCAATAGTCTTAACATTTCATTTATTTGTTATTTGTATTGAAAGTTGTATATTCATGTTATACAAGTTCTGCGCCGAATCGATTCTTAAGTCCCAAGAATCTATCTTTTAGTCTATGCTGTTCATGTGTACAAAACTTCACTAAACTATGGGTGTATCAGTATATCGTGTACACAAACTGGGCACCGGTAAGGACAGTAAGGACACTAGATCACTACACATTTGGACCCTGATGGTGACATGACGTCACTACTTGCATTTATGAACAACAGCAGAACTGATATTTTTCTAGCGGTTATGTTTTTAATGTTATTTAAAGTAAATATTATATAAATATTTTGATTGTTACATATACCTGTAACATTTCATCTATAGATTAATAATAAATGTTAGCTAGATTATGTTAAGTACCTGTCTGGCCATGTATGTTTATGCTGAAATATAATTAAATAATGTTTGTTTATTCGAAGCCTCTATCCTGTGTTATCATGTGTAGTGATTTGCCTCGCGTGAAATACATGTCGTACTTCAGAACTTCTGGTAAGGAAACCTAGTGAGCAACGATACTCCCTGGTTCTCACAGTGCATTGTGGGACTTTTTTGGGAGCGAACATTTAAGTGCACTGAAAGGATTTTGCAATTGAGACAGCCCTTAAAATGTCCGACTCCCTGATCCGTGCACTGACTACCGAACTAGGGAGCTGACTAACCCATTATTTGTAGCGCACCCCCCATCCAATAAATCACAATAAGCTTTGTGCTGTTACTTTTGATATGAAACGATTCAAATCATGTCAATTTTATTACGAAAGTCTAACAATAATTACAGTTTTGTGGCTCTTTAATGTGTCGTGACAGATCGCTGTATTTTAAGCAGCACGTGAACGATCATCTTATCGGCTTTACTACTAGTACCAGCACAAAATAAACATGAATGAACATCAGTAGAAATGTTGAAAGATCCGACATCAGAATCATATCTCATGTTATCGCTCAATCAGTGTTTCAACCACGGAAAGGCGTAATACAACGGCTTGTAAACAATGTCATGTTACATTCACCTCAGAAAAGCCATTCAATTGATCATAAACTTAGCTAGCTTGAAAAATTGCCAAATATGGAGCATTTTGCTAAATATGTTATCCAATATTATAATAAAAAAATCATTATTATAATCAAAACTGCCTTGTGTGCAATAACGAGTTGTTAATTTTAACCTTCAATATTATAGTAATGCACCAACTGACAGGGTTCCCTGTATAGTTTACGGCATATAGTTCAGAGAGATATTTTCGAATTAGAATTGAATCGATTCACAAGCTTGTGAATTAAAGTTCTCAGAGTTCAACGCGGGATTCACTCTTAAAAGATGGGTCAGTACTCAGTTTATTTGGACCAGCTTGATCAGAATCACAACTCGTAAGTATGAATAATTATTGATTTATAAACAGCTGCAACACTCATGATTAACCTCAAACCGAGTAGCGTATCAGTGAGAAACGTCTTGCTCAAGTCGTGCTTGCGATGGATGTTCAAGTTGAATAACTAGTTCTTTCATCATCGGATTAGCGCTCGGATTGATATGGTAAAATCGACATTATCGTTACGGTCTTCACAGAGTGTACAATCGCTGAGGACTTAGGAAGTAGCTTGCGGAAAGGAGGGATTTAGAGAGACTGATTAATCAGTCAACCGTTTAAAACTGTGGTGATGTGCAATGTCTTTTATGAGAAAATTAAAAAACATTTTTTAACCTTTGATGCATGTAAACCTGTTGTAGGAGACCTCCAAAACTAAATTAAGAGCCTTTAAAATAACATAATAGGGGCACTTTAAAATTGAATCGAATCTTAAAATGTGTGTCAATGCCCAGGCCCAACAAAATCAATTTTTTTGCATATTAATACATTTTTTTATTTAAAAAAAATTGTCAAGGTAAATTAACACATTATGAATTATGAAAAGAAAAAAAATTAAGAGACTTCCTAGACACCATGTTGCATGTTAGTGGCGTACAGTTGTCAATTTAGGAAAATTTTTTTTTTTTTGCCAGAATCTCATATTTTGCCAGGGATAAAATAATAGTCATAAAAGAGATTATAAAACACATTGCATTGTGGGATACAATATTGTGTAGTATGCTCTAGTTTTTCTTTTCGAGATTGTAATAATTTCCGTGACCGTGAGAACAGCGTAACTTCATTGAGACAGTTTTTCTAATGATAGAGGTTGTACCTTGATCCTCCGGATGCTGATGGCGGTCTCAGACGCTTTCTCGATAGCCGAGGGGAAGAACAGAGTAACGGTGAGGCGGATGGCACTGTACAGCGACACGGCCACAAACACACGGCTGGCAGAGATGGTGTTGCCCACTAGCACGTACACGGTGAAGGTCACAAACATGATGATTTTATTCGCCGTGAAGAACGAGGCCATGTTCAGGGCACGGAGGTAAGAGCTATTCATGATTTTTGAGATCTCCTTCCTACAAGAAACAAAAAATAAGAGCTTTATCCACTCATGCCCAAGAATCACAAATATATTTCGTCCTAGAAGTGGACGGCCCTGCATAGTACTTCACAAGGTCGATTTGCACAATGAAAATTCATTCTGTCTTTAAAAAGAAAGTTAAAAAGACAGATCAAATGCAGAACCACAGATAAGATTAAAAGAAGCATTGTTTGTGGCACTGAAAGGTTAAGGCTTATCTGAGATATCACGGCTTCTAAATTTAATACACATTATTAAACACATTAAGTTTTTGACATGCTGGCTTTTACTGAACCATACTATGAAAGAATGTGAACACAACCGTTTCTAGCCATGTGATGTTTTGGCATTGGATTGTGTATGCTGTGTATTCTCTTCTATAGTCAGTTTTCATATTCATGTCAACTACAGCAACAGTCTTAGGAGACTTTTGCTGAGAAAGTTGGTTAAACTGATAAAACCGTTTATATATGGCCACATGAATACCAACAAATCCAGTTTAACGGCACAGGCATGTTCTATCACTCCCTTGATTGACCTAAGATTTTACAGACCTTTAAAGTTAAGTCATTTTAAGACTTTAAATCAAAAGAAATAATCAAAGCCCATAAATCCTTTGGCAAAGTGCTGGCTTCGGTGAAGAATTCTCCTGACCCATGTCAGAGCCATAGCAGTATAATAAGACTAAATAAGCCCAAAGTATATAAGTTACCTTCGTACATCAGTAACCAGCGCTGCGAATGGCTTCTCCCAGGCGTACATCTTAATTATACGTATACCAGATACCACCTCATTCATAGTGCGTATCCTATTGTCAGTTAAGGCAGCGGTCTTACTCCTGTGAGAGAGAGAAACAGACAGAGAGTGAGACAGAGAATGTTTTTGGGCTGTATTCTAAAACATAAAGGGTGACCCTGCAATTAGGAGCAAAAAAAAATTTTACTTCTTAAAATTAGGTTTTATCTTTGTTAAAACACATTACACAACCTAGAATTGGATCCGACCATGGCCTTGATCAACATTGAAATGGATTTTTGATATTGTGTGCTGGTACTAACATTTTTACAAGAAAATGTAAAAGTTGGATAAGCTTTGGACTTGCTAATTACCTTCTAAAATGCAAGAAATTCTGAATTAAAAATGTTCAAATAATAATGATTAAGGCCATTAAGGTCTCAGATTATGATGTGAAAATCTAAAGATTAAATTTGTCGATTTTCATACTGTCAGTCGCCTGTTCTGGCCTTTATTAAATTGTATTTTAATGAAAAATTAAAGTTGTATAGATGTTTGAAGTGATTGTAATGGCGTAATGTATTGGTTTCTTTAGGGAGCTTTGAAAGGCAAAATACATTTTCCTGATTTAACACTTTCATTTACTATAAAAGGGAGTTTACTTTAACGTCCAAGTCAAAAATGAAGAAACTGAAATATTTAACCTTTTATCTCTCAAGTATTTATCATAATATTATGCATGTATTATTTTTCTTTTAAAGTAACATGATTTTTTTAAAGGAATGTTTTCTTTAAGATCATATTACGTGACACAAAAGTTCCTCTAACTCAAGAATCATGGAGTAGAAACCTGAACTCAGACCTCGCACAGAAAGAGTGCATAAGCCCAGAAGGAAAGAGCATGTGGTTGAATGTGTGACTCTGACTCATCGTTTTGAGCACTGTGGTAACTTACGACTGAACTAAAATAAATTCTTATAGATTACTTGCTTGGAGATGATTAACATCTCATTATGGACAGAATAACTACAGTAAAAGAAAAATACACCATCTTCAGCATACAAAGTTCTTTGTGCTTTTAATCATTTCCAGATAACGTAAATCTGTGCTTGTGTGAATTATTTACATTGAAACTGTGATTTTTGAAAAACTAAAAAAATTGAAATTACAGCTCGTTAAAATTTAAAGGGCCCAGTTTTTTTTGCAGAGGTTTTTAAGAGATAATAAACGTGTTTTACATATGATTCTGAAGTCTACATGACACTACACGAGGAGCATCTTGTGACTGTGATTAAACCTTTCAATTTCCCATGATTCCTTTTTTCTGATCCAATTAAAAAAAATCCATGTCAGGAGTAATCCTGAGATTGTACCTGTACTTGGAAAACAGTTTCCCAAACATGGTCTGAAGTGGCATAAGAAAGACCAAAACTGCCATGCCTGCAAGGCATGATGGTCCGATCTCTTGCCAAAGCAGACCAATCACAGCTGCGGCTTGAAGAGGCCCTATCCACAGGAAGTGCAGAAAAATAGTCACCTGGGAATACAGACGTAAACAAAACAGCACACAATTATTTCATTACCAAAAAAAAAAAAAAAGTACTATTTTATTACCATGGGGTTTTGATGTGCCACTATAGCAAAAATGTATGTTTAAACATTTATAATTACTCCAGTCTTCGGTGTCACGATTCTTCATAAATCATTCAAATATTTTTTGATGCTCAGGAAACATTTCTTATTTTTATCAATCTCGAAAACAGTTGACCTGCTTAATGTATTAATACATAATATAAATCTAAATTGTGGAAACAGTGATCCATGTCCAAAATCCAAAAATATTTTGTAACATTTTAAATGTCTTTACTGTCACTTTTGATCAATTTAATGCAACCTTGCTAAATAAAAGTAAAAAAAAAAAAAAAAAAAAAATCTGGATGCCATAATAAAATGCCTAATAATACTTTGGTTGGAAATACACAATGTACTGCATTTGTAGTGCTTTATTTTAAACAGCCCAAGAGATTATTTTAGAATCCACAAAAGGAGCTTGAACTTCAAAGAACTAATTTTGGGTAACACGGCCTGAACAAAAACAGAACTTCCTGTAATTCTTCAGAGAACCCCTCTGATGTCTGCTGGTGAATACAGGAGAAACGCCTCAACGGACAAATTTATAACAATGACATTCCAACTTTGATTAGACAGAATAACTGCTCAGCAAGAACGAACATGGTTCAAAATGATGTCGTGTGGTTTATGGAGCTGCATTAGACCTGTAAAGTAATGTTGCACGCCACAAAGCCAACACTTTACATAACTGTCCATCACATAATGTTGAGACATAACTCATATGAGGAAAACTCCACTTAATTGACCATTTATGCATGTCAAAAACCACGATGAATAAGTACAGTTTAAAAACGGTTTAACTAATCATTTTAATTTCCTAATGATCTGGAGTCTGGCTGTAAATACACAAAAGGTTGAGACTATTTTGTGATTTCTCCTAGTCCTCTGAACGCTGGCCAATCTGTTACCCGCCCGGTAACACAAGCCCTTTTACAGTAAATCACTGGAATCAGTTTTAACTGGAAATTGAACAACTCCCTGACCAAACAAGTGCCATGTCCAATTCTTTAAATACATAAAACAATACACTGTTACAGACCTGCTTCAAAAACAGGAAATGAACAACCTGTGACCATAACACTGAAGTTATGGAAATGTCCTACCTCATCAAACTTGTTGACGTCATTCGACAAAAGGTTAACAATCTGCCCTGTGGTGGTCTGGCCCATAGCTGTGGCACTAAGGCACAGCGCCTGCAAGAAGAAAAGATTCCAGAGGTTTGTAGGAGAAATTGTGATAAGGAATTACCCTCAGCCCAGCCAAAAAAAAAGTAAAAATAAAATAAAAAATAATCTACAGACACATTATTCAAAAAATATATACCGGTACATTTAAGATGTGGTACACTTACAAAATAAAAGTGCAAACGAGTTTTTTGGACCATTCTTTAAATAACCTCAGAATCCAGACATGGTATACAAATATGGTAATAAAAAATAAAAAAACAAACATATGGTACTACCATATGATACTAACACTGTACCTTGGCAACACTTCAGCACTTTTTTTGGAAGGCTTTAAAACTTTTTTTTAAAGAAAATCTTACCTTCTTGTAGATCATGTGACACATTGCAATGCGGATTTTCATTCCAGCTCTTAGGACGTAGTAAAAGTAGAGGTGGTGGAGTAATGCCAGAAACATAGTGGATAGAGAGAGACCTGCTGCATATCCATAAGCTTCGTACAAAGCTGGCATGTTATTGGGGTCATAGCTCTCAAAATACCGAATGAGTTGTCCCAAAAGCACTGGTTGGATCACCTTGATCACCTCCTATAACGGGGAAGAGAATAACAATGTAAAATAATTTATATTTTGTCCTGTTCTACATACGTGTATTTAATATTACGTGCTATTGTGTGAACACAAAATTAATGGAATGCATAGTTGATTCAAAAAAATTGGATGACTAGTAATTTCCTACTACTTAATTTCGAAAAAACTGAGATTCTAATTATTGGACCAAAAACCTCTGCATGTAATAACCTAGAATGCTGTCTAACACTCTGTCAAGTCTTTGTTGTCAGTTAGGAACCTGGGTGTGCTCTTTGATACCAATCTTCAAATTGAAAGCCACATTTCTAGCATCTCTAAAACCAAATTTTTCCATCTTAAACATATATCCAAAATACGACATATGCTCTCAATGACAAATGCAAAAAAGTTAGTTAATGCGTTCATGACCTCAATGCTAGATTATTGTAATGCTCTACTGGGTGGTTGCCCTGCACGCTTAATAAACAAACTCCAGCTGGTCCAAAACGCAGCAGCTCAAGTTCTTACCAGAACCAGGAAGTATGACCATATTAGCCCGGTTCTGTCAACACTACATTGGCTCCCTATTAAACATTGCATACATTTTAAAATCTTTCGAATTACTTACAAATCAGTAAATGGTTTAGCCCCTCAGTACTCGAGTGAGCTCTTAATGCATTATAGTCCTTCACTTCTACTGCAATCTCAAAATTCTGGCCAGTTGATAATATCTAGAATATCAAAAACCAACTGCAGGCGGTAGATCCTTTTTCCTATTTAGCACCTAAACTCTGGAAGTCTTCTTAGGCTTGTTCGGGAAGCAGACACACTCTGTCAGGTTAAACCTAGACTAAAACCACATCTCTTTAACCTGGCATACACAACACAGTATCAGTTTCTATTATTCAAATCAGCTAAATGATTGTTAGGCTGCATCAGTGAGTTTAACCGGAACTGGGAAGTGGGAACACTTCCTATAACACCCAATGTACTTGTTACATCATAAGAAGAATGGCATCTACGCTAATATTAGTCTCTCTGCTTATCCCTAGGTTACCGTAGTCATCCGGATCCGGTCCATATCCAGATCAGATGGTGGACCTGCATCTAGACATGACGAACACGCAGCCCTGAATGTCAGCAGAGACCATGTCTACAAGACAATCCCCTGTAAAGGCCTCGTTGACATGACAGCCATCGGCACAGATCCTCAGCAAAGACCACAAGAACCAGACAGGTCCTCCACACAAACCCTATGGCCAGCTTCTGCTCCATACCGGCATGATTGATCTTCAAGCAAAAGGAACTGGATGAATATTTTAATGCTACCGATCCCGATGTGAATTCTGACTTATGATGCAGCCTGAATCATAAATCACACCACGCTCGTTTGTTGGCCAGAGAAAAACTGGACCCCCGCCTTAGTCTGGTTTCTCCCAAGGTTTTTCCATTCTGTCAGCTGATAGAGCTCGGGTTCCTTGGGGACACTTAATATTCAACAATATTACTAATCTGACTGTACTGAAGCTGTAGGAGAACGGAGCTGAGCTGGATGACGACATCATTTTTTTGCAGAACTGCTTTACAGATGAATTAACTAATTTAATAATTGATGATCTTTACAACAGAACTGAATCGACACTAAACTGACTTCAGCTGAACAACAGCCAAAATGCATAATTTTCCTGCTATCACTGTAAAGCTGCTTTGAAACAGTCTGTATTGTATAAAGCGCTATAGAAATGAAGGTGACTTGACTTGATATTCCTTGAAATATTGTTATTATTACTTTGAGAAATACATTCTACTGTAAAATAGTAACATATTTCTGTCATAATTTCTCAAAGTTAAACCAAACTTTTATTTTAGTGGGTTGTAGAGAAGATGGCAGTTTTATCAAATGAAATTGGGAAATACTCATGAGGTAAACTATCAGATGCTGTCCTCATATAGTGAGACACTAGTTAGCCAGATGCTAAAAACACGAGCTTCACACATGCTTGAGTATGTGTAGGAGACGAAATTGCGACATTCACACAAAAGACATACAGAACAAGTGTACACAAAAGTGTATGTAATGTCCGTGACATTCTGCGCATATTGTAAAATTCTATTTTATGACTAGATTCTGTGTTTTCTGAATCATGGAAATCATAGGGGCTAGGGGTGGTCGATATGACCAAAATCTTATATCACAATGAGAGTGATGTTATTTAATGATAACGATATATTTATATATCACAATATAGTTATTTTTGCCTTAAATAAGGTTATATCAACATTTATGATACCATCGAAATATTATAATTTTCATCACCAATTTCGACATCACAAAAAACTAATACTACCAAGTAAAAACAACAACAACTGTTAAGCTTACTGAAGACAAGTAAACAGACTGATAAAATAAGAACAAATAATCGAATTACAAGCAATAGGGGAAAAAAAAACCTGGATGTCTGACCACTCTTTCTCGGATCTCATGGATGTGCTTCAACTCAATCTTCTATAAACACTCTTAAAACTGACTCCTGTGTGATGCACTTCAGGTGACTCACAGCAAGACGGTGAATCATCAACAGAATTTATAAGATGTGCTGCTGTGTCATTTGACAGCCAGCGGACTTGGTTTAAAAATTAAACTAAATGTAGTGGGGTTTACTGCCTTTAGCTTGTGTACCATTTACAAAAAGAACATCATGCAAAGTCCCAGATCAGAACGTACCTCTATAAGAGTGAAGACTCCCAGTACTGAATAAGATTTCCAGTAGCACCTGATAATGGCTTTGGTAAGTTTTGGTGTCCTGAGTTCTTTGGTTGCTTTCTCCACTTCATGGTCCCAGCAGCTGTCGGGAAAGAGAAAAAGATGAGGAAGGCTGACAAAGAGAGAGAGAGGATATCATAAAACAATCTGAGAATTGTAATTCTCCTTTATTACTACATTGTGTCATCTCACATACAATAACGATATGATTACTTCAACATAGACAGTACTTGTTCACTCCTTGTTCACAAAATGATTTAACTATGAAGACATTTGTGACATTAAAAATCTTGATTATTTATTACTCAGCTTGAGTAATGCAGACCAAATTAAGGTCCAGTCCTGGACCCCAAGGGCCACCCGGTGAACAGGTCACATAAGCTGGGTGTATGTTGTGTATCCATGTAGGCAACATGACATATGTAAATAGAGCATATACAGGGTATATGAAAAACATCATGAGCAACATTCAAAGCACATAAGAAAACAAATCCTGAGCAGAAACTACAGCATTTCAAGCCAAATCAGGAAAACTACTAAAGCACTCCTTCAAAACAGCTGCTGAGACTCTTCAGTTGATGTTTTCCAGCAACGTCCGGCAGTAAATTCTACATCTGCAAATAACAGTTTACTTCAAGGCAGAACATTTGTGTTTACGCCACGGCCCCATCGCTCTCCATGCTGCTGATCGCAATAAAAGCTCCACTAATTAGTGTCGTAGCCCAGAGCTCTGTGCTAAACGAACCAGCAATGATCCATTTTAAAGTGCATGATTAGAGGCTAGAGAAACGCTGTGTGTGGAGGTGCTTTTTAATGAACGACGGCATTCATTTCAATGCTTTCACGGCTGGAGAATATGATTATATGGGAACTTTGTGGGAGACTGCTGATTATTAGTGGGTTTGACTAGGGCTGTTAAACGATTAATCGCATACAAAATAAAAGTTTGTGTTTACATTAAAAATGTAATGGACGTTTTATTATTGTTTTAATTTAATACTGTGAAGCTGCTTTGATACAATCTGTATTGTGAAAAGCGCTATACAAATATTCTTGACTTGACTTGACTTACATAATAAATGTGTGTGTACAGTGTATAATTATTTTGTTTATATAAATACACACATGTGCATGTATACATTTAAGAAAAATGTGTTATTTATATATAAAATGTATATATAATATAAATTATATATAAATCTATATACAGTATATGTGCAAATATTTCTTAAATATATACAAGCATGTGTGTGTATTTATATATATAAAATAATTATACACAGTACACACACATTTATTTTATAAACACAAACTTTTATTTTGGATGCGATTAATCGCTATTAATCGTTTAACAGCCCTAGTTTTGACTAATGTACAAAGGGTCAGCAAATCCTTCATCTGCTTATCTGTTCTTGCATAATAAAACCTCAAGGTGAAGAAATCATAATGGCTGAGCAGTGATCTTTATGTTACAGTGAGTGTTATTTGCGGTGTGAACAATTTGTAAAATCAAGACTAAAAGAACAAATAACACAACCATGAAATCTTGGATTGCACAGTAACAAATCCATGAAAACCAAAGTAATCCATTTTCCGCAACCCATTTTACTTCTGTAATGTGACATATTTCTGAATGAAAAAGTATATTTAATGAGCAAAAAAACCTGATAAGATAAACCATGACACTGGATAAGAAATAAGGAATTTAATTCATGTCGTTCCAAACCTCTTACGTTCATCTTCGGAACACAAATGAATGGCATGTAATCGGGGAGACTTCTGTCCCTCCATTAACAGCTACGCAACTTTCACTTTGATGCTTCAAAAAGTTAATAAAGAGATCATAAAACTAATATGAATTGATCGGTTTAGTCCAAATGTAAGCTTAAGTCGCTTTCAGATATAAGTGTCTGCCAAATGCACAAATGTAATCTAATGAGAAGTTATGAAACGGCTGCATTTCACAGAAGCAAAAAAGGAAAGATGTTTCAGAGGTGGATCAGTTGTATTTGAAGGTTTTTAAGGTTTACAAAGACTGACGAATTGCTCGCAATAAGACGAGGACCTTGTATTTAAGTTACAGTAATACTAATGTCTGATTTCACGCTGACTTCATGGTCAAATAAGATGCACAGTCACCTCAAGAGCATTACATCAGTATTAGAACAAAAGAAAAGAATGTGCAGGATTTTACACCTTTTTTGCAGTAATATATAAAAAGAATATAAAAAATTTTTCACAAAGTAATATAATATTTATTCAAATGCAGCAATTAATTTTTTACGTAGGTTTCATACATTACGGAGGTTTCTGGTTTTGCACCAGCTAACTGTCACTGTCGTGTTAGTCTCCGTCTGCACTACAGTTCCCATCATCCTCTCCGGCTCACACCTGCACTCACTTCACCATCACCCGCACCTGTCAGCGATCATCGTCACTCTTCGACTACAGCTGCTGTCTTCTTTGTTCACCTGTGTATTTAAGTTCCTCCCGGTTCTTGTTCATTGTCGGTTATTGTTTGTGCACATGTCTGTCTCTCACATACATACTGTTTCGCATCTTGGATTCATCGTGTCGTGGAATAAATCATCTCGTTATTTGTATCTCGTTGCCTTCATTGTTCTTTTAGTAACCCAGCGTTACTCACTCACTGTTTAATTAATACTCTTTGTGTCAGAAATACTCAAAAACTGAATTGAGTTCCTTTTCACGTCGTCTTGCACTTGAATGGTTTAAAATCACTTTTATGTTTAAATTGGCAAGACGTATGCAAATTACAAATTTATGACGATGTCCTGTCGACTGTCCCGAGCGTCTTTCAAGCCGACCCCGGGCCATCGGGCAGTCCTTATTGTCGAGCCCTGATATATATATATATATATATATACACATATATATATATATATATATATAGGGGCGGTCTGAAAACCAGTCAGTATCTGGTGTGACCACCATTTGCCTCACGCAGAGCAACACATCTCCTTCGCATAGAGTTGATCAGGTTGTTGATTGTGTTGATTGGTCCACTCCTCTTCAATGACTGGGCGAAATTGCTGGATATTGGCAGGACCTGGAACACGCTGTCGTATACGCCGATCCAGAGCATCCCAAACATGCTCAATGGGAGACATGTCCGATGACTATGCTGGCCATGCAAGAATTGGGATGTTTTCAGCTTCCAGGAATTGTGTACAGATCCTTGCAACATGAGGTGATGGTCGTGGATAAATGGCACAGCAATGGGCCTCAGGATCTCATCACAGTATCTCTGAGCATTTAAAATGCCATCAATAAAATGCACCTGTACTCGTTGTCCATAACATACGCCTGCCCATACCATAACCCCACCGCCACCATAGACCACTCGATCCACAATGTTGACATCAGCAAACCGCTCACCCACACGACGCCATACACGCTGTCTGCATCTGACCTGTATAGTGAGACCCGGGATTCATCCGTGAAGAGAACACCTCTCCAAAGTGCCAGACGCCATCGAATGTGAGCATTTACCACTCAGGTCGGTTGCAACGACGAACTGCAGTCAGGTCGAGACCCCGATGAGGACGACGAGCATGCAGATGAGCTTCCCTGAGACGGTTTATGACACTTTGTGCAGAGATTCTTTGGTTCTGCAAACCGATTGTTGCAGCCGCTGTCCCGGGTGTCTGGTCTCAGATGATCTTGGAGGTGAAGATGCTGGATGTGGAGGTCCTGAGCTGGTGTGGTTACACGCAGTCTGCGGTTGTGAGGCCGGTTGGATGTACTGCCAAATTCTTTGAAACGCCTTTGGAGACGGCTTATGGTAGAGAAATGAACATTCAATTCACGGGACATTCCTGCAGTCTTACTTGTGTACGTTCTCCCTCAAATCTGTGGCATTGTGCTGTGTGATAAAACTGCACATTTTAGGGCACACCTGTTCAATAATCATACTGTCTAATCAACATCTTGATATGTCACACCTGTGAGGTGGATGGATTATCTCGGCTGCTCACTAACACAGATTTAGTGAACAATATTTGAGAGAAATAGGAATTTAGTGTACATACTGTAGAAAAAGTCTTAGATCTTTGAGTTCAGCTCATGAAAAATGGGGGCAAAAACAAAAGTATTGCGTTTATAATTTTGTTCAGTGTATTATATACACGTGTCTATAATATGTATGAATGTATATGTACATATAATTGTCTATAATTATGTTAGAAAAAGCTATAGCTTTTTAATGTAGTAAACAACTTTTTATTAGCTGCTTGTTGTTGTAGCTACTTTATCAAATTAGTAGCTTGTTGAACTACTATTCATTATGAGTAGCCTGTAGCTTCAGTTTCAGAGTAGCTTCTTCCTGAACACTATAAAACAAAAGCGAGCAGGAAAACCAGACAGACTGTTCACCTCGCGTCCTGCTCTCTGTATCCTCTGCCAAGAGTTCTGCTCCAGCAATAGCAACAGTAAAACCTTCCACAGTATGTGCCCTTCTGCTGTGGCTCCACAGATTATGAGTGTTGCTTACAGAGGACCTATTACACTTTTTTTACATGTTCAACTTTCTTTAGTGTGTGATGCTGCTGTTTGAGCATGAAATAGGTCTGAAAATATACAAAGCACAAAGTCACACCAAAGGATGTCATTCTCTTTATCAATCAACACTGTTTCTGAACTTCCTGAAACTTCCTGATTGTAGTCTTGAGTAGCCTGACTTCGCCATACTCATATTCTAGGCAGAATGTGAGTCTGATACTGCTCCATAGGGCTTTGATTATGAGGCGTGTCTTAACCAAAATAGGAAAAAAAAACTCTGCACTCAATTGGATAGACCTACAACCAATCAGAGCAACGCATGTTGAGCGACGCATAGTTGTCAACAGAGCTCAACTGCACGCACCTGGAAGAAGTAGTAAATTAATGAGTGCAAACGATCTTTGCCGTTGTTGTAAAAATTATTTAAGAATTTGCGGAGTACTTACAAGCACGAAAAGCATTTTTGAGAGAAATACAAAAGGTGTATGTATACAAACAAGTTCTCCGTTTAGGATTAGATCTCGACAATAAAGCAAATAAATCTTCTCGCATTTGTCGGCCCTGTCTCAACTTTATAACACGGTTGCAACGCGACTTGACTGATTTAAAAAAATGGAAAGACAACGAAAGAGACCAGGCTGAAGAAGCGTGTTCATCTGAGGCTTCAGAGAAAAGAGCGAGCGCATCCCTTCCATTGGTTTTCATTGTGTCCCATCTTCTTAGCGACCATCGGAGCCAGCTGATAAATTTAACTTTTGCCGAATCCCGTACGAAGGACGGCAAACACATCTTTCCGATCGACAAATGCCTTGATAGCTCAAACACATCACAAAATCCCTCATTTAAATAATCCCCACCAATGTGTGCGCAAAATAAAGAGGGACGATGTCTTGAGTTGCTTTATTAGTGCGTTGAATCTCGCGGTTATGGTAAGGGGAGTGGTATATCTGAAGCAACACACTGATCCAGCTGCCCAATCAGAGCACATTGTGCTTTTCGGAAGGAGGGGTTTCATAGAGACAGGAACTAAAGGGGTGCGTTTCCTGTACAACGACGTAACTCGCTGCTTCACTACCATAGTACGATGCATTGTTGAAGAAATCAATTAGCTAGTCACGACTGTTTCCCGAAACCATATTGTCGCAAATTGGTAGTTCAACCATGTTGGTTAATGATGTCACGCACACAGTGGAGTAATAACTACTTTTAATGAATCTGTTTGAGATCGAATTAATGCTAGATGTTTTGCTATAAACTACGGACATGGCATCTAAGGACTATTTCTCATTCTTCTCAGTTATTTTATATTTTACTTTATTTTCAGATTCAATCATAGGCTCGTTCTTACCTACTAGAGCACGTTCACACATGCGCTCTCATCAAAAATGGTGCTTAAAATCTCTTGACAAACTAAAAGACGTAAATGATAATTGTATTCGAAATAAAAGATATAGATTGTACTGAATGTAAGCTTGCTTATTTGGCTCAAGATAAGGATTTATTAAGTCCAGATGGCATGCAAACAAGAAACTATGCTTTTAAACACAGCTCGACAGCTGCCATGCCAAGGTCAAGGTCAAAGTTGAATTATATAGCACCTATTAACAACACAAATGTTGAACCAAAGTGATTCACAATTAAAGCAAAAATACACACATAATAAAACAAACATGTCAGAAATCCAACCCCAAATTTTTTTTTAAAATCCACACAACTTTGCGATGCGGTTTGCAAATGTTCATTGGAAGTATGGTTTCGGGAAACACAGACTCGTTGAACTACCGTATGCTGATAATGATGGAACTTGCGAGTCGCGACCATAGTTTGCTTCTGGGAAACGCACTCCAGAGCGTTACTGACAGATAGGAAAGAGAGGTGCTGCTAGAATGTAAAATATGTGAAAAATAACTTTTTTTGGGATAATAATAAGGGATAAGAGGCATAATATTGCCTCTTTAAAAAAATCCTAACCCTAAATACTACATTTTAATGTGTAACTTAACTTGCCCCACACCTATTGTGCTACAAACATGAATGATCATCAAATCATGTGGCTTGAGAAAAGGTGTTCTATTGCTTTTCTAAGTGATCTGACATTTTCACCTGGCCGATTATCCAAGGAACCTTTTTTTGCCTACAGTGACAGCCTTCCATAGCAACCTGTTCCAACGCACAGTTGTGGTATTCCTTGTGGATTTTGAACCTACGGTTTCCTTGGTTACCACCAGGCCAGATCTTAATCCACTAAGCCATGTGCCCACCCACAGCTCCTTCTAGACTAGGAGTACTAAACCAGCCTAAACTCATTCTTTCATATATCATTAATGTGTGAATGACTTTTACAAGAACTCAACATTGCATAATGCACAAACGGTGGGAGCATCACCTTTCCAACATTTAATGGGAATCGCACCAGCCTCTGTTCTCATATTTCACCATAAGTCTTCTGAGGGTTTGTTTGAGAACAGCCTGTTGTTTAATCGGTTTATTCCCAGCGGCTCACTCACCTCTGCAGTTTCTCCCCAAGTCTCTTGGACCCGTCCTCCTCAAGCACTTTAAACATGTCATCTTCTTCAAGTCTTCTCTTAGATCCAATACGGAAAAGAGGGTTCAGCCAGCTGATTGAGAAGAGAAAAAAGGATTTGGTCAGAAGAACGCTTTAAAGGTGTGTGAAAAGGGATGCTGAATTATTGATGAGTGATTACAGGTACCTAGAGTGTACAAACCACATGTTTCATGACAGTGAAAGCAGTAATTGAACAAAACCAACACACATGCAGGTAGGCAATCTCTTTAAAACGACAGTAACAGATGCTCTCCTTTATCAGTTTGCAAAGAGTGTTCCTGAGAGTCAAGGGCTTGAAAGCAAAGCCTAAAAACCACTCTGACTGACATTACAGCCAAACGGCTTATGACATGACGCTTCATTTTTTCAGATCTAGGCTATTAAGTTAAAATAATACAGAATAACAGTATATACTAAAATGTGACTCATAATGATAATAAGTAAACCTGATTTCAATTTCTAAAAGTCCATTTAAAATAATTTCTGATTAATAAAAATGGATACCAAAGGTGGTGTAACTGTCTACTGTCTATGGTAACTGTTCAGAGATGGCAAACAATAAAAATAATAATAATTATATATATATATATATATATATATATATATATATATATATATATATATATATATATTATACACTATATAATATACACATACACTATATAACATAACATATACACATACACTATATAATAGGCTATATAATGTATAGCCTGCCCTACTTTTTAGATATTATATATATTTATCTAAATATATTTATCTAGATATATATTTTTGTAGAAAGTATAAAGAAAAGTCCATTTAAAATAATTTCTGATTAATAAAAATGGATACTAAAGGTGGTGTAACTGTCTACTGTCTATGGTAACTGTTCAGAGATGGCAAAAAAAATAAAATAATAATAATAATAATAATTTTATATATATATATATATATATATATATATATATATAATACACTATATAATATACACATACACTATATAATATAATATATGTATACTTTTTATATATTTATCTAAATATATTTATCTAGATATATATTTTTGTAGAAAGTAATTATAGACGTTTTTCAGAAATGCTTTGAACCAACATGAATAAAGTTCACTGAATTGTATCATCAGTGTGAAAAGCTTTAATAGATAAGGTTGAACTAATATAACGTTACACATAAGGAAACAATAACCGCAAAGCTTAAATGATCTGTTTAAAGCTTTACATTTCACGACAGTAAACACAACATAGCTTATAAACTGATCATCTGTCCCTCTCTTTCTCCTGTCTAGTTTCGTAAAGTCTTACCAGAAGAATATCTGTGAGAAGAGATTAGCTGTTGCGGCCGGGTTGCTTTTCGCATCTTTGTTTATTGGCTCCATGTCGTTAGCCATCCTCCCTGCAGTTCAGCTGAACACTGGTACTCCACGCATAACCTGCGACCAGTCCGAGACATTTATTTTATAAACTGTTGTGTAACTTTCTAACACGCACATGTCGGGTACGATAAGGAGGAGGTAAACCCTTCATTTCCTACTGTAACACAAGAGCCCCGCCCCTGCCTTAGCAGCTTAGTTCACTCTGATTGGCTCTCGGGCGCTAATAGGAAAGGCGTTTACATATATTTTTTGTTTTTCACACTGATCAAACTATAATTTACTTGACAGTGACACGATTACAAATCCCACTATGGTGAAGAACTATCTCATGAATATTAATTAAAGCATACATACGTTGCTTGGTAACCCTCCTAATTAATATTCAGGCACCAACGGTGCTCATTTACTATTCTCGACTTTGCGACCAATCAGACCAACTAGTCGAACGTCACCTAATTAATAGTTATGACCCAAACCGTTACCGTAGTAGAATTTGAAAAAAAAATTTGAGGAGGAGGATCGGATTCGGCAAGAGTTTGAGATCAACCGTAAACGAACTCCCGAGGAAACTTTCCGAAAATTGCTGTCAGGTGAATTGGTGAAGGATTCAATTTTATGTTTATTACTATTTTTAAGCAAGATATGTAGTTACATTTTGTATCTTTGATTGTGTTATTGTGCTTCGTGTGTGCTTCTGGACGAGGAGGCTTCTTGTCTACCATCTGTTCTTTATTAGCTCAGCATACACAACCCACTCATGCAGTGTGCTGGAAGCAATCATCTTTAATTAGAGTGTCTAAACAGATGAAAACAAAAAGTTACACAAAACAAATCTAGCCTTTTTAACATATAGAATGTTTCAAAATGAAAATCATTTACTCTTCCTCATGTTGTTCCAAATCCATATGATTTGGGTCTTCTGTGAAACACAAATAGATACATTTTGAACAATTACAATAAATAGAGATAAAAGTATAAAACAATAAAAGTATCATACACAATCCATCTGACTATTCCAATTATTATCGAACACACCAAAAATTTAATTAGTCTAAAATAAAAAGATTAGTTTGTGAACAGGATCGAGTGATTCATCAAAGAATTCAAAAGAACGGTTTGTTCACTAAACTTTGAATTTGAAAGCGGACCTATTATGCCCCTTTTTACAAGATGTAGGTAATAAGTCTCAGGTGTCCCAAGAATGTGTTTGTACATTTTTGAGTGAAAGTAAAAACATGCTGTTTTCATGCATGTGTCCTTAAAGTAACACGCCGACTTTTTGGGACTTTAGCTTATTCACCGTATGCCCCAGAGTTAGATAAGTCCATAGTCTATCCATACATACCCTTTTCATCTCCGTGTGTGCCGTAAGTCTGTCTGACGCACCCACCGCTAGCCTAGCTTAGCACAAAGGCTGGAGGTAAACGGCTCCAGCTAGCATACTGCTCCCAATAAGTGACAAAATAACGCCAATAAATAGAATTTCCTATTTACATGTTGTGATTTGTATAGTCACAGCGTGTACAAATAACAAGGTCAGTATGCTCAGCAGTATGCTAGCTGGAGCCGTTTACCTTCAGTCTTTGTGCTAAGCTAGGCTAGCGGTGGGTGGGTCAGACAGATTTACGGCACGCACAGAGATGAGAACGGTATGTATGAACTTAACTCTGGGTAATACGGTGAATAAGCTAAAGTCCCAAAAAGTCGGTGTGTTCCTTTAAATGCAAATGAGCTGCTGCTGCTCCCCGCTCCCTCTTTCCAGAAGAGGGCGGAGCTCTGCCAAAAGCTAAAACGGATTGGATTGGTTTTATGCTGTTAATTTGAATCAAAGAACAAAAGAAAAACAGAAAATCACTCACTGCTCTTGATTAAATAACTTAGTAGCATTAATAAGAATACATCTCTTACTTGAATGCGGCTGTTAAATGGTATGGTGAGGAGATAAACATGGCGGACTGTGTACTGCTCACTCAGGCCGGGGGGTCAGCTGTCGTGGGCGGGGCCTAATCATTTGTGACGCCACAAACGCTACAATCTGCAAACGCTTGTTCTGACACACTGCTTATGATTTATGGGGATTAAAAAAGAGGAATGGGTGGATTTTTTTTTTACCATTATAGGGTGGTTGTGTACACACACTGCCGTCACACAGTTTATGTTCAAAAACCATGAAAAGGTGAACTTTGTACAATAGGTCCCGTTTAAATCATGACCAACGAGAAGTACATTGTAACTTAATCACAAATCAATCTCATTCCTTTTTGAAAAACACACTGTATGTATGTATGTTCAATCTCTCTCTTCCTTCATTCCTCTCTCTCCGTCTCTCTTTCTTGGATTTCCGGATATAGACAAAGCACTGAAAGAACGGAAGATGAGAGACCCACAATGATACAGGGCAGGTGGCCACTACACTGATAAAGGTAATGCTGACAGACACAGACCCACACACACACACACACACACACACACACACGTGAGAAGGGAGGCCCTGAACTGAGCCAGAATGGCACATTAGGAATGATTGACTTCCATGCCATGCCTTGTAAAGCCTAACTTGTTGAGTCATTATTACTTTGCTTAATGTTTTATGTGTGTACTTTACTCCATAGACAGCGCTGAAAGTGGCCAACTATTAACCTTTGCTCAGTTTGAGTTTCGTAATTATATTCTTCAAGGTTAAGTAACTCAAATTTGTGTGGTGTAAATACAGTAAGTGGTGTATTGCTCTTAGGCCCCGTTTACACGATGGGAAAACGCAGATATTTCTCTGCGTTTTGGCCTGTCATTTACACGAAAACGCCGTTTTTATCCCAGAAAACGATTATTTCTAAAAACTCCGGCCAAAGTGGAGATTTCTGAAAACGCCGGTTATATGTTGTCGTGTCAACTGGGAGAAACGGGGTTTTAGGTTCTCTCTTGTCGATTCTGAGGATTCTGATTGGCTTGCATGGCTTTATCCTTCTCCCTACACTGCCGCCCATAGGTTTAGCATAGTTATAAAGGCGCTCGACGGCGTATTTATGCGGGTTGTGTGCACGATGTTATTATTGAAAACGGAGGGGGAGAAATATTCGTTTCTCTAAATACCCGGCTATGTGTAAATGTGGCCTTAAACATGTTCAGACATGTTCAGTCAATTTTCCCCGGGAATGCTATCATGAATTCATTCTGATAAACCATTCTGTCATTTTTCAAGGGTAAATCTTAGTTAACTTGAGGGTCTCTACTCTGTCTGGCATGCAAATATAAACTAGTTTTGTGTGACTCATTTGGTTTGTGATCTTTAAGCTTCCTTTAGATGAATAACTGTATACCTCACTCAGCGTGCTTCAATCTGCCCCATCTAAATTACTCTGCAATCGTAAAAGTGCCACATTCTTTTGGTCAAATGGCAAGATTAATTTCACACATGTCATTTGCAACAGTGTGATTACACATTGGAGGTGATACATGTGTTTAATTTGACTCAAAACAGGGATCTCCTCGAGGGAATCTACTTGTATATGGTTGCTATGATATTTTGTTTGACGTTCTCGCTGACCTTGTATCACTCAGCAACAGCTCACCTAAAAAACAATTACTGGCTGTCATCCATCCCCACGGGCACAAGAGAGAATGTCTCTCTAACATGTTCAGTGGAAAAGAAGTTGTTAGTCATTTTGTATTTTATTTAGTTGCTTAACTGATCTTCACTCACTGGCCACTTTATTAGGCACACCTGTTCAACTGCTCGTTAACACAAACATCTAATCAGCCAATCACATTGCAGCAACTCAACACATTTAGGAATGAAGACACAGGCTGTTTCCAAAATCGCCCACCTATACCCTTAAAGGGTCATTGTTGAACACTGTGATATTTAAAATCAACCCAAACAAACACACCTCTCCCTTCATCCCAGACAACAACATAGTGTCGACCCAGATCCGGCCCACATATAGTACATTTGGATTCAACGCGTACCAGATGTGGGTCGGATCTGGGCCAACGTCTGGGATTGCCCGGCACTAAAACGCACAAACACGCAACGTAAGAGTGGATGTCTCTTGATCAAACAAAGAGAAGCAAAATAAAACTTTTCGAAAAATAAAGTGAAGACGACAAACGAACGACAAAGAAGAACTAAAAGTTAACATACAGTACACAAGAGTAGCTATATAATATAATATACAAGCAAGTTCATTGTTAGTCGTCAGCAGCACACACTCAAAACCCGCTACTCTCTCCAGCGCTGGAAAGCCTTTCAATTATTAATGCGGGTCTTAAAACTTTTGCCTGATTATAACCCTTTCTTTTTCCAGTGATATTCCTCTGACCTTTTTTTTTCTTTTTTGAAGGAATCGTTCACCCAAAAATTATTAATTTACTCACCCATAAGTTGTTCCAAATCTGTATGAGTTTCTTTCTTCTGTTGAGCACAGAAGATCTTTAAAAAAATGTTGTTAACCAGACAGTTGACGGCACCCATTGACTTCCATAGTAGGAAAAAAATACCAAAATAGTTGCAAAATGGGGTCCAACCCGGTACTAACAAAGTGTACCTAATAAGTTTGTTTAGTGTGTTTTATGGAGGGCTTGGCTACTCAGGCCAATAAGAGACAATTAACTACGGTTCTTACTTTTTTTATAGAATAGATATAAAATAGATAAAAATAGATATTTCGCCTGTTTTGAACATTTTAAACATTTTGTAACAGTTATTATTGAACAAAGCCTCGTTTACCGAAACCACATGACTTTTTACAGTTTCTTCAGAAATGATCTAATCCAGTTTGGTAATTTTTGTAGCCTATTTATCGTAAATTATATTCTTCAGGGTTATGTTACTCAAATTTGTGTGGTATAAATACAGTAAGTGGTGTATTGCTCTTAAACATGTCCAGACATGTTCAGTCAACTTTCATGCTATCATGAATGCTATCATGAGGTCATTCTGATAAAGCGTGCTGTCATTTTTCAGTTAACTTGAGGGTACTCTACTCTGTCTGGCATGCAAATATATAACCTTGTTTTGTGTGACTCATTTGAGTCTTTCACATTTTGAAGTCATAGTGTTATGCCATGATGATGTCAGGTTTGTGATCTTTAAGCTTCGTGTAGATGAATAACTGTATAGCTCACTCAGCGTGCTTCAATCTGCCCCATCTAAATTACTCTGCAATCGTAAAAGTGCCACATATCTGCTTATGCCCCACTGACAGTTAGGTTTAGGGGTGGACCTTCATTGCTTTTTTAATTGTTTTTGTACAAATCACATGAAATTCAAATGAAATCGTCAGCTTGTAGTCACGTTTTCTCATGAGCTCGGGTTGGTAGTGTTCGTTTAGTGTGTTTTATGGAGGGCTTGGCTACTCAGGCCAATAAGAGACAATTAACTACTAGGGCTGTGCGATATTGAAGAAAAATGCGATATGCGATAACTCCTTAAATAATGCGATATTCGATATGCGATGCGATAATGCCTAGAGTGTGTAAAATAAACTTAAATGATCTTTAAAATATATTTAAAATGATATAACCTACATGGGTTTCACATTCTTTTTATGACAAGAAAGTGAACATCAGCGTTTTACTGTAGCATAAGAAGTGTTATTTTAACATCAGTGTAAACCTCAGGGCTTCAGGTTATCCTACATTAGGTTTATTTAATAAAAGATACTGAATGATAAAATATAAAAATAAAACATTACTTAGTTTTCACTGTATGAATCAAATATATCCTGATACTTATTAAAGCTAAAAAATGTTTTGTCTTTTGTTCATGACCCCATTTATTGCAAGCTGTTGCGATATGCATATTGCGATATATACATTTGCGATATTTCGATAAATTCGATTGTGCAGCCCTATTAACTACTGTTCTTACTTTTTTATTATACAAATGTGGCAAAAAGTCTCGTTTACCGAAACAAGATGACTTTTTACAGTTTCCTCTGAAATTATCTAATCCAGTTTGGTAATTTTTGTAGCCTATTTATTTTGTAAAGGTTCTCGAAATAACGCTGTTGTTTTGTTGACCTAATAAGTTATTAAATGAAATGATCAATGTAACTGATACTGCCTTCAAACATTATATAATTGTAATTTATGTGTTCTTGGCTGAGCCGAGCAGCTGTTGACTGAAGAAGCCTCACTGTTTTGGTCAGGTCAGGTTATGTTTTGTAACTCCCTCTGGGGGACTGAGGGAAACCTTTAACAGGATCTGAGCCTGAGAACAGGCAGGAAGACCCATTTGACCTCTGCTAACTGGAGCCTTCATGGTTACACAAACATGCTCTCCAACCCACACATACAAACACATTTACCATTTCAATATTCTTGCCAAATACTCCCTTTTTATTAAACAGCCGTAAAACACCGGTGACATTTTAGTAAAGTGAAGATCTGTTATTTTAAGCTCAAGGTGTAGTGTTCACACAGGAAGCATGACTGAAATTCTAGACAGTGTGGATATTTTACATGCACTCTCTCCTACGAGTTTAAGTGAAGCACACTTTTTAACACTTAAAAACATAATTGCAGGACCAATGCAAAAACATGAATCGCAATGAAAGATAAAACTGGTGCTTATATACCCATAAATCATTTTTGATTCATTCTCATATCAAAGAGGATTCTCCAAAATTCTTACAGTACCTCTAGATGGCAACGAAACCTCAGAGTAGAACCTCAACCTCGGTCCAAATCTTGGTTGTTATAGTTGAACTGAAACCATAAAAACATTTTTGATAATAAACGATATCAAAATATAAGAAACTTGTTTGAAAAACTTGACCATAAACTTATTTTATTTTCACATAGTTTAACTTGATATGCTAAAATAATTCAAATTAAGACTGAAATAAAATCATCGTAATAAAAAAATGTAAACATAAAAAAACACAATTTACTAAAAGTGTAAAATTAAAACTAAAATATACAAATAAAAACGAATACAAAAATTTTAAAGGGTTAGTTACACCCAAAAGTGCAAATTCTGTCATTTACTTACCCTCATGTCGTAGACATACAGTAGATATACAGCATAGAAGAGATCGTAAAACTAATCCATATGAATTGAGCGGTTTAGTCCAAATTTTCCGAAGAGACACGATCGCTTTATATGATGAATAGATTGAATTTAGGCTTTTATTCACATGCAAACATTCATCATCTCACACATCAGTTTTGGTAAATGGAAACTCAAGCATGGTTGCTTGATGTGCGAGAACCAATGAGGTTCATTCTCGCGCTGGTCCAAATGAATCCCAAATACAAAATGACATAGTTTAAAGCTCTATCTCTCACATCAGACCCTTATCTGAACATTTTTCCTCAATATCCGCTGGAAGCATTGACTTTTCAGGCCCTTCCAATAACACCCATCTTTAATGTACTCACCTCCTGACCTCCAGCATCTTTGCAGACTCGCTTAAAATGATTCTTGCAGAGTGATGTTTGGGTGGGTGTGTGTGTATGCGAGTGTGTGTGGTGTCGTGGGTAGTTAATGTGAAAACAAAAAGCTATTGGTCAGCTGTTGAAAAGGTTAGTAGCCAGAGCCCTCCCTGTTGGATATAAAGCAGCTTTGGGGGGGAGACCCGTCAACAAACGGTTCAGTCCAGACTCAGAACCCCTTACGAATGAACTGATTCCTGCCTCGACCAGACTTCTCTCTGCATTTAACTTTAAGAGAACATCGGGGAAATGGCTAATATGGGAGCAGAGATTATTGCCTTCATTTTCACCATATCTGGATGGATTCTGATCTCCTCCACAATCCCAACTGACTACTGGAAAGTGTCGTCGGTGGATGGGACGGTCATCACCACGGCAACATTTTGGTCCAATCTCTGGAAGACGTGTGTCACGGATTCAACCGGAGTCTCCAACTGCAAGGACTTTCCTTCTATGCTCGCACTGGATGGTACTTTATTACTTACTTGACTTTTTATTTCTTGCCGGAATGAATGGTCTGAATGTGTTTGTGAGTTATTGGTCCCTTTCCCCAGAGGATCCATGTGTCTAATTGTTCGGAAAAAGAGTAGCATGGTGTTGGATTGCCCTAATGCTGCTTTAGGCAGAAGCTTCCACAACACAAACAAACCGAAGCCAAACCGATCACTTGACCATTTAAACAGGGAGTTTATTGTGTTATAATTGTGCTTAACGCATTTAACATGATGCTGACACCAGTTTAAGAATGCAATAGTTTGAGCTCTGTGGAGGTAAAAAGAGACACAAAATGATCTGCTTGTCTCAAACTCTATTTCTGACTCGCTACTTCCGTTACCTGCAGGAATGTTCAGTATTATCTCAAGGCAAGTAGAAAAATAGTGTTTATAATAACCCCACATTAGCTTAATTATGTCTGGATGGCACACCCACAAACAGGAGAAAGCACACACACAGTTCCCTCAGGCTGCCGTGCAAAAGCAGGTGGTTAAATAGGTGTTTTTGATGCATAATTGGCATGTTTGAGGCACTGCGTATTTGTGATGTGACCGCTTTGACGGCTAACAGGAGAGTTTAATGAAAGATGCTACATGTGTTGAGGGAGATTGTCATGTCGTCTCTGGTAAGGTTTTCTGAGGGTGCGTCTCAATAGTTCAGTAGTCAGGGCACTGATCAAGGAATCGGCCATTTTAAGGGCTTTCTCAATCGCAAAATCCTTCCAGTTCACTAGGAACGTTCGCTCCCCAAACAAATCCCACAATGCACCGTGAAAACCAGGGAGCATCTATGTTCCCTTACCGGAAATGATGTCCCATTTCTGAAGCACGAAACGCACGAGCCAACTCAATGAATATAATGACGCTCGATAGAAGATTTGAACAGACAAACCTCTTTTTAGTATATGTCAGCATAAATCACTAGTGAACACATACAGTATGTTACAGAACAATGTGTTTATACAGCATATAAAAAAATGTGTAAAATATATAGGTCCTGCTAGTTGTCCATTTATACCAACGGTAACATGTTGCTGGAAATTGAGTAATCACTGTCCCACTCACTGACACGATAAACCGATTCTCGAGCTGGGGAGCTGATTGAGCTCTGAGTGATTGTTAGCATGTTGCTATGTGGTTGCTAAGGTGTGAGGCCCATTTTCAATGTACATTACTGGGAGTATCAGTGACACCATAGATGAGGTATTTTCGAAGTTGCTATAATGACTTGTGTTAGTCTAGCATCAGTAAGAATGGGTTGAAAATAATCAACCGAATAAACTGGTGTTTCGCCATGTATTCCATCATTTTCCAGACCAAGTTTATGAATTTATGACTTTATACCTATTTAGTATGACTTTTACCTTTAGGTTTTATTGTAGATTTTCTCTGTAAAGAAAACTTAAAATATATATTTTTTAAATACAAATTAATAATAATAATAATAATAAAAGGTTTAAAATACATTTTCTAATCATTATTAATTTTAATAATTCAGTTATTGTATTTTATATATATATACATACAATTTATTGTGTTTTACATAAAAAGGATTTAAAAATAATCAACAGATTAAATAAAATTAACAAAAATAAAACTTGATTTAATTTGTATTAACCCTTAATCACTGTTAAAAAAGGATAACACTTAAGATGTTTGGGGTCAGACTGACCCCAAACATTTAAAGAGCGATTGCATAAGGAAATATAAAAAAAATTATATGGAAAACTATATATAATTTTTTTAAATTTACATAAACTATACATTTATGCTGGAATTAAAGTGCAATGACCACATGTATCCAGAGAGGGCCATAGAGACTTTATTTTTCTTGATGCTTCAACTTCTCCTCACAAATGTATGATATATATGTTGTGAATATTTATTTAAACATTTTGAATTACTTAAAAAATCAGTAGTTTTGTCAGAGTTAGAATTTGTTGTTTTCTGATATATATTTTGAATGATCTGCTTTTGCAGAATTAGCAGTGTGTGTTAATTATTATTATGCCGTGTGTGTGTATGAGATAGAAAGTTCGTTCCACTTTGGGTTTATGCTCTAGGACCAGACCTTGATTTAAATGTAAACATTTTTAGATTTATGCCAGGTTTGTTTATTCTATTGGCCAATTTCTGTAAAAATGCTCTCTGTTGCAGTCACATACATTTGTGTGTTTGTGTGTGTGTATAAGACTTTATTTTATTTATATAAGACTTAAGACTTTTTATTTATGCTCTAGGACCAGACCTTGGTTTATTTGTAGAACTTTTCAGATTTATAATGTATTTACTTTTATTTTTTTGACAAACAAAATTAAAAAAAGTCATTTTTTTCATTTTCCCATTCATCTTCAATGTGGGGTCATTTTGACCCCAAACACCTTAAAAGGTAAAAAAAAACAAAATGTACACACCTTTAGAACAACAAAATCAAGCCCAGTTTTTTTGTGCATGTTTAGATAGATTGTTTAGAAAAAGTCACAGAGTTTCATGCCCCTGAGATGAAGGTAACACTTTTAAAAAATGAAGGAAAAGTCCATTGGGGTCAGCCTGACCCCAAACAGTGATTAAGGGTTAAAACCAAATAAGCAGAAAAATAGGCAAGTACATAATGAATTATTAAATTATATATTTAAATGATAAATTTTCAGTAACTGTAACATATTTTTTGTTGTGTGTTGGCACCAGTGAAAATGTTAGTGCAAGCAGAAATCTGATCTACTGGCCCGACCAGGCAAGCAGAAAAAAAAACTTCCTGTTTATCCCAGTGAGTGTATAATAAATCCTTCCCTGATATATATATATATATATATATATTGCTTCTGCTTCTACTGTTCCTGCAGCTTATATCCAGGTGTGTCGTGGACTGATGATCTCCGCTGTGTGCCTGGGATTTTTTGGAGCTATCCTGGCGCTAGTGGGTATGAAGTGCACTAAAATAGGGGGATCAGAGACCACCAAAGCCAGGATCACCTGTCTATGTGGACTGCACTTTATTCTCAGTGGTAAATGTGGCCTATAGGTCATGGTTTCTTCTTTTCTAAAGCATTTGCAATTCCCACTTTTCCGATTGAGAGTGTCCTGTAACTATACACCCATCCTCTGTGCAGGAATCTGCTCTTTGACCGCCTGTTCTCTCTACGCACACCGGATAACGTCAGAGTTTTTTGACCCCTTATATGTGAAACAGAAGTAAGCAAAAGCATCCCATTGTAACATTCTTCCTGCACTCTCCTGTCTCATCAGCTATTACCAGCACCAGTATTTTGCCTGTTTGGATTTAGGTTTGAACTCGGGGCGGCCCTGTTCATTGGCTGGGCAGGATCTGTTCTCAGCATTCTTGGAGGATTTATCTTTTGCTTTTCCATGTCAGAGGGATTCATTATCAGGTCTGATTCTTAGATTGTCCACATGCATGTTTCGCCTGTTTTAAAGGGGTCATAATACAGTGCTATGCATAAGTTTAGACACCCATGCTAAAGTTGACTAAAAAGAGGAATAAAAAATCATCTTTTGGAAATTGAACTTAATGCCTTAATTTAAAAAAATAGGAAAAATCCAACCTTTAAGGACACCAATTTTCTTTGTGAATGAATAATGTATCGTAAATAAATAAATGTTCTTCCTTAAAATACAGGGTGCATAAGTTTGGACACCCCTATGTTAAATTCCCATAGAGGCCGGCAGATTTTTATTTTTAAAGGCCAGTTACTTCATGGATCCAGGATACTCTGCATCCTGATAAAGTTCCCTTTGGCCTTTGGAATTAAAATAGCCCCACATCATCACACACCCTTCACCATACCTAGAGATTGGCATGGTTTTATTTCAGTTAGCCTAACAGCTGGTTTGATTTGCATTGAGAGATGATCTTATGGAAAGTACTCCATGCCAATCTCCAGGTATGGTGAAGGGTGTGTGATGATGTGGGGATATTTTAATTCCAAAGGCCAAGGGAACTTTATCAGGATGCAGAGTATCCTGGATCCATATAGTAACTGGCCTTTAAAAATAAAAATCTGCCTGCCTCTATGGGAATTTAACATAGGGGTGTCCAAACTTATGCACCCTGTATTTTAAGGAAGAACATTTATTTATTTACGATACATTATTCATTCACAAAGAAAATTGGTGTCCTTAAAGGTTGGATTTTTCCTATTTTTTTAAATTAAGGCATTAAGTTCAATTTCCAAAAGATGATTTTTTATTCCTCTTTTTAGTCAACTTTAGCATGGGTGTCTAAACTTATGCATAGCACTGTATATTTAAACCTCCTATTGCATTCTGGTCCATCTTGACTCAGAAGAGGTACATAAAAAATTGAAGAAAAATCCACAGTTTTTAGAACGAAGATGAAATTTTGTAAGTGAAGACGTTAAGATGTGTATTTTGACCGCAAGTAAGATGGTCAAAATACACACACTTTTTCCCCCCAGAATTTTTTAACATACAATATAAGAGATTTTTAGGCCTTTTAAAGTTTGGGTCCATTTTGACCCGAAAGTGAACTGTTGCTTTTTTCTTACATCTGTTAGTTAGATTTGTCTAAAATTACTTCTGTAAAAATACATTTTGTATATAAACATGCTCGCTCATGCACACACAATAATTCTAAAATTGAAATAAAATGTCAAACAAATTAATGTGTTTGTAAGTTCATAGACCAAATGGTCTAATTTTGAAAAAGGAAAGGGGGTTTGGAAAAGAAAAAGTCCATATTTCACGTTGCTGTCACCTATGGTGAACCATTGCAGCGTGAAAAGGAGATTCAAGCTGTTTATCATAATTTTTTTCCATATGAAAGTAAAAGTGTATGCAAGTAAAATTAATATATTTAGTTTGAAAACATTTCAGAGTAATACTGAGGTTGTTTTGTAAAAACATTTTTTTAGGTTTCATAAATTTGGAAGTTAGTTTTAAATAAATGTAATTAAATCCACTGAAGTTAATGGAGTTCATCCTGGTAATTCTAATATTATTAATTTCATCTAACAATATACCAAATAAATGTTCCCATAAATATTGATTAAAATATATTTTTTCTTGCATCTCACTGGTTTTTGCTATAGTTCTTGAAAAATTGTAAATTTCAAAGAATTTATTAATATACAAATATAAAAGGGGGTAAATGAAGTAAAACATGGTAACACTGTACAGGTAAAACTGTAAAACATTTGTGCAATAATGAGAAGTTACTGATACAGTTTGGTTTTAGTTGAAAAATATTAAGTTATGGCTTTTTTACAAGCTTACGTTCCACCGGGTCCAAACAGACCCTGGAATGAAAAGGGCGTTTACATTTTTTATAATGCATTAGGAGGGTTAAAAAGAAATGACATTTTTTCATTTTCATGTCAGCATCCTAAAATATTAACAAATGAATGCCCATGTTTACATGTCAAATACACCTCTTTGATACAGCCCATCCATTCACAGTAATTTTAATGTAGTATGATATAAAAAAAAAAAAGTTTCTTAAAGGCATAGTGATCAATCAATAAATCAATCAATCAGATTGTCAATATGAATGCTTCCCCAAAAAATGATTTTTAATGAAATTTCTTTGCTCTGTACACAGATATTTCAAATAAAAAATTTTTTTTTATTCTAACGGTCTGACAGAATATTGTGCAAAAAATGTAATGTAAATATTATGTTGTTCTACAATCTACTCTGTAAAAAAAAAAAGCTGCCGTAATTTTAAGTATGATTAACTTGGATGTTTAAGTCATTTCAACTTAAATTACATTTCTGATTTTAAAAACTAGTTGAATCTTTTATAACTTATAAAAAAGGTGAAAATTGCTGAATTTAATTTGATGAGTAAAGGCAATGTAAAAACATGTCAAATATATATTTTTGTATATATATTTAATTTGTTTAGCTTTTTCATTTCAGTTTTAGTAATATTTTTTTTTTTTTCAAATTATTACTACAATTTTTTTTATTTTTAGTTTTAGTTAACAATAACAAGGTTCTAATGTCTTGAAATCCTTCTCCTCTCTGACAGGGAATACTCCTACAACGGCGCCACGTCTTACATATCAAAAAGAACCAAAATCACAAAGATGGGCAAGAACCCCGCGACTCCTCAGAAAAATCCTCCAGACCAAAGCTCTTCTGGCAGGCAGTTCGAGAGGAACGCGTACGTTTGATTTCAGCATCCTCAGTCAAGCTGGAAATGACAACAAGTGATCGAGGCCAACAACACACTGTGTTAAGTCAACTATCAAACAAATCCTTGAATGGAGAACCTGAGGTCACAAGGCTGCTTTCATCATTTGAAGCAAGAAGTCTGCACAGAGGCAAATACCATATATTATAAATATATATATATCCTGTATATGGGTAAATCCAGATATTTTTCTTTTTCAGAGGCTATTTTGGTTAATATATACCTATAAACAATAACTCGAGACATTTTTCAGTTTCAATCCATATATATATATTACCCATTAGAAACCTCAAGAAAGTTTCCAAGTATGACATTGTGAAACAATTGTCCGATTTCTTTGGGACTTTGAAGTAAGTCAGGAGAGCTGATGACAGAGAAGACGGGGAGAACAGCTGCGCTCCACTGACCGCAGGAACATGCTGTCTCAGTTCGGAAATTGCGCCGGTCCTGGAGTCTCTCTTCACCTCCTGATCAGTGGAAACCCGAGACTCTGACTCCAGTTCTCAGAGCTTTCAAGTGGCTGGAGCTTCCGTGGGCTGTGCGGGCTGGCAGAGTCTCCTCGTTCTGTCGGATTCTTCCTCAAACAAGTGCTCAGTGTCTCTGTGCTTTTTGTGAGAAGGTTTGAAAGTATTTTAGGGTCAGTAGTTTAAAGAAATGAGCACTAAATTGATCAGAAGTGACAGTAAAGACTTGAAAAAAGATTTATTTCTAGTAAATGTTGTTCTTTTTAACAATGATAATATTTTTTTTTTGATTATTGGCATATTAGAGTGATTTCTGAAGGATCATGTAACACTGAAGACTGGAGTGATGATGTTGAAAATTCAGCCTTGTATCACTAAATTACATAATTTAAATACATACTGCATTATATTCAATAGAAAACAGTTATTTTAAATTAGAATAATATTAAAATTTTTTAATGTTTTTACTGTATTTTTGAGCAAATAAATGCAGACTTTGTGAACATAAGATACTTTTTTCAAAAACATTAAAAATATATATATTTCAATGTAATCTGATTAACTGATTTTTGGATGAATCTCCCAAATGTTACCATCAAAAGGAAAAATAATAATAATAAATAAGCTTATTGAAAACCAAAGGGGAAGAAATATTATGACAATTCTAAGGGCCCTGTCTTAAAAAAAACACACATACATTCAAAAGTAATGTTCCCATAACATTTAAACCCCCCAACACACACACACACACACAAAGGATATTTTGAACATTCAGGGTCAGGGATCATTGTTTTATTACAGTACCACAAATCTGCACCAAATCTGAATACTTAGGCTTACAGATATATTCAAATATCAAATTTAGAAAAACGCTTCTAATAAACAGTATTGAAGAGTGATTGAGTGTAAAATTGTCCACCAGAGGGCATCATGGTCTTGTTTACAGTTTTTCTCAGTCGCTTTGGTGCATTTCTCACATCACTATTTACATTTGCACAACAGTTAATGCAGTTCTCAAAACAATTAGTACAAACTGCAAAACCTAGTTGATAACCTGCAAAAGCGTGTCACTTGCTCAAAATGGATCGCTCATTCCTCAAAAGCAAGTATTCATGTCAATGAAAGTGTCAGTGTCATCAAGATGAAAAGTCCTGACACCATTGTTTATGAACAAGATAGACAAATGGCTTTGTCATGTTTTCATTATGACAGTTTACTCTGTAAATGTTTTCCAATGCAAAAAAGTCAGATATTGGGGACACTACCTGAAAATGCTCAAGACGGCATTATATACTATTTGCACAGCCATTTGAAAAATACAGTAAAGTTACACATTACTGTATTTAGTGAGGTAACTACAAGACACTGAATGTTTCACATTTTTACTGCATGCTCTTTGCAATTGTAATTTGTTCACAGCATTGTGCAAAAGAAAAAATACTCCCTTATTTACAACAAACAAACTCCCTTTGGGTAGAGCTGTGCACAAAACAATACTGCAGTACATATTGGAACTGAACATACAACATACATAGTACTGTAATCATTCATGCACATCCAGACGTTCCTCTCTGTCTGGCCACATCATTTCATCTCATCACAGCGAATATCATCTCTTGCAATGCAATCCAAAACAACAACATGTTTGCTCAGATGGTCTCCAGTTAGACCCCTCTCATTCTCAGGGATTATGTCCCTGTAAAGAGTGTCTAACAAAGTCAGCAGATGTTGTGTGTTGTATGGAGCATTTATACACACCTGTTCTCCCGACGAAATGTTTGAATAATTGAATTTACAGTGGTTCTCCCAACATTTGGCTGCACCCTTCGACCAGCCTCAGCCGTTGTGAGGCCGTGATTGACAATATGATCCACAAATGTAGCCCTGATTTCATCAGGGATCCGCCTATGTACTTGGCCTCTTCTTCTTCTTCTTCCCCTTCCCCTTCCTCGTCCTGCACCCTCACCCGCACCCCTTTTCCACGAGGATGGCCTTCCATTTCTGTGTCACAGTATTGTAGAAATGGTACACACTATGTCCTGCTTGGTTCATATATGTTTGTAAAGTGGGGGTTTATGGGATTCAGCTCTGACAGTGATTGTAGAGAAGTGGCTTATCATTGGTTGCAACTAGTAATACTTCACACAATCCCTTCGCATCAGTGAAAGTTGAGATTCAGATAAAAAGATAAATTGTTCAATTTAGGAGACATTTTCAGGGGGAAAAAAAAGATGAAATGTTTTTTGTAAAATTTGCTTGACAGATTTTAACAACTTGTTCAACATTTTTGTATGTAATGACTCAAGCAATGAAAGGAGGACTATTAGTTTTATATGGAATGACTATTCAGCATTCACAAGTATAGTTAATTTTGATTGACATGACATAAGCAAATGATAATGTTAGAAAACAGCAGAGAGTTGTATGAAAGCATTTGATGCATGTCCAAAAGCATTTGCAATTTATTCGAAGGAATGAGAAACTGCTACTATGATGTGCACAAATGACTAAATGTTGTGGAGGTTGAACTAACTGTTGTGCAAATGTAAATAGTGATGTGAGAAACGCACCAAAGCGACTGAGAAAAACTGTAAGACTAACCAGAGAAGACATCTCTGACTGGCCCTTCCACTGAAGATAATGTATAGTAAGAGAGGTGAAGCGCTGTTTCTGAAGAGTCATTGGGATAATGGCTGAGGCTCTTCCAGCAAACAAAGGCGTAATTCAACATCCCAGTCTTGGCTTCATTAGTTAAAACCATGAAGAAAGCACTGATCTTTATTCTCAGAAGGTCCCTTACATTCTGCAGGAGATAGAACAAGCAAGTCCCGTCTAAACCTGATCAAAGTGCCGAACGCAACATCAAACGCCGGAATCTGGGACAGTATATTACCACACACACACACACACCTGATAACTCTTAATTAAGTCCCTTGAACACACACACACACTTTTATGAAATTAATAATGTTATGAACCCTGTGGCTATTTTCTGGAAATATAAAGGCCCTTTTGAAAGCGGCACCCTGAACAGCACCTAACCTGTGCACAGCCTTGTGAAGAAGAAGAAGTGCACTTAATTTTATAGATTGTGCACTTGTAGTTTATTCAAATCTTAAAAGCATATATTTTTAAAAACTTGACTTGCAGATAATACCTAATGAAATAAAAGGCAACTTAAGTGGAATTAAAGAGAGTACACTTTCATGACTTTGTTGTTTTTAAAGGGATCGTTCACCCAAAAATACAAATTCTTTCATAATTTCCTCACCCGCAAGTTGTTCCAAACCTATGAGTTTCTTTCTTCTGCTGAACACAAATATATTCTCAATATATATATATACTCAAACAGGTTTAGGGTGAGTAAATGATGACAGAATTTTCATTTTTGGGTGAACGATCCCTTTAAGTAAAGTTTTAGTTTAAGTACATTTTAAATCATTATGTTTCAAAAATCTTTTGAGGTGCTTTAAAGATGCACTTATTTTGATGTGTTGACTAAAGCACAACTAATGTACTTAATTATAATTTAAACTGAAGTGTGTTATTCAATATTACGTTTAAAGTTATTTTTTAAATGTAATAAATTGCAGCTTCATCATTACAAATTTGTACAGTAATTTCAGTTTCAACAGAAATTACATTAACATATAATTAAGGGTCTCATTGTTCTGTCTCTCATTACTGTCTCATTGTTACATGTTACATGTAGTTAGTAATAACTCAAGTTTCAAGTTTACACATTTAAAACAACCTTGGTTGACCAAAGTGCTGTACAAGATATATCTAAAATACAACCATTACAAAAATTTAAATCAACTTTCATAAGACATTGAACGCATATATACGAGTACAAATA